>NC_141891.1:34246732-34872385 GCF_030686135.1 Camelina sativa
CGGCGTGTCTTGGTCTTCTTGGTCGAGGTCGCATCCTGCGATCACATCATTCCCTCCCCCTTGAAAAAGTTTTGTCCCCAAAACATCTTCGTCTCCACCTACATCAAACGGAACGAGGTCAGTGACATTGAAAGAGTTAGACGTACCAAACTCACCTTGAAGCTCGAGTCGGTAGGCGTTGTCGTTGATCTTCTCGATGACTCGGAATGGGCCATCTCCTCGCGGGCTGAGCTTGTCCTTGCGTTTTTGCTGGAACCTCTCCGGCCTTAAGTGTAACCAGACCCAATCACCAGGCTTGAACAGCATCGGTTTACGTCCTCGGTTAAGAAAGCGTGCGTACTGCTCGTTCCTTCGTTCTATATTGGCTCGAACCTCCTCGTGTAATGCCTTGACCATTTTGGCTCTCGCAGCTCCGTCTTGATTCTCGGCTTCGTTTGGTGGTATAGGGAGGAGATCCAGTGGTGTCAATGGCTTGAACCCATATGCAACCTCGAACGGTGACTTCTTTGTGGAAAAGTGCACCGCTTGATTGTACGCGAACTCGATGATCGGGACGCACTCGAGCCAGGAGCCTTTGTTGCTTGCGATAGCCGTGCGGAGCAAGGCGCCTATTGACCTGTTGACAACCTCCGTCTGGCCGTCGGTCTGAGGGTGAGCCGCGGTGGAGTAGAGGAGCTTTTTCCTGAGCTTTCGCCAAATAGTGCGCCAGAAGTGGCCAAGAAACTTGGGATCCCGATCGGAAATGATGGTGCGCGGAACGCCATGAAGCCTTATGACCTGACTAAAGAACAAGTTCGCCATTTGTACAACATCATTGTTCTTGTGGCACGGGATGAAGTGAGCCATCTTCGAGAAACTATCAACAACCACCATGATACTATCTCTATGCGCCAAAAGGGGTAGGCCGAGGATGAAATCCATGGAGAGATCGATCCATGGCGCGGTGGACACGGGCAAGGGCATGTAGAGGCCATGCGGGTGAGTTGTCGACTTGGAGGTGCGACAAACAATGCAATGGCCGACGTGCTTCTCCACCATACTTCGCATCTTTGGCCAGTAAAAATGCTCCTTGAGCACGGCCAAGGTTTTGGTGATGCCAAAATGACCCGCTAAACCTCCACTATGAGCTTCGCGAACAAGCAACTCCCGCATAGATCCATTTGGTATGCACAGCCTTTGTCCTCTGAACAAGAACCCCTCGTGAAGGTAGAACTCGGTGTAGATTTCCTCCCCATGGTTTTGGAAGCAATCTCCAAATTCAGCATCTCCAGCATAGGCATCCTTGATGCTTTCAAAACCCAACACTCGCTGTGGTGATCAGTACGTGCCGCCTTGATAAGGCATCGGCGACTATGTTCTCCTTGCCTTTCTTGTACTTAATGACGTAGGGGAACAACTCAATGAACTCCAACAACTTTGCATGACGTCTCTTGAGGTTTGTCTGACCGCGGAGATGCTTTAGAGTTTTGTGATCAGTATGAATCACAAACTCTCTCGCCAATAGATAGTGTTGCCAAACCTCCATGGCACGAACGAGGGCGTATAACTCCTTGTCATACGTAGGGTAGTTAAGCATAGCTCCACTAAGCTTCTCACTAAAATATGCCACCGGTTTGCCTCCTTGAGTCAAGACAGCTCCGACCCCGACTCCCGATGCATCGCACTCAACTTCGAAAGTTTTGTTGAAGTTGGGCAGGGTAAGCAATGGTGCGTTCGTGAGACGTTTCTTAAGTTCAGCGAACACCTTGTCTTGTTCCTCTTCCCAGTGGAACTCGCTGTTCTTCTTGATCACCGAGGTAAGAGGCGCGGCCACGGTGCTGAAGTCTTTCACAAACCGCCGGTAGAAACTCGCTAGGCCGTGGAACGATAGGACTTGAGTGATGCTCGTTGGTGTAGGCCATTCCTCAATCGCGCGAACCTACTCCTCGTCCACCTTAAGACCCTGCGAGGAAACAACAAAGCCTAGGAAGACCAACTGATCAGCAGCGAACACGCACTTTTTCAAGTTTACGTAGAATCGCTCTTTGCGGAGAGTAAACAACACAGAATTCAAATGCTCAACATGCTCGAACAAGTTCGAACTATAGACAAGTATATCATCAAAGTAAACAACTACGAACTTGTTAATAAACGACCTTAAAACATGGTTCATAAGACGCATAAAGGTCGAGGGGGCGTTAGAAAGACCGAATGGCATTACCAGCCATTCGTACAAATCCTGTTTTGTTTTGAAGGCCGTCTTCCACTCGTCGCCCTCCTTCATACAAACTTGATGATAGCCGCTCTTCAAGTCGATCTTTGAGAAGATGCTAGCACCACTAAGCTCGTCTAGCATGTCATCAAGGCGTGGGATGGGGTGGCGGTATTGATGGTGATGTTGTTGACGGCTCGACAGTCAACGCACATCCTCCATGATCCGTCTTTCTTCGGGACTGGGAGCACTGGAACGGCACACGGGCTTAAGCTCTCTCGAACATAGCCTTGCACCATGAGCTCCTTGACTTGTCGTTCAAGCTCCTTTGCCTCTTCAGGGTTGACACGATAGGCTGGTCAGTTGGGAAGCTGCGCGCCTGGAATGAGGTCAATATGGTGCTCAATGCCTCTGATCGGTGGTAAGCCTTCTGTAAGCTCCTCCTACAACATGTCGGCATAGCGTTTGAGGACGTCGCGGATCACCTCCGGTAAGGCGTCTAGTGAACCTTCGAGACCTGAAAGCAACGCATCTCGAAACACCATCATTAACACTTGGGCTGAGTCCTTAAGGGACTTTCTAACATCACCATATTGACATAGGAAGTTCTTTTTGTCGTTCGAGTCTTTAGACAACTTGTCTTGCATTTCATGAACTTGCGTGGGGCTCAAGGGTTTCAAGCAAATACGTTTGTTATCATGAACAAAAAAGTATTGGTTAGTGTGGCTGCAATGTGTGTTGCGCTTATCAAACTGCCATGGAAGCCCCAATAAGAGGTGGCTAGCTTCAATTGGCACTACATCACATAGGACTTGATCCTTATACGGGCCAACACTGAATGGGACCGTGACTTGTTCCTTTACATGGATCACGGTCTTATCATTTAACCATCTCAAGCGGTAAGGACGGGGGTGGTTTGTGGTTTCAAGAGAAAGTTTCTTGACAAGACTTGAACTTGCCACGTTAGTGCAAGAACCTCCGTCTATTATCAAGCCACAAACGCGACCACTTACAGTGCATCTCGTGTGGAAGATAGTGTCGCGTTTGTTGGCGTCGTCAGTCGCTATGCCGGCGTTCAAGATGCAGTGTATCATTAGCAGTTCTCCAACCTCGGGCTCCGCAACAGCTTCTTCCAGCTCAGCTTCTCCTACTCCTCGAACATTCTCCTCGGTGGCCTCATCATCGGACTCGATCTCGCCAGCCTCGGTCAGTATCATTGTCCATGCGTTCGGACAATCTCGAGCGTAGTGGCCTCTCCCTTGACACTTGAAACACACAATGTCACGGCTCCGGACGTTGGTTATTTTGCATGGCGGATCTTGGCGCTCATTGGTGGCCGGCTCCCTTGGTTTAAATCTCGAGTCCGCACTGGTCGCCTTTGGCTTCTCTGGCAATCGGTTCGATGGCGACGCGTTAGGAGTCCAATTCGTAACTCCTTGAGTTTGGCCACGAGGCGCAGAGGCGCTCTTCTTCTTGATTTGAGTCTCAATTTGCACCGAGAGATGCAACAACTCTTCAAAGGTTTGATAGGGTTGGCGATCGACCTTGCGCGCAATGCGTTCTTGCAGTCCATCAAAGAATTGAGCCATGAGTGACTATTTGGAGTCATCGACTTGCAATCGGTTGCGCAAGTGTTCAAACTCTTCGTAATACTCCTCCACGTTTCGTGCGCCTTGCGTGAGTCGCCGTAACTTCTTTTGGAGTTCGCGGTGGTAGTATGGAGGTACGTAGCGCCTTCGCATTTCCGCTTTCAAGACCTCCCAAACGGTGATACGTCGGTCGCGGTTGCGTCGTTGCTCAGCTTCGAGTCGATCCCACCAGGTAAGAGCGTGATTAGTGAATTGTGCCACCGCGTATTGGACCTTTCGCAGCTCCGGATAGGCATGACACGAGTATAAGTGATCCATACGGCTCTCCCATTCCAGATAGGCCTCGGGGTCTGACTTGCCCGTGAACGTGGAAGGAATCATCTTGTGGTTCAGCTCGTGGCGTCTTGGAGCTTCGTCGTCTTGTTCATCATAGCGGTCTCACCGTCTAGGCCTCGGTTCAAAATCCTCATCGGATTGATCGCTTGCCGGCTCTCGTCGTGGTCGCCTAGCGGGCAACGGATCTTCGCGGGGAGGATTCATAAGTTCAATCCTCGTGAGACGGCTGGCAAGTTGCTCTAGACCGGTGCTTAATGCGGCGAGGGTGACGCCAATCTCTGGAGGCGCTGGTGGAACTTCTTCGGCCATCGTACGGACTGGTCGTTGGTGACGTGGTGCGGTTTCGCGGTGAAACTTTGAATTTAAACCTCGCAAAAAGAATAATCACCAAAGTAAACACACGTGAGTCTCACTCGTTCAAGAGGACCACACAAAACTTTGTTTCACCAACAATGATTGAAAACAGCTATGACACATTCAAACCTATGACTAAAACAAATAAAGCAAAAGTAAAAGTAAAAGTGCAAGACTGGCAAGACTGCTTTATGGCCGGAAACAAAAACGCGTAAACAAGAACACGCTCCTAACTTTATCGATCTAAAAGTAGACTCACAAGAACAAGAACGAACAGAGATATGAACACGAAGAACAAACTTGAAATCTAACAACCTAGTAAAACGAAGAACAACCCCAAACATACACCAAATTAAACCAAACGAACAAACGAGCCCTAAGGAACTAAAGACGCGAACTTTGCTACTAAAAACTTAAAGATTGAAACTTTAAACGAAATAAGAGAGTCCTGGAAAGAGACAACCTCGTAGGAGCTTTGAAGCTCTGATACCAAGCTGATGTGACTCGGATATGCGGTTGCGGTACGGTTGCGGCTTGAGCTCTCGGACAACTTTCAAACGGTAGAACTTTCCTCGGCAAATGATCTGGGCTTCGGATCTAGATGAGAATCAAACGAGGGAAACGGAGTTTGAAGGAATTCAAACGAGCCATTTGGGAGATACGTTGAGAAACCATGAACGGATCGATCGGATGGTACGGATGCGGAAGGAGCGAACGAACAGTTGCGGTGGAAACGATGGTGGAGACGAGTTGAGATGATTTAGTGGAGAACTCGAGGCTGCGAAGGGGAAAGATGAAAAACGAAGTGAGGGGGAAATGCGAATGGATCGAGACACGACACAAGAAGTTTGGCTCTCCTCTTGATACGGTCTCTAACAAGGTCGAACCCGGTTCGAGGCTTGTTAGGGTTTTCACAAGGTTCAATCCCGGTTCGAGAAGAGTGAGACAAGTTTCAAGAATCTCTCTTGAGGAAAAGTTTTATTTTCATACAAGTCTAAAGGAGGAACAAGGGCTTAAAGAGAGTTTAAATAGCTAGGTCTAGATAGGAGCTTAAGGACACGCGGATTCATCTTGATCCGCACATCGTCCTTTTGACGAGTCCCTTTTGCAAAGAGAACACATCGCCACCTTTTGACAAACACACTTAGCCACAAACACTCTCCAACGTTCACAAGCATAAGGATCAAAAGTGTGATAACCCGTCCTGCAGACCCCACTAGCCCACCGCTAGCCGCCCCAACGGACCGTCCGTGGACCCCACTAGCCCACCGCTAGCCGGCCCAACAGACCCCAAGCTGGCCCTGCAGGGCATCGATCATAACCCATCACTGTGGAAATCCACATCTACCAGTAGGTTATTGGTGCGCCAGGCATTCCTCGAACCCTGGTCCCCACCCTTTAACAACCTTCCCACAGGACAAGTTGCCACCAATTGATCCGCAGCTTAATTGGTGGCAACTTGTCCTATGGGAAGGTTGTTAAAGGGTGGGGACCAGGGTTCGAGGAACGCCTGGCGCACCAATAACCTACTGGTGGATGTGGATTTCCACAGTGATGGGTTAGGATCGATGCCCTGCAGGGCCAGCTTGGGTCTGTTGGGCCGGCTAGCGGTGGGCTAGTGGGGTCCACGGACGGTCCGTTGGGGCAGCTAGTGGTGGGCTAGTGGGTGCCGCGGGACGGATTGTCACAAAAAGAGAATATTTTCAAGTTCAAAATTAAACCAAAAATAAGAGGGAAAGAGAGATAACCGCCTTGGCCTTGCGCGTGAAGCAACTTAGCCTTTAGGCGTTTTGCGTTTAGCTCCATGCCTCGTTAGAACCTTCTCCGGTAAACCCACTGGGACAAACCCAGAGTGAGGAAAAAGAGTACACTTCCTTGCTTAACGACTTGATCGTCTTCACTCTTGGGTAAGAGTGAAGACTAAGCGGACTGAGCCTTTGGAGTCTTCATGGGATGGCTGTCGTTGGACGAATGATCGGACAAATAGGTTGAGCTGCTGCTTGGCCGCCTTTGCTGAGCTCTTGGAATGTGTGGTGGCTCCGGGAAGGATTGTTGGAGCCTTCGCCGCGTCTGTAGAGGTTGCCCTGGTCACGTCTGATGCGTCTTGGTCAGGCGCCTCGGTCGTGTCCGGCGTATCTTGGTCTTCTTGGCCGAGGTCGCGTCCTGCGATCACATTATCCCTGGTCTCCATTTGGCATAGTCAAGTTCGGGTGTGTCCCAAACTGCTCGACTGGTGTGTATTGTTGAGCTTGCGGATACATAAACTCTAATATCTCATAACGTGCAGATTCCACTAGAGAATAACTTGGTGTATCTCCGGGATATCTCCATCCCCAATTGTACATGTCACTAGCACTTGGTGTGTAGTGATCGTACACATATTCATTATTTGGCCCATTACTATCATGCGGACCCCACTCCTCTGGCTCAAACGGTTGACCCCAATTGTCCACTTGCCCAAACAGTTGCTCCCAACTTCCCCTCGCTCTGGTGAAGAGTCTCTCGATCTAGTTCCTCCCGAACCTTGACCTGACATCTACAACCATCGACAACAAGGTACTTAATCCCATCTACCTAAAGTGTTGAACGAACCAGATTCCTAAGTGCCTTATGCGACCATTTTGACTCTATCTAAAAAGAAAAGTACGAGTCCTGCAAGGCGTCATAACCATGTTCTGATATCTACCGTTGTAACGCCCCTGAACCATTCTATGACCAAACCCGCCTAGTACGGCCCTCGGACGCTACTTTGGGAATAATCGCTAATGATCCGGCCGAGGTTCTAAAACCCATTTAGACCTTTAGCCAGTCCATCAGTGGTATTCCCACCACTTTATACACCACTTAGGCTTGCCAACCCTTGTGATGCTTAATGTGTTGAGCTGACCCGGACTAGGTCATTATCAGCCATAACTCGTACACGAATATAAAACCGAATACTTCATTAATAAAAAATATTTTACAAAGTTTAACAAAAAGATTTATAGAGTTTATGCCCAGGCCTAATGCCAAAAAGATTATACATATTATTCTTTGACAAATAAAACATACTTTAACCTTACCCAAGGCACAAAAACTATTTTCGGGCTCCTCTCGTCCAGCACGCCCTCTAGCTTCCCACTACTGGTTACCTGCAGGACAAAATTCTATCATAAGTAATCTAAGATTATTTAGTAAGTCTCAGGGGTCCCTACAGAAGATTAGATTCTCATACCAACCCCAAATCACAAGAAATCAATTAACACACACAACAATCAATCAGAGAAAGCATGCGGAAGGTAATAAGCCAAGCAAACAACCAAATGAAAGCAATCAATGCAACATGCAAAACTTGAATAAAAAGAAAGATTTTTAAACAAGTTTTACTAGGGCCCATATATTCCGACTTCCAATCCTCTCCCTTTTTATCTCCGCATTACAACCACAAAGGCATGAAAGCAGAATAAAACCCTAAATACACCGTCGTGTATATAGCATCAGTCGAGGTAGCGAACCAAGACCGAGCTCTTCGCTACAACATGCATGGCTATGCTGCATGCTGCAACGGCTTCACAGGGAAGGTCGGGCACATCTCCATTCTTAGTGCGCTTATGGCTGTTGGGATCTCCTCATCACAAACGCCACGCACTAATACCATCCAACAATTTAAATTTTAAGTTTATGGTCTTAGAGAACCATAAACTCCGAACAAACAACAATACAACCAAAAACCTCACATGCATGTTGCATTGGTCAAGTAAACGGATCGACATCCACGTTTACGATCTATCATGGGTTTCACTCCTCATGCAATAAATCAAACAATGGATCTCCATCAACATTGTGATTTACCATGGATTCCTCTCACATGCAATAGATCTAACAGACGGATCTCCATCAACGTTTGTGATCTACCATGAAATTCTCCTCACATGCAATAGATCAAACAAATGGATCTCCAACAACATTTTTGATCTACCATGGAATTTTTCCTCATATGAAATAGATCAAACAAATGGATCTCCATCAACATTTGTGATCTACCATGGAACTCACCAACCAAAATGCAAAACCTCAAGAAAACTAACAAAAAATCAAGAAGAATGCAACTATATGCACATGCAAGTCGACTCTAGTTTGGGTCTACCAACACCAAACTCGATCGAAGATATGCTTCCTGAACTCACAGATTTTTGCAGATCTTCAGCTTCTTCAACCCAATCTCTTCCTTGCTTCAACAACTCATCTCGTAGATGAATCATCCAAATGACTAAGCTTTTTTCTCTATTTCTCTCTACTCTCACATGAACAGCCTTTGGGCAAAGTTTTCTTTCTTCTCTTCCAAGTGAGAAAAATGAGTGGTATTTATAGAGAGTGTGGGCGACTTATGCATGCCACACGCATGGGATATGTGTCGCCACCACATTTCCTCTTCAACACTTGGCAAAAACGAAAGAAGTGAGGTGTCAGCCTCTTCTTGTTTCTTCTCATGCGTGAGTGGGGTAATATTTCCTCCCACTTTGCTCCAACCAAATAAACAAATCCCACTTCCTCCATTTTTAGTTAACTAAACAGTAAGTGGAAAATCCCACTAATGCTCAATTAATTAATATTTAAATTCCACTAACTCCACTTCGATTTAAATATTATTTTAGCGGGTTCCTTCCCGTTTCCTGCAACCCTCCTTGGTTACGGTACTGTCTGTATGGACGCCCACTCGTCTGTCCCCGTACGCTGTCCTGTGCGTACCGCATACGCCTCGTACGCATGTCCGCTGGTTTGACCAACTGATCGGTCTGTTGCTCAATTTTCTTTTCCTTAGACATCTCTCGGCAATTCTTTTCCGCTTCCATCTCTCTTCCTTCTTGAACCCTTTCTGGATCAATTCCTTAGGAAAATTTTATCATGTAGTGAGGGTCACTACAATAACCATCATTGATTTCATCAAATATTTTTAGTTAATGCTGTATTATAATTTATGTTTGTTCATATATTTCATTTGCCGTCTAAATTTTCATACAATGATTTATTGAGTTGTTGGGTAATTTTTCGTATAATTTTTTAAGAAGAAAGTAACTGAAAATGGTTTAGCAAAGAAGAACACAATTATTATTTATTTAAAAGACAGGGAATCAAAGGCATATACAATCTAGGGATCGATAATCTTCTACATTTTTGTCATATCTACAACAATTATTGATCAAATGAAAAACAACACTCTGAAAGATGACCCTTTCACCTTGACATGTATGTAGCATCTTCATGGTTATGGTTGTCTAGGCAATTTCAAATACATTCATCGAGCTCTTGGTGCATGTTTTGGAACATGCCATGGCACAATTTTCAACCGCTCTATTTATGATTTCATTTGCATCTAGTCATGGAAACAAAATTTAAATGGATTAAATATATATTTTCTTGTCGATAATTTTTAAAAAAGGTTCTGATAGCGATGCTGAGTTTGGGGAGTTTCTTTTACTGGAATTATGGAGAGTAGTTAAAGCACCGCACACAGAGGATACACATCCAACCGGGCGGACCCACATACGTTGGAGAATGGAGGGGGTTCAACTGCACCAGATGAAATATAAAAGTTTTTTGATTTTCTATTAACATTGTTGATATAAGTTGTGCAGTGGTAATGAATGCACCACATAATTTAAGAGGTGAAGGATCAAATTCCCTCTAAAACTTATTTTTGCTCCTTTTGCACCTGATCCAAAGTTTGGCTTGATCCGCCACTGCGGCGTGCAGTAATCATTGACAACATCACCTTGACACAAAAATCAAAACACATAGAAATAAAATCTTAATTCGTCTTGTAACAAAAAAACATATTTTATAAAGCACAATATTAATTAGTTTACCTGTGTTTTCGAGATTGTCATTCCAAATTGGACAATTCGGCCTATCAATGAATATGCAGCCACTGAGCCTAGTACATCTTTCCCTGGAACCCCCGTAAGGCGGCAAGCATTATAGATATTTCTAGCACTCGAGGATGGACAGCGGAGCTTTGCATCAACTTGAATTTGTGACATGAGCAGACACATTACGAGCACACATAGAATCAAATTTTTGCCTTCCATCTTTGATTGATTTATTGTGTGATAGCAATATGTATATAGAGTTATAACCTTGTATATTGATGAATTGGCAACGAAACAAGGCTCGCATACATGAATATTAGCTGGTATACAATCTGCAACCACAAACTTGGTTTAATTCCAAGGTTGATCACATGGTCTATAGACTCTGTACACGCTGCCTGGACCACCCGTATCTCAATGGCTACCTTCACCACCGGGAAATCTGATTCTGACTGAGGGTAGTTTATCTTTTTCTTCTTTTTTTGGACCACCCTTGTCTCAATGGCTACCTTCACCACCATGCAATCTGATTCTGACTAAGGGTAATTTATCTTCTTCTTCTTTTCTTTTTGGTTAATCCATTAAAGTTTTATTTTACTTAATATTTGAATTAGAATACTTACTATTCACTATTTTGTATTAGTTTGGCTGGTTATATTTTGTATGTTCGTGCTAACCAAATAAATATAAATGCACGTTCTTATTATTTGGTTTATAAATATAAGATTTTATATCTATAATGTTTTGTATATATCACTTCTCCTGTATAAAGTTTGTGACTTTGTATATCACTTATCGTGTATAAAGTTTTTTGTTTCTTCATTTAATTTTTAACAAACTCTCTTGTGGTTATAGGAGTTTCAAGTTATAACCAACTCTCTTTTAGTTATGTTGATATATCTTCTTATTAAATAAAACTGTTTTAAAAATTAGTCACTATAGGTGATGGCAAATTAAAATATGAGTTCTTTGTGTTTAAGTTTAACCAATTCTTTTGTTTTGAGTTTAAATTTGTATTAATTTTTTTAGTGTGGAACTGTCTTTTTAACCCAAAAAAAAAACTAATTATGGAGTTGTCTAATCTTTTTGTTTTGAGTTTAAATTTGTATTTGTGTTTTTGAATACTAATTACCAAGTCTTGACCAAACATTTATTTCCCAACAAGACATTAAATAATTAGAAAATTCCTGTTAAAATTTAAAGAAACATTAATGTTACCAAAAGTGAGATATAAAACGATCGAGTTCATGGAATACAAGCTAAATGAGCAGCCTTATCAAATAGAAAACATGACATATGTTTTCGAGCAAACCAATCGCCTCTATAACAACATATTAAAGAAAATTTGTAACTCATCAGGAAATTGTACGTATCACTTAAACTAACTCTGTACTCATCAGCTTTTTGCTATATATAAATACAACAAATAGGAAATCAGTTTTTCTTTTAATAATATTGATTGGTTTATTCATGCAATCGGAAATTAATTATATGGGTTTCAGTATTATAACCTTGAGTGGCTTGCTAATATTTTGTAACAAATTTCGTATGATTACCAATAACATTAGATGAGGTCATTGAAATGCTGGAAAGTGATTTTCATGTGGTTTATCACATGTTAAATCCTAATATTATATATTTTTCAATCCTCAACAAATGCATTATAAACCTAGCCATCTCATGTTTCCATCTCATGCATTATGTATTCTTCAAGAGTTTCTTTGGTTGAAACAATGTTTTAAAGATTTATTGATAACTGGGTTCACTAATCGAAACTAATTTAATATCCTTTATCTTATAAAGCACAAGTCATCTGTCCAATAAGATTAAGTTACATTACATTATATTTTCTATTTTTATAAAATAACTAAAAAATAATACAACAAAAATGCAAAACGTTAGAAAATAACCTGAATTTTCTTCAGTAACTGTCTTCTCACTCCTCCACGATCTCTGCAATTTCAAAATAAAACCACTGTAAAATTATAAAAAAAAAAACTTAACAATCATCCAGACCATTCTATTTTTTTACCAACCATCGACACACCATCTTTGTTTCTTTTTTTCTGCAAAACAAAAGGCTCTCAATGATTTTCACAATAGATATTAAATTCATCCAATAAGATGATATTATAGATGCTTGCTTTCTTCATATCGGTTAGAAAAAAAGACGGAAGCGTAAGGAATCTGAAGCAATTGACAAAAGCTCAAAATTTTTTACGGTAACAAACTCACGCAAACTTCGTCAACAAAAAAAAAGCAATTACATCTGCTTAATTTATGGTTTTTCTAGCAGGTGCGTCAACTAAATATGATGTTTTTTTCATGTACCAAAACAAGAATTGGTGAGTTTGGTAATGTTATTAATTATGTGTTATTTAAATGCCTACTAGAATTATCCGATCATGATAAACATAAATTTGACTGTAATTTGCATTACAGTATTTTCATTTTGTAATATGCGTAGCGATTTTTGTGTTTTTTTACTTTGCTATACTATTTGTGTATCTACGTTGATCTTTTGAAAGTGGAAAATTAACTGCTACATACATGCAAAGCACAATGGTGTAGATGTAAAAGTGATGAGAGGTTTTGGGAGATGCACATGATTCTTATGTCTAAGCTTTTTCCCGTACAAGGTACGGGTCTAATACTAGTATTAATATATACATATAAAAGTGATGAGAGGTTTTGGGAGATGCACATGATTCTTATGTCTAAGCTTTTTCCCGTACAAGGTACAGGTCTAATACTAGTATTAATATATACATATACAAAAACTAAAATTCGATACACATAAACAAAGGTAAGTTATAATGTTATATGACCAACACCATAACCATCATTTGTTATTTCTTGATTGATCTGAGATTCTAGTAAATGTTGTATATACTATTCATCAGAGATATTTTTCTTTACACATAATTATGCATCTTATTGATATATGCCTATATAATAGCCAAAAAAACCATATAACAAATAATTATATTCGTTGAGTTATACATTTTTCTGGTTTTTAATTGATTTTGCCAATAAAGTTAGTTGCTTGAAGCTAATTTGGAGAATCATCTCGTCAAACTCACTTTGGGCTCAATGGATCCGAATATATCTTATCAGACAAGGATCCTTCTGGTCAGTAAGTGACACATCCTCTTTGGGAACTTGGATGTGGCGGAAACTCTTGAAGTAACGTGAGCTAGCAGTGGGTTTTGTTAAACATGAAGTAAGGAATGGGCGAGACATATCGTTCTGGTTCGACAACTGGTGTCCACTAGGAGAACTAATCAGAGGGGTTGTATTGATCTGGGAATAGTTCTTTACTCCTCCTTGGCAGACGTAGTTCACACTCACAGACAGAGGAGGCATCAAATCAACCACTTCAGTGAGATCGAGATGGCATTAGACGAGATAAGGAGGAAGGGTTTTGTGGATGGACATGATGTTGTGTTTTGGAAGGGAAAGAATGACCGGTTTGGAGACAGGTTCAGTACCCAAGAAACATGGGAAGCAATCCGTGAGACGAAGCAAAAACAGAATCGTATAGGGGGATATGGTTCCCATATGCCACCCCCAAATACTCATTTATCGCTTGGCTGGCAATGCGTAACCGCCTAGCCACCGGAGCCAGAATGCTCACTTGGAGAACTCCGGTCAATTCCTCATGTGTTTTATGTCAAGCGCTAGTGGAGGACCGAGAACACCTCTTTTTCATGTTCTTTCTCGACTAAGAATTGGTCTGGGATCAGTGGAAAGCTGTTGGGACCAAAATTCTCGACAAGATGGAGAGACGTCCAAGCATCTCTTACTGATACTTCTTTGGGACACATTGTCTTTTTCTAACACGGTAAGCTTTTCAAACTGCGGTTTATTCAATATGGAGAGAACAAAATAGCAGAAGGCATTGAGAGTCTTCGACACCTCCGGCACAGTTGCTTCATAGTCTTGACAAACAGGTCCGGAATCGCCTGATCTCCATAAGGGAACAAGGAGACACACGACATGATGATAGCATGGCCCTCTGGCTTGCCACAAGATAAAAACTGATTGACAATTTTCTGATTGCTTTTAGCTAACAGTCTTATAAACAAAAATGATGCACTTGTTGTAACAAATTTTTTTTCGAATAAATTTTACATTTTATTCAACAAAAAAAAAAAAAAAAAGTAGTGGAAGTGTCTAAACTTTTGCTTTGAGTGTAATACTTGTAGTGGAATTGTCTTTTTTGAATTTTATCAAGTGGTGACGATTCATTTTATTTTCAACTAACACATTAAATTAGAAGGTTACTCTTTAAATCTGAATAAACAACGATCGAGCTCATGTGTTGTAATATTGGTTCTGATTCAACTTTGTGGCTGGATTAGTCATTTGGTTAAACTGAATTGAGTCCAGTTATTGTCAAGTCTGCTGAAACAGGATAGAAGAGAGCCAAAAAAAAGAAAGCAAAGCTTCTTTTCGCGAGAGAGGGTTTACTGTTACAATTAGATGTAGGTATATATACTCAACATATCTCTTCTTCTTTTTCAATTTCGTCTGATCTTTCACTTTCTTGTAAAAGAGAGAGACACTATTATTGTAAAGCTTGCCTTGTTCTTGTATCATCAATTGAGATAGTGGATTGTCGAACTGATTCGGCCCTAGACGTAGACTCGATCACACCGATCTTGTCGAACTGGGTAAACAAACTTGTTGTGTGCTCCCTTTTATCGGTTTATATTTTGGTTTGTGTTCTTGATCTGATTCGTGATTCTTTAAGTTCAAATCGAGAGTATTGGAAGGTTCATATTGGTTAATCAGAGCAAGAACGAAGTTAATTTCTTTCAAATCGGTATCTGAGCGAAGGCTGGGTTTCGTCTTCAATTCAATCAATGGCGTCGACAACGAGGGTTGAGATCCAGGTGTTCAATGGAGATAGCAACTTCTTGCTATGAAAGATTAGAATCCTAGCATAGTTGGGGGTTCTTGGTTTAAAGAGCATTTTTACTGATTTTACTTTGATGAAGATTGTAGCAGTGTCCAAGAGTGAAGAAAAAAAAAACCTACTCAGAAGAAACGTCAAATTTATCACCACCGCAAACGAAGGAGTATCCAGATCCGGTCAAGATTGATCAGTCGCAACAAGCTTTGACGATCATCATCAACCACGTTGGTGATAAGGTTCTAAGAAAGGTAAATCACTGTGAAACTGCAGCAGAGATGTGGGCTTTATTGAATAAGTTGTATATGGAGACCTCGTTACCTAACAAGATCTATGTACAATTGAACTTCTACTCGTTCAAGATGATAGATACTCAAACAATAGATCAGAATGTAGATAATTTCTTGAAGATATTTGTATAGTTAGGGAGTTTTGAGATTCAGGTTATTGAAAAAGTTCACAATCTTGTTGCTGAACTCTCTGCCAACAAGCTATACCCAGTTGAAGCATACACTTAAGTATGGAAATAAGAGTCTATAGTTCAAGATGTGGTGTCATCAGCCAAATCACTAGAGCGAGAGCTGTTGAAACGAAAGAGTTTGAGAGGGGTCCATCGGCTGCGTTATACACTAATGAAAGAGGAAGATCATAGACGAGAGAACAACAAAATGGGTCAAAGAGGAAAGGCAGGAGTAGGTCAAATTCAAGATCGAAGGTTGTCTGCTGGTTCGTAAAAAGGAAGGACATCTTAAAAAGGATTGCTATGCTAGGAAGAGGAAAATTGAAAACGAGGGTCAAATGAAGCTGGAGTCATCACAAATAATTTGCTGTTCTCTGAAGCTTTCAGCATTAATGATCAACTGGTTAAATATCTATGGATCTTGGATTTAGGATGTACCTCCCATATGACATCACGAACGGATTGGTTTAGTAGCTTTGAGAAGAAATAGTCTACAACGATTGTGCTTTGTGACAATCACTCAGTACAATCTCAGGGACAAAGATCTATTCGGATTCATACTAATGGAGGTTCTATTAGGAGTGTTCTAGTGTTTGTTTGAGGTTCAAATTCGTCTTGGCAAAAGTAAGTGAAGGACCATGGCTTATCTAAGCTAGAGAACTCTCTAATTTGCTTGTTGTGTGTTGTTAGACTTGTTAGATCGTTGTTCTGGATGTTAGGAAGCTTTCTTGTGGCTTGGGATCGAGTTTTGTGGTTGTAGGAACGAAGATCCGGTGAGAAGCTTTGGAGGAAAACGATGCTCGACATTGCATTGGTCGATGCACCTTGTGCGTCGGTGGATGCAAATGCGAGGACGGCGCGTAAACTCTAGGGTTTTCGTGTTATGTCGAGCATGCGTCGGTCGATGCAATGGGAGCATCGGTCAATGCAAGTTAACCTTGCATCGGTCGATGCAGATCTTGCGTTGGTCGACCCAACCTCCATTTGGTGTTGGTCGATGCATGTTGGTGTCGGTCGATGCAGAGTCCTGGTTTGTTTATTGTTGTTGTTGATTGTTGTTGATGGTTAAAGATGACTCTATTGCTTGTGTGTATAGCTCAGTAGATGGGAGGATTGCCTTACTGAGTGTTTATAAAATACTCATGCATTGCAATACGTGTTTGTGGTGCAGGTAAAGGCAAAGTGTGATCGTGGAATCAAGGCAATGAAGAGGAGGATGTTCTAGGGACTCGATTGGATGTTGTCTGGCATTGTTAGGTTGCTAGAGTTGAGTCATTAGAAACATTGCTAGGTTGCTGGTTTCATGTTTCCTGTTATTTGAGTATTGGATATTGGATATTGTTGATGTTATAATTATTGGTTATGATATTGGTTATTATTAGATATTTATTGGTAATGTTATTCCGCTGTTGGTTGTGATTGTGGTTAGGTGGCTAGTGGGTATGGGACCACTTGTTGTAGTTTATTTATTATATTATATTTATATATTTATTATTAAAAAAAAATGGTCGGTCCTTTCATTTTGGTATCAGAGCCCTTACGGTTCTAGGTTTGGGTTCACAAGGTTTCTGTTGTGATGTTTGGGATTGCATGTCTTGATTGATTATGTGAGTTAGTCAATTGTGTGTGGCATGGAGTCCTAGAACATCCTCTTCGAGCCGACTGTGTGATTCCACAGTGAGTTTATGTTTCTGTCTTATAATAGTAATTGTTTGCTTAGTCTTCTGTTCATGGTAGTGCAGATGGCTAGAGATGATACTGTTGCTGGTTGTGGTCGTGGACGCGGACGTGGTTGTGGACGTGAACGTGGTCGTGGACGCGGAAGTGGTCGTGGACGCGGACGTGGTCGTGGTAGGGGCAGAGTCCCAGAGGTTTGTGAGGCCGAGGACCAGAGTGTGACAGTTGAGGGAGTTGGCGAGTCGCAGGATGTTCCGGGGGATTCAGTGAGTGTGGCCGGAGGGGGCGGTGTTGATGCTCGAGTTGCTGATGGTGCTAGGGTCCTGGATGTGGGAGTCCCAGTGGGTGGAGTCTCTGGTGCAGACTTTGCGGCTATGCTAGCGCAGTTGTTGGAGCGGTTACCACCAGTGGTACCGGCTCAGGCTCAGGTAGTGCCACCAGTAGTGGCGAAGGAGCGGCAGCCAGTGGCTGTAGATGCAGGAGTTCATGGACGTTATTTGTCTATGCTCAAGGAGATGATGGGTCTTTTCACTGAGAAGTTTTCGGGTGGTATAGACCCTACTGTAGCGGACGCGTGGAGGACGAGTGTGGAACGTAACTTCCATACTCTGAGATGTCCTGAGGAGTTTTTGGTGGACATAGGGGTTCACCATTTCAGTGGTGATGCTGAGTTGTGGTGGAGATCAGTGGCTGCTAGGAGAGTGCAGCGGGAGATGACTTGGGCTGACTTCGTCTTGGAGTTCAACCGCAAGTATTTTCCTAGAGAGGCATTGGACCGGTTGGAGGTGCAGTTCCTTCAGTTATCTCTGGGGACGCGGTTAGTGCGGAAGCTGGACTTGGAGTTCAGTCGACTTCTATGTTATGGGGGTCGGGCTATGGAGTCTGAGGAGGCTCAGATCAGGAGGTTTTTGTGGGCTCTACGTGATGATTTGAGAGTTCACTATAGAGGGCGGAGTTATGCTACGCGTGCAGAGCTGGTTGAGACTGCAGCAGAGATTGAGGAGGATATCCGGGCACAGTCAGTAGCGGTAGGTCCAGCAGTTCAGCCTAGTAAGGCTCAGCAGCAGGGTAGTTCAAGCAGGGGTGGTAGGCTTGCACAGGGGACCAAGAGGAGGTGGGAGGCTACGCAGAAGCCGAGTGGTGCGAGTTGCTTCAGTTGTGGGAGTAAGGATCACAAGGTTGCTAGTTGTCCCAAGAGGAGTGCTGCGACGGCAGGGCCTCGGGTATGTTATCATTGTACGGAGACAGGGCACATCAGGCCCTTTTGTCCCAAATTGCAGCCGGCAGCAGTGGTAGCGTTGCAGCAGGTGCAGCCTGGAGGTCAGCAGGTGGCACGGATCGAGCAGGCACCACGGGTTTACACGACAACAGAGATTGGTGGAACCAGTGCCGGGGCGATCATAGGTATAATTTCTGGTACTTAAGCTTTGTGAATTCTGGTAGGTTCAGATTTTATGTTTTTCCTGTGATAAACTGTTAGGTTCTCAACACATGAGGTTTGTGTAGGGACCTTGTTGGTGGGTGGGTTTAAGTCCCACGTTATGTTTGATTCTGGAGCTTCTCATAGTTTCATTACTCCAGAGTGTGCAGAGAGTGCGAGAATCAGTGGAGATCTCGGGGAGCGTACAGGAGTTGTCAGAGTTGCGGGAGGCAAGTTCTTGAGAGTTATTGGATGAGCTAGAGGAATTTCTATTTAGATCGCAGGAGAGTCGTAGCCAGCAGATTTGCTTATCAGTCCAGTGGAGTTGTATGATGTATTCTCGGGATGGATTGGTTGCATCGGCATATGGTACATTTGGATTGCCATCGGGGTAGAGTGGAGTTTGAGAGTCCAGGAGGGAAGTTGGTTTTTCAGGGTATTAGACCGACTTCAGGGAGTCTCGTGATCTCAGCCATTCAGGCTGGGAAGATGATCGAGAAGGGCCGTGAGGCTTATTTGGTTACTATATCTATGCCAGAGTCAGTGGGGAAGTCTACTGTTAGCGGTATTCCGGTAGTGGAGGAGTTTGAGGATGTGTTTCAGTCTTTGCAGGGATTACCACCATCTCGGTCGGATCCTTTCACCATTGAACTGGAACCGGGGACGATGTTGTTATCCAAGGCTCCTTACAGAATGGCTCCAGCAGAGATGGCAGAGCTGAAGAAGCAGCTAGAGGATTTGTTGAGTAAGGGATTCATCCGTCCTAGTGTATCACCGTGGGGAGTGCCGGTGTTGTTTGTGAAGAAGAAGGATGGGAGTTTCCGGTTGTGCATTGATTATCGGGGTTTGAACCGGGTTACTGTGAAGAACAAGTACCCTCTTCCCATGATTGATGAGTTGTTGGATCAGTTGATGGGTGCTACTTGGTTCTCTAAGGTAGATCTGGCGTCGGGTTATCATCAGATACCGATAGATGAGGCAAATGTGAGGAAGACTGCTTTCAGGACGAGGTATGGGCATTATGAGTTTGTGGTGATGCCTTTCGGGTTGACTAACGCGCCAGCAGAGTTTATGAGATTGATGACAGCGTGTTTCAGGAGTTTCTGGACGTGTCTGTCATCATTTTCATCGATGATATCCTGGTATATTCTTAGAGTCCTGAAGAGCATTCAGTGCATTTGAGGGCAGTTCTGGAGAAGTTGCGGGAGCAGAAGTTGTTTGCCAAGTTGAGCAAGTGTAGTTTTTGGCAGCGTGAGTTGGGTTTTCTGGGTCACATTGTTTCTGCAGAAGGGGTTTCTGTAGATCCGGAGAAGATTCAGGCTATCAGGGATTTGTCTAGACCGCAGAATGCCACAGAGATCAGGAGTTTCCTTGGTCTGGCAGGTTACTACAGGAGGTTTTTGCAGGGTTTTGCAAGTAGAGCACGCCCTATGACTAAGTTGACAGGGAAGGATGTTCCTTTTATTTGGTCACAGGAGTGTGAAGTGGGCTTTGAAGGCCTCAAGGAGATATTGACTACTACGCCAGTGTTGGCTTTGCCTGAGCAGGGAGAACCCTATGTGGTTTATACTGATGCATCTAGAGTTGATTTGGGGTGTGTGCTAATGCAGCATGGGAAGGTGATTGTCTATGTTTTGCGGCAGTTGCGGAAGCATGAGGGCAACTATCCTACTCATGATTTGGAGATGGCTGTTGTAGTTTTTGCCCTGAAGATTTGGAGATCATATCTTTATGGTGCAAAGGTACATGTGTTTACAGATCATAAGAGCCTGAAGTATATATTCACTCAGCCTGAGTTGAACTTGAGATAGAGGCGGTGGATGGAGCTTGTGGCGGATTATGATTTGGAGATAGCCTATCACCCTGGTAAGGCTAACACGGTTGCAGATGCTCTGAGTCGGAAGAGGGTAGCTTCGGCTCAGGAGCAGGAGATGGAGTCTCTGGTAGGAGAGATCAGTGTTTTGAGCTTGTGTGTTGTTTCACAGGAACTGTTGGGTTTGGAAGCAGTAGATAGAGCAGATCTTCTGAGTAGGGTGCGGTTGGCTCAGGAGGAAGATTTGGGGCTGGTGAATGCCTCAAAGGATGTGGATTCAGAGTATCAGGTCTCAGATAATGGTACTATCTTGGTGCACGGTCGGGTTTGTGTGCCCAAGGATGAGGAGTTGAGATAGGAGATCCTGAGAGAGGCTCATGCGAGCAGGTTTTCTATTCATCCAGGAGCGACTAAGATGTACCGTGATCTCAAGAGGTACTATCACTGGGTCGAGATGAAGAAGGATGTAGCTATTTGGGTCTCGAGGTGCGATGTGTGTCAGCTAGTGAAGGTTGAGCATCAGGTACCTGGCAGTTTGCTGAAGAGTTTACCCATTCCTGAGTGCAAGTGAGATATGATTACTATGGATTTCGTGGTGGGTTTGCCAGTGTCCAGGACGTTTGATGCTATTTGGGTCATTGTGGACCGGTTGACTAAGTCAGCACATTTTCTGGCCATTAAGAAGACTGATGGAGCAGCGGTCTTGGCTAAGAAGTATGTGAGAGAGATAGTCAGATTGCATGGGGTGCCAGCGAGCATTGTGTCTGACAGGGATTCTAAGTTTACTTCGGTGTTCTGGAAGGCATTTCAGGCAGAGATGGGCACTAAGGTGCATATGAGTATAGCTTATCATCCCCAGACAGATGGACAGTCTGAGAGGACGATCCAGACGCTGGAGGATTTGCTGAGGATGTGTGTGTTGGATTGGGGTGGCCATTGGGCAGATCACCTGAACTTGGAAGAGTTTGCCTACAACAACAGTTATCAGGCGACTATTAAGATGGCTCCTTATGAGGCTTTGTATGGGAGGCCATGTCGTACACCGTTATGCTGGACTCAGGTAGGGGAGAGGAGCATATTTGGAGCTAGTTTTGTTGAGGAGACCTCTGGGAAGATTTGGGTTCTCAAGCTGAACATGAAGGAGGCTCAGGATAGACAGAGGAGTTATGTTGATAAGAGGAGGAGAGATCTTGAGTTTCAGGTAGGATACAGAGTGTACCTCAAGATGGCCATGTTGCGGGGTCCGAAAAGGTCATTGTCAGAGACTAAGTTGAGTCCGAGGTATATGGGTCCGTTCAGAGTGATTGAGCAGGTTGGACCAGTGGCATATAGATTGGAGTTACCCGAGGTTATGCGTGCATTCCATAAGGTTTTCCATGTGTCTATGTTGCGGAAGTGTCTCCATGAGGGTGAGAGGGTGTTGGCTAAGATTCCTGAGGATCTTCAGCCTAACATGACTTTGGAGGCGAGACCAGTGAGGGTTCTCGGGAGGAGGATCAAGGAACTTCGGAAGAAGAAGATTCCTTTGATGAGAGTCCAGTAGGACTGTGATGGTGTTGAGGAGCAGACTTGGGAGCCTGAGGCAAATATCAAGGCAAGGGTTAGGAAGTGGTATGAGAAGCAAGCCGCGACTTGAACTTGTCTAGTTTGGTCCCATCTGTAATCCGTGGCTGGAGCGGGAATAGAGTATTCCAGCCCATCTCTCTTGTTACTCGGTCGCTTGGGGTGGTTGGTTGTGCGACTCAGTAACAAGATGAGGTGGTGCTTGGGGTACAAAGTTTCCGTGAGGCGGGGTTTTTGGACGAAAGTTTCCTGAAATAGAAGTTTCCAAAAATGGAAAGTGCTAAATATGGAAAGTTTTACGGGAGTTAGAATTTGTCCATTTTAGCGGTGGAGAGTCTTGGAGGGGCTTGTGTGCCCTTAGTGGCGGACTTTCGAGTCAGTGTGCCTGTGTGTGGCGGTCTTTTTAGACATTGTGTGGCCTTTGTGGCGGGCTGTTTAGCCGTGTGTGGCCTTTGTGGCGGGCAGTTTAGCCATTGTGTGGCCTTTGTGGCGGGCTGTTTAGCCAATTGTGTGGCCTTTGTGGCGGGCTGTTTAGCCAGAGTGCCTGTTTAGGTGGTCCTTTGGGACAGATGGTCTTTGTGACGGTCTTTCAGGACGAGTGGCCTTGGTGGCGGTCATGTTTAGAACATTTGTTTGGCCTTGGTGGCGGTCCTCTTTAGGACATTTTGTTTGGCCTTGGTGGCGGTCTAGTTTAGGACATTTGTTTTGCCTTGGTGGCGGTCCTCTTTAGGACATTTTGTTTGGCCTTGGTGGCGGTCCTCTTTAGGGCATTTTGTTTGGCCTTTGTGGCGGCCCTTGTGGCATGTATATGATCCTTGTGTGGTCATGAGGTATTCCAGTGAGGGGATATGTGGTTGGTAGGACATTGAGATGTTTTACGCGAGCCACGGGAAGGAAACATAGATAAGGATAGGACTCAGACGTGTTTAGAATCGTTTGCTCGCGACTCTTGGAGGATTTAGGTTCTTCTATTACTGCCATATTCAGAGACTTTGTGGCTTGGGAGTATGGTTGATATATCGACTCCGGATGACGATCCGGGGGCGCGCTGTAGGGTGGCAACCCGAGAGATGAGTTTGGATTTTTCCTTATATATATTATGGCATGCGGGCTTAGGCCCGATGAGGAGCCAACTTTTGGCATGCAGACTTAGGTCTAATGAGCAGCCAATAAAAACTCAAGGTTTAGGCCTATGAGTAAAGGAAAGTCCAAAAGTCGAGAGCAAATGACGCCTGGAGCGTGAGTCTATCGCCTAAAGGTGACCTTCTGTAGATTGGTCGGAGGAGTGTGGGCCGTGGAGATGGTTGCACGGGAGTCCTTGGCTGATGGTTGTTCGAGATTTGAGGACGAATCTAGATTGGTGGGGGAGAATTGTAACATCCGTGAACCGAAATCCCAGTTTGGGAGTTTCATCGGTCGATGCAGATGTTGCATCGGTCGATGTAGGTTCAAGTTTCTGCGTTTTGACTTAAGTTAAACGCTGCGTTTTGGGAAAAGAGGAAAGGAACACCCTGAAATCGTTCTTTTGTCTCATTAGTCGTGGGTAGCCGATTTTGAGAGAAAGAAAAGAGAGAAAACTGTTCTTGAGCGTTTTTGAGGATTTTGGGAGATTTGTGGCATTTCCTCGTGAGATCTGAGGCTTAGAATGTTGTAGGAGCTTGCTAGGAGTGTTCTAGTGTTTGTTTGAGGTTCAGATTCGTCTTGGCAAAGGTAAGTGCAGGACCATGGCTTATCTAAGCTAGAGAACTCTCTAATTTGCTTGTTGTGTGTTGTTAGACTTGTTAGATCGTTGTTCTGGACGTTAGGAATCTTTCTTGTGGCTTGGGATTGAGTTTTGTGGTTGTAGGAACGAAGATCCGATGAGAAGCTTCGAAGGAAAACGATGCTCGGCATTGCATCGGTCGATGCACCTTGTGTGTCGGTCGATGCAGATTCAAGGATGGCGCGTAAGCTCTAGGGTTTTCGTGTTATGTCGAGCATGCGTCGGTCAATGCAATGGGAGCATCGGTCGATGCAAGTTAACCTTGCATCGGTCGACGCAGATCTTGCGTCGGTCGACGCAACCTCCATTTGGTGTCGGTCGATGCATGTTGGTGTCGGTCGATGCAGAGTCCTGGTTTGTTTATTGTTGTTGTTGATTGTTGTTGATGGTTAGAGATGACTCTATTGCTTGTTTGTATAGCCCAGTAGATGGGTGGATTACCTTACTGAGTGTTTATAAAATACTCATGCAATACGTGTTTGTGGTGCAGGTAAAGGCAAAGTGTGATCATGGAATCAAGGCAATGAAGAGGAGGATGTTCTAGGGACTCGATTGGATTTTGTCTGGCATTGCTAGGTTGCTAGAGTTGAGTCATTAGAAACATTGCTAGGTTGATGGTTTCATGTTTCCTGTTATTTGAGTATTGGATATTGGATACTGTTGATGTTATAATTATTGGTTATGATATTAGTTATTATTGGATATTTATTGCTATTGTTATTCCGCTGTTGGTTGTGATTGTGGTTAGGTGGCTAGTGGGTATAGGAGCACTAGTTGTAGTTTATTTATTATATTATATTTATATATTTATTATTATAAAAAAAAAAAAGGTCGGTCCTTTCAGTATACAAGCTCTTTGTTTGTCGGACCTAATGAAAGGACCAAGCTGAAAAAACCCTTGCTTTTCTACCATAGGCGTAACCAGAGGCGTTGGAATTAAGCCATTGTTAGTGCGTATGGTTTTTCTGCATTTTACGGCTGTGCTACAATGGATGAACACTTAACGATTGCTTTTATATTGGTTTGATACATATTTTATTTTTACTGTGAAGTGGACGTAACTTTTACAGTTGGGAAGAACCATAAATGGACCTAACTTGTTGATGTGATAGAGTTTTAGTGGAAAATTTTTAATGGCAGGGGTCGAATATAGAAGACAGATGGAACAGAGTTTAAACAGCTACCATCCCACAACATAGCTACGACTTACAAACAACATAGCTAGAATCCACATCATAGTTATGACTTGTGTAACTAAACTTATTTTCACCCATTGCATGTTTGTCGATTGTGGCCGACATGTCCACAATTAAAACAAGAAAGGGCTTTTCTGGGCCTTTTCCGGTCTCTTTAGCTCTACTAAGCTTCGGTCGTCAAGACTGAATCTGAACAAAAGGTGGTTTCAATGTCTTTTGAACGACATTGTTAGGTAATGGGCATGTTTCATCCTTAGGCATAACAGATTTTGCATAACCATGTCATGGATACTTTGTGCGATAGTAGGGATGACAGATAGGAATCCTTGAAACATTGGCTGTCTCTCCGGCAGCAATTGCGTGTATACACGGCAGTTTGTCTACATCGAACATACGACAAGAATACTCCTTTGTGATAGGTTGAAAACATTCATGGATGCCCCATTTATAACTTTGTATTGCTTCGGATCAATCTCTTGCACAACTAGCAAACTTGTTCGACCAATGCGGGCCTTCAAATAAAACAAAACTTCGTTACTACTAAAATTAATACTCACTAACCAAAAACGAGAATTTTGGGTTTATTTAATCTTACCTGTAGCAGCTCCTCTACTCGTTTTAGTAGAACAGTTGTCATAAGAGAAGCCTGTTTTCACCTTGCAGCAAACCATCTAGTCAACGTCATCCTTATCTCGTCTAGAAGGTTAACAATAGGATATTGTCTAGCTGCTTTTAAGACATTGTTGAGATAATGCGCTATGTTTCTGGTTGTGAAGTTATATCTATCACCTGGAAAGTGAACCCGACTCCACTTACTTACATCAGTCCGCAGCAAATACGCTTGTAGTTCTGAATGCAACTCTTCAATTTACTGAAACAATACATTGAAATCTTGGAGCCTTAAGCAGTTTCAACCTTCTTCACCAACCCAAATGTCTCAGATCCTTTAAATCTAACCAGAATATTTTGTGTAGATGGTAAGTACAGATCCCACGACTAGCAAGAGGATATATTTTTCTTATTGCTTTACCAATAGACTTATGTATATCTGATATAATGGCAATTCCTTCATCATCTTGAATAACACGGCTTAGTTGTCTATAAAATCATTCCACAGCAAGGCTAGAGGAAATATGTTATAGTTGCCATCTTGTGTTGTTGCAATTAACAATGTTGCCCTTCAAAAAAGTACCATCAACAAAATCACATTCCTCATGAACAGAAACCCATCAATGCTTGCACCAAATGCTATGAAAACAGATTTCAATCTATCTAACGCATCCACTTTTAGCCTAGTCATAGTTCCGAGATTTTCTCTTCGAAACATGTATAACTAAGAAGGTAGTTTCGAATATCCACTTTCATAACTACCCCTAACTAATTCACGAGCACGATGACCTTTCCAATAACCCATCTACAAAAAAAATATTGGATTTAGCACGAAACAAGAATAATATAAGAAGTGTTGTCATTTTGTTTCAAGTTTCATACATTTATCTTTATTCCATGTTGTAGATTAAAGGCAACTGCAACATGGTTTGGCACAAAACCAGATCCAATACCACCAACAAATTCCTTATAGAGTTCTCCCAAAATATATGGGGTTGCTTTTCTTGCATGTCTGGAACGTTTGGTTACCGAACAAGTGTGTTGCCTTGCATAAATCTGAATATGGAAAATTGGAGAATCTCCTTTCGTTGAAGTTCTCACTCTCCACTAAGAACCACGAACCCAACATTTGACAACATACAAATTAGGTCTTGATTGAGGCACAAAGAAGTCAAACTTTTGGACCACACTTAAGATCTTCAATCTAGCCAACAAAGCTTTTTTTGACTCATATGCTTGCCCTATATCAATATCATTGATATCTAATTCCTCAAACATACTCCAAAAACTACAATTACTTTTCGAAAACGAAAAACCTTTGCTTTTTTCAATTGTTTCCACAATTACCTCAACTTCGTCATCCTTATTTTCGTCTACTCCATACATAGTAGGTAAACCATATTCTTCATCCCCAGAACTTACTCCATCTGGGTCATTGCAACAATCAAACCTGATTTGGCTGTCTTCATCGTCATCTTCCCCTTCATCCTCGTCTTCTACCACTTTTTTTTCCCCAGCCGCCTACTTTATAGTAATCGTCAGTAGTAGAGATCTCCACTTTATGGTAATCATCAGTAGTAGAGATCTCCACTTTCTCCCTTGAATCATCGATTTCAACACACAGCCGACGAACTCCTTCTGATTGACTTTTATCGGATGAGTCCTTCAAACTGTCGGCCATTACAAACAAACACCGGTGGGGTGTCCTCTGGTAATGAAAAGAACGCACTCTTCGCAAACTCTTTTATCCAACCTGAATCCTCATACACCTATACACCATTGGGTACAGGGCAATTTTTTCTTTTCACCATTTAGGGAACCCAATGTAACTACAAAATACTTGTAACCGATGACTGAACTCTACGTCCAATTACCAACTCTATCACCACACAAAACACTAATCTACGAATCTTATGCTATTTTAGTAAGCGGTCTACTTTATTCTCAAAGTTAACTATATAATGAACGATAACTCTGCGGTCACTAATAATTAGTATGCCCTATAACTCTTTTATATCTACTTGCTCTACTACCACTATAATTAAATATATCGTCTATCTCTATCTTGTCCATAATTCTAATAATCATTTTTTTAATTACTCTACCACCACTACAAATTCGTCTACGGTTGTTACTAACTCTGCCCCATAACTCTGTGGATTTTAATAACTCTACCATAACTAAATATAACTCTTCCACTTAACTATACTAATTTCTTAACTCTCTCATAGAACCATGACTCTACAGCCACGCTACATCAATCTACTACTGCATTACTCTCAGAAAAATCATAAATCAATGAAATAACTCTACCATTCTTATCTAACTCTACCGTCATACAATGATAGATATATGGATTGGCGGGACATTTTCCCTCCAAAAACAATTCTGTTTCAACACTCTTTCTCCTATGTGGCTTTTAGTTAAGATGGCATGTTTCATAATTCTTTTCCTACTACATGATTCCAAAGGCGAAATAGCCATTAAAAACCAAACCTCCTTACCCTCCAAACTAGTAGTAAACCACAAATTATGTCCTAGTATAGTAAACTTCCCAATGATAAATGATTTTCTTGTATCACTAATATACTCAGTCTTTGTTTCTTGTATTAGCTGCACACATATAATTACAGTTTACTACCATGAGAAATAAAAGTATAAAAATATTAAGTGAGAAATTGAGAAGATTAATAAAGGATGTTAATTAAGGGTGTGGAGAGAAAGATCGAGCAATGGCCTATTTCGCAACAATTGTGCTTGTCTTAGCATTCTCACTTTATTTTGTATCGCATATCTTCGGAAATTACTTTTACTCTTCTCCTTCTCCAGCAGTCAAACACAATCGTCTGTGTTTAGAAATCACCAATAATGCTTTTTAAATTTAACCATTAGTAGAAAATTATGAACAAAATTGATGTGTGTTTAAATAAAATTGAGAGATAAATGAATATATATTCACAAATTACTTGATGCTATTAACGGAAGTGAAAGTCGTAATTGGGTATTAAGATCTTGTAGATAAATGAATATATATTCACAAATGTAAAAGTCGAACGTTGAGATAAATCTATTAGAGGCATTAATCCTTTAAATAGATGAAACAGAAAAATCGATAAGAGCAAAAAGAAAACAGCAAAGGCGATCAACAGATTCATATTAGTCAAAAAAATCATGTTTAAAAATAGGAAAGGCCAAGAATTAATGAACAACCATGTAACACTCTTGTATAAAAAGATATTGTGTCCCTCTTAATTATCTACAGATTACTTTTAAATTTAAGAAAATTATAGAAGGAAGGCCAATTCAAACAGTTAAACAATGAATCATCTCTTGTGTTTTCTGTTTGTTATTGGATTGTGCATAGGATGTAGTGACGCAAAATTTAAATGGAATGAGAAAAACTCTGTATTCTTCAAGAATTCCCTTGGTCGAAACAATGTCTTGAAGATTCATTGCATATCAAATGATGACAATCTAGGCTTCCATTATTTGCGTACGGGAGAAACCTACGATTTTAGTTTTCATGATAGTGTTACGGGAACAGAATTCTTTTGTGACTTATGGCAAGGACCTAATTTCAAGTTTCATGCATCATTTATGGCATATGAAGGTGGTGGTATCATAGTTCATTATGGTAAAAAAAACTTTTGGGATGCTAGAGAAGATGGAATCTATTTCACACATGGCAAACAAATGCCTAAGTTAGAGTACAAATGGAAATAAGAACCACTCAATGGACTTTAGCTCATCTTTGTTTGTGCCAAAACTTATTGTTCTTATGTATTATTGTGGAAGGGAAACCAATATATTATCAACGACACATATATATAAAAGAAAAAATCTGTAAAGACGTGAATTGTTTTCAATACGAAAACTTTTAAAATTTTTGTCCTCATCTAAACTAATATTCGTACATACAAAAAATAACGAATAATGTAAGACATTGGTGGAGAAAAATGTGTCCAAGTCATCTTTGAGACTATGACTAAATGTGTCGATCGAAACTTATATGGCCTATAAATTATAATGGGTTCGATATTTTGACTACAATAAGTTTGCCTCTAATTAGCTAATAGGTAAACTAAATGAACTTAGTTATAATTATAAATTTGTAATAGATTTTCTAGATTTTCACCTGCAATACATCGCGAGACAATTTTTTCTTAAACTAAAAGTTTTAAATTTTAAGTTATAATTGTTTGTTGATTTTGTTTAGTGTTTAAGATCGTATAATTGTATTTAGATTGTTAATTTTAGGGTTAATTCGTGGTATATTGCATGATATTTATTTTTTACATAATCGTAATTTAATAATTTAATTAAAATTTTAAATCTTCTAATATTGATGGTGTTAATAAAATAATAACATGATGAACACAGAATTAATAATATTTTATATTTATATCAACTCAAATCCGTCCTGCTATATAACCCGTCACGTGATATATTATAGTTTCTGTTTCCATAAAATATTATAGTTTTTGTTTTAATAGAGTATAAGCAAAGATTCAAAAAACAATAGAATGTGTCATTAATATATTATAGTTTCTGTTTCTATAAAATATTGATTGAAGTATTGTGTTAGGAATGAAATGTAAAATATTAAAGAAACAAAGTATGATGTTATCATTATTTTGGGAAACTTTCTAGGAATTAAGATTATAAATAATTTATTTAAATAATTATAACTAAAATGGCATAATATAAAATGTACTTTAAAAATGTTAATATATATTTATGGTTCACAAGAAACTAATTATGCTTGAACAAATACTAAGGCTTTGTCAAAAAATTTAATTGGGGTCACTAATCGAATTCAAAGGTTAAGATTTCGTCAAAAGCCCAGCACATATAACATAACAACATTATAGAAAAAAAAAGGTTGTAATACATTTAGCCCATCACTGAAAAAGAAAAATGCCAAACCAAGAGGTACATAAAATTCACAAATGTAACATTATCTTGTCGATTATCGACCCAATTTAATTCAGGACCGAATTTTTTTATAATTTTTTTCTATTTCACCTTACTTGTAGGATATCATGTTTTTTTTTTTTAAGTTTTTAAGATTCAGTGTCTCTTTAAATTATATGCACTCGAAGAAGATTCAATCCTCAATTAACAATTTTAGAAATTAAAAAATATTTTTTTTCCTCACTTTCATTTATCAATCTCATTATTTTTATATTCTTGATGTTGTTTTTATTTTTAATATGTACTAGGTTGGTACCCGCACTACGCTGTAGGTTGGTTTTTTATTTTATTTTTCTTAGATTTATTTTTGTTTTGTTTTTGATTTCATAATTTAATATATGTTGTCTGGAATAATTTTCAAAATTTTTAAATAATTTCAATGGCAATTGTTTTTTTTGGTTATTATTATTTACATCATCATATGATACATAAGCTTTTAATTTCAAAATTTTAGTTTTAGAATATTTTTTAATTTTACCATAAGTTAAGGGATTTCACTCTTAAATTTTGATTTGTTTTCCACTCACAATTCACAAACTCTTTGATGTCTACATTGTAAATGTTCTCGATGGATCTCTTCGAGTACTTTAGGTTAGTCACTTCAACCTTTGTCTCTATAATCTTACATAACTTATCTATTTTTCTCATTCAATAACTGTACTTTATTCATCAGTTTTCTGATTTTACCGGCAACCAATTTAGGCTACACAAACATTGCTTTTCTTCTATCTATTTATTTGGGCGTTTGCCAAAAATCATATTGATCATTCTATGGATTCAGCTGTAAATCCTATATATGCATGGAAAACAATGGTGGTTAAAGGCTAAAGATCCTTCTCGGTGTTTAGCTGCATGTGTTATTAATCATATTTCTATTTCCTTTTCAACAAAGTCACTTTCGCTTAGGTGTTAATACAGAACAATTTCTTACACAAACCTCTGAGTATATTGATGGAAGTTCAGAAAGAAACTATATAACACATGATTTTTTTTCAAGAAAATAGATTTAAGAAACAACCATAGGCAAGAAACACACAATAACAACTACAACTAAGTTCAAACAAGTAATAATTAAAATAGAAATCGAAGCCACAAGAAGTGACGATTATAGCATGTAAAAATAGTCTTCCAAATTTGTAATATGCTAATGTAAATAACAATTCCTAAAAAGAAAGAACCTGAAATGTCTGTACTTCATCTTTGAGAATATTTTTCTTTTCATGACTCCATTTTCTTGCTAATTTCAAAGCGGTTTCCACACCTTCAGCACCAGTGTTCATAGGAATCACCATATCATAACAAAACATATTTGTGAGATATCAAGTTTTCTGATTTCATGATGTAATATATATGTCCTTTGATATCAAGTTTCATAAGTTTTGATAATTCAATGGTTATTTGTATTTTTAGTATTATTTATATTTTCATATGATACTTGAGTTTTTAATTTCATAAATTTAGTTTTTACATATATTTTAAATTTTATTTTGTTAAGAAATAAGTTTTTGTTTTTTTTTACTTGAAAATTATATTCTTCTCTTACTAAAACAATACTGAATATTTTGGTTGTTAATATAGTTAATCCAAAATGTTCAGTTTTCATTAAACCAAAAAGTTAGATGTATATTTGAAAAATTAAAGTATCTTCCAATGAAATTAAAATTGCATTTTTATTTAGATTTTTTCCGTTTGTTGTTAATATATGTTTTTCTTGTTGTTCTTTTTTGTTGCTGCATTTTTTGTTATAGTTTTTATAAAATTATATAGTAAAGTAATATTTACGTTTTCTTGTTTTTGATTTACGGTGCTTTGGAACATCAACATATTTATATTTGTCTTGTCTTAACCTAACTCTTACACTAAACAAACTCATTTACACATATTGGTCTTTACTACAATAATGGCCCAATGGCCTTTGTACTTTAGTAATCATGTTTCTTCTCTTTTACCAGACCTAGTTTTTTAATTGGTTTAGAAATCTTAGCTGTATTAATTTAAATATTTTTATTGGCTATTGATTTTAACTGATGTGTCAACAACAGCTTGAATGTTAAAGCTAATGTGTCATACTCTGGTGAAAAACATACAAATTTTATTGTATTGATGAGTAATCAGTCACCTATTCGAATTTTATGGTTTTCATAAATAATGAATAATGGATTTATGATGTTGAAATAATGATTATAGACTTATTGTTAATCTATCTTGGTTTTTTTTTCTTTTTGTATTTTGAATGTACATATTACTTGAATTAATTAGTCACTTTAATTAAGTTATCTACTACTTAGCCATTTTGCACGTAACACACAAAAAAAATAATATATATATATATCATCTAACTGGTTTAATATCTGTAACATACTTAGGTCATGTTGGTCATTTGGTGGCATCTTCATCCAAATGATTTACCTAAATGATGCATCTGAATGTCAAATGATCAAATGAAAAAAAAAAACAAATGACCCGAACAAGGCCTTAGACGTATCCTGTAGTTTATTTAAAACAGTTGTACCGGAATTGTCTAAGAATACAAACAAGTACAAAATCGAAAATAAAATTTCAAAGGAAAAACAACTCATACTATAGATTTTATATGTATAAATTTATAACCTTAAAACATCTATCAAAAAATCATTATCAAATATTTCTTCAAATAATATACGCCGAAACATAATAGAAACAAGTCAAATATGTATAAGAAAAACAAATAGTATTTTCACAATTTCCACCAAATCTTCTATAATCCCAAAGATTTGTTATGTTTTGATAGTGGAGGGATCTTTGGTTATCATCGTCAAACAAGATACAGTGTCACTATTTAATTTAGATACACACGCGTTTGCATGTTTTTCATTCTACAAATATATTTTCTTAGGTAGTTTATACCTTGTATTGTAATGTATCTATATATACATTTTAAAGTATATTTTGGATTCTACCCTTTTATTTGTACTTATTTACAAAGTTAATTTTTAAAATTTCTAGAAATAGCATTACTACAGATTTTGTTTCCTAATTATTTTATGTACCATTCCAACTAAAAAAATACAGCATAATCAATATGGAAACAGAAACTATAATATATTTAACTACACCTTCTATTGTGTATTGAAGATATTTTATCTCTGAATCATTTACAAACTAAGAAAACAACAATTTGATTCCTATTTTGTTTTCCAAAACCTGTGAGCTTTAATTTTTAACATAAAAAGAATTTCGATTCACATTTATTTAAATATTATAAGTAATCTATACTAATCAAAAGTAGAAGCTATAAGTTTCTAAGGCTGTCCACCTAGGATTTAAAACCTCCAATTGTAATAAGACATGTCACTCATTAACATTTTTTAAAGTTTCCAGAAGTTTCTATATTAAGAATTATTTTAAAACAACCTATCAGGATTTGACATGTCGTCATTAATATTTTTTTAAAATTTCCAGAATTTTTAGAAAAATAATTTTAAATTTATAGAAATAAAAGAACATATGAACAATATCCCACATTGGCTAGAAAAGTTTTAGACAATTGTTGAGAACCAGTATAAATAAGATTAATATGCTTCCAACAACGAATGAGCAGGAAAGCTTGATTTATCAAGCGTCCAAGTAAAAATTATTCGGTTTGATCCGGTTTTTTATTTGATCAAATTAAAACTTTAAAAAGTTTCAAAAAAATATTATAATTTTTAAAATTCTTAAAAGTTTAAATATTATAAATATTGAAACTTTTAAAAGTTCTTAGCTTTTAAAATGTTTTTAAATATTATAATTTTTAAATTTTAAAAGTTTAAAATATTATAAATATTGAAACTTTTTAAAAGGTTCAAATTTTATATTTCGAAACCTTTTAAAAGTTTAAAATACTATAAATATTGATGTAAAACATAAATTATCTTATTTATCTACATTTGTGCTTTTAATTTCTTATGAGCTACAAACCATATTTTTGTGTATGATTTTATAGATGAGTTGATATTCTTTCATTAATTTTTTATTTTTGGGTCTAAGGAAAAAGAATTGACATCGCAAGACCTTGATTTGATGTTTGAATCAAGTTTTGGAGTTTAAAGAAGAAAGATGGACAACAAATACACATGTTTTATTAGCTATACATAGGCATGACCAGAGTTACGGTTGTCACGGTTATGGTTTATTAACCATCGGTTATGGTTAGGAATATTGTTTAACCTTAACTATAACCGTTTAAATATTGTTTAAATATTGTTTTTAAGAAATATTGTTTAACTATATACGGTTACGGTTATTTGAGAATATGATACAGTTGATATTATTTGATGATATAATATAATTGATATTATTTATTATATTTAATATGTTCTTATAGTGTACTCATATTTCTATATATCATATGATTCATATTAAATAAAATATTATTAGTATATTTTATTATGTTTTTAAAATATTACTCCCTCCGTTTCACAAAGAGTGTCATTCTGGAGATTTTTCTTTGTTTCACAAAGACTGTCACTTTACAATTCTAATGCATTATTTTATAGTTCCAATGCATCTTTTATCTTAGATTTCCTTGTTTTACCCTTAATTATAACTAAAATAGTCTATTAAAAACTTATTAAATAAGGGCATATATGTATATTTCAGTGTTTTCTTAATTTGTGTGAAAAGTGTCAGAGTGACACTCTTTGTGAAACGGAGGGAGTATAAACTAAGTAAGGACTTTGGTTGGAGAAGATTATAAACGTGTGATCTAAAACAAAATAAGTATATAGATAAAATTATCAATAATTGGATGCATGTGTTAACTATGCTGCTCTTCATGAATTTCATAAATTTTATGAGAAAAGAAATAATTTTGTTCTTGGAGTTTGATGGGTTAACAAGTTGTGTGGTAGTCTAAAAAAGGGTTTTCAGTGGAAGAATGTGAAGAAGTTGACGAGTAAGAAGAAGAAAAAAAAGTATAACGAAGAACCATAGGGTAAAAGTAACAATGAAAATTACCACAAATTTTGACAATGAAAATGATAATACTAATTTATTTTTTTATAAAATAATATTTTATTATCGTAATCAATCATATATAATTTTCATAAAAATATATCTAATAAACCCACGCGTAGCATGGGTTCAAAACCTAGTTTATATATAAACTTAATAAATTTTTAAAATATTCCGAATATATAAAATTAAAAAAATTTAAAATACTAAATAATATGGTTATATAGTAGATGTGTTATAAAGAATACATGCTGGAATTAATAAAATATCATTAAATTTGTGCTAACACGGGTTAGATCCTCATTTTTTTATTTGTCAATACTATTAATATTACAATATTTGACATACAAAAATTAAGTTAATTTAACTAATATTGTGTAAAATAATTAAATTATTAGGAAAAATGTGACTTAATCATAGCGTATAAATGACTGACTATGTATTTAGATCCCTTATTTTTGTTATAATAATTAATATCAAAATAGAATCTCAAACACTAAACAAAACAAACTAAATATAATAAACAAATGGTCATGAAGTATATTGCCGATTAAAAAAATTAACATAAACATTTAGCCACACAAACAGTCGGAAAATTTAGTTATTCCTCTATTTGCAAAATATCCAATATGTAACAAACAAATACAATATAAAATATAAATAATAACAAAAAAAATCTAGTATTTTTCTAAATACAAAAAATTATATTCTCATATAAATATGCATTCTGACTTAAAAAATAGTTGGATCATAGAGATCTAAATGGGATTATTTATCCAAATCTCACGACAACGAAAAACTGATTTGCATAGGATTTGATTGCGTTACAGAAAATTTGATCAATGTAATTTGTTTAATATGTTCTTTATTGGAGTGTATCTAAAATTATGACGATATGTTTTTGAAATGTCAGATCAGAAAATGTTCCACTGAATTTTGCTAAGACCCAATAATCGGGCATTATATCATCCATTGTCCAAAACAAAAAAATTCAACATATTAATATACTTTTTGGACAATGGATGTTATCTTGTTCATTTATTAAAAATATGTTGATTTTAAATTTATATATATATATATATATATATACATATTTATTTGGCTAGCATTAAACCAATAATAAATTGAACAGCAGAAGACAAATAGAAACAATTTTTTTAAACATCAGTTAAAATGAAACAATTTTTTAAAAACATTACTTATTATGAATGGATGGAGTAATAATTATAAATTATATTAATAAATAAGTTTTTCATTGTCAATAAAATGTATAATATACACCAACTCGAATAGGGCAAAATTATATTCAGTGAATGAAAGAGATTATCTATGGTTTTAAAATCATGAAAGTGTCTCTTTGCCACACCCACATAACAGAAGATTTTTTTTTTCTTTCATTCTCTCCTATTAAGTCCTAATGATTGAAGAAAATACCTAGTTTTTAAATGTCTGAAATCAATATCAAAGGTTACTTCCACCCCATTATATTCATAAAAATAACAAGATAAAGAAGCAAGAATCAACCTTAGTCACTGTAAGTGCAAAGGCAGCCACCAAACTTAACCAAGAAAAATGAAAGATGAACTCCTTTTCCCCCATCACTTATCATTCTTTTTGTTTCTTTGATTATTATATTTCTTGTGTTTATGTTTGTTTATTATTTTAAGGCTTATCAAGATTGAACCCATCTAAATATAACATTATGACTTTTATTATTATTGAATTTCGACTTCACTTTCTATGCCAATAAAGGTGATCGATGGACATATGCTTTTGGCCATATGCCAGAAAGTTATTGATACCATTTGCAGTCTCAAAGAACATAATATGACCTTACACAAAGACAACAGTCATAACCTTTCATATATTTCTGTGTTTAATTTATAGCTAACATATTTATTTATATGATTACAACTAGTCTTTGGTTGAATATAATAAAACATAAGCTTTGGCCTAAAGAAAAACATAATCATTTGGAAGATGTGGTAATGATATAAGTCATTAGTTCGAAATCTCCTTTCCAGCCTTTTCACTTCAAAATCTCCTTAATATACATATTTTTGGCATATCAATAGTTTTCTGAAGTTTTAAAAGTATGTGTGTGTACAAAAGAAGTTTAAGAATACAATTCAAAATTTTATCGTCATCAACTTCCACCATAGATCATATTAAATTCTCTTACTAACAAGTTTATGTTTGAAAAAATCTAGGAAACAAGCACATACTATACATTTAGAAAACATGTTAAAACAATCATGCGGGTTTTGAGTTTGTTCTCGTCGCATTTTGAATAATATCTTTCGTATGTTGTAGTAAACACTCATAAAAACAAGAGAAAAATTATTTTTGATGAAAACGAATTAACATAATTTGATGTCATACTAGTACAACATTTATTCCGATTTGTATCCCTCTCAACCCCAAAATATATTTCCTCTCCCAGTGTTTAGGCATTCCAAAACATTCTTTTAACTGCAAAATCGTCATGAATCCAGTGGCTTCAATATCACTTGAACTCCGTACTTAGGTTTTATAGTAAGCACAACGATTGGGGCATGCCTGTAATTATTTGATATTGTGAACTTAAACTTGGAAATTAGCGTGGCTAATATTATTTTTGCTTCCATCAATGCAAATTGTTGTCCAATGCAGTTACGGGGACCGGCTGCAAATGGTATGAAATGGCGACCGGACGCGAATGGTCTACCTCCAAAACGTTCGGGGTTGAATTGGTTTGCGTCTTTACCCCATAACTCTTCACTGTGATGGATGGCAAGAACCGGTATCCATATTGATAAACCTTTGGGAATTGTTAGATCACCTAGTTTTAGATCTTCAAATGCCATCCTTGGTAGAAGGGTAGCTGGAGGGTAAAGTCTTAGTGACTCGTTAATCACTTTACTTAACTGTTGCAAAGAGAAGAAAAAAGACAAAAAAAAAAAAGGGTTAGCAGAATATTATATTAATTTTTGTTGGAAATCATATCTTTGTAATCATGCGAAGTGCCTCTTGACTCTTTCTCAAACATCTTTTTTTTTTAGTTTGGGAATTGACTTTTCCTTTTGAAAAAGACTATCAATGAAGCTGTCCAAATCTAATCATTAGTTAATATAGGTTTGATCTTTAAGATAATATATTATGCAAAGCATGCCTTAGTGCTAATCACTAAACAAATGGAAGAAATATATTATTTACCCATTTCTTTAATGCCTGAAAAATCTATTTACCAATCTCTAGATCGTATCCAATCTTAAATCTGGCTTAACCAATGTCAATCGTATCTGAATACTAATATAACTAATTTTATGAAGAAAGGTATGATTCTTTTTAAAATCAGTTATAAACATATACTGATTGATCCCAAAATGAATGTATATCTGTAAAATCAATAAATCTAGACATTTCGTGAGAGTCTTTAATCGGGTTTTGGCTTGGAATGAAGACAAAGCATGAAGACAAAATTAAATGATATCTACTCATTAGGGTTCCTCTGTGCCGACGATGACTATGTTAAGAGCTTAGTTATGGAAGACGCACTACGATGCTAGTGGCATTGCCTATACTGTGTTAAATGTTAATACCCCACACGCACCCATCCATCCATCCATCCATCCATCCATCATAAAGCTAATTCTACTACTTCAAATAAAATAATACGTTACTATATTATATGGTTATAGAATTGTTATTTGGAGCAAACAACAAATATCATCTTTTTATATCTATGAGTTAGTGGAGTTCGAGTCCTATTCAAAATCTAAAAAATGTGGTCAGAGAAAAACGTAACTACGTAAGGTTGAACAGTAGAAGCGACCACTATGGATTAGTAGAATAGACGTACCCAAAAAAAAATATTATTTTATCAACACCAAACTCATGAATGGTTAGCCAAAAATTGTCATAACCGTAAGTAGACTACTCTGTCTTGTCTGCTATTACCATTTGAAACTTAAGTATAACTTAATTTAGAAGTTATAAGTTTTTTTTTTTTTTTTTTTTTTTTAGAAGTTATAAGTTGTATATCATGTATGTATCTAAAAGTTATTGTACGTACCGAGGTTAGCTTAGATAGTCGATCGACCGAGGGAAGGCCATCACAGCCAAAGACCTCTCTGACCTCATCGCGGACTTTTTCCTGCCACGTGGGATTATCGGCTAGGAGCATCATTGTCCATGTGAGGAGCAAAGCCGTGGTCTCATGGCCAGCAAAGAAGAACGTCTTGCATTCATCCATTATCAACTGAAGATTGTTATTGTTATTGTTGTTGTTCTTGTCGCTATCCATTTCGTTCAAGAGAAGCCCGAGAAGGTCGTCACCGTGAGTGCTACTCCGACCCATCTCAGCGCAGTCTCGTCTGCTTTGTATGATCTCAATCAACAAACGTTCCACTTCCATTTTGAGGTACTTAATCTCTCTGTTGTATTTGCTTGGAAGAAACCTTGATACAAAATATTTGACAAGAAGTCAACGTTCGACATACCCCAGTTAAAAGTATAATCATAAAAAATATATACATTGTAAATAATAATACGGACAAATAGTGACAGAAAATTATCAAAAAAAAACTAATATTTTTGACATACTCTAAAACTTTATATTAGTTTATGTTTTTTTGCTGAAAAAAAAATGAAGTTTAATTTTAGAATTTGTATGGTTGCAGTCGGTAGTCGGACCTAGTAAATCTTGTCCGCTGTCACCTTAAAGAATTCATATTTTGCAATCCCTGAAAAAAAACAGAGATAACAATTTTGCGGGTGCAAAAGAAAACGAACCGGCTGCCGGGAAAGCAGAGGTGGCGTGTGGCTTGAGCGCAACGGCGCTGGAGGACAGTGAGATGGTTAAAAAGCTCTTTGCCTTTCTCAAAGCTGCTTCCGAACTCCGTCCTTGATATTATATCAGCTGTGAGCTTATGCATCTCCTCTCCTATCTCCACCTCACCTCCTCCTTCCCCAGCTTCCTTCCTCAGCCTCTCCGCTAGCCTGCTTGTGCACTCCACCATGTGCCTTGCGTATCCCTACATCATAAGGCTATTTGTCATTCAAACGTCAAGTAACTTAGCATTTTTTTTTTTTTTTTTTGCATGAGGTTGGTTTATTGACGTGCCTTGAGTCGTTCACTAGTAAATGCCGGTGCAGCAAGGTGGCGTTGATGATGCCAATCTTGACCATTAGCCATAAGGAGACCCCGACCGATAAAGTTCTTAGTCCCTTGTTGCTGTAGCCACGATCGTCCACTTACACCGTTGTGTTTCATCAGCAACTCCTTTATCAATTCTGTTTCCGTTAAGCAAAGACGAGGATCCGTCCCATTCCACACAACAAATCTCTTCCCTGTATTACCAAAACGTTATATAATAGAGGTTTATTCATTTTATTACATTTAGTCCTCCTTCAATCTTTAATTTGTAATCAAGTTTAAAGGCTAAAATATTCTTCCCTAAGTTTTTGCAATACAATGAACCACTTGCCCCAAAAAATAATTCCGTGGAGGGTATTTTTGTCAGAATGCCACTTACAAATTACAGTTAACGAAACAACTTAATCACAAAATGATCTATGTTTAGAATTGACGACCATTTTATTACAATTCAAGACCATACCGTACTGTTTGGACCAAGCAACGTAATGCGGGAGAAGACGGCCGACGATGTCATGGTGAATAGAGTCACAATCCTTGGAAGCGGATTGTGAAACCATGGCCGAGATTTCAAGGATGTTTCCGGTTAACGGACGCGGTTTAGGACCGGTTACGCCTTGTCGTTCCATGATCTTCTTGATTCGCCTAGGTGTTAGCCAGTAACACGATATGGTGTCGTATAAAACTCTCAATACTAAGGTCACGAATATCACGAGGAGTGATTTTAATATTGTAAGCAACATTTTTGGTTCTTTTTTTTTCTTCCAGTAACAAAGATTCGAAAAAAAAAGAGTAAGAGATTTAAGAGGGAGAGACAGAGAACAACGGTGTATTTATATATAGTGTTGGAACGGAGCTAGTATCGGTCGAGATATATAAAAAAAAATCAAGTAGGGTACTAAATCTTGAAAAACTAATTATGGTACTTAGTTGCATTATTCATTTAAAGTATGGAAGATATGGGATAATTAAATCAGTAAATCTTGATATTTTTTACCTTACTTTGCTACACACTGCCATTTAATTCACATTTTAAGAGATATTATTACAAAACAAGTTTTAATCTTTCAAAAATACCACAACTTTGGAAAGTTTCCAAAACAACCACAAATATTTTTAAAGGGGGTCCCTAAAAATTTAAGAAATGTTTCTAGGAAAAATTGGAAATAAAGGATCTTTTAAAAAAGTTGTTACACCTATACATTGTAAAAATGTTTTTCCATCTTTTTAAAAAAGTTTCTAGGGAAAATTGGAAATTAGTAAATTGTATAGATGAAAGGTAGAAGAGCAATACATTTAAGAAGACAGTTTAGAATTCTTCACTAAAGTGGCATAAAACTTTGAAGATCAATCCAAAATATCAAGAAGAGAGTTTGGTTCTAAAACTAACTCTAGAAAAGAAAACTTAGGTTACAAAATATATATAAATATTAAATTGTTTATATTCAAAATAGAACCAAACCGGATTGACCTGATACAAACCGGGTCAAACCCGAACAACTTCATATGTGATCTGTTGATCAAAGATTGAAGACTCGTCCCTAACCTATTTTAGGTGTTGATTGGTTCTCCCGCTACCACAGCGATTGGTGCCAATTATACAAACCGTTTCTAATGGCTTCCAACCGCTCGAAACCACTTAATTTTAAAAGCTGCTTCCCGCAAGCGTTTGCGGTTACGGGCGATTGCAGTCGATTGAAATATTACGTGGCTCCAATCTTCGTCGTGGGTGTTTATGGGCTCACTAAATCAGGCATAACTCTTGAACCGCACCTCTGGTTTTCTTGAAGTCACCTCCATACGAAAGCTAAATCAATTTCCTATAACTTTGATCAATAACTTCGAAGCTAAATCCCAAGGTAAGATCTTCATCCGTGTTGTTCTTTGAGGGACTTCAGACTGGTTTTGAATCTTCAATACTCTTCTTTGCATACTTTGCATTAAAATGTGTGTCTTCCTTATTTTAACATGAATTGGCTCAAAATACACACAAGACACACCAAAACACATATACAGACACTGTAGAACTTCTAAAATACCAGAAGATTTCACTTGGACACTAAATGCATCAAAACACAATAAAATACCAATTAAACATGATGAAAAGGAGACTAACAACCTTAATTAAGCAGTAAATATGGAGTTTATCAATTGTAAAGTCAACTGATTTTCTTTTTTTTTTTCATTTATGGAGATAAGATAGGATAAAACACTTATAATAAAAAAAAAAATAATGATGTCCCGTGAAACGCTTATTTTAAATTGTCAGTTTTTCATGAAAGTATTTTTTAAATAATAAGTAATGATTAAATATTGTTAAATGATACATCACTAGATGAGGATCCGCCCGATATGCGGGTTTAAAGTTTCATAAATAAAAGTTAACAAAAATATATTATAATTTGTTGTACGTTATTTATAAATTTTATTTTTGTTATAATACACCGATTTATATCCATTTACAAATATCTAATATATGTTTTTATTAAAAGTGTATTTTTTTACACATAAATATATTCTATGTTACAAATATATTCTTTATCACCACCTAGAAAATGTCTATATGGAAACATTAAGCCAACTATTTTACTTTCACTTCTGCATAGTTTTTTAATTACGAAAATTGTTGGCTCAAAAAACATTTTGAATAAAAAAATATATTACATAATATACTAATCAATTATATATCATCACAATAATGTATGACCACCATGGAGAAAAACTCGGCTCCGCCCTCATCCCTTATGGAGAGAACCTTGTGTCTAACCTCCTCTACCATGGAGAGAACCTTGGGTCTGCCTTCCTCCCTTGGGAAGATAACTTTGCATCCAACCTCCTCCACCTTCTTCCATTGGGGAGATAATCTTGTGTCCAACCTTCTCCACCATAGAGAGGACCTCTGCTATACCCTTCTCCTATGTGGAAGAACATGTTCACGTCTTTTTGCTATCTAAAAACAGTTTGCTTCGACAACCAATGAAAGTAAAAACCTTTTCTAACGTCACAAAATCTTTTGATAATAACTAATGTTAAATTTCCTAATGTATTCGTGATAGTAACTATGCCAAAGTGAAAGTAAAATAGTTGGCTTAATGTGTTTATATATTATATAATATACAAATGTTCAATTTTCCAATGTATTTGTAGAAGTATCATTGACACACCAATTAATTTTTTTTTTTGGGTCAACATATTAATCTTACATATTCTCAACTGAAAAAGGAGAAAGTAGGAGAAAATTTTGGTTTAAAAAAATAAGAAAAATTTTACCTTCCATTAAAAAAAATTTTCCAATTAAAGGAAGTTGAAAGTAGTGTTTTTTAATAAATTATTTAAATATGAGACGATCTATCTTTAGAAGTGATTATTTACAAATTTTAGAATTAATAATTAAATATATATATATTTTCCTTAATCCTTTTTTATTTTTTTGTAGAATTAATAACTTAAAATTAAAAATAAGTAAATAATATCAGAATTTCAATTTTATGAAATATATATATATAATCTCCTTATAATTATTTTTAAAAACTTTGTATTTTTTTTTATAAATTCAGTAATTTTTGATAATTATCTTCTTACATTATTAATATTTTTAAAACAAAATATTTTATTTTTGTTGTAATTAAATTCTTCCTATTAAATATTAACTTTTACAAATGTCAAAATCTGAGATTGATAACTTGACACATGTAAAAATCTTGTTAATGGCTAACTTTCAAAACCCAACTTTATATAATAAGATTAGAAAAAAAATTACTAAAAAGACATTAAAAATAGTGTAACAGTAAATTATGTGAATTATCTGTTTTAGAATGTAGGAAAAAATAGAAAATAATCTAGGAATATTACATGTCATAAAGATATCAGAATATCTAACAGATTGTTAATTAATTAATTACAAATTTATTTTATGTTGATTAATCATTTTTATAAAAAGAAACAATAAATGTGACTCTCATACCTATATAATAATATAATCAAATCTAAGAAAATTAAATAATGGTTTTTGTTTTTAAAGAATCTAAATATATAAGATTTTACTTAAATTTAAAATAGATAATGATGTATTTTAGTTTACAAGAAAAGACATATGTCAAAAACAAAAGTGTCAGGTGTCAAGCTTTTCAAAGTATGAGTTTATTGAAACAAAAAAAAATTATGAGTTTGAAAGAAACCTTATTTTTATTATATAAAAATGTATATATATATATATGTAATTTTTTGTGTCGGGATATCTTTGGTTTCTTTTTGATGTTTTCCCAATTCAAATATACTAAAATTTTTGAGAAACCCCTAGCTAGATTTTGTTGTGAATAGAGTGAGGTTATGGCTTTGACGGTAAGTATAGTGGAATTGGTGTTCGCCCTTTTGGCGTTAGGCTTTTTTTACTTATATTCTCTGTCATATTACATCGCTTACTAGAGGAACGTCGTAAGTTCATTCTCGAAGACGTGGAATATCAACGACAAGAATTCGCCAAACCTCAAAAACTGTCTATGCGGCGGCGGCGGAGATTATCAATCGATGAAGATCTCAAGGCCATTTGAGAAAGCACTTTATATGTCAAACTGCAACCATATCTGAACAATCTTTACAATTTCATAGGTGATTTCGTTTTCTATTGTTTTGCACAAGTTGAATTCCACAACGTGTTGTTTTGAATAGTTACATGCTTCAAGTTTCGTCTTTTACTTGATTTACCTGCATATCGCATCGCATAGCTTATATTTTGAGAGAAACTCATATGATCAAGACTCAAAAGAGTATTTGAAGGTAACAAATAACATTCACAAAACCATATTATCTAGAAACACGTCTACAATAATTGTCTACAAATACAAGTCTTTTCGGTACGTTCATGTTAAAGGTTTTTTACGAACATGCTCACGTACGTGTCCCTAATTAATCTATCCACAAAATGTGTCCATGTGCGCTGTGTTCTCATTTTGGAAGAGAGTTTTGAGAGTATGAAGTGAACAGTTAATAAACCCCTAAAGTATCTCTACTCCTACAAAAAGGGTCTATATACATATATAACATATGCAATAAGATCTCTTTATTAGAAACGAAAAACAAAGACACATTTGTATACAAAAAACTTCATCATGCCGTACTTCATAACATCAACATCTTTATGTACTGTCATGATTTAATTACATATATATAAAGTTCGATCCTGGCCTTCTTCAGTAAGGGGACAAGATATTAATCTGATAGCTAGGACCTGTGCCTGGGGGCTCTATAAATTCGGGTACACGATTGAACCACAAAATTCCATAAAAACTTTACGTTTTCTTTCATGAAAGGTTTAATCTCTAACTCAAAAGAATCCTACATCATAATACAATTTCTAGGCATTGGAATAGATACCAACATTTAGTAGACGTGGACTAAATACAACAAGTCTGATGATAAACCACCGGTTTGTGTAAACCGGTTCTGTCTACTCGATTCTACTGTGATGATTTTGACTTGGTTCGGTAAAGACCTTACACTACATTCAATTTACCCAAAAAGAAAGACAAAGAAAACAAAAATGGAACTGAGTTGAACAATCTTACTCTCAAGAGTTCTGTCTTTTGTCTTCAGATGTTCAGATGTGTTTCTTTTCTTTACCAGAGGACCTGAAATGACTTGACAAAGTCCACTGCGTATAGTTGGTGTAAAAGGCAAACATTACAAAGTATGAGAAACAGAGAATCATGATTAGTGCTTCTAATAGGAAAGGGTACTTTTGAGGAGGTTGAATGGTGAGGTAGAGGACATGAAGAACTATGGAGATGAAGAAATGGGCTCGTAGTAAGAAAATATAACCCGGCAAGTTTTTGAAGGAGAAAAATGAAGCTTTAGTTTTCTGTACCGAATGGTGATTCCCGGGTGAATGATAGATGATGGTGAAGAGAAAGGATAGTGTTAAGTAAGGGATCAAGAGTTTATCACGGCAAAGAAGAGGGAACGTAGAGAAGAGAGCGTAATAGGTTAATAGACTAAAATGGTCAGGGAGTTTGAGAGCTAATAGTGTTGCAGAGAGAAAAGGCATCAGGATTGATTTCTCATGCACTGCAGATTCAAAACAAGCGAGATATTAATTAATGGAAAATATGGTGAAATTAATTACGGAGATTGAAGATTAAATTGAAATATATATACCTTGGAAGGAAAACAAGTAGAAAGCCATTGAACTGTTGAGCAACCCATATAGGAAACCTTCATTACTTGGTGACAAGACTTGCTGAACCATTGAAGGGAGAGAAGCCAATATAGTTGCAGCTAAGCTAATAGACTTGAGGGATTGTGTTGAAAACAGTTTTTTCCATTTTATGAGTATGGACGTAGTGCACCAGAAATTTGCCACGTAATCCTCGTATATTCCCCTCTCAAATGGGGCAAGACGGGAGAGAACCTGCATCATCAGCAATTTGCTTCACGTTAATGAGCAAACAAACGAATGAGACCTATTGGGTATGTACAATTTACATCACAGGAAGCAAAAAGTACAATTTCTTAGTTTTTCTTTCTCGACAAATTATCAAATACGTATTTACCATTAAGAAGTCGTCCAAAGAATGCAGATATGGCCACCAAACAATAACAAACGTGGCTATGACTGCAATTCCAAGCTTAACCACAGCAAGTATTGGGTATCTCCTTCTTAGGCATTTTCCCAGTAGATGGCTGAAAAAGGCAGGAGCAAAGTATGCACTCATCTGCGACGTAGACACAACCAAACAGTATGACCAAGATGTGAAGCTGGAACAGAATTTGACCAACATGCTATCACTAGTTACATACATAAACAAGGGGACAAATCAAGCACTGCATAAGATTAAACATATTGTATGTATACAACACTGTACATAAATGCAACGATGGGAAGTATGTATGGCCATAAACACTACACTACAACCTCAACAAATTATAGATCAACTACTTATATTTTCCAAGGAACTGAAACCATCTAGTTTTCAGGCTATGAGATTCTATAAAGCCATTGCACGTCAGATCATCTAGGAATAACGAAAACGGATCGGCGCTAGCTTAAACCTTCTGTAAAATAGAGCAAACTACACAAACATTCTATTATAGGCAAACATAAGAATACATAAGTAGAATCCCAAAGTCACCTGTTTATGACTGAGTGCTAAACTGAACAAAACACAAGTGAGAACCTCGCTCCCACATAGTACCGCAGCAATAGCACCAAGTGTAAGTCCCAAGCTAATACAATTGTACTAAAAACAAACATAATTCTAATGAAAATCATATATACAAACAAAATTACAATACCAAAGAGAGGTAACGGTCAATACGGACCTGAAAATGACCATGATCAATGAGGATCAAACAAGGGTTCAAGAGAATTATAGCAATATGCCATGCCACTTCACTCTTACTACTCCTAGTTCGATTCCTATGATACACCAACACAAAAAAGAGAGCAGCTGGGAAAAATATGAGAACATCAGATGATAAAACAGTCCATCTCATCAACAATTTTCTGCAAAACAAAAAACCCAATGTAAGCTAAATTACACATCAAGCAACAAATTAAAGGATCAGATCAGATCAAGTATGATTTTACCCAAGATAAGACTCGTGACCACGAGAGCTTAGAAGAGCAACAGACTCAGGACTGAAGATTCTGAGTAAGACTCCATGGATGTAACTCTGGTAAGCAGTTAAAGGAGGGTAATCTAATCCCCAGTAAGTGAGATCGTTGGAAGTGCCGTTTCTATACCAATCGCTAACCGGAAGATTTGTGGTTATCTCCATCCAATGTCTCTGAGCTTCGAAATCGCCGAATTTAGGAGGGGTTCCGGCGCCGGAGTATGGATACATCGATACAGCAGATCGGATCAGTAATGCGAAGAGTGAGATGCAGAGGAATGACGTGGCAGTTCCTTTATGTGTTAACCACCACCACAACGTATCAATCGAAGATCCGGTTTGCGATGATACCGGAGCTGCGATATCATCGTCGCCGGAATGTTTCGCCGGCTTCTTCTTCGGCATCTTTCTTTTGTTTGTTTTCTCCGTTTAGTTTTCTCGCCTGAGCTGATTGCAAAATCGACCCCGTGATGTTTGAATGAGTGGGCAAAATCGGTTTAGGGATCGGTCTAAGTTTGGGTTTAGTGAAATTTGTGAAAAGAACCCCGTTATTTTTAATTGTTTTGCAAATCTACCCTCTATCTGCAAAAGTACAAGAACACTATTCAATATTTTACTTGTCAAGCATGTGGTATCGTTGAATCTTATTTTTCATGTTTCTTCTTCATATGCACTGTTTCTAGGAGGTTAAACCTTGTGTAAAATAGAGCAAACTACATGCTTAAACCTTGTTATTATTTCTCCTTAAGGTTCTTGGTTACAACATTGTTCATATTTATACTAGGAGGATTAGGTTTAACATGTCAGCTCTATCTCTAAACCTTTGAACATATTGGTCAACGTAATTTCTTGATTGGAACAGTTGTGATTACTTTTGCTTTTCAGAAGTTGCTGGACAGCATCTTCCTTCTTATCTAGATTCTTCTTCTCTTTGTCTTGTTTTGTAGGTGGGCTTGAGACTTTCTTAATGAATTCCAATTCCTTAATGGACTATGGTTTCTGCTCAACGGACTTGGACTTCCAAACCATCTTTGGCCCACTATCTTTTGGGTTTGTCTTGTTGTTGTCGAAAGAGAATTCTAGGGTTTTGTTTGATTCTCTTTTGTCCTCTCTTTTGTCTTTCTCTGAGTTGACCGAGTGATGAACCTCAGATAACTCAGATCGTCTATTAGCCCCCCCCCTGCAAACATGGCGTGGGTGGCATAACGACGCCGCGTTTGGATTGAAGAGCAGTGAAAGGCCCCTGTGGTAACGATTTGGTGAAGATGTCCGCGATTTGAAAGTGATTGGGGATGTGAGTGACGACGATGTTACCAAGAGCAACCTGTTCACGGACGTAGTGGTAATCAGTCAGGAAGTGCTTGGTACGCTTGTGAAAAGCTGGATTCGCCGAGAGATACACCGCTGAAAGATTGTTGCAATAGAGATCTGAAGTGCGATGCAAAGGAATCCCCAGTTCCTTCATGATTTTACAGAACCAGGTACTTTCGGATGCAGCTTCTGACATAGCTCTATATTCTGCTTCTGTAGAACTTTTGGAGACAGTGTTTTGCTTTTGAGATTGCCATGAATGATATTACTGCCCAAGAATGTACAAAAACCACATGTAGATCGACTTGTAGTTTTGCGGCCTCCATAATCACTATCTGTAGACTTGTAGTCGGAAATCTGTATTCTTATTGAAAGAGATGACCATCGTGACTGTCCCTTTAATATATATGAGAATTCGTTTCAGGAAGTGAAAGTCAGAGACTGTCGGTTCATGCATCCACTGGCAAACAAAGTTGACGGCAAACTGGATGTCCGGTCGAATCAGAGTAAGATATTGGAGCTTACCTGCCAAGCTTCGAAAGTAAGTGGGATTTTCAAAGAGTGGTTGTGGATGTTTGATCTAACCGAGAGTTTGTGGCTGAGGATTTGGCATTGGGGCACAGTCAGTCATTCCCGCAACAACAAGTAGATCTTCTGCATCTTCTCTTGTGAGAGGAACAGACCACCATGATGAAACTGAGCTTGGATTCCCAAAAAATAGCTAAGTTGCCCCAAATCTTTCATCCTAAAGCGTTTGTTTACCTCACTGAGTAATGTCTCTAACGCTTGTGAGTTGTTTCCAGTTATGGCCATATCATCGACATAGAAGAGTAAGAATATGATATCCTTTCCTTTGAAGTAGGCAAACAATGAAGGATCAGACTTGCTGCAAAAGAAGCCAAATTCAAGGAGAAAGGTACTAAACTTGTCGAACCATGCTCTCGGTGCTTGTTTTAGACCGTAGAGTGCTTTGTGTAGATGACAAACATAATCTGGTTTTGCAGGATCAATGAAGCCAGCTAGTTGAGTCATATAGACTGTTTCTGTCAAATCGCCATGCAAGAATGCATTCTTCACATCCATTTGCTTGATTTCCCAGCCCATAACAGTTGCCGCATGAAGAACCGATCTCACTGTAGCTGTTCTCACGACTGGACTGTAAGTTTCGAGGTAATCTATACATTCTTCCTGATCATAGCCTTTTGCTACTATTCTTGCTTTTAATTTGTCTAGAGTGTCATCTGCATTAAGTTTTGTCCTGAATACCCACTTACTGCCCAATACGTGCATGCTAGGTATTCGAGGAACAAGAGTCCAAGTGCCTGCCTCTTCACAGTTGCCATATTCTTCACCCATATCGCCATTCCATCCTGGATGTTTGAGAGCAGCACTAACCGTCTCTAGTTCAGGATGAGAAACTTTGGAGGTAAACCGTACATACCTTGGATTATGTTTTCTAATTCCTGCTTTTGCTCTTGTGACCATCTTATGACCTGGTGTAGATATAACTGTAGGTACAGGAGGAGAGTCTTCAACCAGTACAGAGTTTTGAGCTGATTCCTGAGAAGCAATGTCAGAGACACTATCAACAGCCGAGGTATCAATCAGTACAGAAGGAGATGCATCATCAGAATCATCGTCTATTAATTTACACCTATTTAAGTAAAGTACTTGTTTGAGTACCCCAAATTCATGTTTAATTGATTTCCCACCCATAGGTATTTTGGTGTGCTCAATCCTTTTTCTTATATTTGAATTAACTAAATAACTTTGGATATAAATTTTGTAATTATTGGGAATATTTGTTAGCTTAATATATATTGTACATATATATGACTTATATATATATTCTCATTAAATAATTGTATTACAATTGTTTAACTTTGCAAATACTTAATTTTCTATTATATTAATTTTTGTCAACATAAGTAATTGTTTTATATATTATTTTAAAGATTTATTAGCATGTTGACATTAATATGGCATGGTTTATTTTGAATAGAAGTTTTGTTAATAAATTAAAAAAAAATTACATTGTTGAGAAACACTTTTTTTTTAACTTCTGGAAACAAAAAAATGAATAATAACTTTTGACTATTTTGAGTTTTCCAAATCCCAATAAGTAAGATGAAGTCTGATCTACAATTTTGTTAATATAATAGACTTTTCTTTTATATAATAGACTTATATATCTATTCTCATTAATTAATTGTATAATAATTGCTTAACTTTGCAAATACTTAATTTTCTATTATATTAAGTAATTATTTTAAAGATTTATTAGCATGTTGACATTACTATGGCATGGTTTGTTTTGAATAGAAGTTTTGTTAATAATTAAAAAAAACATTGTTGAGAAACACTTTTTTTTAAGAAACTTCTGGAAACAGAAAATGAAAAATAACTTTTGACTATTTTGAGGTTTCCAAATCCCAAAAGTAAAGTCTGATCTACAATTTTGTATGATTTCTTAAAACTTTTAAATTTAAGTTATGTAACAATTACTAATCTTATCGAATATTATTGAGTAAAAAAATCGCATGCCAAAAAAATAATAGGAAAGATAGACTCAAATATTCACCAAATACAATCAGTAAATAAGTTGATTTTGGGAAGGAGTCTACAATCACCTATACGCATCTCCACGACATCCCATACTCGTATTTTAATCCAACGGCTTCGAAACCATCACACGCACCTAATCTCCACTTGTTATATCTTGACACACCAAAGTTAGTATAGACGCGCACGTAGACGATTAACCTTTACGTATTAACTTTGTTGATATATATAAGCTGACTCCAATACCCCAAAAGCGGTCTCTCTCTATACTTTGCTTCTCTCTCTAAACTTCTCTTTTTTTTTTTTCTTCCTCAAGTTTTCTTTTTCTTTTTTCCTTAACTCTCTCCGAAACGATGAAGGTTTTCGTGAAGACGCTCAGTGGTACCAACTTCGAGATCGAAGTTAAACCTGCGGATACGGTAATACTTATGATTTGCTTCGAATTCGAATCGTCTTCTCCGTTTCTTTAAACTTGTTTATTAGGTCTGATTTGGTTCCGTAATTTTGATTTGGGAATTTTTTGTGTGTGTGTGTGGTTGGATTAGTGAATCTCGTGGCTCTTTGATTTGAAATTCTAGGTTTTCGTTTTGCAGGGTTTGGGAAATTTTAGTGACGATTTGTGTTTTATGTAAACTGATTTTGAATTACGAATTAGGGTTTTTCGTGAGCATGTAACTAATAGTGATTTGTATGGGTTGTTGTCTCGAATTAAGATTATGTTAGAACTAATTATATTTTGGATCCCAATCTTGTTTCATCTGTATAGTTCTCATCGATTCACTATATCTTGAGGCACTTGGATAATATTTTGTGAAATTTTCGTTTATGTTAAGGATGCATATTAATATATTTGGGTGACATCAGGTTTCTGATGTTAAACAAGCTATAGAAACTGTTCAAGGTGCGCAATACCCTGCTGCTAAGCAGATGCTGATCCACCAAGGGAAGGTTTTAAAGGATGAGACTACATTGGAAGAGAACAATGTTGTTGAGAACAGTTTCATTGTTATCATGTTGTCCAAGGTGATGTATTAGGTCCACAGTTTTTAGTATTAGTATTAGTAACAGGATTCTTAGTAATTAGCGGATGCTAACAAGTTTTTTTACCATTTATCTTGATGGAATGCAGACCAAGGCTTCTCCAAGTGGGGCATCAACCGCATCTGCACCAGCACCAGCACCTAGTGCTACTCAGGTGAATAAAGTTCTTATGTATTATTGTTATGGTCTATTTGTAAGTGACAAGAAACAAAATAGTATATGTAGATCATATTCTTAGTTTTGTGTCTAATGGAATTGCTTGGATTCTTAGTCTCAGCCTGCTCAGACAGCTACACCTCAGGTTTCTGCTCCAACTGTCTCAGTGTGAGTTCCTGGCCTTCTTCTTGTATTGATTTGAAAACGAAATTGTCAGCTTCTTTTGTATTTGCCTCTTTGCTGATTTTCTCTGCCTTTTACTTGCGTTTTGCAGTCCAGAGCCTACAAGTGTAACTGCAACTGCTGCAGCTCCAGCTGCTGCTGCTTCGTAAGCAATTTTCAGAACTGTATTATATGTGTTTTCGAATTTCTGCTAACTGATTGATGACCATATAAAATTTTGTATCTCCTCCTTGGTTAAAATAGGGTTCAAACAGATGTGTATGGGCAAGCAGCGTCAAACCTTGTTGCTGGAACTGTTTTAGAGTCCACTGTTCAGCAAATTCTTGACATGGGTGGAGGTAGTTGGGACCGTGACACTGTTGTTCGTGCTCTGAGGGCTGCCTTCAACAATCCTGAAAGAGCTGTTGAATATCTATACTCAGTATGATTCATTCCACTTCTTGATTTTATGTTTTTCTTTGATATAATGGTTTTACCTTTGGTTTTCGATTTGCCAGAACTTTATCAACATTCTAATCAATTGAAATTTTGCTTGATACAATTCAGGGTATCCCTGCTCAAGCTGAACTCCCGCCAGTTGCTCAAGCCCCATCTACTGGTGAACAGGCAGCAAATCCTCAAGCACAGCCCCAACAAGCAGCTCCAGCAGCTGCAACTGGTGGTCCAAACGCAAATCCATTAAACCTGTTCCCCCAGGTATATATTTTAAACTGGTGCATCTGTTTGTTTTTTTAGTTTTCCCTTGTGAATTTGTTTTATTGACATCCACTTTTATCTATCTGCTCCCAGGGTATGCCCGCTGCAGATGCTGGTGCTGGAGCTGGTAATCTTGATTTCCTGCGAAACAGTCAGCAGGTATTTTCAAATTCTTTTCCATTCAAGAAGAGAAATCTTCATTTCTCTCTAATGACATTTGTAATTCTTTTACATTTTCATAGTTCCGAGCATTGCGAGGTATGGTACAAGCAAACCCACAAATTCTACAGGTAAAATTGTAAACCTCTGAGTCTTTATTGGGTAGTTTATATGGCATTGATTTTCCACTTGATACTGTTTTGTTCTACAGCCTATGCTTCAGGAGCTCGGTAAACAAAACCCGCAGCTTGTGAGACTAATTCAAGAGCATCAGACTGACTTCCTACGCTTGATAAATGAACCTGTCGAGGGAGAAGAGTGAGTTTTAGATCATCATTCTCTTTTTTTTATTCTTTGTTCAACAAAGCCTGTAAGCTGACATTTCATTATCTCACCAATGCCACCAGGAATGTTATGGAACAGTTGGAAGCAGCAATGCCACAAGCTGTTACCGTTACACCTGAAGAGCGTGAAGCCATTGAACGGGTTTGTTCCTCTGATCTTTTTTAAATTTGTACTTAAACTAGATGGCATTACTAGCTACACTTTCTCCTCAAAATATCTGTATTGTATTTAAATGTGATATTGTTATTGTTGTTTGGGGGCACAGCTTGAAGCGATGGGGTTTGATCGTGCCATGGTCTTAGAGGTGTTCTTTGCGTGTAACAAGAATGAAGAACTTGCAGCTAACTACCTTCTAGATCACATGCACGAGTTTGAGGACCAATAATGGATGAAGAAACAAAGCAAATCCATTCCTCCTCCTCCCTAAACTCAAGAGACCCATCTTTCTGTTTCTTTTTCTTCCTTTTTTTTTCTTCTTTTTAATATGATAATCTCTTCTCCAATGCCATTTGACAGTTTCATGTTTATGTTCATGGGAGTCGGATGTGTTTATGTTACATTTAAAACTATCATAGTTTATCTGGTTTGAAGATGTTCTTTCTTCTTTTCACAATAGGCTTTGAATCTCCCTTTTGGTCTCAGTTGTGCAATCCACAATTATTAGGTAGATTATTAGTGAGATTTTGGAGCTAGTTGACTCATTTCAGGTAAAGAAAGGTCAAATATTAAAATTGAACTGTGTCTAACCTTGGTTTAACAGAGCTGGCCTATATTGAAACCGCCAATTAGATCCATATATCGGACGTGTCACCACTAATTCAAGGGCCGAGCGTTTAATCTGAATGAGGCTTTATTTGTCACAGACAGATCCGCGCGTTCTGACATTTTAAATTACTTTAATATCCTCCGGTATTGTATGTTTCATATATTTTGGAATTTAATTTATTTTATGAAACAAAACAACAACCTCTAGAATTAGAATCTAGAAATTTAGTCTTTAAAGATAATTTAACCAATGTGATGTAGAAGATTGTCTGGTAAACATTAAATATATATTAGGTATATACATTAATTCTGATTTCCTTTATAAAACAAAATAACAAAAAAAGAAACAAAAGTTTTCTGTTGCCGGAATTAATTTCCAAAGAGGAATATAGCCAATGTGCAACAACGGACCGTTTGTTAAACCACTAGGATTTGAACCCGGAATTTCATAGTTTCCAAAGATAAATTTAGCCAATGTACTACAATGAATTGTTTGTTAAACAAGTAATATATATTAAATATATACATCAATTTAATTTTCTTTATGAAACAAAAAACAACCTCCAGGATTTGAATCTAGAAATTTAGTCTTAAAAAAGAATTTACCCAATGTAATGCAGAGAATTGTTTGTTAAACAATAAATATATATTAGATAAATACATCAATTGTGATTTCCTTTATAAAAGAAACTAACAAAAAAGAAGCAAAAGTTTTCCGTTGATGGGATTTGAACCCAAAATTTTATAGTTTCGAAAGATGAATTTAGCCAATGTAATACAACAAATTGTTTGTTAAACAAAAGAATATTTATTACATATATACATCAATTTAATTTCCTTTATGAAACAAAAGAACAACCTCTAAGACTTGTATCCAGAAATTTAGTCTTGCTTTTATAAAACAAAATAACAAAAAAAGAAACAAAAGTTTTCTGTTGCCAGGGTTTGAACCCGGAATTTCATAGTTTCTAAAGAGAATTTAGCCAATGTGCTACAATGGATTGTTTGTTAAACCAAGAATATATATTACATATATACATCAATTTAATTTCCTTTATGAAACAAAAAAACAACCTCCACGATTTAAATCCAGAAATTTAGACTTGAAAAAGAATTTAGCCAATGTGATGCAGAGAATTGTCTGTTTAACAATGAATATATATTTGGTATATACATCAATTCCGTTGCCAAAATTTGAACACGAAATTTCATAGTTTGCAAAGAGGATTTTAGCCAATGTGCTACAACAGATTGTTTCTTAAACCAAGAATATATATTACATATATACATCAATTTAATTTTCTTTATGAAACAAAAAACAACCTCCAAAATTTGAATCCAGAAATTTAGTCTTCAAAAAGAACTCAGTGTGATGCAGAGAATTGTTTGTTAAACAACAAACAATGAATATATATTAGATAAATACATCAATTGTGATTTCCTTTATAAAAGAAACTAACAAAAAAGAAGCAAAAGTTTACTGTCGCTGGGATTTGAACCCAAAATTTTATAGTTTCCAAAGATGAACTTAGCCAATGTATTACAACAAATTGTTTGTTAAACAAATGAATATATATTGCATATATACATCAATTTAATCTCCTTTATGAAACAAAAGAACACCCTCTAAGACTTGTATCCAGAAATGTAGTCTTGCTTTAATAAAACAAAATAACAAAAAAAGAAACAAAAGTTTTCTGTTGCCGGGGTTTGAACCCGGAATTTCATAGTTTGCAAAGAGGAATTTAGCCAATGTGCTACAACAGATTGTTTGTTAACCAAGAATATATATTACATATATACATCAATTTAATTTTCTTTATAAAACAAAAAACAACCTCCAGGATTTTAATAGAGAAATTTAGTTTTCAAAGAGAATTTAGCCAATGTGATGCAGAGGATTGTCTTAAACATTGAACATATATTTGATATATACATCAATTTTAATTTCTTTTATAAACAAAATAACAAAAAAGAAACAAAAGTTTTTCATTGCCGGTATTTGAATCCAAAATTTTATAGCTTTCAAAGAGGAATTTAGCCAATGTGCTACAACAGATTCTTTGTTAAACAAAGAATACATATATTTTACATATATACATCAATTTAATTTTCTTTATGAAACAAAAAAACAACCTCCAGGATTTGAATCCAGAAATTTAGTGTTCAAAAAGAATTTACCCAATGTGATGCAGAGAATTGTTTGTTAAACAACAAACAATGAATATATATTAGATAAATACATCAATTGTGATTTCCTTTATAAAATAAACTAACAAAAAAGAAGCAAAAGTTTTCCGTCGCTGGGATTTGAACCTAAAATTTTATAGTTTCCAAAGATAAATTTAGCCAATGTAATACAACAAATTGTTTGTTAAACAAAAGAATATATATTACATATATACATCAATTTAATTTCCTTTATGAAACAAAAGAACAACCTCTAAGACTTGTATCCAGAAATTTAGTTTTGCTTTTATAAAACAAAATAACATAAAAAGAAACAAAAGTTTTCCATTGCCAAGGTTTGAACCCAGAATTACATAGTTTCCAAAGGGGAATTAGCCAATGTGCTACAACAGATTGTTTGTTAAACCAAGAATATATATTATATATATACATCAATTTAATTTCCTTTATGAAACAAAAAAAAAACAACCACCACAATTTGAATCCAGAAATTTAGACTTGAAAGAGAATTTAGCCAATGTGATGCAGAGAATTGTCTGTTGAACAATGAATATATATTTGGTATATACATCAATTTCGTTGCCAAAATTTGAACATGAAATTTCATAGTTTGCAAAGAGGAATTTAGCCAATGTGCTACAACAGATTGTTTCTTAAACCAAGAATATATATTACATATATACATCAATTTAATTTCCTTTATAAAAAAAAACAACCTCCAGGATTTGAATCCAGAAATTTAGTCTTCAAAGAGAATTTACATAATGTGATGCAGAGAACTGTTTGTTAAACAACGAATATATATTAAATAAATACATCAATTGTTATTTCCTTTATAAAAGAAACTAACAAAAAAAAAAAAGAACAAAAGTTTTCCGTCGCCGGGATTTGAACCCAAAATTTTATAGTTTCCAAAGATGAATTTAGCCAATGTAATACAACAAATTGTTTGTTAAACAAAGAATATACATTACATATATACATCAATTTAATTACCTTTATGAAACAAAAGAACAACCTCTAAGACTTGTATCCAGAATTGTAGTCTTGCTTTTATAAAACAAAATAACAAAAAAAGAAACAAAAATTTTCTGTTGTCGGGGTTTGAACCCAGAATTTCATAGTTTGCAAAGAGAAATTTAGCCAATGTGCTACAACGGATTGTTTGTTAACCAAGAATATATATTACATATATACATCAATTTAATTTCCTTTATTAAACAAAAAAAATCTCCAGGATTTTAATAGAGAAATTTAGTTTTCAAAGAGAATTTAGCCAATGTGATGCAGACGATTGTTTTAAACAATGAATATATATTTGATATATACATCAATTTTGATTTCTAATATAAACAAAATAACAAAAAAGAAACAAAAGTTTTTCATTGCCGGTATTTGAATCCAGAATTTCATAGCTTTCAAAGAGGAATTTAGCCAATGTGCTACAATAGATTCTTTGTTAAATAAAAAATATATATTACATATATACATCGATTTAATTTTCTTTATGAAACAAAAAGACAACCTCCAGGATTTGAATCCAGAAATTTAGTCTTCAAAAAGAATTTACCCAATGTGATGCAGAGAATTGTTTGTTAAACAACAAACAATGAAGATATATTTGATAAATACATCATTGTGATTTCCTTTATTAAAGAAACTAACAGAAAAGAAGCAAAAGTTTTCCGTCGCTGGGATTTGAGCCCAAAATTTTATAGTTTCCAAAGATGAATTTAGCCAATGTATTACAACAAATTGTTTGTTAAACGATAGAATATATATTACATATATACATCAATTTAATTTCCTTTATGAAACAAAATAACAACCTCTAAGACTTGTATCCAGAAATTTATTCTTGTTTTCCGTTGCCAGGGTTTGAACCCAGAATTTCATAGTTTCCAAAGAGGAATTTAGCCAATGTACTACAACGGATTTTTTGTTAAACCAAGAATATATATTATATATATACATCAATTAAATTTCCTTTATGAAACAAAAAAAAACCTCCACGATTTGAATCCATAAATTTAGACTTGAAAAACAATTTAGCCAATGTGATGCAGAGAATTGTCTGTTGAATAATGAATATATATTTGGTATATACATCAATTCCATTGCCAAAATTTGAACCCGAAATTTCATAGTTTACAAAGAGGAATTTAGCCAATGTGCTACAACGGATTGTTTCTTAAACCAAGAATATATATTACATATATACATCAATTTAATTTCCTTTATAAAAAAAAAAAAAAAAAAACCTCCAGTATTTGAATCTAGAAATTTAGTCTTCAAAGAGAATTTATACAATGTACCATATTAAAGAACTGTAAATATAACATATTTTCAACATGAGATGACGTTTACTAATTTTTTCTCTCGGGCACTAATATCGAGAAACCTCCCTCGGCGTCGAGATCTCTCTAACTACGGCTCCCTCTCTGTTCTCCCCTCTGTCACCTCTTTGATTTTTTCCCCATTTATTTTTTTTTTCTTTTTTGGCTACTAATACCCCTTACCCCCTCAGATCCCGGTGAGCTTTCAATGGACAGAGACAAAAGACGAGGACGGTGTTCGCTGAACCTCCTCCTCTCTCTGATTATTTCAACCGGCGTTAAAGCTCCACAAACAGCCGGTATGCTTAATTCCAGATATGGATGTCTGCTTCTCTCTCCAAAAGCTCCTTCAGAGACACCGAGGGTAACAAATGAGCTCCTCCTTGGACCATCTGGTTCTTCCCACCCGGTGGAGACGTCGACGGCACACGACGTCCTTTTATACAGGCAAAGCATTTACCTCCCCATTGTGGGCTCTCGTCCCAGCCAATGACCATCCCTCCGATTTGCTTTCGCTGAAGCGTTGTCCCCCAGAGATCCTATGTATCGGGCAAATCCATTCACCATCTCCGGACAAACACCACCGCATGACCGTTCCAGCTAGGTTAACCATCAAGGAAAGAGTCTCTCTTCTGGTGGGCCTTGTATTTTTGCCGGCCCATTAACGTTTCATGAAACCAAACCCACAATAAATAATCCCAGGTACGATTACTTTCATATCTCGTGGACATCTATCTCTAACCAATGGTGTGGTCAAGATTACGAACTCCATGGTTGCCATTTGAGTAGTAATTCATCATGGTTGTGGTGTTATCACTTGATACCCTTGAGAATCATGGTAATCGAAATCGTTTTGGAGCTCAGGTCTGATTTTCTATTGTCCGTGTTCTGCCTAAGACAAACTTTGTGTGGAATTATTGATCACCATTTCCATGGCAGAGAGGATCCACCTGTTATGTCACGGCTTGATACTTATGTTTTGCACCTGTTCTTAGCTTCCATGGTATACGGTACTGCTACCATTATCCATCAACCATCCTCTTGTGCCAGGTCTGTTTACCTTATGATAAGGTATTGCCGAATACAAACTTTGTGTGGAATTCTTGATCACCATATCCATGGCAGAGAGGATCCACCTGTTATGTTACGGCTTTACATTTACTCCTTGCAAAACCTGGTTATAACATCTATCCTGATCACTATTGCTCCCAAGTTCTTGAAGTCCTATGGCGTCTTAGTGCTGAACTCAATGTGTCGAGTTTGTATTTATGGTTGTAGAGACTCTTCCACTAATTCTCATCCCTCGACAGTCTTAGCTAGCTACTTCATGAACCAACTATTTGAGCCTTTCACCATCCGGGCTGCTGCCCCCCGATTCCAGGACATGGCTTTGCTTCTGATAACACTCTGATTTACATGTTTTTAGCATCTTTTTTTGTCCATATTTTGCATTGTTCATACCTCTAACTTAGCATTTTTAGACCATTCACTGTAGGAATCAAGTTTTAGAGCATTTAGGGGTGTTGCATTTCTGCATTTGCATATATTGGATGAAAACAGGTGCTAAAGAGCCAAAAATGGGGGAAAACAAGAACAACTTGAGCATGTACCCGAAGGAGCCATCGAGCTACAAGAACAAGTCCGAACCCCAACACGATCGAAGAGGATCCAAGAGCGCGAAGAGGAACCCGAAGATCCACCCGAGGAGTTACCCGACTCAAGCCTCGTGTACCCCATCGAGTAGACCATCGGGCAGGTCTGGGAAGCTAGGTCAAATGGGTTTCCATATATAAACCCCCTCTTTCCCTAGCTCGCAAACGAGCACACTGCAGACCCTCAAACCAGAGAGCGAGAGCTTCTGTGAGAGAACTGAGCAACTCAACATTTTTTCTTGTTTTTGTACTTTTAATTTGTAGTTTTTCATAGATCTTTTATCCCTACTCTTTTCTACTCTACTCTATCTTTTAAATAATGTCATTTTCGTTTATTTCTATGGCTTTATCATTCGTTTCTATGTCCGAGTAGTGTAGCAAAGTTTCTAGGGATGGGATAGATGATTAGGTGTTCTTGATCGGTTAGGATGCTTTATTTGATTGTTATGATAGATAAATTTCCTTCTAGGTTGATGTTCTTAATGCGGTCAACAGACCGACAGGTTGAGATTAGGTCTAGGGCGTTTACAATGCTACATGCCGAAAGGAGTAGATAAAATGCTTGATTAGGTCAATGCTAGAGGTATACTTAACTTTGAGTGACAAAATCAGATAAGTCTAACTGTACTGACAAAAATGTATTGTTCTTAATGCCTGCTTGTTCATATTGCTAGTGCGACAATGTGGTAGTATGTTCAAGGTTGATTGTTACTAGTGCGACAGTGTGGTGACAAGGTTTTAGAGGTTCATTGTTTAGGAAATAATTGCTTGAGGCATGTAAGGCATCCGTATTGGTCTAGAACACTTAGGATTCGATTACCCCCATCCTTAGGAACTTTCGTATTTCATTTCTTGCATTTTCCTTACTACTCGACCACTTACCCGATCAGGTACACGATAACCTGCATCGAGTAATACCTCGAGCTGTTCATAGTTCACTTGCATACTCGATCACCCCACTCGATCCTGTACTCGATTGCTTGCATCGAGTGCTTAGGTCGTGTGGTTTACTTGTCTATATTCTTTTACTCTGTTTATATTAGGACTGTTAGAACCAAACCCCCTATTGCTTGGCTTGACTTGCTTGATTCTGATTGCATCCTATCTGCTAGCAATACACAACCATTTGGATTGATAGCCCTTTGTACTACAACTGCATAGGGAATTGATACCCTTGGTGAAAACTAGTCTATCAGCGTCCGTTCCCGGTGAGCTCCTTGGCCCTGATTTTACTACCAACGGCACAATGTCTTTTGACCGTGACCTATCTGTCATTTCTCGAGCTTCTCGATGATGTCCAACCTTGCAACCATGATCCCACAAGTCTCCAATTGCTTCTTAGCACTTGTTTCTTAGCTCTCATGGATATTTGCTTGATGTTATCTGTTTCTTTGTTCTTGCTTGTGATTTTGGGGAAAGTCTATTCTTGTAACCTTTTAATCTTTGGGATTCTTTATCCCTCTCCTTGTAACTTTTCTATTTGAATGAATAGAATCATCTTGTTTGCCAAAAAAAAAAAAAGAGAATTTACACAATGTGATGCAGAGAATTGTTTGTTAAACAACGAATATATATTAGATAAATACATCAATTGTTATTTCCTTTATAAAAGAAACTAACAAAAAAAAAAGAACAAAAGTTTTCCGTCGCCGGGATTTGAACCCAAAATTTTATAGTTTCCAAAAATGAATTTAGCCAATGTAATACAACAAAATTTTTGTTAAACAAAGAATATATTACATATATACGTCAATTTAATTTCCTTTACGAAACAAAAGAACAACCTCTAAAACTTGTATCCAGAAATGTAGTTTTGCTTTTAGAAAACAAAATAACAAAAAAAGACAAAAGTTTTCCGTTGCCAGGGTTTGAACCCGGAAATTCATAGTTTGCAAAGAGTAATTTAGCCAATGTGCTACAACTGATTGTTTGTTAACCATGAATATATATTACATATATACATCAATTTAATTTCCTTTATGAAACAAAAAACAACCTCCAAGTTTTTAATAGAGAAATTTAGTCTTTAAAGAGAATTTAGTCAATGTGATTCAGAGGATTGTCTTAAACAATGAATATATATTTGATATATACATCAATTCTGATTTCTTTTATAAACAAAACAACAAAAAAGAAACAAAATTTTTTCATTGCCGGTATTTGAATCCAAAATTGCATAGCTTCGAAAGAAGAATTTAGCCAATGTGCTACAACGGATTCTTTGTTAAACAAAGAATATATATTACATATATACATCAATTTAATTTCCTTTATGAAACAAAAAACAACCTCCAGGATTTTAATAGCGAAATTTAGTCTTCAAAGAGAATTTAGTCAATGTGATGCAGAGGATTGTCTTAAACAATGAATATATATTTGATATATACATCAATTCTGATTTCTTTTATATACAAAACAACAAAAAAGAAACAAAAGTTTTTCATTGCCGGTATTTGAATCCAAAATTTCATAGCTTCCAAAGAGGAATTTAGCCAATGTGCTACAACGGATTCTTTGTTAACCAAAGAATATATATTACATATATACATCAATTTAATTTTCTTTATGAAACATAAAACGACCTCCAGGATTTGAATCCAAAAATTTAGTCGTCAAAAAGAATATACCCAATTTGATGAAGAGAATTTTTCGTTAAACAACAAACAATGAATATATATTAGATAAATACATCAATTGTGATTTCCTTTATAAAAGAAACTAACAAAAAAGAAGCAAAACTTTTCTGTCGCTGGGATTTGAACCCAAAATTTTATAGTTTCCAAAGATGAATTTAGCCAATGTATTACAACAAATTGTTTGTTAAAGAAAAGAATATATATTGCATATATATATCAATTTAATTTCCTTTATGAAACAAAAGAACAACCTCTAAGACTTGTATCCAGAAATTTAGTCTTGCTTTTATAAAACAAAATAACAAAAAAAGAAACAAAAGTTTTCCGTTTTCGGGGTTTGAACCCGGTATTTCAAAGTTTCCAAAGAGGAATTTAGCCAATGTGCTACAACGGATTGTTTGTTAAACAAAGAATATATATTACATATATACATCAATTTAATTTTTTAATAAAACAAAAAAGCAACCTCTAGGATTTAAATAGAGAAATTTAGACTTGAAAGTGAATTTAGCCAATGTGATGCAGAGAATTGTTTGTTGAACAACGAATATATATTTGGTATATACATCAATTCCGTTGCCAGGATTTGAACCCGAAAATTCATATTTTGCAAAGAGGAATTTAGCCAATGTGCTACAACGGATTGTTTCTTAAACCAATAATATATATGACATATATACATCAATTTAATTTCCTTTATAAAACAAAAAAAAACATCCTCCAGGATTTGAACCCAGAAATTTAGTCTTCAAAGAGAATTTACCCATTGTGATGCAGAGAATTGTTTGTTAAACAATGAATATATATTAGATAAATACATCAATTGTTATTTCCTTTATAAAAGAAGCTAACAAAAAAAAAGAACAAAAGTTTTCTGTCGCTGGGATTTGAACCTAAAATTTTATAGTTTCCAAGGATGAATTTAGCCAATGTAATACAACAAATTTTTTGTTAAACAAAGAATATATATCACATATATACATCAATTTAATTTGTTTTATGAAACAAAAGAACAACCTCAAAGACTTGTATCCAGAAATGTAGTCTTGCTTTTATAAAATAAAATAACAAAAAAAGAAACAAATGTTTTCTGTTGCCAAGGTTTGAACCCAAAATTTTATAGTTTGCAAAGAGGAATTTAACCAATGTGCTATAATGGGTTGTTTGTTAACTAAGAATATATATTACATATATACATCAATTTAATTTCCTTTATGAAACAAAAAAACAACGTCCAGGATTTTAATAGAGAACTTTTGTCTTCAAAGGGAATTTAGCCAATGTGATGCAGAGGATTGTCTTAAAATACGAATATATATTTGATATATACATCAATTCTGATTTATTTTATTAAAAAAATAACAAAAAAGAAACAAAAGTTTTTCATTGCCAGTATTTGAATCCAGAATTTCATAGCTTCTTAAGAGGAATTTAGCCAATGTGCTACAACGGATTCTTTGTTAAACAAAGAATATATATTAAATATATCATCAATTTAATTTTCTTTATGAAACAAAAAACAACCTCCAGGATTTAAATCCAGAAATTTAGTCATCAAAAAGAATTTACCCAATGTGATGCAGAGAATTGTTTGTTAAACAATGAATAAATATTAGATAAATACATCAATTGTGATATCCATTATAAAAGAAACTAACAAAAAAGAAGCAAAAGTTTACCGTCGCTAGGATTTGAACCCAAAGAAATTTAGTCTTGCTTTTATAAAACAAAATAACAAAAAAAAGAAACAAAAGTTTTTTGTTGCCGGAGTTTGAACCCGGAATTTCATAGTTTCCAAGGAGGAATTTAGCCAATGTGCTACAACGGATTGTTTGTTAAACCAAGAATATATATTACATATATACATCAATTTAATTTCCTTTATGAAACAAAAAAAACAACCTCCACGATTTGAATCCAGAAATTTAGACATGAAAGAGAATTTAGCCAATGTGATGCAGAGAATTGTCTGTTGAACAATGAATATATATTTGGTATATACATCAATTCTCTTGCCAAAATTTGAACCCAAAATTTCATAGTTTGCAAAGAGGAATTTAGCCAATGTGCTATAACGGATTGTTTCTTAAACCAAGAATATATATTACATATATACATCAATTTAATTTTCTTTATAAAACAAAAAAAAAACAACCTCCATGATTTGAATCCAGAAATTTAGTCTTCAAAGAGAATTTACCCAATGTGATCCAGAGAATTGTTTGTTAAACAACGAATATATATTAGATAAATACATTAATTGTTATTTCCTTTATAAAAGAAACTAACAAAATAAAAAGAACAAAAGTTTTCCGTTGCCGAGATTTTAACCCAAAATTTTATAGTTTCCAAAGATGAACTTAGCCAATGTAATACAACAAACTGTTTGTTAAACAAAGAATATATATTACATATATACATCAATTTAATTTCCTTTATGAAACAAAAGAACAACCTCTAAGACTTGTATCCAGAAATGTAGTCTTGCTTTTATAAAACAAAATAACAAAAAAAAGAAACAAAAGTTTTCCGTTGCCGGGGTTTGAACCCGGAATTTCATAGTTTGCAATAGGGGTGGGCATTTCGGTTTAATTTTGGGTTCGTTTTGGGTTCGGTTTGGTTCGGTTTATTCGGTTTTCATAAAACTCTAACCAAACTCAACCAAAGTTACTTTGGTTTGGTTTGTGTTTGGGTCGATTTATGTTCGGTTCGGTTCGGTTTGGTTCGGTTTTAGATTGGTTCAAAAAAATTAATTAATGTAACACTAACAAATAAATTAACTGTCCTTTGATATCCTAAAAATAAAATAACCAATAAGTTATAAGTTGAATAATTCAAAATCAAATAAACCATGAAGAGAAAAACCTAAAGAAAACCAACCAAATTAAAATCAAATGCCTAACAACTGGAAGTTTAGGATTTAGGAGAAACTAAAAATAAAGAAAACTAGCAACAACAATAACATAACAATTTTCCATGACCCATCATCTTCTTCCACCGTTTACTTAGACGTGTGCATTCTCAGTCTGAGATGGAAGATTAAACTCTACCAAAAAAAAAAAATAATTAGGCAATAGACATGACAAGAGAGTAAACGGTTGTCGTATATATATATAAAGATAAAAGTAAATTACCTTCTTCAAGTGAATCCATAAACTTGTTCTCTTCCTCTAAATTATCAAGAGACTTCATTGTTTCTGAACGAAGTGCAGCACGTAACCAATCTTGAGTCAAAACCAACGCTTCGACCATATCAGGAGTCAAACAACTTCTGTATTGATCTAGAATACGACCACTAGTGCTAAAAGCGGACTCCGATGCAACCGAAGATACTGGTATTGCAAGAACCTCTCTAGCCATTAAAGACATAATTGGGTATTTTGAGCTATTTGTCTTCCACCAGCCTAGAAGATCAAACGGAAGCCTCAAACTATTTTCAGTAGAGACATGCAGATCTTCTTTTAGATATTTTTCCAGCTCATTTACCTCTTCTAAAGAAGTCTTCTTAGCAACCGTGAATTTTAGAAAAGGATCATCAATGTTGTCGACCTCCATATCCTCAAAGTCTTGGTGTACTTGGGTTACATTCTCACCATCACCAGTAGCAGAAGATTGTAGTCTTGAATTGACATATCGAGCACTATATATTTTAAATAGTTTCTCCAAAACATTAGTCACCAATTTCTTCATTTCCAGGCATTTTGGATTACCTTTTCCATAGATGTGTTCAAAGCTGAACATTGTAACCACCATTTTGCGACGAGCATCAAGTACACTAGCAACTATCAATATCTTATTGATTTTTCCTGTACCTTCCCAATATTTGTCAAACTTGGTCGTCATTGCAGAAGCCATCTCACTCAAATCAGAATCTTGGCTAAAAGCCATACTTTGCACACTTGACTGAATTTTGCATATCTCATTAAAACAACCATTTGATGTCACCTTTATAGAAGAAGAGAATGCTAAAGTCGAATCATAGAAAGCTTTCAAGAACTTTACCATATGACGAGCTTTGTCCCAATCAATCGCCATTGGAGGTCCTTTCCTCTTCTTTCCATTAGAATCAAGCTCTTTGAACCACGCATCATAAGGTTTAGCCAATATGCTACTACAGCTTGTTTGTTAACCAAGAATATATATTACATATATACATCAATTTAATTTCTTTTATGAAACAAAAAACAACATCCAAGATTTTAATAGAGAAATTTAGTCTTCAAAGAGAATTTAACCAATGTGATGCAGAGGATTGTCTTAAACAATGAATATATATTTGATATATACATCAGTTCTGATTTCTTTTATAATCAAAATAACAAAAAAGAAACAAAAGTTTTTTTTGCCGGTATTTGAATCCAGAATTTCATAGCTTCCAAAGAGGAATTTAGCCAATGTGCTACAACGGATTATTTGTTTTTTTTTTGTAGGAGATGGGAGACAATGTCTCCCAATTTATTCATAAAAGAAAAACTACAAGCATACAGAACGTGGAAGGGAAAACCCAACCGAATCCTCCAAAACAATAGAACGGACTGGTTCCGGACTCAAAGCAAAAGAATGAAAACCTAAAGGAAGAGAAAACGCATAGTTGGCTAATCCATCTGCAAGACGATTAGCTTCCCTATACACATGACCAATGCGGACTATCCAGTCCCGTGAAATAAAGCCATAGCACAAACGTACTAGGAAAGACAACAGATGAGAATCCTCAATCCCTGTTGTTAGAAACCCCACCACCAACTCTGAATCCACTTCCAGCTCCACACGCGGTATACCCTTCTCCCAGGCAATGTACAACCCGTAATAAACTCCCCACAACTCAGCTAATGGAGCAGAGCATATACCAATATTCAAAGCAAACCCTCCAATCCATACCCCATCTCCATCCCGTAGAACACCTCCAGCAGTAGCCAACGGATTCTCTGTTAAACCAAGAATATATATTACATATATATATATATATATATCAATTTAATTTCCTATATGAAACAAAAAATAACCTCCAGGAATTGAATCCAAAAATTTAGTCTTCAAAGAGAATTTACCCAATGTGAGGCAAAGAATTGTTTGTTAAACAATGAATATATATTAGATTTTAACCCACGGTACACACCGGGCATATAATTTTTATTATAATTTATATTTATGTTGTATCTATTTGTTAAATATTGGATGTTTTGTAAATAGAGAAATAACTAAATTTTCTGATTGTTGTGCAGATAACTGTTTATATTATTATTTTTAACCGCAATACACTTCATGACCATTTGTTTGTTATATTTAATTTTTTTTTTGTTTAGTGTTTGAGATTCTATTTTGACTTTTAGTTATTATAACAAAAAATAAGGGATCTAAATACATAATAAGTAATTTATATGCTGTGATTAAGTCACATTTTTCCTAATGATTTAATTATTTTACACAATCTTAGTTAAAGTAACTTGATTTTATGTCAAATATATTAATATTAGTAGTGTTGATAAATAATTAAATGAGGATTTAACCCGTGTTAACACAAATTTAATAATATTTTATTAATTCCAACATGTCCTCTTTATAACTCATCTACTATATAACCACATTATATAGTATTTTAAACTTTTTTAATTTTACATATTTGTAATAATTAAAATTTTTATTAGGTTTATATATGTTAATTATAATATTTTAAATAAATGTCAATTGAAGTTTTTCTTACGTTAAAAATCAAACCTCACAGGTTTTGAAAAACAAAATGGGAATCAAATTGTTGTTTTCTTTGTTTGCGAAGGATTCAGATATAAAATATCTTCAAAACACAACAGAATGTGTGGGTAAATATATGATAGTTTCTATTTCCATATTGATTGTTGTTATTTATTTAGTTGGAATGAAATTTAAAATATTTATGAAACAAAATCTGTAGTAATGTTAGTTTTGGAAATTTTTTAGGGGTTAAGGTTGTTAATAACTTTTTAAATAAACAAAACTAAAAAGGCATAATACAAAATGTACTTCAAAAATGTTAATATAGATTAGATATATACATAAATTATGATTTCCTTTATAAAAGAAAGTAACAAAAGAAGAAGTAAAAGTTTACCATTGCTTGGATTTGAACCCAAAATTTTATAGTTTACAAAGATGAATTTAGCCAATATGCTACAATATATTGTTTGTTAAACAAACAAGGGTATATGTACTAAATAGCACAATTCTGGAACATAATTAACTAAATACCACAACTGAACAGTAGCAGCTCAGATTCAATTTTTACATTTTTATATGACTACTTTAGCCCTCTCCCCCTCTTTCCCTTCCTCTCTCTCCCTAGGCCTCTCTCCTTTCCTCTCTCTCTCCCCCTCTCTCCCTTCCTCTCTCCCCTCTCTCCCTTCCTCTCTTTCCCCCTCTCTCCCTTCCTCTCTCTCTCCCCCTCTCTCCCTTCCCCTCTCTCCCTTCCTCTCTCTCCCCCTTTCTCCCTCCGCCTCTCTCTCCTTCCTCTCTCCCTCCGCCTCTCTCCCTTCCTCTCTCTCCCCCTCTCTCCCTCTCAGCGTTGAATCTGAAAACCTCTCTCTCCTTCCTCTCTCTCCCCCTCTCTCCCTCCGCCTCTCTCCCTTCCTCTCTCTCCCTCTCTCTCTCCCCCTCTCTCCCTCTCAGCGTTGAATCTGAAAAAGTGAAAATTCCCCAGAATATTATTGTTAGATCATTTCTTCTACCCTCTTCTGGATTTCCCAAAAACTGTTTATGACTTTTTAATTATGTTATTTTGTAATGTAACATGTTACAAGTTATTGGTTTCCATTATATTTTTTCTTTTACAAAATGTTATTTATTTTAAACACATGTAGTTTTAGGTACACAATTAAACTCTCTCTCATGTATATAAGGGTGTTTATGACTTTCTCTTTACTATCTTTAGCCAGCCGATGGTATTTACGAACATAAAACCAAGCCGATGGTAGTTACTTAATTTTGTTTCAGAATTGTGCTATCTACTAATATTACCCAACAAACAATATATATTACATATATACATCAATTTAATTTCTTTTATGAAACAAAAGAACAACCTCTAGGATTTGAATCTAGAAATTTAGTCTTGAAAGAGAATTTAGCCACTGTGATGTAGAGGATTGTCTGTTAAACAATGAATATATATTTGATATATATATCAATTCTGGTTTTGTTTATAAAACAAAATAATAAGAAAAGAAACAAAAGTTTTCTGTTGCTGGGATTTGAACCCAGAATTTCATAGTTTCAAAAGAGGAATTTAGCCAATGTGCTACAATGGATTGTTTGTTAAACCAAGAATATTTATTACATAAATACATCAATTTAATTTCCTTTATGAAACAAAAAAAAACAACCTCCAGGATTTGAATCTAGAAATTTAGTCTTCAAAAAGAATTTAGCCAATGTCATGCAGAGAATTGTTTGTTAAACAATAAATATATATAAGTAAATACATCAATTGTTATTTCCTTTACAAAAGATACTAAAAAAAAAAGAAACAAAAATTTTCTGTCGCTGGGATTTGAACCCAAAATTTTATAGTTTCCACAAAGATGAATTTAGCCAATGTACTACAAAAAATTGTTTGTTAAACAAAGAATATATATTACATATATACATCAATTTAATTTCCCTTATGAAACAAAAAAATAACCTCTAAGATTTGAATCCAGAAAGAAAGAAAAATAGCGAGGCTTTTCTCTCGGGCACAAACATCGAAGTCTCCTCCCTGCTATAGCATGTCTCAAAACCTTTGTAACCCTTTAAGCTTCGTGATCTCAATAACCAGTGACAAAAGAAGGTGGTGGAATCCGGTGAACCCCCTCCTCCTCCTTCTACTGGCACCATCATCGATGATGGAGCAGAAGACAAAAGATCCGTATCTTTCCAAATCCGGTTCTCTCCACGGGATTCATGTCTCAGCCGTACCACAATCTTCAGACCCTAATCTGCTGAAGTCTCGTCCACCGGAGATGTGGAACTCACTGAAAATCTCAAAGTTAGCTCTGGTCAGCCGCCACAACACCTTTTCACCATGGCCAACCAATTCGAAATTAAGGTTTGGTCTAGCAGGCCTTTGCTTTTTCTTTGTTGGCCCATTAACAATATCAATGCTCAAGCCCATGAGGCTATTTGAGCGTATGTCCCTAATCCATAGTAAGGAATTTGATTTGAAGACGATTGGCATTATGACCCCGCATCCAAGGAGCGAGGGTTACCAATACGTTCTCAAACTTTCAACCCTGCCTTATCGAGTCTCTGAGCTTAATCGTGTGCTAAGGTATAACATCTGGGAATCCACTATGGAGGAAAAAGACTTGCGGAAGCACGACATTATGGTCTCCTCTCCAAGGAGAGGATATTACCGAAGCCTTCCCATCCTTCCCCAAACAACCGAGCCCATCCATGGGAAAACCAACTACTTCAGAGGTACGTCTTGTATTATGGCTTGTGTGAAGCTGAATGTAGGCTTGGTAGAGACCTTTTGCTTTGTCCCCGGTCTATGTGGGTATCTAAGCTTGTTGTGCGGTGAATGGGATATATGATAATGGGATATCAAGTTCACTTTCTTTAGTTCCGATCATACCTGCTTGGTCAAGTCGAGGTCTCCTCGGTAGTAGTATATTGTGTTCTTCAGAATGGTTTGAAATCTATCCTTATCAAGGCCAACTAAATAGAGTTGCTTGGATGACTTCTTTGTTGAGCTCTCACTTGAACTCTGATCTGTTAGCTTACTGGTCTCTGAAGTGTGCACCCCTTGTCCCCATTTGTCACTTATCGCCATTGTTGGCGAGAAGCTTGATAAGTGACACCCCCCCCTTTTCAAAGCTCGATTGCGTCATTCGCTAGAGCCGGTTATGACCACCTGATGGTCGAGGATTTCGCGAAGCCTATCTTTATGGTCAAATCCGCCTTGGGTCCAATAGACTCTTCAAACATTGTAAAACCCTCAAAAGTTGAAAATCCCTTGGAAGAACTCATGGAACCATTATCTCTATCTTCTTTTGTTTATCTTGTATGTTGTATGAACTCACCTCTTTTGAAGCTTTGATTTGAATGGAAGATCTTGTGTGACAAAAAAAAAAGATTTGAATCCAGAAATTTAGTCTTGAAGGAGAATTTAGCCAATGTGATACATATGATTGTTAACGATGAATATATATTTGATATATACATCCGTTCTGATTTCTTTTATAAAACAAAATAACAAAAGCTGAATCAAAAGTTTTCCGTTGCCGGAACATGGAATTTCAAAGTTTCCAAAGAGGAATTTAGCCAATGTGCTACAACGGATTGTTTGTTAAACCAAGAATATTATGAAACAATAAACAACCTCCACGATTTGAATCCAGAAATTTAGTCAAGTTAAAGTTTACCATTGCTAAGATTTGAACCTGGAATTTCATAGTTTCCATAGAAGAATTTAGCCAATGTGCTACTACAGATGTTTGTTAAACAAAAAAATATATACTACATATATACATCAATTTAATTTTCTTTTATGAAACAAAAGAACAAACTCAAGGATTTGAATCCAAAAATTTAATCTTCAGAGAGAATTTAGCCAATGTGATACAAAAGGTTGTCTGTTAAACAATGAATATATACTCAATATAGACATCAGTTGTGATTTCCTTTATAAAAGAAAATAACAAAAAATTGAAGCAAAAGTTTTCTGTTGCTCTGATATGAAACCAGAATTTTATAGTTTTCTAAGAGGAATTTAGCCAATATGCTACAACGGATCCTTTAAAATATATATATATATATATATATATATATATATATTAGATATATACATCAATTTAATTTTCTTTATGAAACAAAAGAACAACCTCGAGGATTTGAATTCAGAAATTTAGTATTCAGTGAGAATTTAGCCAATGTGATACTGATACAGAGGATTGTTTGAACCCAAAATTTCATAGTTTCCAAAGAGAAATTTATCCAATGTGCTATAGAGATTTTTTGTTAAACCAAGAATATATTACATATATACATCAATTTCATTTCCTTTATTAAAAAAAAAAGAACAACCTTTAGGATGAACAACTTGAAAACTTTTGCAGTAAAATTAGTTTATTTTTTCAACTTTTTAAGTTAAACAGGTTTGAATAGTTTTTTTTTTTCAATTTCTTCAACCCCTTCCATTCAAATGGTAAAAGTTTGTTGAATAATTTTTTTCAACTCCTTCAACTTTTTTAATTTTGCAAATATTTGCACCCTTAGTTTTTAATAAAAAGGTTGTTTTAAAATCTAGTTAGGCCTGGGATTATAAACCGAACTGATATTTTGGATATTTGGTTCGGTTTTCGTTATGGCGGCTGAACCGATCAGTACAATTTTTTTTATAAAAAAAAAACAAAATCTGCGGTTATTTATTTTGGTTTGGTTATCGGTTAACCGTTTAAAAAAAAATTAATTTTTGAAGAAAAAAAACTAACAAATCCAAAATTTACCACTAAAATAACCAAACTACCCAAAAAAACGAAACTGTAAGAACCGAAATATTTGAAATAAAACTAAAAAAACGGAAAAACCCGAAATTATCTCTAAATAACCAAAAAATCTGATTTTTTGTTGTTATTAAATAAATTTTGATTTTGAAATTTTAAAACCGAAATAACCGAAAAACCAAAATAACCAAACCAAAATTTATTTCGATTAAATTCGATAAGATTTTTAAAACTAAAAAAAAAAACTGAAAACCTGAAATAACCGAACTGAATTAACCAAAATAACCTAAGTGCCAGGGTTAAATCTAGTGAAGTGGGGAAAACTGTTAACTAAAACGAGAGAAGAAGAGTCGTCTTAAGTGTTTCGAAATAGTAACCCGTTAGGCCCATTGGCCCATTTATATAAATCTCAGAGTTCAATAAAACACAGATCTTAACCCCACTAGCGTGGCTAAACACGTGTCAGATTCAATGAATCAGTCATCTTCAGCATCCGACACTTGTCAGCCTTTCAGTGGAAGCTCTTAACTCTACGCCTCGAAAACAGTTTTATTTATTTATTCCATTTTCGATTCAGTCTCTTCTTATTCCCATTTTTTTCAAACCACTTGTAGCAATTCGAATCAGATCTTCAAACCAAAAAAAAAGGTTAGATCTCTCTCTCTCTTTCTCCCTAATCTTCGTTCGTTCGTTCTTGTTTTTTGTTTGTGTAGATCTGATGGTTCAGTAGATCGATCTGATCCGATTCGTTAAGTTTTCGCTGTTTCTTATCACTGATTTAGTGAGAGTACGAGCTTATTCCGATTGGTGTGTTTGATGTTAATTTGGGGATTTGGTTTTAATTCAGTAGTTTCTGCTTTAGATTCGTAATCTGTAGATCTTAATTCTGGTTCTCGTTTTTTTTTTATTCAATTGTTTTTGCGCTAAACGATTTGATCTAGATTCGTTATCTATGAACATTCAGCGTAAGTTTGAGTGTGTTCTTGAATCTGTGAAGAACGTGATTAAGTAGATGATTGTGAAGATGTTAATTTAGGTTCTGGTTTGATTCAATTTGTTATGGCTTTAGAATTTGCTTTATGTTGTTAAATCCGTGAAGAACTTGATTAAGTGGATGAATGTGTATATGTGAATTTGCTCTGTAGTCTTAATCTGTGAAGATGTTGATTAAGTAGATGAGTATGTAGGGTGTAGATGTGATATTGGGTTACAGTTTTAAGTTGTTTCTGCTTTGTTGGATTTACTTTTTGATTTTTAATCCGTGATGAACTTAAGTAAATGAGTGTTGAGATGTAAATTTGAGTTCTGGTTTTGATTCAGTTGTTTCTGATTTTGTAGGATTTGTTTTAGATTGTTAAATCGAAGATGTCGACTGAATCATCGAGGGAAGAGAATGTTTACATGGCGAAATTAGCTGAACAAGCTGAACGTTATGAAGAAATGGTTGAATTCATGGAGAAAGTTGCGAAAACCGTTGATGTTGAGGAACTCTCTGTTGAAGAGAGGAACCTTCTCTCTGTTGCTTACAAGAACGTGATTGGAGCAAGGAGAGCTTCGTGGAGAATCATTTCTTCGATTGAGCAGAAAGAAGAGAGCAAAGGGAACGAAGACCATGTTGCTATTATCAAGGATTACAGGGGAAAGATTGAAACTGAGCTTAGCAAAATCTGTGATGGGATTTTGAATGTTCTTGAAGCTCATCTCATCCCATCTGCTTCACCAGCTGAATCCAAAGTGTTTTACCTTAAAATGAAGGGAGATTATCACAGGTATCTTGCTGAGTTTAAGGCTGGTGCTGAGAGGAAAGAGGCTGCTGAAAGCACTTTGGTTGCTTACAAGTCTGCTTCCGTAAGTGATTCTTTACTTCATCATTACAACATATTTGACTGTTATGTCTTGTGTGGCTATAATTGATTTTTGTTCTTGTTGTTATATTCTCTGTGATAATCCAGGACATTGCCACTGCTGAGTTAGCTCCCACTCACCCAATAAGGCTTGGCCTTGCCCTCAACTTCTCTGTGTTTTACTATGAAATCCTGAACTCGCCTGATCGTGCTTGCAGCCTCGCAAAGCAGGTTTGTGTACACCATTCATTTCTTACTTCGTGTGAAATTGTTAACTGTAGTCTCAATGAATGAGTCCTTTTGGATCTGTGCAGGCATTTGATGATGCTATTGCTGAGTTGGATACATTGGGTGAGGAATCATACAAGGACAGTACACTGATCATGCAGCTTCTTAGAGACAATCTCACTCTCTGGACTTCAGATATGACAGTAAGCATCAACACAATATACATTTGATCGTTGTTTACCTTAAACCAACTACAACTTGGGATCTTTAGATGGTGATATAGTTATCAAGAGCTTCTTTGTTCTGTAATTTGACATGATTGTTTCTTTCTGGTCATTAGGACGAAGCAGGAGATGAGATCAAGGAGGCAGCATCGAAGCCTGATGGCGCAGAGTAAACCCGAAGAAGAGGAAGTCACTTTATTTTATAAAAAGTAGAAACTTTCATGTGATAATCTGAGTGAGGGATAGCTCAGGATTCTTATAAGGACACAGTTTTATTGTTGTTTGTTTGTTTGGTAAACAATTTGAAAACTACTTGCTATTGATTCTTCCTTTAGGTTCCTCAAAATTTCCTATTCTCCTAATGAAATCAAAACTTGTTTTTCTTCTTCTGATACTGCAGTTTTCTTATCAGTCGATTTTTTTGGCTCTAAATATAGTTTAAAAGAAGAACAACAACACTAATAATTGTTGAATCAGCTGAATAGCTCAGTGAACAAGTGAAGAGCTAGTCAATTAACACCTCCAAGTTAAGAGCTAGTTAGTTAACACCTCCACGACACTTTGTACTGCTATTTCAAACATGAACCGTACATGACGCGAAGCCATGTGAACTTGTGAAGTCCAATATCTGATTTAGAAAATGTTGCCAACTTTCTTGAGAGCTATCCAAATAATCAATTTTCCATCACAGGTTTCGACTTTGAGATTTAAATTTCTTCTTATACTTTTAATGAAATCAAAACTTGAATGTCATAATCTAATTTGGTTTTGCTCTGTATAATGTGTTGAGCATTTTGGAGGATTGGATCATTTCCATCACAAAGGTAAACAGTGTGGTAATAACTAAAGTAGACAAAACAAGAAACCATATTTATGAGAAAATGTTCAATTCAAACGAAAGAAGATATCTGAAACAACACCAGGGATAGACAAGTTACTACTAGGATTAGAAGAGAGGAACAAAACCAATATAAAACCCCTTAATGTAGCTAGCTAATTAACACTTCCTAGAAGTTATAACAGGACCATAACCCCGAGTTCAATGGCTGTGCAGAAGAAATAAACTAGATCAATCAAGTTAAAATCGTTTCAAGAGACAAATCAAACATTATCAGACACCAAATTAAGGAAGAAGGTTAGTATGTCTCAAGAGCAAAGCAGAGTACTCCACGGCACCTGAAAGTCCAAAGACTGATCTTGTCCCCGGCTTTTAAGTTGTTACCCTTGACGACATCGTTCCACGCCCAGTTCAAAGCGTAATTCAAGGTTCCAAGTCCAGTTTCCTTCTCCATCGGCCATAGCTTGAAACGCAGACCCCACTCTTCACATCCTTGGTTCACAAGAATCGTTCCCACACCGATAGTATCATCGTCGTTTTCGATGTATTCCTCTTTATTTATGGCTCGATACTCCCCCGGCGTCAAGAAATCGTCTCTGATTAGCTGCTGGCATGGGATTAAGAGACGGCACTGAGATGATTTCACATCAGTCGGCGTTAGACCCCTTTCAAAGATCAGCAACGGGTTTGCGGCATCAGCTCTCATTCTTCTCATCACCTGAAAAATCCACTCCGGTGCATCTGTATCCGTCCTCTGCTGCACGGCACGCCTCTTGCGGCTTGTTGTGTTCTCCTTTAGGCATGGTTGGTAACTAGGGTCGTTCGTCTCTGTCTTCTCAGACTTAGCCGAGTTGTAACCGAGGAGAAGCGAAGGGGAATTGTAACAACGATGGTTCAGGAACGATGAAGACATAGAAGACGACGCCCCATCAAGATCATCCAAGTTTCGTCCTAGGTTTCTTACCAATCTCTTCACGGTCTTCTCAAAGTGTCTCTTCGCCTCATCACTCTCTCCGCGGTAGTCGTAATCTTCACAGACAATCTTAGATTTCCCCTTCTTTGCACGTAGTAGCTCCGCATCATACACCACAGGCTCATAACTAGGGTTTTGTGTGCTTTTCGTCTCGTGATCATCGAGCGATGAAGAAGAAGACATCATAGAAACCCCATTAGGGTTTTGTTGTTTGTATCTTCTCTTCACCAAAGACGACCTTTTCTTCCTCGGGAAAAGATAGAAGAAACTCTTCTCGCTATCTTCGTCTCTACGACGACGACGACGTTCTTCTTCTTCCTGAACCATAACCGCAGTATCCATAAGTAAAAACAAATTCGACCATATATCCTTACCTGAATCCGTGACCGGGAGATGATTCATACTCATGGTGATCGAGTTAAAAGAATCTCAAAAAGTTGTGAGAGTGAAAGACGTGATCAGGAAGATGGAAATTGTTATTGAGAGAGGAGAAACGAGCGAAACTGAAGAGAAAAAGTGGCTTCTCTTGCCTTATATACTTACATTAGGGTTAGGGTTTTTTGTTTTTCCATCCTTCGTTTGAGTTTAGTGGTTTAATTATTGTGATTAGTAACTAATTTTGGTGATTAGTAACTAATTATTGCGTTGTAGTCAAGTTAACATGGATGATTAGGGTAATGGTATAATTACGATTTTTAATCCCTATTTGGTATTTACTTTTTCCGGAGAATGAGAAGAAAGGTTGTGATAAAATTTTAGAAAGTTTCTCTGCAGCTTCGTTTTTGTTTCATTGTTTTCTTGTTGTTGTTGTTGTGTATTTAGTTTTATGGTATATAAACCAAAAATGTGAGAAGAATTTTACATAGTTTCCTCAATTTCCTATACCACAAACCAAAGGATTCTCCTTGTTTACATCCAGCTTTCCACTATATAAACCAAAAACTGTTTTACCTAAAAATGAAGGATGATCATCACAGCCACAGACAGGTATCTTGCTGAGTTTAAGGCTGGTGCTGAGATGAAAAAAGCTTCTCATGAAAGCACTGCTTCTGTAAGTGATTCTTTTTACTTCAGGCTTGATCTTGCCCACAATTTCTCTATGTTTTACTCCTGCTAGCGCTTGGAGCCTTGCAAAGCAGTTTTTTACTACATGTGAAATTGTTAACTGAATAAGATATTTTTCGAATCTGAGAAGGCATTTGATTTTGATGATGCTATTTCTGAGTTGGATACTGATACGGTTCAAGGAAGAAGAAGAAAGAAAGTGGCAAAGAGATACGGTCTCCACCGCCCCTCATGGGCAAATCTAAGGTCAAGAAAAAACCTCCTCGCGGTATCTCCACTGGATCCGCAACCTCTGTTTCATCCGAATCGAAAAGTCCACCGTCTAAGTCTCCTCAATCGGCGGGGACTGTTCCTCCCCAACCTAATTTGAAAGAGTTGCCTGCTTCCTCAAAGATGTCAGCCAACAATTGTTCACCGGATTCCTGCAAGTCACCCGTTTTGATGGTCCCAGCTGCAGCAATCGAAAACCCTAGATCTACAATTTCAGGGGAAACAACTGCAACAGAGATTCTTTCAAATCCCGTACCAGTCCTAGCAGCTCCCGTTGTCAATGGTGCCCACACCACCAACAAACCCTCTCTGGAGACTTCAACACACCCCCTGGCTGTGAGTACGACTCCCCAGCAGATAGAGGAACACCCCTGGAAAGCTCTAGTAAAAGGTAACTCTATCCAACTAGAGAAAAAAGGTTCTCCGTATGTCCTTGAGTCTGGTGAAGCTTCTGTAACCATTCCCAACTCGGTAATAGAAAAGAACAAGAAAGCTTGGGATAGTTTCATCCTTGGCCAATTTAATGAAGAACCGCCTCATCGTGGAGCCGTTCACGCTATTGTCAATGGCATTTGGAGTAGACAACGCCGGGATATCACGGTATCCAAAATGGAGGGTCATTCTTTTCTCTTCAAGGTTCCATGTCCTAATGCTAGACGTCGCATCCTGAGTCAGTGTTTATGGCAAGTGGATGGACAAACTATGTTTGTAGCAAAATGGTCGCCTGATATCATCCCCAAGAAGCCGGAACTCTCTATGGTCCTTGTTTGGCTTGATTTTCATGGTGTGCCCTTGGAGTTCTTTAACTGGGAAGGGTTGGAGCACATTGCTGGTTTGGTGGGACATCCAGTATGCCTCCACCCGCAAACGGAGAAACTCACAAACATTGAGGTCGCCAAGGTCTACACGGTAATAGATCCCCGAGATTTGAATCTGGTCAGATCAAGCGTATACGAGTTTCTAGTCCCTGGCTTCCTGCTCTATGCAGTCATTGTAACTCGGTGGGTAACTGTCTCCCGATGCACCAAAGCACCTCCAACCTGCACTGTGTGTGGATCAGTGAAACACAACACAGATTCATGCCCTCGGTCCAAGAAAGACAAGAGAAACGGCAAGCTCCCCATCTCAAGTCAACTCCCAATTGTTGATGTTAGTCTAGTGAATGTGCCTCCGGTCTGCAGTGAAAACATCATTTCAAGGGACGAAGTATGGCATCTCTCCACATTTGCTAAGCAGCATGTAAATCGCGGTACTACAAGCAAAGGGGTGGTAAACTCAGTGGATCCACCACCCTTATATGCCTCTAAGCCCCTCCCTAAGGTTACATCATCAACAACTGCCCTACATTTAGATGAGGGTAAGATTTGTGTTGACCTAACTGCAAATTTATTCTCTCACTTATCACACAATGTGGAGGCTGGCGACACCCAAGCGTCATAATCCGACCAGGACAGTATGTCTGCTGAGGATGATAACCCAGAAGCTGAGTCAGATAGATTTCTGAAGGTTATATCCAAACGCATGCTTAAGAAGAAAGATACAAGAGCTAGGGCTGGAGGCCCTTCAATCCTCTAATTTTATATCCCTTTAATGGATATTTTTTGTCGTAATGTAAGAGGTTTTAACGATCCTATAAAACGGAGAAGCTTTAAGAAGTGGATAAAGGTTCATAAACCTTTTTTTGGTGGGATCATTGAGACCCACATTCAACCTGGGAAGGCACCAGCCATTTTTCTCGTCTGCTTCCTGGTTGGAGTTTTGCGGATAACTATGAATTTTCAGAGCTTGGTAAGATTTGGGTGGTTTGGCACCCAGCTGTACAGGTTACTGTCATCTCTAAATCGCTTCAAATGATCTCGTGCATTGTCAAGTTACCTTTTGAGCCTGCAGAAGTAGTAGTCTCAGTCGTCTATGCATCATCAACCTGCAATGAGGAGAGAAGGCTACTATGGAGAGAAATTAAGGATCTAGCTGTTTCACCTTTGGTTGCAGCCAAGCCCTGGACAGTAATTGGTGATTTCAACCAGACACTATTTCCTCATGAGCACTCCTCACCAATCTCAGACTCAACTAGAGGTATGCGTGATCTCAGTCATTGTCTCACCTTGGCTCACTTAACAGATCTCCCTTTCTACGGAAACACATTCACGTGGACCAACAAGCAGCTTGACAATGTTGTGGCCACGAAGCTCGACAGGATCCTAGGGAATGATGAATGGTTTCAAGCTTATCCAAATTCGCTAGAGGTTTTCGGTGAACCTGGCTTCTCTGACCATAGTCCCTCCTGCCTCTTTTTGGATCACTCAGCGACCAAGGTTAAAAGGCCGTTCAAGTTCCTCTCCCTTCTCAACAAGAATCCAGAGTTTGCGCCTCTGATTAAGCTCTGGTGGAACGCTCTTACGTTTGATTGCTCTAAAATGTTGCTAGTGTCCAAAAAATTAAAAGAACTGAAGAGTGTCATCAGAGCTTTCAGCCGTGAAAACTACTCTGCACTAGAGAAACGAGTTGCAGAGGCCTATGAATACCTTCTCTCTTCTCAACAAGCTTTACTCAACTCGCCCTCAGAGCAGGAGATGTTGTTGGAGAAAGAAGTTCATCGAAAGTGGTGTATTCTAGCTAGAGCTGAGGAGTCTTACCTAAGACAGAAATCGCGTATTTGCTGGCTCGAAGAGGGTGATAAGAATTCCAAATTCTTTCACAGGGCAATTCTTACGCGTCAGGCGCACAATCAAATCCTCTATCTTCTTGATGATAATGGTCAGATAGTGGACTCTAAGCAAGGGATACAGAGGCTTGCAGTGGACTTTTTTCAAAAATTGCTAAACACTCCTGCCACCACCTCCGCCCCCTCTGTTGAAGAATTAGAGGTTCTGATACCGCAGCGTTGCTCCACCTCTGTTCTTCAAGCTCTCTCTCACCCTGTCACCCCCCTTGAAATCAAGGAAGCTTTTCTCTCTCTACCGAGGAATAAAGCCCCAGGCCCTGACGGATATTGCGCAGAGTTCTTCTCATTCCACTGGGAAACAGTGGGCCACGACTTGGTTGCTGCATCTCAAGAGTTTTTCAATACCGGTCGGATGCTAAAGCAATGGAACTCCACTCTTCTCACCCTCATCCCAAAAAACACGAATGCGACTTCCATGACAGACTTCAGGCCCATTGCATGCTGTAACTCGATTTACAAAGTGGTCTCAAAGCTCCTTGCCAACAGACTAAAGTCGGTACTGCCAGATCTGATAGCAAATTCTCAATCAGCTTTCATCCCAGGACGATTGCTTGTTGAAAATGTGCTTTTGGCCACAGAATTAGTTTAGGGATACAATCAAAAGAACATCTCTGGAAGAGGTATGCTAAAAGTGGATTTGCGAAAAGCCTTTGACTCTGTACATTGGGAATTATTCATCAATGTCCTCAAGGCAATGGGATTTCCGCCATGTTTTGTCACTATGATCAGTGAATGCATAACAACGCCTACATTCTCTGTCTCGGTTAATGGAGAGTCATGTGGTTACTTCAAAAGCACTAAAGGACTCAGGCAAGGAGACTCAATCTCTCCGTACCTCTTCACACTGGCCATGGAAGTGTTCACCATAATGCTCAACAAAAGCTACACCAACAATCTCATCTAGGAGGACTATCACCGCAGGTATCCCACTTAGCTTTCGCTGATGATATCATGGTCTTTTTTATGGGAAAAAGGTTTCCTTGGAAAACATCACAAAGGTATTGGAGGATTTTGCTATGCTCCCGGGATTCACAATGAATAAGAACAAAACTGATCTGTTCCTGGCAGGGGTGAACCAGATTGAAACCTCTCGGTGTGTCGCACTTGGTTTCAATCTCGGTTCACTTCCCATTCGTTATCTTCGGTTACCTCTTATGCATAGGAAGCTGCAGATTAATGACTATAGGCCTTTGCTTGAAAACATCACTACAAAACTCTCCACCTGGGCGGCCCGTGCACTTTCGTATGCTGGTCGACATAAGCTCATCTCCTCAGTTATATATGGGATCTATAACTTCTGGGATTCTGCGTTTATTTTACCGAAAGGGTGCATCAAAAGCATTCAAAGTCTCTGTTCGAGATTTCTCTGGGGTGGTGACATTACGAAAAAACCGCAGGTCAAAGTATCCTGGAAGAACCTATGTCTGCCAAAAGCAGAAGGAGGCCTTGTTTTTCGATGTCTTGTTCAGTGGAACCGAACGCTTTGTCTAAAGCTGATCTGGAGATTGCTTACTGCTAGGGATTCTTTGTGGGCAGAGTGGCTACGGTATAATAAGATAAAAGACGGATGCTTCTAGCAGTTAGCAGAAAATCAGCAGGTTTCCTGGACATGGAAAACGATCCTACAACTTCGCCCACTAGCACTCAGATTCCTGCATTGTAAAGTGGGGAATGGTCAGGAAGCAAGCTTCTGGTTTGACTGGTGGACTCCTTTTGGTCCTTTGATTCGCCTAATGGGACAATCTGGTCCATCACAAACGGGTATCCCGCTTTCCTCAACGGTTGCGCAAGCTTGCTCTCCGACAGGTTGGCTCATTCGCTCAGCTCGTTCTCCTCAAGCGGAGACTCTTCAAATCCACCTCACCACCATGCCTCTCCCGAGCCTATCCACTAACATTGACAATTATGTTTGGAAGATTGTAGAGGAAGAACATCATTGTTTCAGCACAAAGAAAACCTGGGAGGTACTGAGGCCAAGGGAGGAACCTCCATCATGGACAGAGCAGGTCTGGTACAAAGGTGCTATTCCGCGTCACGCTTTCATGCTGTGGATAACTCACCTCAACAGGCTCCCAACAAAAACAAGGCTAGCAAGTTGGGGCATGAACCTTGACACTACGTGTTGTCTATGCGGTGTTGAGCCAGAAACGCGAGACCATCTCTTTCTTCACTGCGGTTTCAGCGAACTCTTATGGTCAGAGGCAACTAGGCGGTTAGGATATTCCCCATTTGTCTTCCACATTTGGAGTGCTTTCTCAGCCTGGATGGATATCAAAGTCTCCAACTCTCCGCAAACCTTGTGTCGTCTTGTTGCACAGGCACTCGTTTACTCTGTTTGGATTGAAAGGAACAACAGGATACACAATAATGTATCCACTCCGGCGCAGGTTCTTTTCAAGGCTATTGACAGGCAAGTTCGTGATGCCATCCTTGCAAAGGCACACAGAAAAAACTTCAAAAGGCTTTTGCAGGTGTGGCTTAGAAACATTTAGGTGTTTTCTTGTTCGCCTCTTTTCCCAGATATCCATTTGTTTTTATTTTTTTTTTGGGCAAGAGTTATCTTAAGTATCAAGCTATTGTAACCATTACAATTAGATTTTCTAAACGAAAATTCACATATTTTTTTGAAAAAAAAAAAGAAGAAAAGAAGTGAGAAGAGTGAAACAGGAGCTAATGCTGAGGTGGCACAAGTGGATGAGTCAGCAAAGAGGAGTGAAGAGACTCTTGAGTAGGCGAGAGTCTTTGCTGTTTCGGAGTCTACTCTTCATATATATATTGAGATTTATGCTGGCTGATGATTGATGGTATTGTAAAGAAGACGCTATGAGTACTCTAAACCTTTAACAATGGTGGTGCGTCGTGAGCTTGGTCCGATGAGTTTTGTTGAGGTTTCCAAGTTTCATTAGGTGAAACTGAATCGATTGCAACATTAGAGTTGATTTTGCTTCGATTCAAGCTAAATTATATCATCTGATGGTAAGCTGGACTTTGATGCCTACTCGACAAAATACGTCTGGGAGAAGAAGGAAGCCACAACGTAAGCAGAGAAATCGCCTTAAGGAATGGCCATTTAAGTTCGAAACAATGTCACAAATTCGACAACTCCAGGATTCTTGTTCTGTTTCTCACGAATACGAAAACTCCAGGATTCTTGTTCTGTTTCATCAGAAGATGATGAGATGATGAGACGGAGTGGCTGCGATTATAGGGGACAAACCCTATCTGTCATGGCCTACTAGTGCTCTGCATATCAACCGTAAAGAGGAGTGAAGACTCTGAATCATACAATCACTCTCTGGACTTCAGATATGAGTGTAAGCATCAACACAATGTACATTTGATCATAGTTCACCATGTTCATCCTCCCTATTCGAACTGAACATTTCCTTAAGTAACCTCAACGTGGGAACTTTAGATGGCAATCCTTAGTTTTGTAATTTGACATGATTGTTTCTTTCTTCTGCTCATTACTCATTAGGACGAAGCAGGAGATGAGATCAAGGAGGCAGCATGGAAGCAGAAGAAGTCACTTCATTTTGTAACAATTTGTTCAAACTATGTGAAGATCTGAGACAGTTACAGAGGAGACGGACAGACAAGTTACTATAATAGAGGAGAGAACTACACTACACTCACATTCGAAGTAAGACTTCCAAGAAGTTACTACTATACACAGAAAACCTCAAGAATCACCTGAATAGCTTAGTGAACAAGTGCAGTAATCTAAACTTGTTTGTCATGATCTTGTTGCTTCGCTCCGTGTATTGTGTTGATTATTTCCATCACAAAGGTATTGAACAGTGCAGTAATAACTAAAGTAAACAAAACAAGAGACCATATTTATTTATGAAAATGTTCAATTCAAACGAGAGAAAATATCTGAAACAACATTTGGTTTACACAAGTTACTACTAATATAATAGAAGAGATAAACCCAACCGAGTTTAACATCAAAACCAAAGTAAACCCCCTTAATGTAGCTACCTAATTAATACTTCCTAGAAGTTAATACTTACCATAATCTCAAGGTCAATGACTGTGCAGAAGAAATCAGCTAAGATCAATCAAGTAATTACAACGTTTCGAAGAGACAAATCAAACATTATCAGATAGCAAATTAAGGAAGAAACTTAGTATGTCTCAAGAGCAAAGCAGAGTACTCCACGGCACCTGAAAGTCCAAAGACTGATCTTGTCGTCCTTTTTTAAGTGGTTACCCTTGACGACATCGTTCCACCCCCAGTTCAAAGCGTAATTCAAGGTCCCGTGTCCACTGTCTTTCTCCATCGCCCATATCTTAAAACGCACACCCCACTTTTCACATCTTCGGTTCACAAAAATCGCTCCAACACCAATATTATCATCGTCGTTTTCCTTGTATTCGTCTTTATTTATGGCTCGATACTCCCCTGGCGTCAAGAAGTCGTTCCTGATGAGCTGCTGGAATGGGATTAAAAGACGACTCTGGCCTGATTTCACATCACTCGCTTTTAGACCCTTCTCAAAGATCAGCAACGGGTTTGCGGCATCAGCTCCCATTCTTCTCATCACCTGAAAAATCCACTCCGGTGCCTCTGTACTTGTCCTCCTTGGGAAAGAATCAACCTTTGCTTTCTTGAAATTACCGCCCTTCCTCTGTTGCACGGCACGCCTCTTGCGGCTTGTGGTGTTCTCTTTTAGGCATGGTTGGTAAAGAGGGTCGTTCGTCTCTGTCTTCTCTGACTTAGCCGTGTTGTAACCGAGGAGTAACGTAGGGTAATTGTAACAACGAAGGTTCAGGAACGATGAAGACATAGAAGACGACGACCCATCAAGATCATCCAAGTTTCGTCGTAGGTTTTTTACCAATTTCTTCATGTTCTTCTCAGAGAGTCTCGTCGCATCATCATTCTCTCTGCGGTAGTCATAACCTTCACAGACGATCTTAGATTTCCCCTTCTTTGCACGTAGCTCTGCATCATACACCACAGGCTCATAAAAAAAACTAGGGTTTTGTTTTTTTTCCCTCTCGTGAACATCGAGCGATGAAGAAGAAGACATTCCAGAAGTCCCATTAGGGTTTTGTTGTGTGTATCTTCTCTTCAACAAAGACGACCTTTTCTTCCTCGGGAAAAGATAGAAGAAACTCTTCTCGCGATCCTCTTCTCCACGACGACGACGTTGTTCTTCTTCCCAAACCATAACCGCAGTATCCGCAAGTAAAAACAAATTCGACCACATATCCTTACCTGAAACCGTGAGATGATTCGTACTCATGGTGATCGATTTCAAAGAAACTCAAAAAGTTGTGCGAGTGAAAGACGTGATCAGGAAAAAAGGAACTTGTTATTGAGAGGAGGAGAGAAACGATCGAAACTGAAGAGAAAGAGTGCTTCTGTTGCCTTATATACTTACATTAGGGGTAGGGTTTTTTGTTTTTTCCATTCTTCTTTTGAGTTTAGTGGTTTAATTATTGTGATTAGTAACTAATTATAGCCGTTGTGATCAAGTTAATTAATATGGATGCTTAGGGTATAATTACGATTTTGTCCCTATTAGTATTTCCTTTTCTCCGAGAATGAAAAGAGAAGTAGTGAAAAAAATTTAGGAAGTTTCTTTGGAGCCTCGTTGTTTCGTTCCATTTTTAAAAATTTTATTCTACTTTTTGTTTATTATTTAAATGGTTACCCTGGACGACTTCGTTCCACAATTTAAAGGTCTCAAGATCTAGAGTCCTCTATCTCCCATAATAATTGCATAAAATAGGTAAAGAGAAACCAACAAAACTTGAGATATATATAAAAAACCAAAGGGTGAGAGGAATACAATACACAAATTTTCTCAATTTGCTTATCAGTACTCACATTCAGCTTTCTACTACATAACCAAACCACACACAAGTCTCTTTATATAGTTGTCTTGATGATACACTAAATGAGGGAATATACAACATCATCGTACGTTGGGAAGTCCAATGGTCCATCCCCAAGGAGTAGCACAGAAGTCACAAGAACCGCGATAAAGATTGTGAAAACCAGAAACGATTTACAGGGATCAGCATTCTTCTCTTTCTCTGGTCCAACCGTCACAGTCCCTTCTTGTCTTTCACTTCCTCTTCCAAGTTGAAGCACCGGACAAGTGAAGAATCCGTACACAATCCCGGCTATAAGTGCTCCCAGATTAGTCCTGTCACGACTCATATGTTAGAAGCAAAACACACCATCCCTGATAAGATGTTCTCGTTTAAGTTTCACTCAAGACTATAGTAACTAGCCTAGGTGTGCTGCAGCTACACCAGCTCTATAACAAACCAACCTCAGGTTAGTTCTCTTGGTAATCAAGTCTAGTCTATGTTGTCAGTCAATTGAATAAAACAACAAGTTTAGCGGTTTGGTTTGTATAAATCCTGTTTATGATCCATTGATCCTACTACTTACCAAAACAAAGATCGAAACTATGATGAAAAACCAAAAAAGAAGAAGTATCATATGATTCTTTCTAATGAATTGAGGCTGCTTAAATTAGGTATTTAATCGTAAAAATTGCTGAACAAGAAACAACTAGCTGATGGATGTTGGAAGCTTACCAGTCATCAATTGGGCCGAAATGGCTTAATATGAGACCAAGTCCTGTCATAATAATGGCCTTCTGAAACAAGTCCTCATATTCATCGCTTTTGATCATCTCCTTGTTCTGATTTTGGTCAACGAGCCAAGCTCCTATTAAAGCAAATGCTGGTCCCTGCACCAACCACGATTAAGAACAGTAACAGATAGTGCAACCTGCGAACATCACATGGGACAAACTAGCTAACTTACAGTTCCTCCAACTGTTGGATCTGGTGTATGCAGAAAGCTCATGAAATTACCAGAGACTCCTCCGAGAATGTAAATGAGACAAAATGTGATTAGTCCATAGTCACGGCAGACTTTTGGTCCAAAAGTAAGCAGAGCCCAGGAGCTAAGGGCTACATGAGGAATCCCAGAGTGCTGTAACGTACAATAAAAGTGATTCAGAGACAAAAAGGAAAAATCACATGAAACCAAGTCATCAAGAGTACTAAATGTGGTATGTAAAAAAAGATGCAGCGGCATGAGAAAAAAAAACAATATATACTTATAGTTTTGAGTTTTGACAGTAAATTTGTCTTGAGTGTGTTTTGGTTGAGTGTGTTTTTAAAACAGTAAAGAATGGGAGAACAGACCCAATTTGTTGGTCTTGTACCAGAAACATGGGTGTGACCAGTCTCCACCATTCTCCAGCAATGATTAAATCATTTATCTTTGCTCCATATAACGAAGGGAGTGATAGCAGTCCCATATCGTTATTCCTAACTGGCGCTGCCGCTTCAAACAGACACACTCCAACATTTATGGATGCTAATATGCTCCTGCAATTTTAATGGAGACAATAAAAGAGATTTTTAAGCATCAATAAGAACCTTGTGGCATGACGAACAAGAAGTGATTAAGAGTTCTTACACAACATAGAAGTTCAATGCATCTTCTGATTGATCATCACCATCAAGCTGATGGAAAGGTTTAGTATTGCTTTCGACACCAGTCTTCTTCCTCAATCTGCTTGCTACTGAACCACCTTCTGATTTTGCTACTTCCAATGTAGACGGTACTAAACCTTTAGATTTTTCATCTGAGAGTCAAATAAGTGGCATTAACAGAAAGAACACCGGACAAGATCAAGCAACAAGACACCAAATTCAAGAATATTGTATTAAGAACATTGTATTATACCTTTTTTTAGTTTGTCAAGATAAACACTCAAAGAATCCAACTCTTTATCCGCATTGGTTTCAACTTTCTGATCAATATCATCATCACCTGCTGATATAGAAGGCTTCTCATCCTCGTTCCGAAGTTTCCCAAAGTAAGAATCCAACAGTTGAATCCTCTTTTTTGTAACCTTGTTCTCTGATGACGCCCTAACCAAGCATAATTTACCTCTTAGTGAATAGCAATACGGGATTGGTTTTTTACAACTCTTCATCCAATAATCCCTGCCAAGCGTGGTTGCATCAGCCATTGTTCTATGTTTCAGAACATTACTACTACGACCAGATGAAAAACGTCTTGAACCATTTGAATCAAACAACACTTCTCCTTTACAAGGAACTTCATGGTGAAGAGGAAACAGTGCCATTTTCTTCAGGTCCTGTCAAATAGCAACATGTCATCATCATATATCTCTTCATTCACCAAAACCCAAAGCAGAATTTAACAGAAACATACAAAAACACAAACTTTAGAAATGCATATAACAAGTTAAAAAAAAATCGAAACTTTAGCTCAGCCCTCCTAAGATAATCACAGAAACCTATTTGGGATACAGAGATCAGATTCAGGACAATCTCATTGGGGCATTTAATCAAACAACAAATGGGCATAACTTTTTCAAGAACCCATCAACGAAACGAGTAACAAAAGCCAAGCTCTCTGAAGTGAGAAATTGTCTTCTTCCTCACCGTTTCCTTCAGACTTGTCCTCAATTAACGAATTCGAGAGAGTAGAATCGAAAACAACTGGGAAATATCAGAAGTTTGAGAGAAAAAAAAAAGGTGATAAGCTTTACCTTTGAACCCAGAACCTGATCCTATCTATCTTAAAGATTGAAGATTTGTGGTTGCGAGGATTAGGAAAAATTGGAGTTCGTGTAACGAAGCAGTGTCTTATGAAAATTACGTTTAGAAACAGAACCTAAAGCCACCAAAATACATTACTTTAATTTAATGGTTCAAATTTGGTCGCTTTGGATATTTTATTGCTGACACAAAAAAAACGCACCGGATATTTTTTTCATGAACACAACCGAGTACCACCGAGACAGGCATGGGCAATTTGGATATTTGGTTCGGTTCTAAATAGATCCATACGATTACTTTAGATTTCCGATTCTGGGTCAGCTCTGTTATTTTCTCGGTTCAGTTCTGGATATTCAAAATAGGATATATTTTTTTAAAATGGTTAAATTTGAATAAAATTTGATTGAATTTTGATAAATATATCTAAAAACTACTGGATATTTTTGGTTATTTGGTCTAAATATTTGATATTTATTGATTTATAATTGTAATTTTGGTAATTGGATTATATCAAATATAAACATAATTAATATTTTAGATCTACAACTTTATGTTAGGTATTTCGGTACCCATTCGATTCTCGATTCAGTATCGGTTCAATTTTGGTCTTTTTAGTTCTCAAATTTACTATCCATTCAGTTATTTTGTCACAGTTTTTTTTTTTGGTTTCGTACTTTTGGTCTGGTTTTTTTTTTTTTTTTGTCGAAACCATCCCATATATTAAGTTCTCGGAAACAGACTCTCTTCATGAGAGAGCCAAGGGGGAGCCGATGAGCTTACATGGGAAAAACAGAAACCGCGTGTTCTTGCACATTTCGTAAGTTTATCAGCACATTTAGGAATATGTCTAATGCTAAAATTGACAAAACGATCCTTGAAAATAGGAAAATTCCCCAATTCCGAAGAAAAATTCGGCCAATCCTCAACATTGGATGTCATTGCTAGTAAGTCCGCACAATCTGTCGCGAAGAGTACTCTATCCATATCTAGGGTCAAAAGGCACTCCATGGTCCAAATGAGGGTGTCTAACTCTGCATGTAGAGGGGAGAGGCTCCTCCGCATTCCTTTTAACCCCATGTGCACGATCCTATCCCCAATGGACGCAATCCAGCCATGTCCACTCCTATCCATGTTTGTGTGCCAAGAACCATCGATAAAGCATATAAGAGTGTCTTGTGGGAGTGGAGTCGGAGAAATCCTTGATTCATCTAGCCCAGGCGCTAGGTCTTTAGTGTTCGCTCTTCTCCATACCTCTTCTTCTTTTATAGCTTTTTCCAATGTGTCTTGCGGAAGTTCATAGAAATTTTCAAACACTTTCTTGTTTCTTTCCTTCCATATGTACCACATCATCCAAGGAAATGGCCTCAAGTGATCTGCGAGATCACCAAGGTCTTTGTCTCTCCCATATAGAAAGTCCAGGTTACTATATAGGAAAGGTGAAGGGAACACCAAAGGATGGGAGGGAATGGTCGATAAAGCCCACACTTGGCGTGCTGGAGGGCATTCGAATAGCATATGATTGATAGTTTCCTCCTCTGCTCCACATCTAGGGCAACCCTTGTCTCTACCAATATGGCGATAATTTAAACGTTGGCATACAGCCACGCATCCAGTCACACATTGCCACACGAAGTGCTTCAGCTTTCGTGATGTTTTTAACTTCCATGCTTGCGCCTTGAGTGTAGTAACACTAGGACCCTGAACAGGGAGGTCGCCAGCAGGACGAGAGATAGCTCTCGCGACTTCATATCCAGACTTAACAGTATAATTACCTGACTTTGTCAAAGTCCAAGAGTATCCATCTCTCGAGGCTTTTAAGCTTGGTTTGATCCCCAAGATCAGGATAATTTCTTTCGGGGGGAAGAGTTCCCGAAGACGCTCCACTTTCCATGTTTTCGTATTAAAATCAATCAGTGTGTTAACACAAAGAAGGGGATCTCTTACATTCGTCAGCCCTAACGGCGGTCGAGCCGGTGAGTCGGGGATCCAAGGTTCCGTCCAAATGCACGTGTTGAAACCTGAGTTGATGGTCTTCCGAATTCCATGCACTAAAACTTGTTTTGCCGCCAACATACTCCTCCATCCGTACGAAGGTTTGTTTGATACTTGTATTTCTAGTGGGCTTGAGTAGCGGTAATACCTGCCTTTGAGAACTCGACTCAGAAGGGAATCTGGATATCGTAGTAGCCTCCATAGCTGCTTTGCCAGCAGAGCTAGATTAAACTCTTCTAGTGTTCGAAAGCCTAGCCCGCTTTCCGAGAGATCATTACACATCTGCTCCCATGAAAGCCAATGTAATCCTTTACTATCAGCTTTATTACTCCACCAGAAGTTGGCAATAGCACTACTTAATTTGGAGTAAATAGCTTTTGGTAAGAGGAAACACGACATTACATATGTCGGAATTGCTTGCGCCACTGATTTTATCAAGACCTCCTTTCCTCTCTTAGAAAGGGATTTTGAAGTCCATAAGTTTACCTTCTTATGAAGCCGATCTCTTACAAAAGAAAATACTTGTGCTTTTGACCCATGAATCTTCTTGTGATATCCCGACAATATATTTGATCTCTTGTGATATCCCGACAATAGATTTGATCTCTTGTCGTAAAGGGTTCAGAACCTCGGTGCCAAACATTATCGAGGATTTGGAAAAATTGATTTTCTGTCCTGACGCCTCGCCATAAAAGCGGATTATGTCAATAATTGTTTTACATTGTCCAGGCTCTGCTTTGCAGAAGAATAAACTGTCATCCGCAAAAAGTAAGTGGAAGACCCGAGGGCTTGCATTTGAGATGCGTAATCCCTGAATCTTTCCTTCTTGTTCTGCATTCTTGATTTCTGCTATTAGGGCCTCAGTGCAGAGTATGAACAGGTACGGAGAGATTGGATCCCCCTGACGTATTCCACGAGTTGCCTAATCCAACCCTTTTGGTCTGGTTATTGTACCCATGACTACTACTGATTCACAAAGTACAACTCAAGAATTGACCATTTGGTTTGTTTTTGCAGATGCCCCTTTTTTCTTTCAATATATTACAATTATAAATGAGTAATATATATTATGAAAAAACCAGGAATTTTTTTTTTCATTTACACTCATTCGACAATCAGAGTAATGGAATCAAAGAATAATAACTGATCCTAGAAGAAAAAAAACTAAAACCCTAAAAAGGATTCTGATGAATAGTTATAATCCAATGAAACAAGATACCAAAAGACTTAAGAGAATATGGCTTAATTTTGATGCTTACATACAAAAGTAATTGAGTGGAAGCGGCACAAAATATGATTAAAGAAAATTTGACGTGGAGACAGGACGGGAAGATACATACACATAAGTTTTTTTTGTTTTTGTTTTTTTTTTTTTTTGTTAAAGTACATACACATAAGTTGCGATGATAATTGATAAATATTGAAGACTTGCTTTTATCATGAGACCGAGTGTTGAGGTTTATTCATTATCAATTGCAATGCAGAGTCTTTAATTGTAACATCCGCTTTCTAAAGTTACTATGTACCTACTGGCGGATAAATCTATTCAAATAAATATTATAAATAATATTGAGATTTAAGATTTTTTTGTGTAAAACAAAATCTGTAATTAAAATTTTTTTTTTTCATTTATTTAAATTTTCGTTTATTTTGTGTAAAAATACGTTTCATCCATAAACTATTTAAAGATAAAAAAAAAATTCAACGTAATGGAGAAAGTTTTAATGTCCTTTTGTGTTTCTAAAATCAAATTCACATCTTTTATTTTTCACATCGTTATCTACATCATTATGCCTTTAAATAGATAAAGCAATATTTTTTTTGACTAATCGATTTAATTTAAACTAATTCTAAGTGTAAAAATGCAATGCATGAGAAAAATGTATAAAAAGTGGTAATTAATCAAAAAGTGTAGTTCTGGTGAAAACTTATAGAAAAAATGATTGTCTAAAGTTTTAAAAAAAATCAGCAACATGGATACCATGTTAAGATTGATGAGTCACATATATTTAAATAGTTAGAATTTTTAAATAGGAGACAAAGTTTTTGTTTTTCAAACAATTAAATTAATGAATAGATTTAAAATTGTTTGTGAAATGCTAATTGTTACCAAGCGTCGATACCTCAATTGGTAAAGATTCTCTGGCAAAGTCTAGAGGTCGCTGGTTCGAGGGACGACGCTTGGGAGGGAACCATATAAAATGTTCTGGTCCCTGGCCAGAGAGGATGTACGGACCTAGGCCCGGAACCTCTTAGTAATTAAAAAAAAATGTTAATTGTTTATAAGATTATATTGTGATAATTAATTTTTAATACTTGGATAGTTATCTGATTTTTTTAAACCAGAGAATAAGGCCCTGATTGGTAACGGCTGTTAATCTTGGCTGTACAGACTTTCACTTTAAAATTTTAGCTGTAGAGAATTGGGCTGTAGATGCTTTGACTGTAAAAACTTTAAAATCTTTAACTGTTAAAATTTGATTGTTTATCAAAAACTTTTAAAGCTGTAGCTATTTTGACACTTTTACACCATTATTAATGATGATGATGAAAAAAAAAAAAATTCTTATTGAAATGGATCTTAAAAGAAAAAGAAAAAATAAGAATAATTAATTTGTAAAAATATAATATGTAAAAAATATACATATATTTTTGGAGAGGTTTTAAATATAAAAGGGAGAAAGAAAAGAATGTTTTTAAAATTATTTAGTTTTACAGCCTGAATTTGACGCTTTAAAATTTTTGAGAAAACAAGGAAGGATAAAAAAGAAGTGGCTTTTAAAGCTTTAAAAAAATTAAAAACAATGAAAGTGTGATTGGTAAAAATATGGCTGTTAGTGCTTTAAATAATTTTAAAGTCTTTAAAGTATGTTACCAATCAGGGCCTAAGTTTTTGCGTTTCAAAAAGTTAAATAGGTGAATAAGTTTAAATTGTTTGTTGTATCTAATTTACTTTTATGATTATTGTGATAATTTATTCAGTTATCTTTTTTTTAATATAGTTGAATAGTCAGCAGACTTTTTCAAAATAGGAGAATAACTTTAGCTTTTCAAAAAAATAAATAGATGGTTTATAATTTTTTTGTGAAATCTAATTTACTTTTAATAATTAATAGGTTATGTAAGTGATAATTAAATACATTTTAGGATTTTAATAGTTGATTAAACCTTTCCTTTTTAAAAACTAATAGAAAAAACATTAACTCATATATTTCAATGGCATATTTATGTAAATAATAATGAGAAGTAATGGTATTTATTCAAATGGTACATAAGCTTTGTGAGTGCGACACCTCAGCTTTTTGGTGAGAGTGCTTCTCTATTAATATATAGGGAATGATTGTGAGGTGTGGAGCAAACCAAAAGATTAAATTTTAATTGATTTTTTGTTCAATTACATTTTGGTTTACTATAAATAAACCAAAAATTCATAGTATTCCCCATAAGTCGACGCCTCCTCTCTATATGTGTTATTGTCGACGTTTTTCTGATCAGAGAGAAGGAGAAAACAAAATAGAACTCTTGGTTATTTGGTGTGAAGGAGAAAATGAAAGAGATAAGCTTTTTTCTTAGAGTAAAGAGAGAAACATAACTATCATGGTTTGGGAGAAACATGATCCGACTGCTCAAATCGTTTCAGAAAGTATTGATTTTTGGTAAGGTTGTAGCTAAGACATTTTCATAGATTCTTTTTTTTTTCTTTGTGGAATCACATTTGAGTTAATCCTCCATAAGATATATGTAGTTTCGTGGGATGTGTTCTCTTAGTCGCGAATTGAGACCAGCGGATGTTGGAGGCTTGATTTTAGATTTGTCTGAGATCCGATCGTTACGAGATTTTGTGGGAAGCATCAAGACGTTATAAAGATTCTAATATTTTCTTCATCAATTTCTCAAAGAATATCTAACTTTTTTTTGAAAAAAATTTGCTAAATGGTAATTTAAGAATAATTGACATATAGTTATAGAATGCATTAATTCAATTATTTATTTCTAATTTCCCTTCTAATTAATATAAGTAGTAATCAATTGCTTTTTAAGGGATAAAATTTATTGTCATTGAAAAGATGATTAACTATGTAATGTGTATACCTCATGTGGATAAGATAAAATTGTAGTAGATGTAGAACTCGCCATTTCGTAGTTTCGAACTGGAACCGTATTTGCTGGACACCGCCAACTGCTTACGTGGGCTTCAAGTGTTTTCCATTTGCTTTTCTTTCATATGAATTTTTTAATAATCGGATTTAGAGTTCACACACTCCATCTTCCAATACAATTTATTTGTATATTACATGATAATAAAATTAGATTTTAATTCTATGCACTCAATCCCATGAGTAACATTTATAATTTTCAAATAAAAAAATGTTCATAGTATCAAATTTATATCCTACTTAATATTTCTTTTTAAACTAAAAACTAATAAAACATAATTCTCAAAGAAAAAACTGAAAACTAATTTTATCTCATATTTGAAAATTAACAATAGCTTAAATATATTTGTTTTAAATTTGTTATCTCATACGTAATAGTTTTACTACTTGTCCAACTAATTTTAAATAAAATTATACTAACATTATCATAAGTTAATCAAAAATTCAAAGACGTTATTATGAGATTTTTTTTTATATGTAAAGTGAGTATGTACAATCCTTTTCTTTAGGATTAATAATTGACAGTATAATTTTTTAAATTATAGTATTATAGTAATTAATTGTATAATTTTCTTAATTATTTTTCTTTATAGAATTAGTAATTTAAAATTAGAATTAGTATTATTTTTTATATACATATATGAACTATCTTTTATATTTATTAAATTGTTTAAATTTTTATTTTCTTATAATTTACAAATATGTTAAAACAAAGTTTTTGTATAACACATGACAAAAAAATTAATTGTTAAAATTGACATGTGTCGCGATCACATGAGTTACTAACTTTGAAAACCAAAGTTTATATAATAACATAATATTAAATACGCTATCAAATCATTTACCGATTGAAAAACTTAAACAATTTACATTAATTTCTTATTTTGATTATCTTATTTTTCTTATATTATGTTAATCACTAAGTTTAACAAATTAAACCTTTGTATACTTTAATCACTTTTATATATAAATTTTGTTTTACTATATGATTATAATAAATAATAATTGCAATTAAATTGCAAATATTTTTCTTATTAACTGCACATATTTTCCTATTTAATTAGTAATTTAATAGATAACTTTCCTATTAGAATTAGTGATATAATAGATTACTTTTGGTTTTATATACTTTTCAAAAATATTAATTGTAATCCTTTTCTTTTTATTTTTTTTAATTTTCCTACAATTTGTTAAATAATTTTTCTTTTCACACATGTCAAAATAATATTGATATACATGTGATTATATAAATTACTAACTTTGGAAACTAAGGTTTCTATAACAAGATTACTAAACAAAATGATAGAAAAAATAATTAAACCTGAATCTTGTGATTTTTTAAAAGATCATGATCAAACGCCGGTTGGTTATATGCATCAACACAATCAACATTATCTTCAGCAGATGTCTCTTAATAATTATTTCATATCTCATCCTCATATTCTTTTTCTCTCAATTTTGGAATATATTAAAAAATAATTATCAGTAAAAATATACATAAAAATATAAATTAAGTTTACCTTAATGGATTCTACCCAAAAAAACGTTTACCTTAACGATGACTAAAAAAACTATGATCCATCTAATCAACGACATCGACGTTGCTTTATTCTTCTCTTCAACAGTACTGCCTGGGAGAATGTTGATTGTGGCAATTGAAATCAACTACATAGCAATGTCGATGAACACAATCATACGTAGTTAACTACAGAATAAAAGAGACACATATTGAACTTTAACAAAAAAAAAAGAGGAGGCAATTCGAAAGAGAATGTTTAATTAGTCTTAGAATTCATATCTTGGCACAACAACAAACTCACGAACACAGTATCCAGTAAAACTGGCTTCTTGAGTTATCGGTGTAGATCTCTTACTCAAAAAGTAGCAGATGAACACATTTTTACCAAAACAAAAATCATCTTTTCTAGTAAACGATGACTTAAAAGTTAAAATGCAAACCCTAAATTGAGAATAAAGCTTAGTTGAGTTAACTAATATAAAGACTCTCTCTAGTACTAAATCTGACCTTGGTAAAATTGGATCTTGAAAATTACATTAAATTGCGAAAATTAGGCTTTTATATCAAAAATTTGAAACGAAAATATTCTGACACAATATCTAGACGCAGCATCTAAATGATGTTCATCTGTGTTTTTGGTCATCCATCCAGAAATTGTATCTGGATGCAGTTATGTATGTTTTGTAATTTGATATTTGTAATTGGATATAATATATTTAAAATGACCTAAAACCCATTTATTTTTGGTTGAAGATGTTATAGTAGTTTTAGTTTTATTTTTAACATTTCAAAATTAGATTATCTTGTTTTGACGGTAAAATGAGATTTTGCGGTTTTGGCAAAAAACGTGATTTTGCGGTTTAGAAGGGAAAACATAATTTTACGTTTTGTATTTTTTGAAGGAAAACATAATTTTACAGTTTTGGTGGGAAAACACATTTTTGTGTTTTTGGCGGGAAAACAAGATTTTACGGTTTTGGCAGAAAAACAAAATTATGCGGGGTTTGCAAGAAAATATAATCTAAGGTTTTAGCGGGAAAACGAGATTTTACGGTTTTGACGGAAAAACGTAATTTTACAGTTTTGCGTTTTTGGCAGAAAATTGATATTTTGCGGTTGTGGCGGAAAAACAAAATTTTACAGTTTTGGCAGGAAAACATAATTTGTGGGTTTAACGAAAAAACATAATTTTGTTTGTTTTTGCGGTTCTTGAGGAAAAGTGTAATTTTTGCGGTTTTGATGGAAAAAAGAAATTTTGCGGTTTTGGCAAAAAACGTAATTCTGCGATTTTTGGCAAGAAAATATAATTTTACAGGTTGGTAGGGGAAGAATTGGGATTTTTGAAATGTGGGTATATTAAATTTTAAAGAAATTTTTTATAATTATTTAATTAAAATAGAGATATTTTTGACTTTTAACTCATCCAAACTCTTTAAAATAACTCATTCAGAAATTCAAATATTTTGAAAGAGTTTTTAAAATTCATCCAAATATCTCATCTAGTTCATGTTCTTAATTGTTACTAAACGAATCACAACATGCATCTGCATCCAATTAGTGCGTTTGGTGAAAACAACATAAGAAATAAAAAATTTTCCAATACCTTTTTTTTTTTTTTTTTTTTTAACTTTGGTCTTATCATCATAAATCATGCCACGTGGAACTTTCCATTCAGTCCCGAAACCCAACGTGTGGTTGTTGTTGTCCTACGGGATTCGCATGGTCTCCTCTCCACCTCCTCCACTTCATCTCAATTTTAAATATTGAAGCGCTTGCTTGGTTTAATCGAATTAGCTGTTAACCGGTTTGTACCGAAACTACTCGAACCAGTAAGAGCCATTGATTGGGAAGAACGATAGCCACGTAAGATTCATCATCTCTAATGGCAGGATAACAACATTGAAGAAGAAGCAAAGAGAGAAGAGAGACAAAGATGAGAGCTCTAACATGGACGGGATTAGCGCCGCCGTCAACGGTGCTATTCCGGACGACGACTTCGACGGTTACCTTACGACGGATTAGTCTTCGGAGAGATCGCGTCTGTGTTAGAGCCACTGCTTCGTCTTCAAGCGCGGCGGTTTCAGGCGTAGAAGCGGTAGAATTGGTAGAGATAGGAGAGAGAAGTAAGGAATGGAAGTGGAAAGGAGAATATTCCGTCAACTACTTCGTGAAAGATTCGCCGGAGGAAGTTACTCCGGCGAGTCAAACTGTTCTTTTGGTTCATGGCTTTGGCGCTTCAATTCCTCACTGGCGAAGGTAACAACTAGAACACTCATGTCTTAAGGGTGAATGTATGAATAACAAACTAAACTTTTGTTTTGCAGGAACATAAATGCTCTGTCTAAGAACCATACAGTGTATGCGATTGATCTACTTGGGTTTGGTGCTTCCGACAAGCCACCTGGTTTTAGCTATACAATGGAGTCATGGGCTGAAGTATAACCATCTTTGAAACTACTCTGTTTTGATGAAGTGTTTGTGGTTTGTTTGGTTTATTGACTTTATTTTTGTTGCAGTTGATACTCAACTTCTTGGAAGAAGTGGTTCAGAAACCGACGATTTTGATTGGTAACTCTGTTGGAAGCCTTGCTTGTGTCATCGCTGCCTCAGGTTTTAAGCCCTTTTCACTACATTACTTTGTCTCTATACGTCTAATATGTACTTCAAGTAAAAGAGCTTGTGCTTGAGCTATCTTATGTTTTTTTATGAGATATAATCTGGTTAGGCATCTATGGTTTATCTTATGTTATAAAGGATAAGAAAGTGTAGAAATGCTTAAGTTTTAGCTATTGATTGATCAGTCTCATGTTGTATGTTATCCGCTAACTACTGAGACTTGAGTGTGTGTGTGTGTTTGACATTATAAAAAAAAAGAAACAGAATCACAACAAGATCTGGTGAAAGGTCTTGTTCTATTGAACTGTGCTGGTGGTATGAACAATAAAGCCGTCTTTGATGACTGGAGAATCAAGCTGCTGATGCCTTTACTCTTGCTTATCGACTTTTTACTAAAGCAAAGAGGAATTGCTTCTGCACTCTTCAACCGCGTAAAAGACAAGTATGTCATACTTCACTTTATTGCCGAGTTACAAATAACACCCGTGTTTTTTTGCTTTGACTTTGAAAGGATTTAATCGAGAGCTCTAACACATTGATGGATGAACAAAACGCAGGGAAAATCTGAAGAACATCTTGACAAATGTTTATGGGAACAAGGACAATGTAGATGATACGCTTGTAGAGGTATTGTCGTATTACTCATTCTCAAAGACAAAGAACTAATGAAACTTTTATTGAATCTTTATGTGAAAAATGTTATGTCAGATCATCGCTGGACCAGCAAACACCGAAGGTGCGCTAGATGCATTTGTTTCAATCTTAACGGGTCCACCTGGACCTAACCCGATTAAGCTGATTCCGGAAATATCCAAACCGGTTCTTGTCTTATGGGGAGACCAAGATGGACTAACCCCTCTCGACGGTCCAGTAGGTAAGTACTTCACATCCCTTCCGGATCAGTTACCTAACTTCAACCTCTATGTTCTACAAGGCGTTGGACATTGCCCACAAGATGATCGCCCCGATCTTGTCCACGAGCGTCTCCTTCCATGGTTGGCTCAACTTACTTCCACCTAGTTTTGATTTGCTTGGCGGTGTACACTTGTTTATAAATGTTTATGTACGACTTTTTGGAAAAAAAGACAGCATCAAAATAGTATCATGATTAACGGTAGAGCACAGAAATTAGTTACCAAGTTCTTGACACATAATTCGTGGTGTCTGAATGTACCAAGTTTGTAAGCAAGTCGGAGAGGTTGTAACTTGGTGAAAGAGCTTTTACTTTATGGAGTATTAAACTAATGAAGATATTTTTAAAAAGAGGCAACATAAATGTGGAAGCTATAAGTTCAACTCAATTGTACATTACCAAAATTGACTGAACAGAGTCAATGTGAAAGCAAGGTGAGCAGATAGGCTTATCTAACAAGCTCAATGGCATTGAAGTAGAGAGTAATAGTAGATGAGAATTGTGAATATTGGTACGTTCATATATTTGTTTATGGACTGGAAGATATATAGTACTACAATTTGGCAGTTGATTTGTTGGTTAATGAATGTTGAAATTGACGTGTTGGTTAATGAATGATTAATTGGCCATCTACAACTTTTTGTTGGTAAGTAAAAGAAGCTTTATGAGCTGTTAGAAGCTATTTTGGCCACACATCTACCAATTTATTGGTTGTTGAATCTTTAAAAGAACATTCATGATGCAATACCATCAAACTTAATGAAAACTGAAAAGGATGCATGTAAAATTATTTGAGCTAGAGACTATAATCCAAAGAAAAATTGAAGCTAGTTTTAGACTTTTTAGGACTATCTACTAAGATGACGTTATCTTAAAGAAAAATCCGCACAAACCGCTTAGCAATGTGAGGATGCATTTGGAATCACACCCCAAGCTTAAGTTACCTAATAAAATATATGTATATATATATATATATATATATATATATATATCATTGACCATAATATAGAGAGCTTGAAATCATGAGTACAACAAAACAAAGAGTCAAAAACAGTCAAGGTCTTGCCTTCTCAATACTTTTATTTTGTGTTGAGGAATATGATGTTCAAAAGAATCTCTTTTTTTAAGAATCTCTTTTTTTTATAATATATAGTTTTAATAGTTTTCATTAAGTAATTGTGATTAATTTTAACTTGTTTAGGCACCTAGCGGTAGAGATTGCATTCAACTTATATTGATTTTTGATTATCAATGAGAGTTGCACCATGGTTACTTTTCTCAATTTTCGTCAAACGTTGAGGTCAACAAAAATAAAAATAAAAATTAAGAAGACAAAACAAAATTGTATTAAAATGGTTGGGTGCCGGGAAGTATTCGTTGGAGTATGACTATTTAAATGCTTCACCAATCTCTCTCTATGACTCTAAAACTCTATAGTCATCAAAGCTTTAAACTATATTATCTTTGATAAAATCTCTAATTCATATCTTTGAATTTGAACTGATAGAAGAAACCAAAGAAATGGCCTCTCAATTTCTCTCGTCTCCAAACCCATTCACTAAATCAGTCTCAGCTAAAGTATTTTCTACTGGTAAGTGCACTTTTGACCTTGATTCTTTTAAGTCAAAATTTATTCTATTTTGTTTCTTTTTTTGGCATCAAAGTTCAATATTTGATGTCTTGAGATTGATTTTTTTTTTTCTTTTTCTTTTGGTTAGGTGACTGTCAAGGATTGAATGACTTAACTCTGAAAAGAAGATCAAATCAAGCAACAAGGGTTACTAACGGATTTAGCTTAAGAGCAAAAGCAGCTTTGGGATTCGTTGAGATTCCAAAACAGTGGTACAATATTGTCGCTGATCTTTCAGTGAAGCCTCCACCACCGTTGCATCCCAAGACTTTTGAACCGATCAAACCCGAAGATTTGTCTCATCTTTTCCCCAGTGAGTTAATTAAACAAGAAGCAACACAAGAAAGGTTTATTGATATCCCTGAGGAAGTTCTTGAAATCTATAAGCTTTGGCGTCCAACTCCTCTAATCAGGTTCTTTTTTTTTTTTTTTTTTTCTTTTCCTTATGTGATAGATGAATAAATTGGAATAGTATTTTAATTTACGTTTGTATTTAGTGCATGTTTTTTTTTTCCCAGTGAACCCACAACTATCAGCATTTACACAATTTTCTTTTGTTAATTGTAAATGGAAACGCATACGCAAAAATTATTTTGTTTGCGTTTGCACGTTGAAAATATGTCTTACAAAAAAACAAAAACTAAAAAATGTGATTACAAAAAAAAACATTGTTCTTATGTATACGCAAATTAATAATGCAAATGTAGAAATTAGGTGGGAGAAATAGCATTAAGGGTCTTAGGAATCACTGGGTTGTGTTGGAGACTTGGAGCCTTTGGTTTTTGGGAGAATTGAAAATATCTTGCGTAGTTCAATGGTTCTTCATAATCCAGAGTCCATATCTATTATTTTCGCTGAAGTATATTTGGTTACTCCATATGAATTTCGTTTTCTTGGTTTGGTTTTAGAGCAAAGAGATTGGAGAAGCTTCTTCAGACACCTGCAAGGATTTACTTTAAGTATGAAGGCGGTAGCCCAGCTGGTTCTCACAAACCCAACACAGCGGTTCCACAAGCTTATTACAATGCGAAAGAAGGCGTCAAGAACGTTGTGACAGAAACCGGTGCTGGCCAATGGGGCAGTTCTTTAGCATTTGCTTCTAGTCTCTTTGGCCTTGACTGCGAAGTAAGCATATAAGTATTAGATTCTTTCACTGACATCTTAATTTAATTTTTTTTTTTTTGAAAAGTGCTCTGTTTCTTTTATGCTATTCCAACGTAATAGGTATGGCAAGTAGCCAACTCGTACCATCAAAAGCCATATCGACGGTTGATGATGCAAACTTGGGGAGCAAAGGTTCATCCATCGCCATCAGATCTCACTGAAGCAGGTAGAAGAATCCTCCAGTCCGATCCATCAAGTCCTGGAAGTTTAGGCATTGCGATTTCAGAAGCTGTTGAAGTTGCTGCGAGAAACGAGGATACAAAATACTGTCTAGGGAGTGTACTGAACCATGTGTTGTTACACCAAACAATTATTGGAGAAGAATGCATTCAACAAATGGAGAATTTTGGCGAAACACCTGATGTGATTATAGGGTGTACTGGTGGAGGATCGAATTTTGCTGGTTTGAGTTTTCCTTTTATTCGGGAGAAACTCAAAGGCAAGATGAATCCTGTTATAAGAGCAGTTGAGCCCTCGGCTTGTCCTTCCCTGACCAAAGGGGTTTACGCTTATGATTACGGTGATACGGCTGGATTAACTCCTTTGATGAAGATGCACACTTTAGGACATGACTTCATTCCTGATCCTATCCACGCCGGTAATAAAATAAGCTTTAACCCCAACATTTTAGACACACTAAATGTGAAGAGTTCTCTGGCTTTTGGATACTTAATTTCTTGGTTTCCTCATTTCTTGATTTTTTTTTCTTTCTCATTTTGTTCTTCTTTGTCTATGCCAATGATAAGCAAGTTTAAAACCCAAGATAAGCACACTTCAAGGCTTCTCAGACTTCTTGCTTCTTGTTTCTTGATTCTTGATTTCTTGTGTTCTTGAATTCATGTTTTCCTTTCGGCTAATTTGTTCTCTTTTTATTATGGTTCGTTTGACAGGTGGATTACGGTACCATGGGATGGCACCCTTGATTTCACATGTTTATGAACAAGGTTTCATGGAAGCAATCTCAATTCCTCAAATCGAGTGTTTCCAAGGTGGTTCTTCGTCTAATCTCGACTCCTCATATCTCACCAACACCTCCGTTAGCTTTAGTTAACTTTAAATTTTGTATCTTCATTGGACTGTAATATCAACTTTCCGGTCTAATTTTCCTACAGGTGCAATTCAGTTTGCAAGAACAGAGGGTATCATACCGGCGCCCGAACCGACTCATGCCATTGCTGCAACCATAAGAGAAGCTCTCCGATGCAAGGAAACAGGAGAAGCAAAAGTGATACTAATGGCAATGTGTGGACATGGCCACTTCGACCTTACCTCTTATGACAAGTATTTACGAGGCGAATTGATAGACTTATCGTTCGGCGAAGAGAAGATACGAGAGTCTCTGTCCAAGGTTCCTCATGTTGTTTAGCTCCAATAGTACCGGTTTGATATTATAAACTTTGTTGTTAAAAAATAAAATTATAAACTTTGTTTTTTTTTCCTGGCTTTGATATATTAACTATATAAATGCTTTTTTTCTTTAATGAATAAAAAAGGTTACCCGGACAGAACACAGAGATAAACAAAAGTGTTACTTCCTACTCCAAAGTATGTGTAGGTTCAACAATGTTATTGTGAAAAATAAATTGGAGCGTAGTTGTATTTTTTGAAACCTTGTCTTCAAATGAGATTAAGAAAGACAGGATCAAACAACATAATACAAACCGATCGAGCTCAATTTAAGACAAAAGTATTCGAGTACAAGATAATTAAGGAGATTATTAAAGATATATGAAGTTTGGTGGAGAATGTTTAGATCGAGCTCAATTTGATGTAGATGCTTCGTCGGTAATGGGTAGGACATGGACCCCAATTTGTTGAAGCATGTTACCGGATATCCCATGGAATCCAACGATCTTGTAGCCTTTTTTATGGTGAACAAAGCTTGATATTTTACCGAACCCAAAAGCTGGAGAGGTTCGTTTGTTAGTCTTGAACCTAAGCATGAGTATAACATTAAGGTCATCACTTCCATGTACTATATCATAATTTCCCTCCACTGTTGTGATGTATTCACTTGGATAGTCCAGCTCAAACTGGAAAACAAAAAAAAAACAAAAAAAAAAATCCATCACGAACACAATTTCAAAAAGAGTACATTTAACGTAACAACATATAATAAATAAGGATCGAAACTATAGTAATCACCTCTTCAACTCCATGTAGTGTGTTGCTACCATGATCAGCTCCAATCACCACCGCGGTGTCCTTGTTATACATAAACTTGACGAATGCAATAGAAACCTCGCCTTTTCCTATATATATCTTTCTAACACCATCAAAATTACTCCCATCGTCCCATGAAGCACCTCCATCACCACCAGTACTGCCACCTAGTGCTTCTAGTTTCTCTCCAGCGGGAGGTGGAGGTGTCGGAGAAAAATATGCTCCAAGACTACTAATTAAACCATAAGATAATCCATAGAAGCCAACAAGAGCGCAACCATTGTTCTCGAGCACGAGTTTGGTATGACTTCCATTCGAGAGGGTTCCATATGTGGGAGAAATTCTCCCTTTGGATGTTTTGAATGTCAGCGATGTAATCCCTCCTCGATCTACAAAAGTCCCTCCCACAGATGTGATATACTCATTTGGAAAGTTGACGACAAACTGCAAAATTTAGACTATTATGAATTCAACACACACAAACACATATATTGTCAGATAATTACTAGACTTTGTGAGAATTATTTACCTCTTTTTCTTGATTAACTTTTCCATTATCTGTCCCGTGCTTACGTGTTACCAGTCTTCCGCCATTTTCGTAATCGAACGCAATAGAATTTACAAAATTGCTATCATGATAAACGTAAACCTTTCTTACGCCATTGTAAGCACCATCATCCCAATTAAAATTTGAACCATTTCCTTGTATTTCTAGTTTAGTAATAGGAAGTGTTTGGAAATATGCTCCGAGAGAATTTAAGTTCTTCCCGGCATATCCATGAAACCCAGTGATCTTCTTGCCAGGGGATGCAATTGAAAACCTTTTACCTATTTCAAATCCCATCATTTCAGAAGTATTAATGTTTGTCTTGAATTGAAGTCCTTGAATGATCCCTGACCCCTCATTATAGTAACCGTCAACTGAGACTAGATATTCATTCTCGAAATGGTTAATTTCAAACTGCCAAAAAAAGAAAAAAACAGTAAGGCAAATATTTAAATGAAATACTAGTGAGATCAAATTTTTAAAGGGACAGTACATACCAGCGGTAGTGGGATGCCTTTACCCGAGCGACCACGGATTGGCCCATGTTTTGTCTTTCCATTTATGACATACTCAAACTTAATGTATTGTATGCCTTCGACACCACTTCGTATCTCAATCTTTGTAACACCCTCATGGTCAGGGGATCCATCATCCCACTTTGTGCCTCCCTTTCCTCCTCTCGCCTCCATTCTAGTAGGTGCAATCCCAGTGAAATATGCTCCAAGTGATTCCAGTGATGGATAGTAGTTGGAAACTATGCAGCAGAAGATGAGGTCAATTAAGTTTGAAATATTGAAACAATAAAGTCAAAAGTGGCGGATGAGGAAAAATAAACACTTTGATAAATTAAAGACTGTCTAACTATATATTTAGTCATAAATACCGAATGCTTTTTAAACTTTAGAACCGAAAGAATTGGAACCAAATCGAAATATTTTGAGTACCTGAAAATAATCAAAATATAATTAACACGAAAGTACTCAAAATATCCTAAAATATCCGAATGAATCATAAACTTCAAAACTGAAAGAACCAGAACCTAATCAGTTTTCATTGATTTCTTATATGGATCCTAGAACAAAAAGACAAAAAGAACCGTACGCCGACACCAGTTTTATAGATTAACTAAAAGTAATAAATCTATATATGTATATTATAGTGTCCTCATTAAATCCTACACAGGGTTGAATAGTGAGGTACGACTTACAAGATCCGTGAAATCCAATAATCTTCTTTCCATCGACTGCTAATGAAAACTTAGTTCCATAGATATATCCCATCATTTGAGATACCTTCAAATTAGTTTTGAACTGAAGAGCATGGATTGTACCACCGTCAAAGTAACCCTCAACAGATTCGAGATATTCATTTTTCCGATGGTTAATATTAAACTGTGAAATTTGGTGGAAAAAAAAATATATCACAAAGCCAATATCGATCATCCACGTAAGTGAACTCTAAATAATAGTTCATTAATTACCGTCATGGTGAAATTTGGTGACAAGGGAGTCTTGTATAATCCATTTTCCGATTGTCCATCAGTGATATAGTCGACACAAAAATCTCTTCCCTGTCATCAGTAAATGAGACATATATAGTTGTAACATCATCATGCTCGGATCCGTCATCCCACGTTTTCTCTTGGACCTTAGACCCTACCGCTTCCAACCTTTGGATCATTTCGAACCTCTGTTGACCTTCATAAGTATTGTGTACTTTTAGTCAGTAATTTGCATGCTTATAAACGGTAATACCCTTTCAAGCCAGAGACCATAGTTTCTATATGTAGATACAGAGAGAGAGAGAGAGAAAGAGAGATTTTACCTCTTATGCTATAGTAGAGAGAGAGAGAAGGATAGCTGATGAAAATTGAACAAGGTGGAGTTGATGATATATATATAGGCTGGGGATGAAGGTCACAATTTTATTTTATTTTTAATTAATTTTGCTTTTTTTTTGTTGTCATCTAAAAATACCATATTGCAGTATTAAGTTTTTGGAAAGAACTCTTCTAGAGAAAGTTAATCGGGGACAGATTAACTTTTTGAGTTTTTAGACATTTCACAAAAATTAATAAAACATTAAAATATACATATATATTTTTATTTAATAAATGATTAATGAGTTGATTTAATTATAAATTAAAGGTAAAAATAGGAAATCTAATGTAAAATATGTATTGGAAATGTAAAATAATACATTAGAAATATAAAATGACATTTTTATGAAACAAAAATAAAAATCTAAAATGACACTCTTTATGAAACAGAGAGAATATTCAAGTATATATCATCCAAAATGTAAATATTATCTCTTTTTTTTATAGTCTGAATTTATTATTGGTTGTAAATTATGAGAACTATTACATATGATTCTACCATCGACAATTCCTTCCGACCCTATTAGATTCACTAATGGACACCTCCTTCTCTATGCTCACCTTCAGTTGTATGTAGAATCACGACGAACAACAATAATTGCGCATCACTAAAAATCGTCTATAAATTTGCCTCCATTAATCTGCACAATTAATAAATCGCATTATTCGGGGTTTGAACCCCAAACCTCCTAGGGTAGAAGCATTTATGAACTCTATGCCAACTAATGGGCAAATGAAGCTTCCACAATAGTGACTCTATTAGAATTAATTTTTTTTTTTTTATATAATTATTATTGTTAAAAGCCGTCTACGATTTACAATTGGAATCGAGGTAAGAGAACTCCAACCATGGCTGGCGTAGACCCAAACGACAATCCTAACAATTATTAGATTACCATAAAATTGTTAACATACTAAATCGAAATTAAATTTTAAATAAAAATTTCACTTAACCAAAGCCGAAACAAACAAATCATTATTATTTTCTTATGATTCTTTTTTTATAATCGATAAAGTTAAAAAGTAGAATAAACAAAAATAGATTAAATAATAAAACTACGTTTTTAATTCTAAATAAAATGGTAACAAAATTTTAAATTTTGTTGTCCATGTACCCCTATTAAGTATTAACTGAGATTATGACGTATAATATAATGAAGATTAGAAAAATAAAATAACTCCAACAGCAAAAGAAAACTAAAAACAATTATACTTAGATAGGGATTGATGAGAGTTGTCAACTCTCATCAATTTATCGGCGATCGTGGATACTAATAATACAATGCATCCCATGGGCCTTCACCACCTCCTAGTCTTTGTTTATTGGTTTGGTGGTCATTGGGCGAGACAATAATTCACGCCTCCTACTTGACGTGCGATGGTTTACTATCTTGCCTTACATTTATTCGATCATTACTTTTTTTTTTTTGTCAACGCATATTTTATTTCCTTAGTCAAGGAGACGGAACCATCTTGTCGTATATATACTTTATATTCGATCATTACGATTTTATAAACTGATATATATATATATATATATATATATTTAGTTTCCTTGTATTTCTAACTTGCAAAGCGTTTTAGAAAGTGTCCTTTTTCACAAAGAAGCATAAGAAATCTGTGTCGTTATATTTCCGAAAGTAGAAAGAAACACTAAATTTTCTTTTACTGTATAACATGCATTGCCCAAATTTTTATATGTATATGTAGCTTAGAAATGTATTATTGAACCAAAACGTAATATGAAGACAATGTGGTTTTGCAGCTTGGGGTAAGAATATCAACACTTACTGGAGAACTGGAGAAGCATCAGAACTCAAAATTTAGGAAGCAAAAACTGTATATTACGTGATAGTACTGTCGAAAGACACACTTATACATATATAGGAGATGATATGCTCAAATTGACCCCTAGAGCTACTCTCTCACATTAAGAGATCACTGCAGTATTTAGGGGTCAAATTCCACAAGGAGTCAAAACTACACAATCAATTATAGAGTTTTTGTTATTATGCTAAACAGATTAATTTGAATTGAAATAACAATGCAAAATATTAAATAAAGCTGTGAAAATTCAATGAATCAAAAAGCTAGGTCTAGGAAATTTCTCAGGAAATTACAAATTATTAAATCAATAAATAAATTAGAATTCAAGCAATTAAGAACAGATTTAGAACTCTAAACACTTCTGTAAAATAAATCAGTTCTCACTGCAAATATTATCTAGATTAAAAACCAGAAAATCCAAATCTCTTTGTAAAATTATAGCTTAAAAATCAGCTTTAAAAATAGGTTTAGATTGTTCACAAAATCACTAAATCAAATCTCTTTGCAAGAAGTAATTTTGTTCATCAAAAGGTTTTATCAAGAAAATAAATTATATTCTCATATCAATCAATAATCCTAAGATCTAAATCCAGATGACCTAATCAAAGATCTAGCATTAAGAACAACCTATGATGAAGATCTAAAAAGATATTGAATCCTAAATAAACAGATCTCTGTGAAAAACCCTGAACCTAACAAGCAAACTACTCATATATATTCAATGAAGAACAAAACATAATTCTGAATAGTAAACAATAGAGATTAAAAGAGTAAAATAGAGTTCAAGAATTCTTCTCTACAAAACAGACATCTCTCTCTCCAAAGCTCTGAAAATCTAATAGGGTTAGAGGAAAATAATAATTGCTAGAAAACAACTTAATGGTTTGTAAAACCTAAAAATACTATTTATATGTCCTAAAACACGTCAGGGACTTGTGTTGCAAATATGGAAAACTTTGGGGCAAATTTGTAAAACTTCCAAATTGGCTTCTCTCATTGGCTAAACATGGTGTCGATTGATGCTAAGGCAGTATCGATCGACACTCCGTCTCTGTTCTGACTCCAAGTTCGTTTTTCTGAATTAATGCTCCAAAATAATCCAAATTGCTCAATTTTGCTTCTTTCATGCCAAAATCCTAGAAAACCTGTAAAGACTCAAAACATCCTAAAAAACACATCAAAAGACTCATTATATCATGGTTAAAAACCACAAAACCATGATATATCAGGAGATGCAATAAGTAGAACAGAGTTGAAGATACGATGTCATTAAAACATGACTTATTACATACGTCACACAATATGAGAAACCCAACACATAGTAGAGTAAAAAAAAGTAAGACAACATTAAAAAACAAATTTAAAACCGTTTGGTAGAACATGGATCCCAAGTTGATGAAGCATGTTACTGGATTTTCCATGGAACCCAACGATCTGGTGATTATCCTTGTGAAGCACGAAGGTTGGTGTTGTACCAAATCCAAAGTATGGAGAGTCTTGTTTGTCGGTCTTGAACCTAAGCATGGTTATACCTCCTGATTTATCATCATAAGTACCCTCCACTGATTTGATTTTTTCAAACGGATCCAACTCGAACTGCAAAACAAGAAAAATCAAAATACATCAAGAATGATAATAAAGTTAACCAAGTAATATATATCTAGATCTTTAAATTAGGAAAATTGAATTAATGACCTCTTCGACACGAGTTATCATGGTTTTATTTCCATGATCATCTCCAATGACCAAATTAGCGCTTTTGAAGTACATAAACTTGACAAAGCCTATAACGTTTTCGCTTAGTCCAATGTAAATCTTGTTAACACTGTTGAAAGTACCACCATCGTCCCAAGAAGCTCCTCTATTACCACCTTGTGCTTCTAGTTTCACTGCATCATGAGTAGGAGGGAACGGGCGGTAATATGCTCCTAGAGCAATAAGAGTACTCAAACCAACATTATCATATCCATGGAACCCAACAAGAGCGCTATCATTCTTCCCCAGCACAAATTTTCTACCATCAGATACTGTTCCAAATGTTGGAGAGGTTCTGTTTTTTGATGTTTTGAAAATCAATGAAGAAATCCACGTCATCTTAAGGGTCGTACTTTTCAGATTTATTAAGGTCCCCTCCACAGACGTAATAAATTCATTTGGATAGTCAAGCACAAACTGCAATCAGAAAAAGCTTTGTATAAGCGCCTCAAGAACCGATATATATATATAAATGGTCGATAAATTGTTACAAGAATCATGACCTCCTTTTCATTTTTAAAATCACGTCGGCACGCATTCCTCCTTTCCACTTTTCCGCCATTATCATACTCAAACCTGACACTATATATAGTACCTGTACAGTCGACGTACACCTTTCTTACGCCATCATAATTACAACCATCATCCCAAAGCAATCCTCTAGGATCACCTTGGTATTCCAGTTTATTAGGAGTGGCCGTACTGAAATATGCTCCAAGAGACTTTAGGCTTTTGTCGGCATTTCCATGAAACCCAACGATCCTATTTCCACTCGATGCGAGTGAAAACTTCCTTCCCTTACTATACCCAATCATAACAGAGTTATTGATGTTATTAGTTTTGAAGTGAATCCCTTGGATGACATTGGACGCATCATCGTAGTAACATTCGACATGTACTAGATACTCATTTTTTGACTGGTTTATCTCTAACTGCAAAATTTTATAAAATGTTTACTACAACATTTAATAATATACTCAAAATAAATGGACATATATTTAATATAATTTCTCAGACATACCTTCTGTGTGAAACCATCGCCAGTGTCACCACGGATTAATCCACTTTCTAGTTTTCCATTCTTGACATAGTCAGTTTTGATATACAATATGCCTTCAATATCACCTACACTACAAGAAAACAAGCGTTTAGCGACTCCAACAATCGTCGCTAAACCGTCGCAAAAACCTACTTTGCGACTACTATGCGACTACTTCAGATAGTCGCTAAAAAATGGTCGCAAAATTTAGGTGTCTTAAAATGGTCGCAATTTTACGACGGAATTATGACTGCTCTTATATAGTCGTTAATAAGCGACTCTTTACAGACTCTTTATTTTAGGAAGCTTCGGTCGTAAAGGTAGTTACAAGTCAGTCGCAAGTTAGTGATTAAATTGTGTGACCATTTTCAGACTCCTTTCTGTCGTCGCAAAATAGTCCTCGTTCATTAGTAACCATTTTGCCACTAGTCTGATAATTTCATAGAAATAATTTTGGTCGCAATTTGGTGACATTTTAGCATATAATAATCCTGTTTTATCTATCAAATTTGGAATGAATCACAATAAATTAAAATTGAAAACCAAATTACCACAAAAGATATCATAATCATTCATTAAACATAAAGATTAGCATAATCATTGTATTAACCAAAAAGATCATCCTAAAGCAAAAACAAGTAAAAAGTCTCAAACAAGCAATTCATGTTTTTTTAGCAAAGACAATGTTTAGAACTTAGTAAGTGGAGAAAGGGGATGTGGTGGCTGGTGTTGTGTCTAACTCGGTGGCTGGTGAGTACCTGACACGGTGGCTGGTGGTATGTTGTCTTCAGGTGTGGTTGCTGGTGTTGTTGCTGGTACTCTTGGTCGCAAGGAAGCAATAATAGTATCATATGCTGGATCTTTCTCTTTCACGTAGATGAGAAGCTCTTGATGCTCCTGCTCACGACGGGCATTCTCAGCATCTAGATGAGCTATCTTCTTGCGAAGTTGTTCATGAAGCTCGTGAAGTGATGGTGGAGAAGATTCTGCATAGCTCTCCTTCCTTTTCCCTTTCCTTAGTGTCTCAACAAGAGATCCAAGACCAAAAAGGTTTCCCTTCTCATCTGTTTGAGTACACTAAAACAAAGAAAAACATCAAGGTTAGAAACAAGTCTTAAGAAATCAAAATGCTCAGCAAATAAAGAAACCATGCGGATTAAGAAAACTAAAATATGGATTAAGAAAGGAAAATACTCATTCTTTTCATCAAAATAAAGAAAGTTACCATTAAGAATAATCATACACACTCATCAAAATAAAGAAACTAAGAGTTACCTTAAGAAAGATATCATTCTTTTCATCAATGCTGAGAGTACGATGAGTTGAACGTTCAGAAGAATTCCCTGAATTTTCTGGACCATCATCGTCCACTTCACACAGTCTCTCCTCTAATGTTTTCTCATAAGTCTCAGCTACTTGTTTAGCTTTTTGATCAACAAACGATCCGTCAGCTCGAGTATGTGTCTTCATGAACACTTCAGCAAATGATACCGGACGGCCCAATTCTTCTTCCTACAAAGAAATTGTGAAATGTTAAAATCATGGAAACAAGGTGTTTAGAGTGTTATAATCATGGAAGCAAGGTGTTTAGGGTGTTAAAATCATGGAAGCAATGTTAAATTACCATTTCTTGATGAACTTGCACATATGATTTCTGACCGGCAAGGTGTTTGTGGACTCCAAGACCACCACGATCGGAGTTTCTGCACTGCGAGGCATTTGAGCTCCTCTCCATTACATCAGGTTCGTTCCAACGATCACACATCTCAGCCCACAGTTCTGCACTGGTGATCCAAACAGGTTGTTTACCACTGCTTTTAGCTTGACTAACAATGCCTTTCATTCGCTTCTTGGCTATCTTTAAGAACCCCTCTCTAACAAGCTCAGTAATCCCAGTATCCCAATAGAACTTCCGCTACATATTACAATTGAGTTAAGTTAGTGATGATACTAAGTCAGTTATGAGAGAAAATAAAACTTTGAAAGCTATAAGACATTACCGCAAATGTCCTGAAATATCTCTCTTGAATGGGTCTAGGAGTAACCTTCCAGCTGTAGTAAGGACCATCGAATTTCCTTCTAAATATTCCAGAGATCACCCGAGAAATTTTTCCTTTGTGTCTGTTAAACCTGTCACAAAACAAACACAATCAGTCTTAACCAATACAAAGTAACACAATCAGTCTTATCGAAACAATCAAACACAACCTCTAACTTAATCAACAAAACAATTAATCTCAACCTTCCACTAAGAGCAAAGAGAACAATCTCAATCTCAATCTCAAAACAAAACAAACAATCTCAATCTCAATCTCAACTTAATCAACAAAACAAACAATCTCAAAACAAAACAATCAATCGCAACCTACCAAACAATAAAACACAACCTCTAACTTAATCAAACAAAACAATCAATCTCAACTTAATCAACAAAACAAACAATCTCAATCTCAAAACAAACAGTCAATCGCAACCTACCAAACAATAAAACACAGTCTCTAACTTAATCAAACAAAGCAGTCTTTCATTAAACTTAATCAAACAAAAATAAAGTCTCAACCTAACTCTAAGAGCAAAAAGAAATTACCATAGAGTCTCAACGCTGGGGATGGGATCGACAGACAGGACTGGGAGATGTTGTCGGCCTGGAAGAGCTAGCAGAACATCTAACAAAGCTTGGTAGTCTTGTTCGGCCGGATTAGGAATAGGGTTTTCTTCTTCGGCAGGATTGGGATTAGGGTTTTCTTCTTCGTAATCCTCTTCCATGTTTAGGTCTGGTTGTTCTTGTATGATTGGAGGAACAGGAGGTGGTGGTTGAGGAGCAAGAACTGGTACTTGAGAACCAACCCGCGGTGGTTGAGAACCAACCCGCGGTGGTTGAGAACCAACCCGCGGTGGGGGAGAACCAATCCGCAGTGGTGGAGAAGCAACCTGCGGTGGTTGAGAAGCAGGAGGCGATTGTTGTGTCCTCGGTGGAAACTGGGACGGCATAGTTCTATATGAATTAGTCACGGACTGAGAGCCTGATGGATTCGAGGAGTGAGACGACGTTCCGACACCACTTCGACCTCCACGTGAAGTCGCACCATTCGAGGCGTGATTAACCGCGGCAGAACTGGGTTCCCTCGCACCATTGGAGGCCTGATTAACTGCGGCAGAACTGGGTTCCCTCGCACCATTGTAAACCCTAACACCTCCAGTGGATCTGCCTCCGCGACCCCTAACACCTCCAGCGGATTTGCCTCCGCGACCCCTACCAGCCATTAGAGAGAGTTGAGAAAGAGAAGAGATTTGAGAGAAGAAGAGGAGAGATTTGATCGATTGAGAGGACAAGAGGAGAGATTCGAGAGGAGAAAGAAGAGAGAGTTGAAAGGTTTTCGACACTTAGTGAAAATAGAAAGAGAGAAAGAAGAGAGCTTGTTGTGTTCTTTGCCTAGTAATTAACGAAGAGGAGTCGCAAAGTGGTCGCAAAAGAGACACATACTAAAAAAAAAGCGGGAATATTACGCGCCTAAAACTTGGCAAAAAATAATAAAGTGGTCAAATAGAGTAACACAATGGTCACAGAAGAGTAGTGACATCGTCGCAAAATTAGTAGCAAGATAGTCGCAAAAAACAAGAGTCGCAAATTGAGTAACAAGTTAGTCGTAACTTGTTACTCTATTGTGACTCTCCGACTTTAGTCACAATACAAATTTTTGGAATCTATCATTTTTGCACAATTCTATTGATATCAATCAACAATATGGACTCATGATTGTCTTATAGAGTATATGGAATAGTTTATGACCTTTAAATATTGTTTTCATATCTTTGTTTTGCAATTTTCATAAAATTACAAACCTTCTTATGAAATAACATGTATACTCTTTACAATGATTTAGATATTATGAAATTTTTGTGTCTAAATACTAAAATGGAAAGCTTTGAAAAAGTTTATATGACTGATATTGATCAATTCAAAGTGAAAATGGTATAGAAACATGTTAACATTTCTCTAATGTGAAATTTCAAATTCAACAAATCGAGAGTTGCTAAGGAGTCGCAAACCAGTATCTAATTCAGGTGTTAGACGCTAAACAGTCGCAAAAGAGTATCTAGTTCAGGTGTTAGACGCTAAACTGTTGCAAAAGTAGTTGCGACATCGTCGCAAATTTAGTAGCAAGGTAGTCGCAAAAAACAAGAGTCGCAAATTGAGTAACAAGTTAGTCGCAACGTGTTACTCTACTGTGACTCTCCGACTTTAGTCACAATACAAATTTTTGGAATTTATCATTTTTGCACAATTCTATTGATATCAATCAACAATATGGACTCATGATTGTCTTATAGAGTATATGGAATAGTTTATGACCTTTAAATATTGTTTTCATATCTTTGTTTTGCAATTTTCATAAAATTACAAACCTTCTTATGAAATAACATGTATACTCTTTACAATGATTTAGATATTATGAAATTTTTGTGTCTAAATACTAAAATGGAAAGCTTTGACAAAGTTTATATGACTGATATTGATCAATTCAACGTGGAAATGTGTATAGAAACATGTTAACATTTCTCTAATGTGAAATTTCAAATTCAACAAATCGAGAGTTGCTAAGGAGTCGCAAACCAGTATCTAATTCAGGTGTTAGACGCTAAACAGTCGCAATAGAGTATATAGTTCATGTGTTAGATGATAAACAGTCGCAAAAGTAGTTGTGACATCGTTGCAAATTTAGTAGCAAGGTAGTCGCAAAAAACAAGAGTCGCAAATTGAGTAACAAGTTAGTCGCAACTTGTTACTCTACTGTGACTCTCCGACTTTAGTCACAATACAAATTTTTGGAATCTATCATTTTTGCACAATTCTATTGATATCAATCAACAATATGGACTCATGATTGTCTTATAGAGTATATGGAATAGTTTATGACCTTTAAATATTGTTTTCATATATTTGTTTTGCAATTTTCATAAAATTACAAACCTTCTTATGAAATAACATGTATACTCTTTACAATGATTTAGATATTATGAAATTTTTGTGTCTAAATACTAAAATGGAAAGCTTTGACAAAGTTTATATGACTGATATTGATCAATTAAAAGTGGAAATGTGTATAGAAACATGTTAACATTTCTCTAATGTGAAATTTCAAATTCAACAAATCGGGAGTTGCTAAGGAGTCGCAAACCAGTATCTAATTCAGGTGTTAGACGCTAAACAGTCGCAAAAGAGTATATAGTTCAGGTGTTAGATGATAAACAGTCGCAAAAGTAGTTGTGACATCGTCGCAAATTTAGTAGCAAGGTAGTCGCAAAAAACAAGAGTCGCAAATTGAGTAACAAGTTAGTCGCAACTTGTTACTCTACTGTGACTCTCCGACTTTAGTCACAATACAAATTTTTGGAATCTATCATTTTTGCACAATTCTATTGATATCAATCAACAATATGGACTCTTGATTGTCTTATAGAGTATATGGAATAGTTTATGACCTTTAAATATTGTTTTCATATCTTTGTTTTGCAATTTTCATAAAATTACAAACCTTCTTATGAAATAACATGTATACTCTTTACAATGATTTAGATATTATAAAATTTTTGTGTCTAAATACTAAAATGGAAAGCTTTGACAAAGTTTATATGACTGATATTGATCAATTCAACGTGGAAATGTGTATAGAAACATGTTAACATTTCTCTAATGTGAAATTTCAAATTCAACAAATCGAGAGTTGCTAAGGAGTCGCAAACCAGTATCTAATTCAGGTGTTAGACGCTAAACAGTCGCAAAAGAGTATCTAGTTCAGGTGTAGATGCTAAACAGTCGCAAAAGTAGTTGCGACATCGTCGCAAATTTAGTAGCAAGGTAGTCGCAAAAAACAAGAGTCGCAAATTGAGTAACAAGTTAGTCGCAACTTGTTACTCTACTGTGACTCTCCGACTTTAGTCACAATACAAATTTTTGGAATCTATCATTTTTGCACAATTCTATTGATATCAATCAACAATATGGACTCATGATTGTCTTATAGAGTATATGGAATAGTTTATGACCTTTAAATATTGTTTTCATATCTTTGTTTTGCAATTTTCATAAAATTACAAACCTTCTTATGAAATAACATGTATACTCTTTACAATGATTTAGATATTATGAAATTTTTGTGTCTAAATACTAAAATAGAAAGCTTTGACAAAGTTTATATGACTGATATTGATCAATTCAAAGTGGAAATGTGTATAGAAACATGTTAACATTTCTCTAATGTGAAATTTCAAATTCAACAAATCGAGAGTTGCTAAGGAGTCGCAAACCAGTATCTAATTCAGGTGTTAGACGCTAAACAGTCGCAAAAGTGGTTGCAAATAAGTCGCACATGTCGTAGCACCTTCGTCGCAAAAAATAGGAGTTAGCAAGTTATCGATAAATAAACTTGTGACCGGAGTATAAGTTGCAAAATCGATGCTAATTTGTGACTCTTTGTTTTCTATAAATTACTGTCACTGAACAGTCTCAAATTGCAATTGTGTTGCGACTATAATGTTTCCGTCGTAAAAGTGCGACTGTTTTGCTTCTTCTGTAAATTTCGTCGGGAAACAGTCGTAAATGAATCGCTAAGTGGTCGCTATTTTTACGACTGAATTAAGAGTCACAATTGGTAGTCGCTAAACGCAGGTTTTCTTGTAGTGTTAGTACCTCGATCTTTGATATATTTTCATGGTCGAATCCATCGTCCCACTTCTTCCCTCCAATACCACCTCTCGCTTCCAATCTTGTAGGAGTAATGGAAGTGAAGTAAGCTCCAAGAGAAAATATTTCTTTGTCATCATTTCCATGAAAGCCGATTATCTTCTTTCCTTTGACTGCTAGCGTAAACATAGTACACTCCCAATCATATCCCATCATTTCAGAGGTCCTGAAATTGGTTTTGAATTGAATTGCTTGCAAACCATATGACTTTGTGTTGTAGTAAGCGTCAACAGATTCAAGGTGTTCATCTCGTAGATGGTCAATCTCAAACTGCAATTCAGTGAAAATAAAAATACCACAAAGTCAGCATTGACTTCACCTAGACTTCACCTCAAATAAATAAAGAAATTAATATATATATATGTATGTTTTTTTTTGTGCAGACCAGTTTAGTATGTATGTTAAACATACATTTTTATCTTTAAGAAAAATTTTCCCTTATAAAAAAAAAAAGTAAATCTTCTATAATATGACAAGGTTTTTCTCAACTTCTTCTAATAACATGACACCTGGCTTCTTATCATTCCCAATTTAATTCAAAACTATGGGTTAAAGAAATTTAAATAAATCTATCTTAATTCCCTAGCAAACAAGACATAAATTCATTTCAATTTTAATTCAAAACTATGGAGCAAATAAACTAAAGAAACAAAAAAAGGTTGTTCCCTAGTCAACATGACTAATTTAAAAAGTTAAATATATTTTCTTTCTTCTCCACGCCTCTCTCCTTCTACGAACTTGGCATCATTTCGAAGCATCAACTACCTAATCTGAGAAGGTATTAATGTTTTACTTATGGTTGGTTGTCCCTCATTTCTCACATCATCATCAATTCTATCACCTGCTTTATTCCTCTTTGATGACCTAATTGGTTAAAAATCACATTATTTATTATATAGAAGTACTCAGATTAATCTTCCTTTACCAAATCTTTAATTATTTTTAGTTTTTTTAATTTAGTATTATTTCATAGCAAAAATCTCTATAGTTTACTTTTGTTCAAGAAAAAGTAATTTATTTTACAAAAATATATTTATTCTATTTTGTTTTTACGATTTATAAAATTTTCACTTATTTTTTCATCGCAACCAGAACTTTATTACTTAACTATTTTTATCGGTTTCACATATCAATATTTACTATATACTAAACTATAATAAAGTAGAGTTGTGAGAAATTGTCATTTGGCACCCCTCTATTTTTTATAACATGTGTCATTTCTTCTATTTTAATGAAATAAAAAGACACATTATTGCTAATCTAAAACTAAATTGTCTGCACACATTTTTTAAATTTGGGACATTTTATTTGTTCAGTTTATTTAGATTTACATTTACTTCTCTCAATCAATTACTTTTATGACATTTCGGGTGGGTGTTTTCTTTTGTTCAAACTGTTCATGTTGCAATAATACATATGACCAAATTAATTACAATTAATATGCTTTATAACTGTATTTATTGTCATGAATGTAATTACCCAGAATAATGTATCAATGAAATTTCTTACAAACTTCGAACAATGTTTAGCTATGTGTCTTTCTTTTCCTATTATTTCCCATGGTATTTTTTCTAAATATGATTTCTTATGAAGTTTTTTTTTTAAAAAACATGATGTCTTGCAGTATTATGATTAACAGATTAATTTCTCTAGGACTATTTGAAGAAATTGTTTACAAAGCCATGTCAATGTTTTTTTTTTTTTTGGTATCAGAGTCTTGTCAATTTTTATTAGCCTCTTTCAAAGGATTATATTTTACGATAGTCATGATTTAAAGTTTTTGCATTGTTTTGTAATTTGATTTTTTTAACTTTCAAACTATAGTTGGAAGTCTTAAGTGATGAATATGAGCCTAATGCTTGACTGCTAAAGCACAATCTCTTTGGCTTTGAACATTCACTCATAATATTATAGTTGTAAGTCCCTTAGATTTCTCCTCTTAAGTCCTCTGATCTTCAACTACAATATATTTATAAGTTTATGTTTTGTAAATTTACTTTGTTTTACATTTTTATAAGTTCTTTATCCCCATTACAAAAAATATTTTACTTTGCACATTCATAAAAAGATTTAGCCTAATTTTACGGTGTAATGCATATATAAATGGTCAAAAGATCACATATTTCTTTATGCTTCTTTGGAATCACTTCCCAAACATTACAACATCTTTTTGCATTACACGAAAAAACATTACAGAGACCTATTGTAAAATATTTAATATATATATATATATATATATATATATATATATATACATATTGTAACATCAATACTTTCATCAAAGACATATGTCAATCATTAAAAATAGTCTAAATTATAGTAGATTAATCTGTACAAAAGCAAAACTACTTTTATATCACATTGGTATTGTTTGAGTTGCCAATCATACCTCATGTCTATTTTTTTGTAACCCTTACTTCATCCGTCATTATGCCGAAAAAACTTACACCATTTCCAATGGTTATCTATATTTTTATATTTTACATTTAAAGTATAAGATATGGTTTAGTATTTACAGTATAAGATTAAAAGCATGATGTTATTTTAGTATTTTTAGAATTTAGAAATGATTTGCTAAATTTAAAACCAAAATTTATTTTTATGCAATATGTGAAAATTGTACTTCTTTTAACACACTTCATAATAATATCATGAACCTTTCATATATAATTTAGTGAAATTTTATTTTACATACAAAATATTTGATTTTATTAGCCACGCGTCGCGTGGGTAACTTTCTAGTTACTCCTACGATATCGATTATGTTGGTGTGCATCAGCATCAGACTCCTAATTCAGTGGCAATTTAAGGAAAAAACTATATTATTCGGCTGCCTCAGACTCCTAAACCAAAACATTGACAGCCGAATAATATAGTTTTTTGCCTGTATTTAAACGTCTATGTGATTTTTAGACGTCGATGTGTCCCAGGACATACCGTTTGCGTGAAACCATAGTCAAAGAAACCATAGATTTTTCCATCTTTTAGTTTTCCACTCTTCACATAGTTGAAATAAATGGATCCTATGCCTTGACAACCCCCTCGTACGTATATCTTTGCTACATCGTCATGGTCCGATCCATCATCCCACAGATTACGTTCATTTAACTTGATTCCTTTTGCGCCCAACTTTTGGATCATCTTGAACTGACGATATCAATCTTGAAAAAAGAAAACATAATGTCAAGGGAAGAACCAACACAACCAATTGCAGAAACGAAGCTGCGGGAAATCATTTTTTTAAGATAAAAGCGCGGATTTAGGTGTGACTAGCTACCATGGAATAATTAACATAAGGGGATCTTTAAATTTCTACAACTTTAAAACTATGCTTATTACGTTTACAACAATAGGTTTTGATAAGACCTTACTTAAGGTTAAGAGATTTTTGCGAATAAATGGTAAGACTGCTTATGGGGGAGAAGAGAAAAGAGCTGACCTCTGAAGATGAAGATCGAGACTGCTGTGTGCCTGTGTTGATCCGCGCAAGTCTAGCGATGGACTTGTCTTTCCTAATAATATACAAGTTTTGGCCATTTTTCCACAATATGTATATATGTATTATATGATATGAGGCTGCTGGTAGCAAGATTAAATATTAAATTTGTGAAAGAGAATCTCGTTGTGAAATAATTATTCGAAAACGTTAGCGAATAAAAATAAATGAATGACTACGTGAAGTCTTCCCTAAACAAATGATTATTTTTAAACGACCTTGCATCTCATGGACCGCGTACACATTGTTTTTTATAATGACAAACCTACTGGTAAAACTTGTAGGTGGAATTCACCGTAAAGGGTATCCACATTGGCTAGCCGCATACCAAACTGATGTGGAATGTTTAACAATCAATACTACTGATAAGTTTTAAGATGAGCTTGTTATCGAGAGAACAGAATGAGCTTGTTAAAAAAAACCCTAGCTAATTAAGAACTAAAAAGTCAAGTTGCGGGAACAAATCCTGGTCATTTTGAGGGGGTCAGGTTTATGATTTATTGCTCGGATTCATAGGTAGGATAAGTCGTTGCGTTATATATTAGACAAACTCATTTATGATGCTTTGTATAGATTTAGATCTAGATTTCTTCTATCTAGTGTCTTATATAGTAACTGATTATCTGTAAATTTTGTCATAATATTCTATAAAGTTATTTAGTTATATCCAACTTGTGATCATTAAACAATCTTCAACTTTTGTTTTTTTGTATTAAACACAATTTCGATAATATAGTACATATGTTCACATTGAATGTTATTTTTTCTATACTGTTTTATTGTGTTTGTATCGTATATGAACTCACACTTTTTTTTCTGTCGTATGATTATTCTTTCCCTACTTGCTTGCACTTTTTTATGCGGCCTCTAAATAAACATTAAACTAATTCACATAATTTATTCAATAAATCATTATCCAAAGACTTAAATAGTGAAGTCTTCACGTATTATTGTTTTTCCATATTGTATTTCTTTTTATGTGATGACGGTTTTAACTAACGGTCTAGGTGGTACATGGTCAGATCCTGCAATGGTGAAGAACTCTGTTTCAGAAGCAGGATATGACGCTTTCCAATCGGAGTTGATGAAGACTCTGTCCAGACATGACTGGATTGTTTCCTTCTGTCTCTTACCAACCCAACTAAAAGGGTTCCCCTTAAACTTCAAGTTTTGCATATTACAACATTCAATCATTGTTGTAAAGTTTCTCAGACTGCTAAGGCTTCTCTGTCTTCCCCCTTGTTTTTCTTCTGGTTGTAGGATCTCATTGAAATCACCACACATCATCCAAGGACCATTTCTATTTGTTGATATTCTCTGTAGCTTTTCCCATAGATGATGTCTTTCACTAGGGATTGGGTGACCATAGATGCAAGACAAGTATAAATTAAAAGATTTGTATTTAACATATAGATCTACAAGTCTTACATCTTGAGAAATAACTTGAACATAAACATGATTCTTCCAGAAAACAGCTAAACCACCACTTAAACCTCTAGGAGAGACAATACACATATCACTGAACCCCAAACTGACACCCTTGTCTCTGATATAATTATCTTGTTGTTTTGTTTCAACTAGGAACAACATGTCGAACTGTAAGGCGTTGTCCCATGCCTTGACAGTTCCAAAACCCAACTCTCATGGAACCGGTGGTGGAATAGGCCCCACCGCGGCTCCATCTTGTTCCTCGTCAATGTTTGTCATTCCTGATCCACTTGCTTCACTCGGTCTTGTCTTTCTTTTCCTGGAGAATGCTGTATCCTCTGTATCCGGATCCATTTTCCTCTTGCGTAACTCACTTGCCATGTTCTGAATTGTACCCAATGCACCATCTGCATCATTAACAAAGTTTGGAAAAGGGTTGAGTAATGCTGTCTCACCATTTTCTCCATCACCCTGAGATCCAGAAGAGATGTTGTCAAGAGAATTGTGGTCGGGATCAATGTCAGAGAGCTCTTGTTCATCGGGTGGGATATTATCTGGGTTAACCGCTTGATTTGCTGGCTCTGCGACTTCATTATCCTCTATGGGATTGCCATCGTCATCAACTTCTTGGATATGGACTCCCGGGTTACGGTGATGCTCTGGCATGTCGTCGGCATCATCTTCATCACCATCAGACTCGTTGGGACCACCATTTTGAATCAGACATCTTCCGGAATCGTGGGTCAGTAATCCACAAACTTCGCAAAATCCTCTCAATCTTTCGTAGAAGAAACCCAAGATCGTATTAACACCAGGCGAGAATTGGTAGTTCCGCTGGAAGCGGAGAGGGATATCCACATTCAAGTTGATTTGAACACGGACAAATTGGACCTGGTTTGTTGATGTCTCATTGAAGTTGATGCTTAAAGTTTCTCCCAGGGAATTCGCAATGCTCTCAATGACGCCATGATTCAGATATTGGAGAGGTATACCCCTAATTTGGATCCAGAAGGGAATGAAATTGAGAGACAAGGGGTCCAAATTTGGAGACCAACATTGGATGACGAGCATACGATCAGCAAATGACCACGGGCCCCTTCGTATGACTGTCTCGAGTCACTCTTCTGAAGGGAAGATGAATTGGAAGCGCCTTTGTTCCACTATTCGACCTCTGACAAAGCCAACGAGGCCCCATGAGCGCGGTAGGGCAGAGATGATTTGCCGAAGGTTCTGTTTCCTTGGCATCAAAGGGCGACCCATGAGACAGAACTGGTTTTCGTTCACTGCTTGTTGCACGATTGCTTGTGGTAGGGAAATTGGAGCATCATCAATGCCGAGATCGATGTTCTGGAGGGCACGGCAAATGTTATCACCCATTGGAAATTGTTTGATGTTGAAGAGAGTAGTATAGTACTTGGGAAGATTCAGTGAAACATTTTTGTCTGACAAATACCCAAATCGAACACTTAAATAGATAGCACTCCATCTATGTTCAACTGCTACATCGTGCAAAGTCTCCACACCTTTGCCAGAAGAAACCGCTCGATCGTGGGGTAGAAGAAACTGACCCACTCCGGCGCAAGTAACTGTCTGAATCTTCATCGGAAGATGACAAGAAAATAACCGCTTAATCGCCTTACGAATTGCCTCAGAGCAATTCATTTTTTGTTTATTCTATCAGGTCATTATTATTGTTCAGTTGATGTTGATTCAGAGGATTTTGTCAGAGCTGTTAAAAAAGGATGGTCAACAGGTCAACCTAATACTTATAGAGGAATTCACGACAAACTCCAGTGTTGCAGAAAAGAGTTAGCCAAGTGGAAAAGAAGATCAAAGACAAATTCAGCAGAAAAAATTCAGATCTTAAAGCTTCAACTGGACGCAGCAGAGAGAAGCAATTCAACAACTTTATCAGAAGTCACAAACCTTAGGTCTGAGCTAACTAAGGCGTACAACGAAGAAGAACAATATTGGAAGTTAAAGAGTAGAAATCAATGGATGAACCTGGGAGATCGTAACACAAAATTCTTTTATGCCACCACAAAGATGCGAAAAGCTCGCAACCGTCTTAAATCCATTCTAGATGAGCAAGGTTTAGAGCACTTCAGAGATGATGCTATAGGGAAAGTCGCCGAATCCTACTTCACGAAGCTTTTCACTACGACTCAACACACCAATATGGATGATATAATCTCTGACATTGAGCCCCGAGTAACAGCTGAAATGAATAGAGAACTCCAACTACCAGTTACAGATCAAGAAATTAAAGATGCAGTTTTTTCAATAGGGGCGGATAGAGCTCCCGGGTCTGATGGTTTCACTGCAGCTTTTTATCAGCAATTCTGGGAATTGATCGGTGATGATGTTTGCTCAATGGTACGTCATTTTTTTTGAGTCTGATGAAATGGATCATCGAATTAACCAGACTCAACTCTGTATAATCCCGAAGATCATTGACTCAAAACTACTGTCTGATTATCGTCAGATAAGCCTTTGTACAGTCAGTTACAAGATCATTTCAAAGCTAATGGTTATGTGACTAAAACGATGCCTTGACATGGTTATCTAAGAATCATAGGCAGCATTTGTTCCTGGACGTAGTATATCGGACAATATACTGGTGGCACACGAGCTTCTACATTCTCTTAAATCCAGACGTGACTTCCAGACAGGATATGTAGCTATCAAAACAGACATCAGTAAAGCCTACGACCGTGTTGAATGGAATTTCTTAGAAGCAGTCATGACACAGATGGGATTTGCACCACGATGGGTTAAATGGATAATGGAGTGCGTAACATCAGTTTCTTATGAAGTATTAATCAATGGTTTGCCTTATGGGAAGATAAAACCAAGCAGAGGAATACGCCAAGGTGACCCACTTTCCCCATATCTTTTTCTCCTTTGTGCAGAAGTCTTGAGTAATATGATGCAAAAAGCAGAAAGAGATAGACAGATTCATGGAATACGGTTAGCAAGAGATTGTCCGTCTATATCCCACCTTCTCTTTGCAGATGATTCTCTATTTTTCTGTCGATCATCTAATCAAGAATGTGAGCATATAGCATCAATCTTCAAGAGGTACGAGGAAGCTTCTGGGCAACAAATAAACTATGCAAAATCATCAGTGATTTTTGGATTTAATACTCCAGATTCAAGAAGACAAAGAATTCATCAGATTTTGGGAATTGAGAGAGTTGGTGGTGGAGGGAAATATTTGGGACTTCAGAGCAGTTTGGACGTAAAAAGGTAGAACTGTTTGAGTATATTGTGAAACGAGTAAAAGAAAGAACAGAGGGCTGGAACTACAAACATTTTTCTGCAGTAGGAAAAGAAATTGTTATTAAAACAATAGCTATGGCTCTCCCAGTGTTTTCAATGAACTGCTTTCTCTTACCAATCACCATCTGCAATGAAATCACCAGTGTAGTCTCAAACTTTTGGTGGGGACAGGATAATGGACAAAGAAAGATCCCATGGATTGCTTGGAAAAGAATGACTCTTCCAAAAAAGGAAGGAGGTCTAGGTTTTAAAGATCTTCAAGCCTTCAATAAAGCTTTATTGGCAAAACAGGCTGCGCGACTTCTCAAGAATCCCTACAGTCTTTTGGCTCGTCTCTACAAAGGTTTGTATTATCCGGATACACCTTTTTTACAGACGCAAACAGGACCTACTGCGTCCTATGGCTGGAAATCAGTTCAAGAAGGAAAAAAACTACTGCAACAAGGATTGCAGATTAGAATTGGTAATGGGAATACAACTCGAGTATGGGAAGATCCTTGGCTTCCCACCCTTCCACCAAAACCTGCCAATGGACCAATCCTTGATAGAGACATGATGGTATCAGATCTATGGAAAGAGAATAAGAGAGAATGGGATTCAGTTATCTTTGAAGGAGTTATAAACCCTGAAGATCAACAACTTGCAAAACAATTGTATCTCTCGAAACATGCAGAAGACGACACTTATGACTGGGCCTATACTTATCATCGTCATTACACAGTTCGGTCAGGATATTGGGTTGCTACTCACTCTGAAATACAAGATAATGCCATGATTCAACCACTCCCAGTGCTGTAGACCTCAAGAAAGACATATGGAAACTACCTATTACTCTGAAAATACAACACTTCTTGTGGAGATGTTTGTCTGGAGCCTTAGCAACAACAGTACAACTCAGGACAAGAAATATTCAAGCGGATCCGGTTTGCCAACGTTGCTGTTATGGTAATGAAACTATTAATCATTTGCTTTTTACTTGTCAGTTTGCAGAAGCAGTTTGGCGGTGTATCTTTGCTACGATGGGAAGGACTCTGATATTTACTGAAAATCTAGAGGACAACATCCGAATGTTGATCAATCTCCAACAACAACAACAATCATCTTTCATTATGCGCCATCTTCCCTTCTATCTGATGTGGCGTATTTGGAAATCACGCAATGACTTCATCTTCCGACAAATAAATCGCCATCCGGCCACAGAAGCGCATAAAGGAGAACAAGAAATCAAGGAATGGGTTGAAAACACAAGACTCTAACCAGATAGCAACCAAGCTATGAATCACATCCATAATCCTCCTACAAGAAGATCACCAACTCAACAATGGAATCCTCCACCCGAAGGTTGGTTAAAATGTAATTTTGATAGCGGATATGTCCGAGGAAGACCATATACAGGCACGGGATGGATAATAAGAGACAGTTACGGAAACGTAATACGATCTGGATGTGCGAAACTGCAACAATCATATTCTGCTCTTCAAGCTGAGGCACTAGGATTTCTTAACGCACTACAAGTGATATGGGAACAAGGCTATAGATATGTATGGTTTGAAGGAGACAACCTGGAACTAACAAACTTGATCAACAAGCAACAAGATCATCACAAGCTCGGCCCATTACTGGTTGACATACGTCATTGGATAACACAGCTACCATATTCATCGTTGGGACATGTTACTCGAGAAGCTAATCGACCGGCTGATAAACTTTCCCATTTTGCTACAAAAATGATTCCATTATCATAAACTTTTGATGTAATACCTAGATGGTTATATGACTGTTTGTAAAATACATATTACATCAATAAAGTTAGATGTTAAAAAAAAACGGTCTAGGTGGTAGTTTGGAAGCCTAAATGTAAGATGTTCAGGCAATGTTCTTAAAATACGCTATATATGTTAGACGATGTATGGTAGAATATTGTATAATGTATAGACGTATATATGATCGTTCATGCGTGGTTAAGTTTTTTTTTGTAAAAATGTGTATATATAAAATATTTTCCAAAATATACATATAAATTTACAGAATATTAATAGTAATAATAAAATATAAGTATAAAAATCATGATAAATACTATAAATTAACACTAAAATAATTTTCAAAATGACATATATATTTTTTTTGAACCTTTAAACAATGTCGTACATGCAAATTTACTGTATATATGTTGCATATAAGGACTCTATAGATTTAACCGTATTAAATCATTGTAAGCTATAATATAGTACGATTTTTCACCATACAATGTGTATATGTATCATATTTATAGCGGCCGTACATACCGTAGTTTAGTACATTGCGTTCAGTTGATGTCTGACTGACCATCTAGATTGTAAAAGTTATCTTCTATGTATTGGAATTATGCAGTTTTTCTATCAAACGAATTTCTGCTGTTATAATTTATTTGGAGGGTTAGTATAAGAATATAGACATATACACAAAAATGCAGCAACTAATCGTTAGTGCTCAAAAAACGCTAAGTGGTGACCGAATTGGATGCAGCGCATAATTATTAGGGTTTATCTTTTAAGGTCCATATATACCATAATTTAGAACACTGCATTCAGTTGATGTCTAACTGACCATCGAGACTGTAAAAGTTATCTTCTACATATTGAAATTATGCAGTTACAATTTATTTGGGGGCTTAGTATAAGAATATAGACATATGCACAAAAATGCCGCAACTAATCATTAGTGTTAATAAAAAACACTAAGTGGTGCCTGAACGCCTAACACCTAAAATGCCTAATCAAAGTTTAAATGGATTTAAAAGGATTAAGCATTTACAATATAAAATATTATAATATGATATTGTATATAAAAGTTATACAAAACATCATTTAGAAAAACAAATGTATCAAATTATAAACAAGAGTTAGACAAAAAAAAAATATTTCGTTCATATCAAACAACATGTTAAAATTTATAGCCATATATGTATACGAAGTTAAAACTTACTTACTGTTATGAAACTACTATATAATAGTGTATGAGACAAGAGAAACAAAGATGAATAGAAGACAAAAGAGGAATGTGAATAATGAAGTTTATTATGTTTGTTTCTCTTACTCTCCTACGTACACCACCATTAGGCACTAACATTTCTTCCTATTTATAGTGAAGTAAACAAAACATGAGTCACATACTCATTAGTTTTGGTAATGACAAGTAGAAAGATGTTAATAACAAATGTTAACACTTCAAAGATTATGTAACATTACATGGACAAGTGTAATGCCATGTGTTTGTGATAAAATACTCACATTTGTGTTTCACAATACTCCCCTATGATTATCCATCACCATTGACGAGTTACATACTACCTCATTAAAAACCTTGTCACGGAAAAACCCATTGGGATAAAAACCATGACAAGGGAAAAAGAGTATAGTAACGTAATCTCCCCCTTGAAAAGATATGTATAATCTTTCTTCATAAACCTCGTAGATGACGCATTCTGATACTGTGAATATGCTTTCTGAATGTGGTAGTCGGAAGCGCCTTTGTGAATAGATCTGCTGGATTGTCACATGAGCAGATGTACTGAACATCTACTTCTTTGTTCTTCTTAAGTTCTTGAGTGTAGGAGAAGAATCTTGAAGGAATGTGTTTTGTTCTGTCGGTCTTGATATAACCTTCTTTGATTTGGGCAACACATGCAGAGTTATCTTCGTACGATCTTGTTGGTTCTATTGTCATGTCTATTCCACTTGCTTCTTGTATATGTTTAGTCATAGATCTAAGCCATACAGATTATTTGCATGCTTCATGAAGGGAAATGACTTCTGCGTAATTTGAGGAAGTGGCGACCAATGTTTGTTTCTGTGAGCGCCACAAGATTGCAGTCTCTCCAATTGTGAAAGCATATCCAGTTTGGGATCGAGATTTATGTGGATTTGATAAATATCCTGCATCTGCAAACCAACTAGACCAAACAAATAGTTTCTAGGATAAATAATCCCAAGTCAATCGTACCTTGAAGATAACAGAGAATATGTTTTATCCCATTCAATTGCCTGCGGGTAGGGGATGAGTTGTATCTTGCAAGTAGATTAGTAGAAAATGCAATATCAGGTCTAGTGCAAGTTGCAAGGTACATGAGTCCACCGATAGCACTCATATAAGGTACTTCGGGACCAAGAATTTTCTCGCTATCCTCACAAGGTCTGAATGGATCATTATCAACATTCAGAGATCTATTGACCATTGGAGTACTTACAGGAATCGCTTTGTACATATTAAAGTGCTTTAAGATCTTTTTCGTATAATTTGATTGATGCACAAATATTCCATCTTGGAAATGTTTTGTTTGGAGCCCAAGACAGAATTTAGTCTTTCCAAGATCTTTCATTTCAAACTCTTCTTTCATATGAGTTCTTGCATCATCAATCTCCTTTTGAGTTCCAATTATATTTAGGTTATCAACATATACAACAATGATCACAAATCTCGATGGAGATTTCTTTATAAAGACTCATGGGCATATTTCATTTTTAACATACCCTTTCTTCAATAGGTATTCGTTTAAGCGATTATACCACATGCGCCCAGATTGTTTTAATCCGTAAAGTGATCACTGTAATTTGATCGCACAAATTTCATTAGTATTAGAGTCTAATGCCTTAGGAATCTTAAATCCTTTTGGGATTTTATGTATATATCATTATCCAAAAATCTATATAAATATGCTGTTGATGGCCGAATTATGAGTTTTCCTTGAGAACATGCATCACATGAAAACTCACCATATTGAAATGCCTTTTGATTTTTCAATGGATGACCACTTGAATTTTGCACAATTCTTCGCATCATGACTAAACCAGGATATCCAAGTATTTCATGCAATATCTTAAATGTACTAGTAAACTTAGAGTTTACTGTAACATAAGATGCAAACTTATTTATTTTTGTGCAATACAATCCAGAGGATAATATTGAAAATTCTTCCAATATATGTTATGCAAAGATATTCAATATCATTATTATTCATAGTCTCTATATGATATCCATTTCTTCGGATAACTCTGAAACTTATCAAGTTTCTATGTGACTTAGAGGAATATAATGCATCAATTTCAATTTTCCTTCTCCTTGGCATTGAGAAAGTGGCTTTTCCATAGCCCATAATAATCATTGCATTACCACATATAGTACTCACGCGTCCGTCATAGTCTTTTATTTTGAGAGAGGAGAAGTATTTTTTATTTTAAGTATTGAGTGTGTCGAAGCACTGTCTGCTAGTCACATATCTCCATTCTCAATCTCACAATTTGACATTTTCTCAGATATAAAGTATTTATAAAATATGCATTAATAAAACAACGTAAAACTTACAAAACATTTATTATACAATAAAACCGTTACTAGAAAAGAGTTTTACAAAAACATGAAATCCATATAAAAATATTACAACCATAGCACGACATATTGATCTTATTCGCATGATTTCCCGTTTTCATGATCAATCAGAAAATCTGCAATGTCGAGATGAGCTTCATCATTTAAACCATGGAAGGAAGGTCCAACTTCATCAGAGATGAAGTTGGTCTCAATATCCTTTTCTTTGCCTTCTGGGATGCTTGATACAGATCAGCTAAATGTTTTGGTATACGACATGTTTGATACCAATGTCCTTTCATGCCGCATCTGTAACAGGTACTTTCATCTTGTTTCTTTAAAACGATATTAACATCATTCACTTGAAGTTTTTTGTTCGTTTTTCTAGCATTGAAGTTATTAGGATAGAAACATCTTCCTTTTCCTCGTCCACGACCTCCTCCATGACTGTAACTACGGCCTCGACCGCGTCTGCATCTGCCCTTGTCCTCGTCCTTGACAATTATTATAGCTGGATGTAGCTACATTCACTTCTGAAAATGGAGCTGATCCAGTTGGACGGGTTTGTTGATTTATCATCAAGAGCTCATTATTTTGTTCAGTCGCCATGAAGCGATAAATGGCCAAGGCCAAAGAGCCAAAGCTAATAGAGATTGTTGGAAGGAGTTAGCCAACAAAGAAGGATCATTTAAAACGAAAAATAAGATGGAAGAGGCCCTAATTGCCGAAGAATGGTGTTGTCTAATACAAGGAGAAAGAGGCCTGAGATGCCAATGATAAGGAAGTGGCCAAAGGAGTAGCGCCAAGTTGTTGGGGAATATTGAAGGCCATCAAGGTGATAATCATATATCAAGATGGTGATGCAGCAAAAGCCAAAAGGAGGACGTCTTTGAAAGAAGACCACAAGAGGAGAATAGGGAATGATATATCAAGATAAGCTAAAGGAGGGGAGTAGGTCGTCAAGGAAATAAACGGCCAAAGGACATAATGTTCGTTGAGCATTGAAGAAGAATAAATGACTTAAGTCATCAAGAAGAAGTTGGGAAAGATAGAAAAATTTTGCGAGAAACAAGATGGAGTTGTGGGAGAGCTAATAAGCGAGACGCTATAAGCAACGAACAAGTTTTATCGGAGAATACAAGTCGCAGAGGAGATGACAAAATGAAGAACTTAACTTATGGAGGAGAGGATGAACTAAGGTTAACTACGCATATTGAAGCTTTACCGAAGAAAAATTAAAAGGATCAAGAGATGGAGTTACCAGAATTATAACTTGCAAGAAAATGCCAAGCAAGTTCTTGTACAAGAGATAAAGGATTCAAGAGTTCAAAGGAGGCCGTTGTTAGAGAAGTCTCGTATGAAGCCAAGGCTAAGTACATAGAAGACCTGAAGACAAGGAGCGAAATATGCATATCCGCCTTAATGGTATGCATATTTATCGAGTATGAGAAAACGAGGAGACCAAGGAGGAGTTTCCACGCTGAGGATAAGTTGAGTGATGAAGTTCCAAGAGTGATTAAGAAGTTTGATCAAACCGCAAAGGAGTGAAGCGTTAAATTTAAAGTTATTGAAACAAGTATTTTGTATGTGGGTGATGGTTGAATATGAATGTATGCAATGATGAGATATGAATGGATGGATGGTAAAGTGTTTCAATTCCCCTTATGCTGTTGCAGTATAAGAGGTATCAATCCTAAATGAGTGTTTGTGAACAATTAAGACATGCATATGAGACTAAGTCAAGCCAAATGTAAGGATGTTTGTAACTAACAATCCTATGATTAAAATGCAAAGTGCAGAAAGTAAAACTATAAGAACTAGAAGCTAAATGTAAATGGAACAGAATGATTATGACTAATATGAAGATAGAACAGAAATAGAAACTACAATAATGAACTAATGCAAGACAATAATGAACAAGGTAAAAAGTAAATGCAACTGGAATGCAAATAGAATGAGACAAGAGATAAGACAGGACAACTACAAATCATAAACCAAAGTTCTGGGGATGAACTCGAGCAAGCACTCGATCGAGTGTTGATCAAGTGCAGGGTCGAGCTGGACTAAATGCAAAAACAGAGCAACACAATAAAAACAGAGCAATGCAAATACGAATCAAAGAACAAGCAAGCAACAGGATTAAGACTTTAAAATCAATAACCAAAGAAGGTCCTGAGGAGGGATTCATGGGCTGAACTAACCATTGTGGTTATCTAACTTGGTCAACAAATCTCAAGCAAACTTTGAGCTAATCTCTAGACATATTATTCTAAGACAAGCTTCTTCCACTCTCATGGCAAGAAACAATCAAACCTATGCATCTCTAGACTTGTTCTCACAAAGAAAAGAATCTACACAAGCAGGCATTAAGCAATACATCTCAAACCAAACAAGACCTCTAATCTCTTAGCAAGCCTAATGGTAAGCTCTAGATCTAGCCTTATCTATGCTTCTTAAACATTGGTGTGATGCTAAGATGCTTGAAATCAAACCCTACCCTCTCAGATATAGGATCAGCATTAAGATCATCTAGCCTAGAAGAGATCTACAACAATTAAGCTTGACCAAATCAAACAAACCACAAGATCAATCCAGCCTAACCTATCCTCAAGATCCTAGAGAACTACTCACAAGAACACATGATGAACAAAGTCAAAAACCCAAAAAAATACCAAACTTGCATCATTAGAAAGATGAAACAAAGATCTTCAATATTGGAGAGAGAATCAAACTCGAATTCTCAATATTAAGAAAGTTATGGAACCAACAATATTGAAGAATTTAGCCTTTTCTCCTTAAAAACAAGTACAAGATCTAAAAATAAAAGAAGTGCAAAAGGAATAATTCCCAAAAGGGTAAAAACTAGGTTTAGAGAATATCTAAAAAGCTGGACTCCTTTGGTGGCTGCAGGTACAAGGCTTTATATAGGAGAGGGAGTGGAAGCCCTAAAAATACTAAAAGACAAAATAGTCAACGGCTCGGTCAACTCGACATGTGCTCGGTCGAGTGGCAGGTCGAGCTGGCTTCTCTCGTGCATCCTCCACTCGGTCGAGTCCTCCTCAGCACACGGTCGAGTGTCTAGTCGAGTGTGCGGTCGAGTTGGACTCTGGACCTTTGTTCTTCAGCCTTAACTCTCTTGCTTTCCCTTCATGATTGGCTCACTTCTCCTCAGCATTGCTTCCATGCTCCTTAAGCTCCAAAATCACCTGATTATGCATGAAAAGATGCAAATGCAATGCAACTAAACTCTAATGCATGATTAGTGCTAAAGCTACACAATAATGGCCTAAATGGATAGCAAAAGATGCAAAAGATGTGAATAAACTAAGGGAAAACATGGTAAAATATATGAACATCAACACCCCCAAACTTAGTCTTTGTTTGCCCTCAAGCAAATAAACAAGACATAAGAAGGTAGGTGAGGTTTCAAAGTGGGATCTCAGCTCCTAAAGCTTGCAAATAGACCATCTAGAATCAATGTCCAAGTTACTAATACTATGATGCAAGTTGAATGAGCTGTACTTAAAGACTTTAGACAAGCATATCACAACCTTTACTGATTTGAGCCTTAGATGCCCACATGCATTCAAATCAACCATTTCCTTTAACATTCATTCAAGAACATGAATCAATTCTATGCAATGCTTAAACTCATTTGGCTTGGAGATAAAGGTTTAGAGACAATGATGGTCTCTTTTTAGAGTGGGGCTTGTGAATGTTAAGGTTCTCTCATAAAATAGATTGAGCTTTAGAAGAATGCTAAAGGTAAGAACACTTAGACACATACAAGAAAAAAACCTTGTCTACCCAAAGGTACCCAAAGTGTTTATCCTAGAAATCTAAACCCAAATGATCCTAGTGCTACCCTTTACTTCTTCTTTTCTCTTTCACCCTTTTCTCTTTTGGTTTTCAAGTCTTAGGAGAAGTTTCTTATTTGATCTTTCTAGTGGGATGGGAAATTCTTACTTATTTGCTATGGTTCTCTTTTCTTCTTATTCTTAAGACATACAAGCTTTTTGCATAGACTTTTCTTTTCTTTCTTTTCTTTTCGTTAGCTAGAACCAACTTCAACAATCTTAAACTTCCCATCCTTTCACTAGACCTTTCTTAAACACAATCTCCTCTTAAAGACTCTACCCTTTTTCTTTCTCTTTTTCCTCTTTTCATTTCAAAACAGCCAAGTCCCAAACTCAACAAGTGAACCACCTAATCCTATCTAGTTTGAAAAATGCAACTAGAACTACACAAGGTTTTACTCTTCTCAGTTCAAACCTAACACTTTCTACCAAGCTCAATCCCAAAAATAGGCCTCACACACACAAGAATAAATATGGCTCGAAAGAAGGGTTGGTTTAGGGGTAGGGGAACTGATTCTTAATGAGGAAAACAGCAACTTGGATCAACAAGAGTGGTAAGAAGGAGAAAGATGATCCAAATATGTATATTGTATCCATGAGTTTAAAGCAATGCACACATTGATAATTTAGATTCAATATTAGGTTCTTATAAATAGGAAATTGTGTCAAATCATAACATGCTTCAATATAGACCAAATACAATGCAGGAATTCAAAGCTTGGTTCAACCTTATGCTTCTAACTACTCAACTAGCATCAAAGTACTATTAACTTGGGCATTGATCCTAGTCTAGTGAATAAGCAAGCTAACAAAGAAATACTCATCATAGATCCCTAATGCAAATATTATACAATCCTAAATGAAACATGCTAAACAAGATCCTAATATGCAATGCAAACTACATGAACACTCTTTTTTTATAAAGTTTTTTTCAAAAATTTTTCAAATTTTTAGAGTTTTTCTATGCCTTAGATACTTATGCAAAACTAATATGAGGATGCTAAAAATTTGAAATAAGAACACAAAACACAATGTCAAATGCTATCTCAAACCCTCCCCCAAACTTAAATCACACAGTCCTCTGTGAAAGAAATTTGATTGAGGATTCAAGACTAAGAAAACTAAACAAAGTATGAAATGCAATGATATTTACAAGTGAAGGTGATAGTGGTACCTCAAGGATTGGAGAAGAAATTGTCCACATCCTCTTGCATGCTATCAAAGGTGTAGTTGGGGTCGTCTTGGTGACTTGGAGATGGAGATTGGGGCAGCTCGACGACGGCGATCGACCAGCACTCGGTTGAGTGCGTGTCCGAGTTGAGGGGTCGAGCTGGACCGCGTGTCTCAAAATGTTGAGCCTGCTGCTGGTAGAACTGCTGGTAGAGAGCTGGATCCATGAAGTATTGAGGTGGGATGGGAGGGTAACCTGGATAGCCTGGATAAGCAGTTGGAGGTGGGAAGCCATAGGGTGATCTGGGAAGGTGCTCGGTCGAGTACGTCGGGGGTGCTCGGTCGAGTGGGCGCTCGAGTGACCCGGTCGAGTGCCTTGAAAACTGTTGTTCGCGGGTACTTGAGCTCCTCTTCCTCTGATTTGGCTCATACATTGAAGCCCTAGCTGGTTCCAAAGGATTTGCAACTCTTGAAAGTGCTCTAGTTGAGCTGCTTCTCCTCAAAGGGCTTGATGGTGAAGGTGAAGAATTCCCAGTCTTCAAGTCAGCAACCTCCTTCTATAAGCCCTTGATAGACTTAGCCATGTTGGTCATCTTCCCATGCCACTTGTTCCACTTTTGCAAAAGTGTCAACCTCTTGCTAGTCTCCCTCACTCCTCTACTATCCCTTGGGTTGGGCTCATAATCCTAAAAATAAAACTGCTCCTCCCCATCAGCCACTTGTGCATTCCCAGCTTCCTCAACTCTAGCTTGAACTACTCCATCAAATAAGTGCTCCTCAGCTGGCCAAAAGTCAATGTTGGCTCCTTCTTGAATGGTGGTGAGCTCTTGGTTAGGCAAGATCAATTGTTTCTTTCCAAGTGTAGGAAGCTCAAAATTGAAGATGTGATTTCCTTGATGCATCTCCTCGGCTAGGATGAGAGTAGAGGTGAGGTAGCTTGAGTCAATCCATCTTGGTGAGACCCTTTCTCCTCTAAGTGGGACCTTGGCAGCTTGTAGAATTGGAGTAATGATGCCTCCAATGGTTAGTGCTCCTCTTGATCCTTTGTTCTCCAACTTGCCTACCCAACTTCTCAAATATATCATATGGTCTATGAGCACCATTGCAAGATCAGTCTCTACAGTGCTCCCAAGGATGATGGTCCCATCTCTTGCTTTGAGGATGATCCCATTGAGAGCCATATAAATCATCTTTAGCTCCCCCTCATTGATATTCCCAGTTTCCTTCCTTGCAAAGAAGGTGTTGGCAAGAGCTTTGTGGAAGTACCTTAGGACTGGGCTCCTTATCCTTGAGCTCTTGGAATTGGAGGATGAGTAGAGTTTTTTTGTCCCCAATGGTTTCCCAAACTGAATAGAGCTCCTCTCTTGGTATCATCAAGCTCCTATTGCTCCCAACTTCAAAACCAAACACATTGGCTATCTTTTTCATTGAAAGCTCATGCCTCTTCCCCTTGATTGTGAAGGAAATGTGACCAGCTCCAACCTCAGGATCTTTCCTTGCATATGTATGCAGCTTGACAGTGGCTAGAAACTCACAACTTTCCTCCTTGTAGCCCTCCATGCAAAGCCCCATGAACTTGGTTAAGTTACTTTTCTCAAAAAGAAACTCCACATCTTCATCAATGGCAAGCTTCTCCATGGTTTCCTTGTGAGGATATCTAGTCCCCAAGAACTCCATTTTCATGAAAGCATCATAAAGCTGCCTCTTTGACAACCCACAAGATTCTGCTTCCCCATCATCCTCTAACTCTTCTTCTTCACTTTCTTCCTCACTCTCATTTTCACTCTCCTCTTGCTCAACCTCAACTGTTGGCCTCTTCCCTTTGGCCTTGTGTCTCCTCATAAACTCATTGAGAGTTGGCTCCCTTTCCTCCTCACTTTCAGTCCTCTCAGGATCTTCCTCAACTGATTCTCTCCTTGGACTCGGCATCTGGCTCGACCGGCTGCTCGAACAACCACTTGGTCGAGTGCATGATCGAGTGGGGCATCGAGTTGTCTTTCCAGCTTCTCTCCTTCTTTCAAGGCCAGCATCACGACGTTCCATGGAGCTTGCAGCGGTTTGTTGAGACTTCCTGGTGATCTTTGAAGACATTTTCAAAAAGAACTGAAAGGAATAGACTCAAAGCTCAAAGTTAATAGGTTAGTGACCCAAAAACTTGAAAGAACAAAGCTTGAGCAAAAGATGAACTTGAGAGAGATTTTAAAACTTGAATTTAGTTGTTTTGAGCAAATGAGAGAGTGTGAGAGGTATAGGATCGTGCAAGTCCTATTTAAAGAAGCTAAGGGGACAAGGAGACAAGGGTGGATCGTCCATACCATTCAAATTTGAATTGGGAATCTTTGACTTGCTTTTGGCTGCCACTCGACCCCACACTCGACCAGCACGTAGTCGAGCTCCCTTGACCAAATTTTGAAAATTCAAAATTTTCTTCTTGTTCTTCCCTCCACTTGATCGTTCTATCGATTTGAAGATAAAATGGGCCTTAGTTCCTTTCCAGCTCGGTCGAGTACCTCTCGTGGGCTGGCCGAGTGGGCTTGCGTTTCTCCTTCTCCAAGTCCAAATCTCTCCTTACCCAACTACATTCTCACTAAAAGGCCTGTCCAACACAAACATAAAAGAAAACACATAAAAACTACTAAGAAATTAAACAATATTTACAAAGGATACCTTAGGGACGTCCTCCCTAGTGAGCTTGTTTAGAGTCACTAAGCTTGACTTTGGTTTACTTCTTTGACTTGGTCTAGGTACCAAGGAGGTGATGAAATCCTCCCTGGAACCTCTTGGTCACTGTGAAGTTGATCCTTGATCACCTCACCCTTAGCACACAAACCATACTTCTTCTTGATTTTGAGCCTTGGTCTTGCTTTCCTCAAAGACCTCTTGTTCAGCTTAACTTGGAGATCCTCAACCATAATAGACAGCTCTTGAACTGACCTCTTAAGCTTTTCCACAGAATCTTCTTGAAGAGAGAGCTCAGCCTTTGGAGTTGCCTTATCACTTAAGACCTCTTGACCACCTTTGTCTTTGATAGTAAAAGGCTGATCATCAATGGTAGGAAGGTTGGTTGGGTTATAGATATAGAACTTCATAACTATACCCTCAACAATAGTCAAGGTCACAAGACCTTCCTTGACATCAATGACTGCTCCAACAGTGGCTAAGAATGGCCTCCCAAGGATGATAGAATCTTCAGGTTCCTTGTCCATCTCCAATACCACAAAATCTGTATGAACCCTTGCCTTCCCTATCTTGAGTGGGACATTCTCCAACCTTCCAACTACTTCTCTGTTTGACCCATCAGCTAGGCATACATGGAGGTTGGTGGATTTGAAATCAATTCTCCCAAGCTTTTGAGCTATGGAGTATGGCATCACACTAGTTGAAGCTCCCAAATCACAAAGGCATTGATTGTAGTGGAGGTAACTGATTGTGCAAGGCAGATAGAATGGTCCTGGATCCTTAAGCTTCATTGGGATGATCACTCCTCCAAGGTTCTCAAGATCCTTCTCATCTTGAGCTTGAGCCTTCTTCTTTGACAAATCAAGAAAAAAATCTCTATAGAGAGGATAAGGTTCATACTGTTCCAAGGGAGGTCCTCTCTCCTCTTCTTGGTAAGAAATGATGATCTCTTGAATAGCCATCACTTCCTCTTGTTTCTCAACCACAACCTCTTCCTTCAAAGCTTTCTCATCCTCTTGTTGCTTAGCTAACATCTCCTTTTTCTCAATTATTTCCCTTAATTCCTTGATCCTTTGTGCTTTGAAATGTCCTGGGAATGGTAGAGGTGGTTTGTAAGCAGGAGGAATGTACTTAGCAGGTTTAACAGCTCCTGATCCTTCAGCTCGATCGACCACTCGATCAGGCACTCGGTCGAGTGCTTGCTCGAGTACCTGGTCGAGTGCAATGGCGGATTCAGATTTCTCTACACAAACTTCACTCAAAGCTTCAATAACTGACCAATCCTCCCCATCATGAACATCACTGTCCTCAGTGTCTGGTAATGCTCCCTCTCTTGTTGGTAGAACCCTTCCACTGCGTAGATTGATAGCATGAGCAGATTCTATAGAATTCATAATGGCCTTGCCTTTGGTGTTTGGGGCATTAGCTAGTTGGTTCTCCATAGTTACAATCCTGGAAGTAAGTGTGTCAAACTTGGCATTGAGGTCACTATAAACATCTGATATTCTCCTGTTCAACTCAGCAAATCTGTTTGCTGCCTCAATCTTTCCTTGTGTTTGCCCAATCAACAACTGTTGCATCATAGCTCTTAGGTCTTGTTCTTGGCCTTGGTTAGTCTGAAACCCTGGTGGGGGACACAACTGAGGCTGGAACACTTGATGTTGTTGTTTGGGGACATAGTTTTGTTGCTGTTGAGGTTGTTGAGGTGGGTAGACTTGGTCTTGAGGGTTGGCTACATTGGTACTCCTATAAGAGAGATTGTTGTTCTTGAAACCTCCTTGGTTGTAGCCTTTGAAGCCACCCTGGTTTTGCATGTAGCACAACTCAGCAAATTCAGTCTCTCCCTCTTGAACTGGAACCTCTTCTTCACCAATGAAGTGAATAGACTTTTGTTGGCTAAGAAGGATCTTGTCAAGCTTCTCATTGACCATCTTCAAGTCCTTCTTGTACTTGTCCTCTTGTTCAGTTGATGATGACCTTATGGTTCTGTCATAGTCCTCATTATAGTTGCCATCTGACTGAGCAAGATTCTCAACTAACTCCCAGCCTTCTTCCACATTCTTGTTGAGGAAGTTGCCATTAGAAGCTGTGTCAAGAAGCATCCTGATCTTGGGAAGCACTCCTCTATACAATGTACTCAAGAGTGACTCATTGCTGAAGCTATGATGAGGACATTGAGTCTGAAATCCTTTGAACCTCTCCCAAGCTTCACAAAAGCTTTCATTGTTTCTTTGAACAAACCCAGAAATTTCATTCATCAATATAGCAGTCCTTGCATTTGAGAAATTTTTTGCCAAGAAAGCCTTCTTGCAAGCATCCCATGTGGTTATTGCTCCAGTAGGAAGAGTCTTCTCCCAAAGGTGTGCCTTATCTCCAAGGGAGAATGGGAAGAGCCTCAACTTGAATCCATCTTCACTCACTCCATTGATCTTTGTAAGACCACAGATTCTGTCAAACTGAGCAAGATGATCTAGTGGATCCTCCATTGGCAACCCATGGAACTTGTTGGCTTGAATCATGGAGATCAATCCACTTTTGATCTCAAAGTTGTTGTTTGGCACTGTTGGAGGCACAATACCAGCCCTTTGGTTGTGGGTGTTGGGTGCATCTCCAGCACCAATGTGCCTAGGTCTCTGCTCATGGTTAGCTTGTTGCTCCATGATCACTTGATCCTCTTGCTGAACTTGAATCACCCTTCTTCTCTGATTTCTCCAACCCTTTTGCAATCTATGGATGTTGTCAATAGGCCTTTGAAGATTGTCTTTCCCCTTAGACCTTGTGTGCATCAACAACCGCGAGTACAGACTCGAACAGGTTCACAATTGAGCTCAGGCTCGTATGGGTGGTTGAATCAACTGGGAAGTGGTGTCCAAATGTACACGGCTTCTGACTCGATCAAGTGCTCGATCACTGCTCGGTCGAGTGGTGGTCGAGTGGTTGGTCGAGTGGGTACCTGAAACTCAAGACAACCCAACAACAGAAGATTCAAGTCCAGCAACTTCACAAGTGTATAAACAAACTTAATCTTAGACTAATATGGATCCTAAATGTCACAAAACCACACTCAAATGGGCAACGGCGCCAAATTGAAACAAGTATTTTGTATGTGGGTGATGGTTGAATATGAATGTATGCAATGATGAGATATGAATGGATGGATGATAATGTGTTTCAATTCCCCTTATGCTGTTGCAGTATAAGAGGTATCAATCCTAAATGAGTGTTTGTGAACAATTAAGACATGCATATGAGACTAAGTCAAGCCAAATGTAAGGATGTTTGTCACTAACAATCCTATGATTAAAATGCAAAGTGCAGAAAGTAAAACTATAAGAACTAGAAGCTAAATGTAAATGGAACAGAATGATTATGACTAATATGAAGCTAGAACAGAAATAGAAACTACAATAATGAACTAATGCAAGACAATAATGAACAAGGTAAAAAGTAAATGCAACTCGAATGCAAATAGAATGAGACAAGAGATAAGACAGGACAACTACAAATCATAAACCAAAGTTCTGGGGATGAACTCGAGCAAGCACTCGATCGAGTGTTGATTAAGTGCAGGGTCGAGCTGGACTAAAGGCAAAAACAGAGCAACACAATAAAAACAGAGCAATGCAAATACGAATCAAACAACAAGCAAGCAACAAGATTAAGACTTTAAAATCAATAAACAAAGAAGGTCCTGAGGAGGGATTCATGGGCTGAACTAACCATTGTGGTTATCTAACTTGGTCAACAAATCTCAAGCAAACTTTGAGCTAATCTCTAGAAATATTATTCTAAGACAAGCTTCTTCCACTCTCATGGAAAGAAACAATCAAACCTATGCATCTCTAGACTTGTTCTCACAAAGAAAAGAATCTACACAAGCAGGCATTAAGCAATACATCTCAAACCAAACAAGACCTCTAATCTCTTAGCAAGCCTAATGGTAAGCTCTAGATCTAGCCTTATCTATGCTTCTTAAACATTGGTGTGATGCTAAGATGCTTGAAATCAAACTTTACCCTCTCAGATATAGGATCAACATTAAGATCATCTAGCCTAGAAGAGATCTACAACGATCAAGCTTGACCAAATCAAACAAACCACAAGATCAATCCAGCCTAACCCATCCTCAAGATCCTAGAGAACTACTCACAAGAACACATGATGAACAAAGTCAAAAACCCAAAAAAATACCAAACTTGCATCATTAGAAAGATGAAACAAAGATCTTCAATATTGGAGAGAGAATCAAACTCGAATTCTCAATATTAAGAAAGTTATGGAACCAACAATATTGAAGAATTTAGCCTTTTCTCCTTAAAAACAAGTACAAGATCTAAAAATAAAAGAAGTGCAAAAGGAATTATTCCCAAAAGGGTAAAAACTAGCTTTAGAGAATATCTAAAAAGCTGGACTCCTTTGGTGGCTGCAGGTACAATGCTTTATATAGGAGAGGGAGTGGAAGCCCTAAAAATACTAAAAGACAAAATAGTCAACGGCTCGGTCAACTCGACCTGTGCTCGGTCGAGTGGCAGGTCGTGCTGGCTTCTCTCGTGCATCCTCCACTCGGTCGAGTCCTCCTCAGCACACGGTCGAGTGTCTGGTCGAGTGTGCAGTCAAGTTGGACTCTGGACCTTGGTTCTTCAGCCTTAACTCTCTTGCTTTCCCTTCATAATTGGCTCACTTCTCCTCAGCATTGCTTCCATGCTCCTTAAGCTCCAAAATCACTTGATTATGCATGAAAAGATGCAAATGTAATGCAACTAAACTCTAATGCATGATTAGTGCTAAAGCTACACAATAATGGCCTAAATGGATAGCAAAAGATGCAAAAGATGTAAATAAACTAAGGGAAAACATGGTAAAATATATGAACATCAGTTATTCTTGGGAGAAAAGAGGAGAAGAACGTGAAATGGAGAATGATCAAAGTCGAGCCCTCAAAAAGGTGAAAAAGACAACGATTCGTAAGGCGAAGTTGTGAGACTAATGGAGGATCAGGCGTAATCCCAAAGAAAGACTAAGCTAAGTCTAAGCAAGTGAATGGAGACAGGGGGTGTAATCCCAAGAAGTCTAAAGTCAAGTCCATGCAAGTGAATGGTGGAGAAGTTATTGGAAAAACAAAAATACCAAGGAGGATATTCGGTGAAGAAGTGGGTTATTGGAAGAAGTGACCAAGAATAAGTGAAGCGGCCAAGCGTTTGTTGTCAAGTTCAGGAAGCCATCAGCGGTCTGTCAACCCCGGCCAGTCCAAGATCGAGAAGAGGTGTGAAGTGCAAGTAAGGTAGAGAAAGTTAAACCTTAGGAATAGAAATTTACCCAAGCCTTCTTGACCTTAAGGGTTCCATGTGAGGTACGTATGGGTTCTATCTATTCTATTTAGTGCTTGCATGATTGAGTGAATATTGCGTGATGGTGTGTTTGCATGCCTGTCTTTTGCTTGATTGCATTTATTTATATATCATGCATGCATTTATAGTTGTGTGACAAACATGGAATGTCAAATAGTATTGCACTCCTAGCTTTGCTTGTTGTTTGAGAACCTTCGCCGTTGGAATAGTCAGAAAGCTTAAGCCATTCCCCGAAGCCAGTCCCTCTCAGCCTATTAGTTGGTGATGTTTGAGAAGTGTCCAGTTCAGAGGATCAATGTCACGGAGAAGTCAGTTGGGAAGACGCCTTAAGTCTTGGTACAATAAGGAAGGAACCTTAGTACCCAAAGACAATTGAAGAAGCCATACGTCTTAGTGCATTAAGGAGGGACCTTAGTACCCAAACAAAATGGAAGAATTGAAGATAAGTCGAAAATGTTGGAGATGAAGAAGTTCTCCTTATCACCGCGCCCAATGGTCGATATTAATAAAAAGGATTGCGAAAGTCAAAGTATCATTATGGTATAAGACATAAACGTGGGGAATTTGATGAAGAGGTTATCTCCACCTCGGAGTAAACCATTTTCCATCAATGCCAAAATGGAGTACTATTGGCCAGGACAACAAAGCTGCGAACCGGCCAAACAAAGATAGGAAAAGTCAAAGAGTTTTATCGCACAAAGAAATCCAAAAAAAAAAGAGAGAAAATAGAGAAAAACAGTCGAGAGATTTATGAAGAAATATCAATAAGTCGAGACACGAATGACGGATGTGAACCATCGAACCAATGGAGTAGATGACCGATGGTCAAGGGGATTTCTCTTATAGAAAGTCTTAAAAAAGTGGTGAGCCCAATGGGAAGGGTTAATTCCACTTTTGAGTAATCCATTTACCATCAATACCGCAGATGAAAAATCAAGAAGATTATCAAGAAGAGATTCAAGGAAGTAAACCAAGAGAAGAGAAGGATGAAAAACTCTATAGAAATGAAGGAGTTGCCGGAAATTTTATAATATTTTTAAGAAAATAGAGAGGATGAAGGGAAGTGTAAGGTGTCAAACCAAGAGTATTGGCGGTGAAGACCAAAGTTTATGAAGAGACACCAAGGCGTCAAGCCTATTATCCTGAAGGTGGTATCAAGTGTTCGAAGAACCAAAAGTTGAAGGCGTCTGAAAAGACAAACCGTTATGGAAGAAGTTTTCAAGGGGCTGAAAGAGGAAAAAAAAACCTAAGGCGTTCAAGAAAAGATGTGGAGATGGTGCAATTCAAGATAGATGAAGAAGTATGGTGTAAGGCGAGAAAAATCTATGAAGATGATGCAAAAGGAGTCGAAGTCTCAAGTTCTCTAAGAAACTACAGACAAAAGGAGGGACAAAAGTTTAAGGAGTTAGAGATTGCAGAACTTTGGAGATGGAGCTTCACAAGTCAAGAACATTTCAATGAAGTAGTTGTTGAAAACCATAAGAATTCAAGGACAAATTCCTATAAGGAGGGGAGAATATAGTGACCCCTGCTAAGGGTAGAAGTCCCAAGTCAAGACAAAAGGAGTTGGAACAATAAAGAAAGCCAAATAAAGAGGAACTGCTGAAGGATGTCCGAAGAAATATCAAGTAGTCGGCAAATCGATCAGATGGCCGACACAAGATTTATGAGCAACTGTACGATATCGAGAAGCTAACGTACCGTACTGGGAGGCCAGTATACCTGGTAGAAAGACGAACATTTGCGGTACCATTGACCCTCCGGCTATCCGACTATGACCGTACTGTTGACCTGTGCACTAGTTGAGCGGAACCACTAAGTCATTATTTTATTCGAGATGGGCGCACTAGTGGGGACGAAACCTACTAAGTATTATTTTAAATGGACGATTGTGGTAGTAGAAAGGGAACCTACTACACAATATTTTAGTTGGACAAAGGTTATAGTGGGAAGGGAACTCACTACCCAATATTTTAATAAGGCGAATCCACTAAGTAATTTTTATAATGGTAAAGTGGACAAGTGTTGGGCAGATTATTTAATTTTCGCCATTTGTGGGTGGGAGCTCAGCGAGTGAAACCTCACCAGGAGAGGTGTAAACACACACGCCAAGTGTTAGCTGGATTAATGATAAGATGACACCTCACATGGGTGTGTGTCAACACAATAATCGACCAGCTCATGGTTTCACTTGTGAAGTTGTTCTTTTCTTATTTTTCTGGCAGTTTGTTTTCAATGTTTGTTTGTTGTTTTGATTACTTGTAGGAGCGGGTTTGGTTGTTCCTGGATATTGGAGAGCCTCTCATTTGGTTGTAGTTATTTGTGTGAATCACTTGTTAAGGTGAGTGCGTGACCATGAGCTTATCTAAGCGATTGAGTTGTATTACTTTGTTTATGTGATGTTTTGTAGGTGTGGTGAATACGTTATTGGCTGGTTTGTTATGTCTTATTTGTGGTTGTACTCTTGATTTGCTTGTGTGTATAGCTCGTAGATGGGAGGATCGCGTCACTAGGTATTTCTGGTAATACACATGCATCTCATTGTGTTTGTGGTGCAGGTGATGCATGTATAGCGTGAAATCATGGCAATCCGGAGGAGGATGATCTAGGGTCTCGGTTGTTGTGTTGTGTTTATGTTATTATGTTGTTGGAACCTTGTTAGAAGTATGCTAGATTGCTGGTGTATACTGGTTTTAATTGATATGATATTAGTTTGGTTTGTCTTCCACTGTGCATGTTGATTCGTTGTTAATTTATTGTTTGAGTTATAATTAAATATTATGAGGTATTTAATTATACTTTTATTATTTTTTTTAAAAGGGTCGGGTTGTTTCAACCTTAGTGTGCGGTACTGGCGACTTAATGTCCGGTTCCATATGCATACTGAGTCAGGGATATGTCTATCCTTCCTTCGATGGTGAATGTCAAGTAAGCTTTGATCCTAAGTGGTCACTTACAATATTTGACATATCTGGTACTTAGGCCGGATGCTGCATGACGATGCATGTTGGGTGACTCTTATTGGTATCCTTTGTGGGTTCAATTTGAGGTAGAAAAACCGTGATAAGGAAGGAAGGAAGGCAGCATATGAAGGCCCCAGGAGATGGAGTTGAGATGGTGTCTAGATTGAGTCTGGACATTTGCATGCATAGCTATTTATCTCGTTACTCGGACAAGTTTTGTGCAAGCTTGCATAATAACAATGCTTGTTGGATTGTGTGATTGCTTCTGTAGTGCATTTTTCTGATTTACTTGCAATCTTTGTTTGATTGCTTGTTATCTCGTTTATGCTTATTGTGTTTGGGAGTGGGTTTGGGACTAACATTGTTGTTAGGTTTCCGACCTCACTGAGTAATACTAGATTACTCATGACTCCATATTTGTATTGTAGGTAACCTTAGGGGAGACCATTAGAGGGAGCTCGGGACGTAGGAAAGCATGTGTAGAGTCGTTGCTTTTGTGAAACTATCTTGAGTTTGATTTCTATTTTAATATGAGCATTTAAACTCATGGGCCAATCTTGATATTCTTTTGAAACGATTTGTATTTGTAGTCTATTTGATTAAAACATGTGTTTTTCTCATAAGTGTGTTGTCTCATTTGATATTTGGCCTTTGATAACAGAATTTTCACCCAGGGTATCAATTTCCTGTGTAGTTGTAGTACTTAGGGTTATCAATCCAAATGGTTGTTATGCTAGCAGATAAGATGTGATCATAACAATGCAAGTCAAGCCAAGTAATAATAGGGGTTTTATCTAACAAACTAAGGTGAGCAGAAATAAAGGAAATAAAATAAGAACCACTCGACCTAAGTACACGATGCAAGCAATCGAGTAGGTAATCGGGTGGTGGAAAAAATTTAAGAACACAATGATGAACAACTCGAGGATATACACGAACCCGATGATCGAGTACCGGTTCGGGTAAAGGGTCGAGTTGATGTAAAAAATGCAAACAATAAAAAAATCAATTCCCTAGACAATGTATTCCTAATCGTTTTAGAACATTTTACAAGCCTCAAGAAATCAATTCCCTAGACAATGAATCTCTAAACCTTGCTAATCCACTCTCGTGGTAGAAACAATATACCATATTCACTTCCTTACCCAACTCTCGTTGGAGAAACATGACTAAGCTGGCATTAAAATCCAATTCATTATTGTCAATAAACTCCTTACTCATGTAATCTCTTAGGTTAAGTGAGTAAATCTCTAGCATAAGTTGATTCACGCATTTCAACAAACATCTCTCGATGGCAAAACACCCTAGATCTAGTCTCAACCTCTCGGTCTGAAACTAGCATTAAGAACACTTATCTAGAAGGGAATTTTAAGAAGAACAATCAATCTAAAACATCCTAATCGATTAAGAACACTCATTAACCTAACCCATCCCTAGAAACTTTGGTTCACTACTCAGATCTCATGGTGAACGACTAAACGACATAAAAACACAAACGAATGAGAATTGCATAGAATAATAAAATATTGAAAAAGAGGCAGAAATGTAAAGATATAGAATTGCTATGAATAAGTAGCTAAAAGGAAGAAAAATCTAATCCTAACAAAGCTTGGACGCTCTCTCTCTCCCTCAGTAGCTCTCGCTCTCTGGTTCCTGAGTGTCTGCGGCGTGCTGGGCGAGAAAATAAGAAGGAGGTTTATATATGGAAACTCTTTTAACCTAGCCGCCCAACTCTGCCCGAAGGTCTACACGAGGCTAGTGGTCGGGTGCCTCCTCGGGTGTGGCTTCGAGTTGTTCCTCTTGCGCTCAGATCCTCTTGATCGGGTTAAGGTTCAGACTGATCTTCTTGTACGATCACTCTGTCGGGTGTATGCTCGTGTTTTACCTCATTCTTGTTATTTTTAGGCTCCAAAGCACCTGTTTTCATCCAAAATGCACAAATACAACAACGCAGCAACCTAAATAGCCTAAATGCAAATTCCTAAGATTGAAGACCTAAAAATGCTAAGGTTAGGCTATATACAATGCAAAACATAGATAAAAAGATGCCTAAGAAAGTGTAAATTAGAGAATTTGCCAGGGCCAACAGAATGTTCTAGGCAACGAGGGTTGCAAAGCCTAAGTTGTCTCAGAGCAGGGAAATTGTGGTAGGGGGGACTGGTTGGGAAGTAACGGCTTCTATCCCTTGACTGGACCACCTTGGCGCAGTTTTCATAGTGGCATTTTGTGGCTGTCCGTTGGCTAGTCCGGCCATACGACGGTTCAGAGGCGTTACACGTAGGGTCAGCAAAAGATAAAGCCTATGATCAAGTCTTAGAAATTGTTCATGTTGGCCCTGTTAGCGTTGGGAACTGCGGATTTGTGTTGTAGATAGTGTATGGTTTGTTTATTCTTCTCTCTCCATTTTTGGTGGTCTAGGTACAAAATCTCAGTCTAACTTTTTCTTCAATTAAATTGATCGGCTGTGTAGTGACCCTCACCCAGAGGTAAATTTCAAAATAAAAACTTAAGGCTAAAAGATCAAGAGAGGAAGCCAGCAAGGAGAGTAGAAAGATTGCTGAAGAAAAGTCCAAGAAAACCTAGACGGATCGAAAAATGGCCGAGTTGTCCGAAGATGTCCGAAGGACCGAGAGTTGTCTGAAGCGTATCGCAAAATACCAAGAGATGCCGAGGATATTCGAGAATGTCCGAGAATTGCCGAGAAAGTCCGAGAGCTGCCGATGATATCCGAGGATGTACGAGAGTGCCGAGAGTTGCCGAGGATGTCCGAAGATTTACCGAGGATGTCCGAGAGTTGCCGAGAGTTGCCGATAACGTCTGAGAGGGATGACCGAGAGTTGCCGATGACGACCAAGTATTGCCGAGAGTTACCGAGAAGGACCGAGTAAAGTCAAGAGATGACCGACGACCGGCCGACCCGACAAGATTCTGGAAATTGCGGAATTTGTTTTCTCAAAAATCAACCAATGAGAAAGCATGCAAGTTAGAAGAGGAATCCATGAAGGATATTCCATGGCATCTCTACAACAAAATTGGAAGTGGGAAGCATCATCATTTCCAAGAAGCCAATCGCATTTTATTCAAAGTGTGAATGGGAAAACATGCAAGATTCCTTTGGACAAGTGTTTCTCACACTCAGCAAGTGTACAAGCAAGAAATTTTGTGGCCACAAGACTTGGCAAACGCCAAACATGCATTGGGCCAAGTCGTCGCCCTCTTCCTCTATATAAGGACCTCTACCCTCTCTCATTTTCGCCAAAAATTCATAAGTAAAGAAGAGAGAAAGAAAGAAAGGAGAGGAAGAGAGAAAGAGGAGTGAAAGAGAAGAAGTGCTGCCGCAAGGGAGAAGAAGGGAAGAAGAGAAGAAGCAAGACAAGACTATCGACGACCGTTGTTAAGTGTTGAATCGAGAAGGAACTCGATTTCAACAAGGGAGAGGATTCAAGTGTTAACGTGAAGAAAGTCCGACCACTCCTTCCAGAGATTGTCGGTTTTCTGTGAGTTCAGGCACATATTTCGCCGGACTATATGGGGAATAAAGACATCCATCTAGTGCACGGTTTGCATGAGCATTTAGTTGCATTTTACTTGAATTCCTTTGTGATTTTCTTGTTTAAATGCATGGGCGGTGAGGTTATACCAATTACTAGTTCGAAATGTTCTAGTAACAAGGGTGATAACTAGTTAAGATACTTGTAAAATTATGAGCTTAAAAACCATATAAACTCAAGTATCAACTTTGGTGAAGTCTTAATGCGTTTTAGTCCGCGAGAAATTCCGGCTAAACGTAGTAAGACTTGGTATTGCTATCCTTCCCATCCGTACCACATGCAGCCGCGACATGCAACCCATGTTCGTGTGTTTGTAGGGTTGGTTACGAAGAGCTCGGAGGTTACTGGGCTCGCTACCCTGGCCGAGACTGTCTACACGACGGTGTGGCTTTGAGTGATGTCCGATTGCATGCCTCTGTGGTTGCAATACGGTTGTTCATGAGGGGTTAGGGAAATGAAGCATACCAGGCCCAGAAATTAAAACTTGTTTAAAACTCTTGTTTTTATTCAAGATATTGTTGTTGCATGTTGTTGCATGTTATTGTGTTTGCAATAAATTGTATTGCTTAGCTTATTAGCTTTCGCATGCTATCTCTGATTGCTTGATGTTTGTGATGCTTGCTTGCATGTTGTTTGTTGTTGATGTTTGGGGTTGGGGGATTAATATGTTGCAGGAACCCTGAGCTCACTAAGTAATCTTAGATTACTTATGATAATATTTTGTGCTGCAGGTGACTCTAGAGGGAACTAGAGGGCGTGGTGAACGATAGGAACCCGGAGTAGTTTTTAGTTTATGTCTATTGTAAAATACAAGTATGTCTTTTATTTCAAATCAAACTCGGTACTAAGCCTTGTCCAAAAACTCTTTTGTAATAACTCTTTTTGTTAATCGAAATATTCGGGTTTCCTTTAATCGGGCGAGTCGTACTGATATAGACTTTGTCCGAGTCGGCTCAACGCACAGCGTGTCTGTGGGGTTGCAAAGCCTGAAGGATGTGCCGTGTGGTCGGGAACCTCACCGATGGACTGGCCAAAGGGTCCAGATTCGTTCTTGCACCCAGCCGGATCGTTGGTGAACGTTTCCTTAGTGGCGTCCCGGGGCTGTCCGATGGTCTTCATGGTCATAGAACGGTTTGGGAGCGTTACAACGGTGGTATCAGAGCATGGTTATTGTAGTGACCCTCACCAAGGGGTAAAAATGTTGATGTCAATTCAAGTCCAAAAGACCAAGAAAAGAAGGCAGTAAGAAGAGCTGAAAGTTTGATAAAGGAAAGTCCGAGAAAAGTTTACGGGTCGAGAATTGGCCGAGTCGTCCGAGACGTACCACCCGTGACGCATCGTCCGGCAGTCGCCGAGAAATGCCGAGACTGTCGAGTACCCGAGAAAGTTGTCGAGTACTCGAGGAAGTTGTCGAGTACCCGAGAGAGTTGTCGAGTACCCGGGAAAGTTGTTGAGTACTCGAGGAAGTTGCCGAGAGCGCCAAAGGAAGTTGCCGATAGATGCCGAGAGTGCCCGAGAGAGCTGCCGAGGACCGACGACTGTCAACCGAGGATATTAAAAGTCTTCCCCACCGAAAATCGTTTAAGTCCAAGAAAGTTAGTGGGATTAATATTTTAATCTTGAAGACTTAGTGGAGTTTAGTGGAGGATTAAAAATTCAAGGAAGCTAAGTGGAATTCAAGGTGGCTAATTAAAACTATTCCAAGTGTTAAATGGTGCTCTAATGAACACTAATAAGGAGAGTGCATGCAGCATGCATTGGTCGACTCCACTGCCCAAATCCTCTATAAATACCTCTTCATCCTTCTCATTTTCGCAAGAATCATAAAGGGTTAAGTTAAGGAAAACTTGAGAGAAAGTGAGCGAAAGAGAAGAGAAAGGAGAGAGGGTTTGCGAAGAAAGAAGAAGGTGTTGCCGCTGAGAGAAACGAAGATAAGGTGCAAGACTAAGACTATCGACTACTGTCCACGGTTAGATCGAGAAGGAAATTGATCCTAACCAAAAAGACGATCCAAGTGTGCCGTGGGAGGAGCTTCACCAAGGGAGACCGATCATCGATGGTTACAGTGAGTTCAGGCACATATTCTTTTGCCGGCTTCGTTGGAGAGTTAAAGACTTCCATCTAGTGCGCGGTTTCCATGAATCATGTAGATGCATTTACTTGAAATTCTTCTATGTTTTTCTTGTTAAGTTGCATGCAAGGGGAGGTTAAGCCAGTTGCTAGATCGAGATGTTCTAGTAACAAGGGCGATGATGAGTTGGGAATACTTGAAAATTTATGAAGTGAGATCATATACACTCAAGTATAATTTTCGGTAAGGTTATAATGCGTAGTAGTCCGCGAGAAATTCCGACTTTACGTAGTATAAATTGGTATGGTCATTCTTCCCATTCCGTACCACATGCAGCCGCGACATGCAACCCATGTTCGTGTGTCTGTAGGGTTGGTTACGAAGGGCTTGGAGGTTACTGGGCTCGCTACCCTGGTCGAGGCTATCTACACGACGGTGTAGCTTCGAGAGTGATCCGTTCGCATGCCTTTGTGGTTCAACTCGGTGATACATGAGGGGTTTGGGGGAAAGGAAGTATACTGGGCCCAATGGATTAGAACTTGATAGAACTCTCGTTTAGTTCAGGTTAAATTGTTGCATGTTTTGTGTTCATGCTTGCATGTTGTCGTTTGTTATTGCATGTAGATTCAATGGAGTGTGGAGAAATTTTGCTTAGCTTATCAGCTTCCGCATGTTATCTCTGACGGTTTGTTGTGCTATGCACTAGCATGTTGAATCTTATGCTTGGCAATGGTTTAAATTGCTTGCATGTTGATGGTTTATGTCCGCATGTTAATCATATGCGCTTGCATGTTGTTTGTTGATGGGGTTTGGGATTGGGGTTTAATTTTCTGCAGGAACCCTGAGCTCACTAAGTAATCTTAGATTTCCTATGATAATATTGTTGTGCTGCAGGTAACCCTAGAGGGAACTAGAGGGCATGGTGAACGATAGGATTCCAGAGTAGTTTTATTTTGGTGTCTATTGTAAAATTCAAGTATGTTTTATTGCGTACCAAACTTTGGCGCGAAGCCTTGTTGATTTTGATGTAATCGTTTAAAGTAAAACTTTTTTTTTTATGTTTTAATGAATTCGGCTTTTTGTTAATCGAGCGAGTCGTACTGATATAGACTTTGTCCGAGTCGGCTCAACACACGACGTGTCTGTAAGGTTGCAAAGCCTGAAAGATGTGTCGTGTGGTCGGAAATCTCACCGGTGGACTGGCCAAAGAGTCTCGATTTGTTCTTGTAGTTGGCCAGATCGTCGGTGAACGTTTCCAAAGTGGCGTCCCGGTGCCGTCCGAAGGCCTGGGTGGTCGTAGTACGGTTCGGGGGTGTTACAACGGTGGTATCAGAGCATGGTTATGATGCTGTATAGGACTTGTGTTTTCAAATGATTTTTCGAGTCAAATGGTTGCAGTAGACACCTAGTGATGTGATCGCAAGACGCGACCTCAGCCAAGAAGACCAAGACACGCTGGACGCGACCGAGACGCCTGACCAAGACGCATCGGATGCGACCAGGGCAACCTCTTCAGACGCGGCCAAGGCTCCAACGATCTTTCCCGGAGCCACCACACGTTCCAAGAGCTCAGCAAAGGCGGCCAAACAGCGGCTCAACCTATTTGTCCGAACCTACGTCCAACACCAGCCACCCCACGAAGACTCCGAAGGCTCAGTCCGCTTAGTCTTCACACTTACCCAAGAGTGAAGACGGTCAAGTCGTTAAGCGAGGAAGTGTACTCTTTTTCCTCACTCCGGGTTTGTCCCAATGGGTTTACCGGAGGAGGTTTTAACGAGGCATGGAGCTAAACGCAAAACGCCTAAAGGCTAAGTTGCTTCACGCGCAAGGCCAAAGCGGTTATCTCTCTTTCCCTCTTATTTTTGGTTTAATTTTGAACTTGAGAATATTCTCTTTTGATCCTATGTTTTTGAACGTTGGAGAGTGTTTGTGGCTAAGCGTGTTAGTCAAAGGGTGGCAATGTGTTCTCTTTGTAAAGGGGACACGTCAAAAGGACGATGTGCGGATCAAGATGAATCCGCGTGTCCTTAAGCTCCTATCTAGACCTAGCTATTTAAACTCTCCTTAAGCCCTTGTTCCTCCTTAGACTTGTATGAAAATAAAACTTTTCCTCAAGAGAGATTCTTGAAACTTGTCTCACTCTTCTCTTTCTTCAATCAGGGATTGAACCTTGACAAAACCCTAACAAGCTGCGAACCGGGTTCGCCCTTGTTAACGACCGTATCAAGAGGAGAGCCAAACCTCTTGTGTCGTCAATCGATCCATCCGTATTTCCCCTCACCTCGTTTCCATCTGTCCTCTTTCATCTTTCTCGAGTCCCCTCGAATCACCTCAAATCATCCCCGCTATCGTTTCCCTCGAAGACGTCCACCCGCTCGTTCCGCATCCGTACTGTCCGATTGAACCGTTCGTGGCTTGCCGATGTATCTCCCGAACGGCTCGTTTGAATTCCTTCAAACTCCGTTTCCCTCGTTTGATTCTCTCCTAGATCCAAAGCCCAGAACCTCGGCCGAGAAAAGCTTCACTGACTGAAAGTTGACCGAGAGCTCAAGCCGCGTCCGTACCGCGATCGTACCGTGACCGTGTCCTCGGGTGACATCAGCTAGGGTAATCCGGATCGTTCATCACTCAGGGTTAGATGGGATTAAGTAAACCCTTTGTTTATCGTGGATGCAGATGTCTCGTCAAGGATCCAAAAGGACAAGGTCGACGCATCGTTCGTCGGACACAAGGATCGTCGGTGAACGTTTCCAAAGTGGCGTCCCGGTGCCGTCCAAAGGCCTGGGTGGTCCTAGTGCGGTTCGGGGACGTTACAGTTATGATGCTATATTACTCGCGTTTTCAAATGTTTTATCGAGTCAAAATGGTCGCAGTAGACACTTAGGATAATCCGATTCGTTCATCACTTAGGGTTAGATGGGATTAAGTAAACCTTGTTGATCGTGGATGCAGATGTCTGGTCAAGGATCCGACAGGTCTAGATCGACGCACTTTTCGCCGGGCACAGAGAGGGGTTCAAGTCAACAGTTTGGTCTGTAGGAATGGGGTCCGCACTTTGGAGATGCTCAAGGGGAGGAATCATTTCCAGGCATATTTGAACCGAATATGTATATGCCTGAATGGGATGTACCGGCCGCGACGCCGAGGTACACACCATCGAGCTCAACTCGATTCAGTACACCTGAGAATATGTATCCGCCAGGATTTTCACCGATCAGGCAGTACGCTACCGATCCGAACCAAAACATGCCAAGAGGAGAACCAGTTCGTGGAGGAGGCCTGAATGAGCCGAATGTACCAGAGACTCAGCAGACGCTTAAATGATTCAAGATCTTTTAAACCACATGATTCAGCAGCAGCAAAACCAAGGAAGTCAACCAGCAGAAACTTCTTCAGACCACTTTCTAAAGTTGGTAGTGATGATGACAAACCTAGGACTTCCCAAGTTCAAAGGAGATCAGAACACTGTCCTAGCAGACGCATGAATAAGAGAATTGGAGACTTACTTTGACATGTCAAAGTGTCCGGAGGAGTTTAGGAGACCAATCGCGGTCAAATTCTTGGAAGAAGATGCTCGTGCATGGTGGGATAGCGTAGTTCCTTGCTATCGATTTCAGACTATATCATGGGATATATTCCGGAGAGAATTTGAGCAAAAGTACTTTCCACCAGAGTCACGTGATCGACTAGAGAATAAGTTCTTGCGACTGGAACAAGGTGAGATGAGTGTTCTAGCCTATGGGAGAGTTTTCACCAGACTTCGGAGATATTTGTACCAGGGTAATGACGATGAGCTAGCCATGGCCCGGAGATTCTTTAACGGACTTAGGCCAGATATAAAGGGAAGGTTACACGCTGTGACATATCGAAGTGTCGCAGAAGTGGAGGAGAGAGCAGTGAGTGTTGAGGAGGCCATCGAGACGGAAAAGGAGATTATGGCCCAAGAGAAAAGAAGGAACCAGTGCGGCAAAATAAGATTTTGAACTTCCGGAAGGTGAATCAAGTAGCAGGACAAAATTGGGGCGCAGGCCATGGTAAAGTCAATATGACTGTTAACCAAGAAGGACGCACTGTGAGCAACATGGATCCCAGGGGATGCTATCTTTGTGGTCAACTTGGGAATTTTGCTCGAGCTTGTCCAACCGTTGAGGAAACTAAGAATACTAGTCTCTCGTCTGTCACATGTTTCTACTGTGACGAGATGGGACACTATGCGACCTCATGTCCACCGAAGCCGACCAAAACGAACGCCCAAACTATGAACCGTGCCCAGCCAGCGCAGCAAGCGAAGGAACCCCCAGCGAAGAAGCAAGCAACCCTAGCAAATGTTTTTGCTTTCGGAGTAGAGCCACCCAAAACCCCAAAGCCTGCGAAAGGCCTTATAACATGTTTGATCGGGTTCTAACTCTCTTGTGATTGTTGTGTGTTTGTGTGTTTAGCTTTTGCATTGCATTTTTATATTTGCCTTGCATTTAGGAACATTACTTGTTGGTGGTAACCCCACACATGTACTGTTTGATTCGGGAGCGTCCAATAGTTTTGTGACTCCCGGAGTGGCTGACAAGTTTGGAGACTTGTGTGAGGAAGAAGAAGTGAACATCAACGTCTACACCGCTGGTAATCAACCGCCTTTGAAGACGAGAAGATGGTTCAAGGAAGTGTCGATAGTCTTGCAGGATACAAACGTCCCGGTGAATCCTCTAGTGATGCCGTTGGAGAGGTTCGATGCTATTTTGGGAATGGATTGGTTATCGGAGCACCAAGCCCATATAGACTGCAGCAGGAGCAGAGTTATATTTGAAAATGGAGGAAGGACACCTCTAATTTTCAACTGAATTAGCCTGAGTAAGACGGCGTACTTCGAATCAGCAGTAAGGATTGGAAGATTGTTTGATGAAGAAAGCGTGTATCTAGTCACTCTTACCGCCATGGGAGTTGAGGACATTGCCATAGTCAAGAACTATGAGGACGTATTCAAGCCGTTGGAAGGATTGCCTCCACCAAAAAGCCATCCTTTCACCATAAATCTTTAGCCCGGAGCTACCCCAATTGCTAATGAATGAAGTTTTCCATTATTATTTGGATCAATTTGTGATTATATTCATCGATGACATCCTTATATATTCACGGAGTACAGAGGAGCGCGCAGAGCATTTGAGGAAAGTATTGGAGAGACTAAGGGAGATGAAGCTGTTCGGCAAGTTCAGCAAGTGTAAGTTCTGGCAAAGGGAGATTGGATTTCTAGGACACCGAGTTTCGGTGCAAGGCGTGTCCGCCGACCCAGAAAAGATTGCCGCAATTCAGGATTGGCTGAAGCCAACCTTAGTGACCGAAGTCAGAAGTTTCTTAGGCCTTGCAGGCTATTACCGGAAGTTTGTAAAGGGATTTTCATCCATTGCAAAACCTCTGACACGACTCACCGGTAAAGGAGTACCATTTATATGGAGCGAAGAAGTAGAATAAGCTTTTAGGAAGCTAAAAGGAGCATTAACATCGGCACCAATTTTGGCTCTACTCGAGCCTAATCAGCCGTATGCCGTGTATACCGATGCATCAAGAGTTGGAGTTGGAAGTGTTCTGACGCAAGGAGAGAGAGTTATTGCTTATGCCTCCCGACATTTAAGGAAGCATGAGGAGAACTACCCCACACGTGACCTAGAGATGGCAGCCGTGGTGTTTGCGCTAGGGATATGGAGATCCTACTTGTATGGAGAAGCGGTTCAGGTATTTACGGACCATCAAAGCCTTAAATACTTGTTCACGCAACCAGATCTTAATTTGCGGCAGAAAAGGTGGATGGAATTAATTGCCGATTACGATTTGAAGATTCAGTACAACCCAGGCAAAGCAAATGTATTTATAGATGCACTAAGCCGAAGGAAAGCACAAGTTGATGCCGAGAAAGATGTGGAGTCTCTAGCTGAAGAATTAAAGAAGGTAAGACTTCTAGCCTTAGTAGGAGAAACTAGTAAGCCGTTGGGTTTACAAGCTGTAACTCAAGGGAGCCTACTACATCGAATTCGTGAAGAGCAACCCAAGGACAAGAACCTGAAGTAGATTATCGAAGAATTGAAAAGTTGAGAAGGACCGAATGCTAGTGGTTATCATTTGGCGGATGATGATACCCTACTTCATAACGGGTGAATAACTGTACCAGACCGGAGTGGACTACGAGAAGAGATATTGAGAGCAGCCCACAGCTCAGAGTTAAGTATACATCCTGGAAGTACCAAGATGTACAAGGATGTGCGGAGATATTATCATTGGCATGGATTGAAGAGAGCAGTAGCACAATGGGTAAGCCAATGTGATTCATGTCAAAGAGTCAAGGTAGAACATCAAGTGCCAGCAGGTTTGCTTCGCATCTTGCCCATACCAACGTGGAAATGGGATTTTATCTCGATGGATTTTATTACCGGTCTACCAACAAGGAAGGGACAAATTAATGATGCAGTATGGGTAGTGGTTGATCGTTTAACCAAAGTAGCCCGTTTGGTTCCAGTAAGAAGCACGGATCAAGCGCCAGTCTTGGCAGAGAAATATATAGACGAGATTCTAAAGTTGCACGGTGTGCCAGCAAACATTGTCTCTGATCGAGATCCGAAATTCGCGTCATTATTTTGGCAAGATCTGCATAGGGCGTTGGGAACAGATGTTCACATGAGCACCTCATTCCACCTAGAGACGGATGGACAGACAGAAAGGACTATCCGAACCATAGAAGACATGATCCGACTATGTGCTTTGGAATGGTCATCAGATTGGGAGAAGAATTTGCCATTAGTCGAATTTGCGTATAACAATAGTTATCACTCAAGCATAGGCATGTCGCCCTTTGAAGCAATGTATGGAAGGCCCTGTCAAAAGCCTTTGTGTTGGACCAAAGTTGGGGAAAGGACAAGTTTCAATCACAAGCTGATTGATGAGACGACGGAGAAGATCAAGTTCATACGGGAGAGTATGTAGAAGGCACAACACCGTGAGAAGAAGTACGCAGATCGCAAAAGGCAGGAAGTGGAGTTTAAAGTCGGAGATATGGTGTACTTGAAGGTCGCACCACAAAAAGGAAAGGATCGATTTGGTAAAGTGGGAAAACTTGCGGTATGGTTAATCGGACCATACCCGATTGAGCAAAGAGTTGGAGAAGTAGCCTACCAACAAGCTATGCTAGAGATGATGCGGCTACATAAAATCTTCCATGTTTCACAACTACAGAAGCATGTGCCAGATCCTAACATGATTGTGCCCGAACCTATCGAGGAGTTGGAGCCTAATCTGACATACCCCGAAGGACCGTTTGGAATAGGGCAAAGAAGGACTCAGAAGTTGAAGAACAGGAATATTACTCAAATCCAAGTATTTTGGGGAAAGCAGAACCGTAAAGTCACACATGGGAAGATGAGGATAGAATTCAAGCCAAGAATCCTCAATTATTTGTCGAAGAAGAAGAAGCAGGAGCATCGGAACCCTATGGAATATGGGACAAATTCTATTAAGGGGGGGGGAGAATGTAGTGACCCTCACCCAGAGGTAAATTTCAAAATAAAAACACAAGGCCAAAAGATCAAGAGAGGAAGCCAGCAAGGAGAGTAGAAAGATTGCTGAAGAAAAGTCCGAGAAAATCTGGACGGATCGAGAAATGGCCGAGTTGTCCAAAGATGTCCGAAGGACCGAGAGTTGTCCAAAGCGTACCGCAAAATACTGAGAGTTGCCGAGGATATCCGAGAATTGCCGAGAAAGTTCAAGAGCTGCCGAGGATATCCGAGGATGTCCAAAAGTGCCGAGAATTGCCGAGGATGTCCGAAGATTTACCAAGGATGTTCGAGAGTTGGCGAGAGTTGCCGATAACGACTAAGAGGGATGAGCAAGAGTTGCCGATGACGACCGAGTATTGCCGAGAGTTTCCGAGAAGGATCAAGTAAAGTCGAGAGATGACCGACGACCGGCCGACCCGACAAGATTCCAGAAATTGTGGAATTTGTTTTCTCAAAAATCAACCAATGAGAAAGCATGCAAGTTAGAAGAGGAATCCATGAAGGATATTCCATGGCATCTCTACAACAAAATTGGAAGTGGGAAGCATCATCATTTCCAAGCAGCCAATCGCCTCTCATGCAAAGTGTGAATGGGAAAACATGCAAGATTCCTTTGGAAAAGTGTTGCTCACACTCAACAAGTGTACAAGCAAGAAATTTTGTGGCCACAAGACTTGGCAAACGCCAAACATGCATTGGGCCAAGTCGCGACCTCTTCCTCTATATAAGGACCTCTACCCTCTCTCATTTTCGCCAAAAATTCATAAGTAAAGAAGAGAGAAAGAGAGAAAGGAGAGAAAGAGAGAAAGAGGAGAGAAAGAGAAGAAGCAAGACAAGACTATCGACGACCGCTGTTAAGTGTTGAATCGAGAAGGAACTCGATTTCAACAAGGGAGATGATTCAAGTGTTGCCATGAAGAAAGTCCGACCACTCCTTCCAGAGATTGCCGGTTTTCTGTGAGTTCAGGCACATATTTCGCCGGAATAGATGGGGAATAAAGACATCCATCTAGTGCACGGTTTGCATGAGCATTTAGTTGCATTTTACTTGAATTTCTTTGTGATTTTCTTGTTTAAATGCATGCGCGGTGAGGTTATACCAGTTACTAGTTCGAAATGTTCTAGTAACAAGGGTGATAACTAGTTAAGATACTTGTAAAATTATGAGCTTAAAAACCATATAAACTCAAGTATCAACTTTGATGAAGTCTTAATGCGTTTTAGTCCGCGAGAAAGTCTAGCTAAGCGTAGTAAGACTTGGTATTGCTATCCTTCCCATCCGTACCACATGCAGTCGCGACATGCAACCCATGTTCGTGTGTTTGTAGGGTTGGTTACGAAGAGCTCGGAGGTTACTGGGCTCGCTACCCTGGCCGAGGCTGTCTACACGACGATGTGACTTTGAGTGATGTCCGATTGCATGCCTCTGTGGTTGCAATACGGTTGTTCATGAGGGGTTAGGAAAAGGAAGCATACTGGGCCCAGAAATTAAACTTGTTTGAAACTCGTGTTTTTATTCAAGTTATTGTTGTTGCATGTTGTTGCATGTTATTATTTTTGCACTAAATTGTATTGCTTAGCTTATTAGCTTCCGCATGCTATCTCTGATTGCTTGATGTTTGTGATGCTTGCTTGCATGTTGTTTGTTGTTGATGTTTGGGGTTGGGGGATTAATATGTTGCAAGAACCCTGAGCTCACTAAGTAATCCTAGATTACTTATAATAATATTTTGTGCTGCAGGTGACCCTAGAGGGAACTAGAGGGCGTGGTGAACGATAGGAACCCAGAGTAGTTTTTATTTTGTGTCGATTGTAAAATACAAGTATGTCTTTTATTTCAAATCAAACTCGGCACTAAGCCTTGTCCAAAAACTCTTTTGTAATAACTCTTTTTGTTAATCGAAATATCTGGGTTTCCTTTAATCGGGCGAGTCGTACTGATATAGACTTTGTCCGAGTCGGCTCAACGCATGGCGTGTCTGTGGGGTTTTAAAGCCTGAAGGATGTGCCGTGTGGTCGGAAACCTCACCGATGGACTGACCAAAGGATCCTGATTCGTTCTTGCACCCGGCCGGATCGTTGGTGAACGTCCCTATAGTGGCGTCTCGGTGCCGTCCGATGGCCTTCGTGGTCATAGAACGGTTCGGGGGCGTTACAGGCTGACTCTCTAGATCTAGTATACTTTTTTGATATTTTAATGATCTATAATACTTTCATTGATGCAATTTAGTACTAGTTCACAAAGTAGACTCATGTTGATTACTTGTTGCATGACTTTTTGATAGTAGAAGGTTTCATTTCGTATGCATCTTGTTTGTCTTGAAAAATGGTTTGTTCACATATACTGTATATAAAATATGTAGTTCACCCTGCAAGAGTCCCTAGTATTTGGGTCATAATCAGGTTCTTAATATACTGAGAGTACTCCACACTCACATCATGCTATGACACGTTTTATGTTATGTACCTGTTTTCTCACTACATATGGTATTTTTGTATTTATACAAACGTTGTTTTTTCTGAGTAAAGATACCTTAGAGTACAATGTATTAGATATTAACAAATACGAGGCCAATCATCTACAAGAACAAATTTTAAATTAAATTTCTGATTTGAACTTTTTTTCACGTTTATCAGATTTGACTCTTCTGTCTAGTAGAGTGGCTGGTCAGAATTTGAACCGGGATTAGAAATCATTGGAGATTTCACATCATTAAAGTCATAATAATCTGGACTGTTAGAATTGCGGAATTATTTAGAGAAGAGTAGAGGAGAATCGAGAGAATAAGAGGTGAAAAAGAATGTGTATTCAGAAAGACTTAATTAGAAAATTTTCTCTTATGTTGTTACAAGGCTTAATATAGAAACAAAGAGGCACATAGCCGTTAGATACAAAAGGAAGGAGATAGCCACTTGCTTGGGCAGGTCGTGATCATTCTTAATGATGAAAGCAATGTGCCCTTTCCCCTTGGTCGTCTCGTTGACACTCGCTCCTAAGGTGAATATGTGACTTCTTCCATGAGATATTTTATCTCCTCTCTTCTAGATCCTTCTCTTCTTATGGGCTTCTTATTACTAAGGCCTCTCCTTCTTATTTATCAAACCGAACCATGGCCTAATGGCCTAAGCCGTATGGTCACTTGTACGGACACTTGTAGGAACATCCGTACGGACAACCTTGATCTCGTGTCCTAGATCAATACTCCCCCTCAAGCTTAACTAAGTGAAACGGTTAAGCTTGGAACCCCGTAAGCCATCACCTCATTAAAAACCTCAAAGTAGAAAACCACATGGGACAAAACTAAATTGAGGGAAAAAGAGTATGATGGTCACGGGTAGGAGACTTGATCAAGGGTGAGTCAAGTCCACCAGTCGGAGCTTGTGGTGAATGTGATCACAAACTTTACGACAGGCGGCCTTGGTGAAGATATCAGTGAGCTGGTCCACGCTTGGTGTATGATATGGGAGTGTGACTCCTTCTTCAATCTTCTCGCGAACTTTGTGGCAGTCCAACTCGATGTGTTTGGTTCTTTCATGGAACACCGAGTTCGTGGCTATGTGGATTGCGGCTTCATTATCACAATGCATAGGAATTGGTGTTGATTGTTTGATGCCTAGTTCTTCTAACAATGCCTTGAGCCATGTTAGCTCGGTAGTCAGCTTTCGCATCGCTCTATACTCGGACTCGGCACTTGACATCGACACCACCTTTTGCTTCTTGGTCTTCCACGTGACTAAGTTGCCTCCTATGAAGGTACAATAGCCCGTTGTAGACTTCCTATCTGTCCGATCACCGCCCCAATCCGCATCACAATATCCTACAAGCTCGGTATTGTCATTCTTGCCCATCCATATGCCTTAGCCTGGGCTTTTCTTGAGGTAGTGAAGGATTCTATCCAAGAGACTCCAGTGGTAGGTTGTTGGAGCTTTCATGTACTGGCTAACCTGATTCACAGCATAGCAAATATCAGGTCTAGTGAGTGTTATGTATATAAGCTTACCCACAAGATGGCGATAGCGAGAAGGGTCTTCGTATGAAGGATCATTCCTCTCCCCCTTTCGCTCGACTTGGTAGCCATCAGGTAGGGGAGTGTCAACTGGTTTAGCTCCTAGTTTCCCTGTTTCACACAGCAAATCAAGAGTATACTTTCGTTGTGAGAGAAATAGCCCCTCCGGAGATCGGCACACTTCAATCCCAAGAAAATACTTAAGTTCACCAAGGTCGTTTATATCAAAAACAGCATTTAAGTGAGCTTTGATCTCCCTAATACCTTCTTGGTTGTCTCCATAGATGATAATGTCATCTACATATACGAGCACAACCACTATACCTTTATTGTTTTGAAGGGTGAAGAGTGAATTGTCCGAGTGAGTTTTCTTGAAGCCATACCCAATAAGTGTGGTTCTCAACTTGTGATACCAGGCACGTGGGGATTGTTTCAACCCATATATAGCCTTCCTTAGCCTTAACACCTTTCCGGGAGTGATAGTGTTTTCGAGTCCTGGTGGTGGTGTCATATATACTTCTTCTTTCAACTCTCCTTGTAAGAATGCGTTTTTGACATCCATCTGCCACAACTCCCAAGAGAGGTTGGTAGCCAAAGATAAGACAACTCTCATGTTGTGAAGCTTTGCCACTGGTGCGAACGTTTCTTTGTAGTCCTGGCCATATGTTTGAGTAAACCCTCGCGCCACTAGACGAGCTTTATATCTCTCTATGTCTCCATTACTTAGGTGCTTGATTGTGAAGACCCACTTTGAGCTTACCGCCTTATTCCCTGGTGGAAGGTCAGCTTCATCCCATGTGTGGTTCCTTATCATGGCCTCCACCTCGTCGTCTACCGCTCCAAGCCATTCTTTGCTTTCTTTCGCGTCCTCATATGTGTTTGGTATCGGTTGTTCGTCTAGCCTCCCAAGAAACACTTGGTGATCAGGTGGCAGACGCTTAAATGATTCAAGATCTTTTAAACCACATGATTCAGCAGCAGCAAAACCAAGGAAGTCAACCAGCAGAAACTTCTTCAGACCACTTTCTAAAGTTGGTAGTGATGATGACAAACCTAGGACTTCCCAAGTTCAAAGGAGATCAGAACACTGTCCTAGCAGACGCATGAATAAGAGAATTGGAGACTTACTTTGACATGTCAAAGTGTCCGGAGGAGTTTAGGAGACCAATCGCGGTCAAATTCTTGGAAGAAGATGCTCGTGCATGGTGGGATAGCGTAGTTCCTTGCTATCGATTTCAGACTATATCATGGGATATATTCCGGAGAGAATTTGAGCAAAAGTACTTTCCACCAGAGTCACGTGATCGACTAGAGAATAAGTTCTTGCGACTGGAACAAGGTGAGATGAGTGTTCTAGCCTATGGGAGAGTTTTCACCAGACTTCGGAGATATTTGTACCAGGGTAATGACGATGAGCTAGCCATGGCCCGGAGATTCTTTAACGGACTTAGGCCAGATATAAAGGGAAGGTTACACGCTGTGACATATCGAAGTGTCGCAGAAGTGGAGGAGAGAGCAGTGAGTGTTGAGGAGGCCATCGAGACGGAAAAGGAGATTATGGCCCAAGAGAAAAGAAGGAACCAGTGCGGCAAAATAAGATTTTGAACTTCCGGAAGGTGAATCAAGTAGCAGGACAAAATTGGGGCGCAGGCCATGGTAAAGTCAATATGACTGTTAACCAAGAAGGACGCACTGTGAGCAACATGGATCCCAGGGGATGCTATCTTTGTGGTCAACTTGGGAATTTTGCTCGAGCTTGTCCAACCGTTGAGGAAACTAAGAATACTAGTCTCTCGTCTGTCACATGTTTCTACTGTGACGAGATGGGACACTATGCGACCTCATGTCCACCGAAGCCGACCAAAACGAACGCCCAAACTATGAACCGTGCCCAGCCAGCGCAGCAAGCGAAGGAACCCCCAGCGAAGAAGCAAGCAACCCTAGCAAATGTTTTTGCTTTCGGAGTAGAGCCACCCAAAACCCCAAAGCCTGCGAAAGGCCTTATAACATGTTTGATCGGGTTCTAACTCTCTTGTGATTGTTGTGTGTTTGTGTGTTTAGCTTTTGCATTGCATTTTTATATTTGCCTTGCATTTAGGAACATTACTTGTTGGTGGTAACCCCACACATGTACTGTTTGATTCGGGAGCGTCCAATAGTTTTGTGACTCCCGGAGTGGCTGACAAGTTTGGAGACTTGTGTGAGGAAGAAGAAGTGAACATCAACGTCTACACCGCTGGTAATCAACCGCCTTTGAAGACGAGAAGATGGTTCAAGGAAGTGTCGATAGTCTTGCAGGATACAAACGTCCCGGTGAATCCTCTAGTGATGCCGTTGGAGAGGTTCGATGCTATTTTGGGAATGGATTGGTTATCGGAGCACCAAGCCCATATAGACTGCAGCAGGAGCAGAGTTATATTTGAAAATGGAGGAAGGACACCTCTAATTTTCAACTGAATTAGCCTGAGTAAGACGGCGTACTTCGAATCAGCAGTAAGGATTGGAAGATTGTTTGATGAAGAAAGCGTGTATCTAGTCACTCTTACCGCCATGGGAGTTGAGGACATTGCCATAGTCAAGAACTATGAGGACGTATTCAAGCCGTTGGAAGGATTGCCTCCACCAAAAAGCCATCCTTTCACCATAAATCTTTAGCCCGGAGCTACCCCAATTGCTAATGAATGAAGTTTTCCATTATTATTTGGATCAATTTGTGATTATATTCATCGATGACATCCTTATATATTCACGGAGTACAGAGGAGCGCGCAGAGCATTTGAGGAAAGTATTGGAGAGACTAAGGGAGATGAAGCTGTTCGGCAAGTTCAGCAAGTGTAAGTTCTGGCAAAGGGAGATTGGATTTCTAGGACACCGAGTTTCGGTGCAAGGCGTGTCCGCCGACCCAGAAAAGATTGCCGCAATTCAGGATTGGCTGAAGCCAACCTTAGTGACCGAAGTCAGAAGTTTCTTAGGCCTTGCAGGCTATTACCGGAAGTTTGTAAAGGGATTTTCATCCATTGCAAAACCTCTGACACGACTCACCGGTAAAGGAGTACCATTTATATGGAGCGAAGAAGTAGAATAAGCTTTTAGGAAGCTAAAAGGAGCATTAACATCGGCACCAATTTTGGCTCTACTCGAGCCTAATCAGCCGTATGCCGTGTATACCGATGCATCAAGAGTTGGAGTTGGAAGTGTTCTGACGCAAGGAGAGAGAGTTATTGCTTATGCCTCCCGACATTTAAGGAAGCATGAGGAGAACTACCCCACACGTGACCTAGAGATGGCAGCCGTGGTGTTTGCGCTAGGGATATGGAGATCCTACTTGTATGGAGAAGCGGTTCAGGTATTTACGGACCATCAAAGCCTTAAATACTTGTTCACGCAACCAGATCTTAATTTGCGGCAGAAAAGGTGGATGGAATTAATTGCCGATTACGATTTGAAGATTCAGTACAACCCAGGCAAAGCAAATGTATTTATAGATGCACTAAGCCGAAGGAAAGCACAAGTTGATGCCGAGAAAGATGTGGAGTCTCTAGCTGAAGAATTAAAGAAGGTAAGACTTCTAGCCTTAGTAGGAGAAACTAGTAAGCCGTTGGGTTTACAAGCTGTAACTCAAGGGAGCCTACTACATCGAATTCGTGAAGAGCAACCCAAGGACAAGAACCTGAAGTAGATTATCGAAGAATTGAAAAGTTGAGAAGGACCGAATGCTAGTGGTTATCATTTGGCGGATGATGATACCCTACTTCATAACGGGTGAATAACTGTACCAGACCGGAGTGGACTACGAGAAGAGATATTGAGAGCAGCCCACAGCTCAGAGTTAAGTATACATCCTGGAAGTACCAAGATGTACAAGGATGTGCGGAGATATTATCATTGGCATGGATTGAAGAGAGCAGTAGCACAATGGGTAAGCCAATGTGATTCATGTCAAAGAGTCAAGGTAGAACATCAAGTGCCAGCAGGTTTGCTTCGCATCTTGCCCATACCAACGTGGAAATGGGATTTTATCTCGATGGATTTTATTACCGGTCTACCAACAAGGAAGGGACAAATTAATGATGCAGTATGGGTAGTGGTTGATCGTTTAACCAAAGTAGCCCGTTTGGTTCCAGTAAGAAGCACGGATCAAGCGCCAGTCTTGGCAGAGAAATATATAGACGAGATTCTAAAGTTGCATGGTGTGCCAGCAAACATTGTCTCTGATCGAGATCCGAAATTCGCGTCATTATTTTGGCAAGATCTGCATAGGGCGTTGGGAACAGATGTTCACATGAGCACCTCATTCCACCTAGAGACGGATGGACAGACAGAAAGGACTATCCGAACCATAGAAGACATGATCCGACTATGTGCTTTGGAATGGTCATCAGATTGGGAGAAGAATTTGCCATTAGTCGAATTTGCGTATAACAATAGTTATCACTCAAGCATAGGCATGTCGCCCTTTGAAGCAATGTATGGAAGGCCCTGTCAAAAGCCTTTGTGTTGGACCAAAGTTGGGGAAAGGACAAGTTTCAATCACAAGCTGATTGATGAGACGACGGAGAAGATCAAGTTCATACGGGAGAGTATGTAGAAGGCACAACACCGTGAGAAGAAGTACGCAGATCGCAAAAGGCAGGAAGTGGAGTTTAAAGTCGGAGATATGGTGTACTTGAAGGTCGCACCACAAAAAGGAAAGGATCGATTTGGTAAAGTGGGAAAACTTGCGGTATGGTTAATCGGACCATACCCGATTGAGCAAAGAGTTGGAGAAGTAGCCTACCAACAAGCTATGCTAGAGATGATGCGGCTACATAAAATCTTCCATGTTTCACAACTACAGAAGCATGTGCCAGATCCTAACATGATTGTGCCCGAACCTATCGAGGAGTTGGAGCCTAATCTGACATACCCCGAAGGACCGTTTGGAATAGGGCAAAGAAGGACTCAGAAGTTGAAGAACAGGAATATTACTCAAATCCAAGTATTTTGGGGAAAGCAGAACCGTAAAGTCACACATGGGAAGATGAGGATAGAATTCAAGCCAAGAATCCTCAATTATTTGTCGAAGAAGAAGAAGCAGGAGCATCGGAACCCTATGGAATATGGGACAAATTCTATTAAGGGGGGGGGGGGAGAATGTAGTGACCCTCACCCAGAGGTAAATTTCAAAATAAAAACACAAGGCCAAAAGATCAAGAGAGGAAGCCAGCAAGGAGAGTAGAAAGATTGCTGAAGAAAAGTCCGAGAAAATCTGGACGGATCGAGAAATGGCCGAGTTGTCCAAAGATGTCCGAAGGACCGAGAGTTGTCCAAAGCGTACCGCAAAATACTGAGAGTTGCCGAGGATATCCGAGAATTGCCGAGAAAGTTCAAGAGCTGCCGAGGATATCCGAGGATGTCCAAAAGTGCCGAGAATTGCCGAGGATGTCCGAAGATTTACCAAGGATGTTCGAGAGTTGGCGAGAGTTGCCGATAACGACTAAGAGGGATGAGCAAGAGTTGCCGATGACGACCGAGTATTGCCGAGAGTTTCCGAGAAGGATCAAGTAAAGTCGAGAGATGACCGACGACCGGCCGACCCGACAAGATTCCAGAAATTGTGGAATTTGTTTTCTCAAAAATCAACCAATGAGAAAGCATGCAAGTTAGAAGAGGAATCCATGAAGGATATTCCATGGCATCTCTACAACAAAATTGGAAGTGGGAAGCATCATCATTTCCAAGCAGCCAATCGCCTCTCATGCAAAGTGTGAATGGGAAAACATGCAAGATTCCTTTGGAAAAGTGTTGCTCACACTCAACAAGTGTACAAGCAAGAAATTTTGTGGCCACAAGACTTGGCAAACGCCAAACATGCATTGGGCCAAGTCGCGACCTCTTCCTCTATATAAGGACCTCTACCCTCTCTCATTTTCGCCAAAAATTCATAAGTAAAGAAGAGAGAAAGAAAGAAAGGAGAGAAAGAGAGAAAGAGGAGAGAAAGAGAAGAAGCAAGACAAGACTATCGACGACCGCTGTTAAGTGTTGAATCGAGAAGGAACTCGATTTCAACAAGGGAGATGATTCAAGTGTTGCCATGAAGAAAGTCCGACCACTCCTTCCAGAGATTGCCGGTTTTCTGTGAGTTCAGGCACATATTTCGCCGGAATAGATGGGGAATAAAGACATCCATCTAGTGCACGGTTTGCATGAGCATTTAGTTGCATTTTACTTGAATTTCTTTGTGATTTTCTTGTTTAAATGCATGCGCGGTGAGGTTATACCAGTTACTAGTTCGAAATGTTCTAGTAACAAGGGTGATAACTAGTTAAGATACTTGTAAAATTATGAGCTTAAAAACCATATAAACTCAAGTATCAACTTTGATGAAGTCTTAATGCGTTTTAGTCCGCGAGAAAGTCTAGCTAAGCGTAGTAAGACTTGGTATTGCTATCCTTCCCATCCGTACCACATGCAGTCGCGACATGCAACCCATGTTCGTGTGTTTGTAGGGTTGGTTACGAAGAGCTCGGAGGTTACTGGGCTCGCTACCCTGGCCGAGGCTGTCTACACGACGATGTGGCTTTGAGTGATGTCCGATTGCATGCCTCTGTGGTTGCAATACGGTTGTTCATGAGGGGTTAGGAAAAGGAAGCATACTGGGCCCAGAAATTAAACTTGTTTGAAACTCGTGTTTTTATTCAAGTTATTGTTGTTGCATGTTGTTGCATGTTATTATTTTTGCACTAAATTGTATTGCTTAGCTTATTAGCTTCCGCATGCTATCTCTGATTGCTTGATGTTTGTGATGCTTGCTTGCATGTTGTTTGTTGTTGATGTTTGGGGTTGGGGGATTAATATGTTGCAAGAACCCTGAGCTCACTAAGTAATCCTAGATTACTTATAATAATATTTTGTGCTGCAGGTGAGCCTAGAGGGAACTAGAGGGCGTGGTGAACGATAGGAACCCAGAGTAGTTTTTATTTTGTGTCGATTGTAAAATACAAGTATGTCTTTTATTTCAAATCAAACTCGGCACTAAGCCTTGTCCAAAAACTCTTTTGTAATAACTCTTTTTGTTAATCGAAATATCTGGGTTTCCTTTAATCGGGCGAGTCGTACTGATATAGACTTTGTCCGAGTCGGCTCAACGCATGGCGTGTCTGTGGGGTTTTAAAGCCTGAAGGATGTGCCGTGTGGTCGGAAACCTCACCGATGGACTGACCAAAGGATCCTGATTCGTTCTTGCACCCGGCCGGATCGTTGGTGAACGTCCCTATAGTGGCGTCTCGGTGCCGTCCGATGGCCTTCGTGGTCATAGAACAGTTCGGGGGCGTTACAGGCTGACTCTCTAGATCTAGTATACTTTTTTGATATTTTAATGATCTATAATACTTTCATTGATGCAATTTAGTACTAGTTCACAAAGTAGACTCATGTTGATTACTTGTTGCATGACTTTTTGATAGTAGAAGGTTTCATTTCGTATGCATCTTGTTTGTCTTGAAAAATGGTTTGTTCACATATACTGTATATAAAATATGTAGTTCACCCTGCAAGAGTCCCTAGTATTTGGGTCATAATCAGGTTCTTAATATACTGAGAGTACTCCACACTCACATCATGCTATGACACGTTTTATGTTATGTACCTGTTTTCTCACTACATATGGTATTTTTGTATTTATACAAACACTGTTTTTTCTGAGTAAAGATACCTTAGAGTACAATGTATTAGATATTAACAAATACGAGGCCAATCATCTACAAGAACAAATTTTAAATTAAATTTCTGATTTGAACTTTTTTTCACGTTTATCAGATTTGACTCTTCTGTCTAGTAGAGTGGCTGGTCAGAATTTGAACCGGGATTAGAAATCATTGGAGATTTCACATCATTAAAGTCATAATAATCTGGACTGTTAGAATTGCGGAATTATTTAGAGAAGAGTAGAGGAGAATCGAGAGAATAAGAGGTGAAAAAGAATGTGTATTCAGAAAGACTTAATTAGAAAATTTTCTCTTATGTTGTTACAAGGCTTAATATAGAAACAAAGAGGCACATAGCCGTTAGATACAAAAGGAAGGAGATAGCCACTTGCTTGGGCAGGTCGTGATCATTCTTAATGATGAAAGCAATGTGCCCTTTCCCCTTGGTCGTCTCGTTGACACTCGCTCCTAAGGTGAATATGTGACTTCTTCCATGAGATATTTTATCTCCTCTCTTCTAGATCCTTCTCTTCTTATGGGCTTCTTATTACTAAGGCCTCTCCTTCTTATTTATCAAACCGAACCATGGCCTAATGGCCTAAGCCGTATGGTCACTTGTACGGACACTTGTAGGAACATCCGTACGGACAACCTTGATCTCGTGTCCTAGATCAATACTCCCCCTCAAGCTTAACTAAGTGAAACGGTTAAGCTTGGAACCCCGTAAGCCATCACCTCATTAAAAACCTCAAAGTAGAAAACCACATGGGACAAAACTAAATTGAGGGAAAAAGAGTATGATGGTCACGGGTAGGAGACTTGATCAAGGGTGAGTCAAGTCCACCAGTCGGAGCTTGTGGTGAATGTGATCACAAACTTTACGACAGGCGGCCTTGGTGAAGATATCAGTGAGCTGGTCCACGCTTGGTGTATGATATGGGAGTGTGACTCCTTCTTCAATCTTCTCGCGAACTTTGTGGCAGTCCAACTCGATGTGTTTGGTTCTTTCATGGAACACCGAGTTCGTGGCTATGTGGATTGCGGCTTCATTATCACAATGCATAGGAATTGGTGTTGATTGTTTGATGCCTAGTTCTTCTAACAATGCCTTGAGCCATGTTAGCTCGGTAGTCAGCTTTCGCATCGCTCTATACTCGGACTCGGCACTTGACATCGACACCACCTTTTGCTTCTTGGTCTTCCACGTGACTAAGTTGCCTCCTATGAAGGTACAATAGCCCGTTGTAGACTTCCTATCTGTCCGATCACCGCCCCAATCCGCATCACAATATCCTACAAGCTCGGTATTGTCATTCTTGCCCATCCATATGCCTTAGCCTGGGCTTTTCTTGAGGTAGTGAAGGATTCTATCCAAGAGACTCCAGTGGTAGGTTGTTGGAGCTTTCATGTACTGGCTAACCTGATTCACAGCATAGCAAATATCAGGTCTAGTGAGTGTTATGTATATAAGCTTACCCACAAGATGGCGATAGCGAGAAGGGTCTTCGTATGAAGGATCATTCCTCTCCCCCTTTCGCTCGACTTGGTAGCCATCAGGTAGGGGAGTGTCAACTGGTTTAGCTCCTAGTTTCCCTGTTTCACACAGCAAATCAAGAGTATACTTTCGTTGTGAGAGAAATAGCCCCTCCGGAGATCGGCACACTTCAATCCCAAGAAAATACTTAAGTTCACCAAGGTCGTTTATATCAAAAACAGCATTTAAGTGAGCTTTGATCTCCCTAATACCTTCTTGGTTGTCTCCATAGATGATAATGTCATCTACATATACGAGCACAACCACTATACCTTTATTGTTTTGAAGGGTGAAGAGTGAATTGTCCGAGTGAGTTTTCTTGAAGCCATACCCAATAAGTGTGGTTCTCAACTTGTGATACCAGGCACGTGGGGATTGTTTCAACCCATATATAGCCTTCCTTAGCCTTAACACCTTTCCGGGAGTGATAGTGTTTTCGAGTCCTGGTGGTGGTGTCATATATACTTCTTCTTTCAACTCTCCTTGTAAGAATGCGTTTTTGACATCCATCTGCCACAACTCCCAAGAGAGGTTGGTAGCCAAAGATAAGACAACTCTCATGTTGTGAAGCTTTGCCACTGGTGCGAACGTTTCTTTGTAGTCCTGGCCATATGTTTAAGTAAACCCTCGCGCCACTAGACGAGCTTTATATCTCTCTATGTCTCCATTACTTAGGTGCTTGATTGTGAAGACCCACTTTGAGCTTACCGCCTTATTCCCTGGTGGAAGGTCAGCTTCATCCCATGTGTGGTTCCTTATCATGGCCTCCACCTCGTCGTCTACCGCTCCAAGCCATTCTTTGCTTTCTTTCGCGTCCTCATATGTGTTTGGTATCGGTTGTTCGTCTAGCCTCCCAAGAAACACTTGGTGATCAGGTGGCAGACGAGCAAGAGAACAAACAGCTTGTATGGGATGCGCTATAGCTTGGTTGTTGTAGTAGACACGTTTGTCCTTCCATGTAGATGGGTGTGACCGGATGCGTGTGCTCCGACGTGGCTGTGGCTGTGGCGCAGGAGCTGGCTCAGTCGATATTGGTTCCCCAAACGCCGTAGCTTCCACCGCAGGTTCATCTAGCCTACTGTTTTCCCCCTCCGGCTCCGTAGCTACAACATCAGCCGGTACTTCGGACTGTTCGGGCACAGGCTCCGATTGAGGCAATGACGGGCCGGTACGTGAATCAGGTGTAGAATCCTGGGACAATTGAGACGGCTGAGTGGGGGTGACTCCAAGATGATCTAGGAGGAACTTGAGACCCGCTGACTGATCCGTAGGTGTCGCCAAATCTCTCAAGCCGGGCCCAATCCTTCTTGTCAAAGTAGCCTTGGTCTTCAAGAAACTTGACATCGCGAGAGACAAAGGTGCGGTTGTTGACCGGATCAAAACATTTGTAACCTTTTTGAGTAATGGAGTAACCAAGGAACATACACTTGGTGCTTTTTGCTTCCAGTTTGTTCCTTAGTTCACCTGGTACTAACACAAAACAAACACAACCAAACACTTTTAGGTAACTAAGCGATGGTTTAAATTGGTTTAGTACCTCAAACGGTGATCGATCGTCCAATATCTTTGTTGGAGTTCGGTTGATTAGATAGCAGGCTGTCATTACTGCATCTCCCCAATATCCCCTTGGAACATTTGTATGGAACATCATCGATCTTGCAACTTCCATCAAGTGTCGGTTCTTTCTTTCGGCTACACCATTTTGTTGAGGAGTGTAAGGGCAACTTGTTTGATGTATAATGCCATGCTTTGCTAGGTGTTCTTTGAATCGATTGCTTGTATACTCGCCACCATTGTTTGTTCTAAACACTTTAATCTTAGCATTAAACTGATTAGTGACATAGTTTTGAAAATTTATAAATGCATCAATCACACGGTCCTTGGAGGGAAGTAAGGTTACCCAAGTATATTTTGATTTTTCATCTATAAATGTCACAAAATACTTCTTATTGTCCCTAGAAACACATGGAGAGGTCAAAACATCTGAATGAACTAAGTCAAAGCATTTTTCATAAAAGGTAGTAGACTTAGAGAAAACAGTTTTACAATGTTTGCCAAGTATACAAGCCTCACAACTAGAGTGATCAAAATAAACATTAGGAATCATTAATTCAAGGGCCCTAGAGTGAGGATGACCTAGCCTAGCATGCCATATTGCATTCAAAGAAATTCCAAGACAAGAACTAAACGAAACAGATTTTGATGAACTTGGTGAACTATCTTCAAGAATATAAAGATCATCTTTGGTTCCACCTTCACCAATCAGTTTTCCAGTCTCAATATCCTGAAAGTAAACATCATTAGGCCCGAGTATAGCATAGCAATTTAGATCACTGGTAGCTCTCTTAACCGACAAAAGATTTGAAGTAAACTTAGGCATATAAAACTCTTTAGACTCTTTGTTAAACAATCTTAAGTCTCCTATGCCTTGAATTGGTATTTACTCACCATTAGCAATAATAACATTTCCCTTAGCCGGTTCTATATTATTTAGCAAATTCGAATTACTAATCATATGGTGAGAGGCACCCGAATCTACTACTAGGGAGTTATTAATCTTTAGGGTAGAGAAAGTTTTACCACTTGACTCCTTGAGAGCCAAGGAATTGAAGAAGGCCTCCAAGTCAGATTTCCTCACATAGTCTCCGGAAGCCGCCTCTTTACCGTTCTTTGAGGAACCGCCGGTTTGGACTTGTTCGTCCTTGGTGTGAGTCACGTTGGCTCTCGGATCTTTGTGATGGTGACTTGGGCGCAAGTGAGGGTGTAGAAACCAACATTTCTCCTTAGTATGGTTCTTCCTCTTACAATGCTCACATCCTCCCTTTGGCTTCCGATCCTCTTGCTTGAAGACTCCTTTGTTGGCTGTGACTAGCTCCCCCTTACCACTAAACAAGCCGAGAAAGCCTTGTTCTTTCTGTATCTGTGCGCACACATCATCAAGGCTTGGGAGCTTGTCTGACCTCAGGATGTGTTTTATGAGATCGTTGAAGGTCGGGTTGAGGGTGAGGAGCAAAGCGAAGACCTTGTCTTGTTCCCTTCGCTCGTTGAGTACGGCCGGGTCCATGGTGTTCGGTCGTAGCATTTCGAATTCAGCCCAAAGTGACCTAACTTCCCAAAATGTTTGTTAAACTCCATATCCTCTTGACTCAGGTCATTGATAGACTTCTTGACTTCAAAGACTTGGGTAAGGTTGGAAACATTGCCAAAAACATTCTTAAGTGTCTCCCATAATTCGCTAGCCGTTTCACAGTACGAATAGGCTTCTAATATGGGAGCCTCAAGAGAGTTTTGAAGTATGGAGAGGACAGTTTGGTCTTCTTGAAACCACTGGGCCTCTTCTTGAAGCTTGACCTCTTCTTCATCTTCTTTGATGGTTTCTTTTCCATCTTCTTTAGTGACTTTCTTTGGAGCTTTTCCACCTTCGATGTGGCTCCAGAGTCCGCCGCCACACAGCGCAGTTTTAGTGGTTCTTGACCACAGTAGATAGTTTCCTCCCTTGAGGACAGTCGGTAGAACAAGCGGCTTGGTGTTCTCCATGGTAGAATGCTATTAACCGCTGGATAAAGCTTTTAACCGGTGGATAAACACAAGAACAACAAGCAAGAGTAGAAAGCGAACAACAAGAATAGAGAATCAAGACTAGAGAATAAAGAATGTAGCTGGTTTTGTCAAGAACAGAAACCTTGCTCTGATACCATGTTAGAATTGCGGAATTATTTAGAGAAGAGTAGAGGAGAATCGAGAGAATAAGAGGTGAAAAAGAATGTGTATTCATTCAAAAAGACTTATTTAGAAAATTTTCTCTTATGTTGTTACAAGGCTTAATATAGAAACAAAGAGGCACATAGCCGTTAGATACAAAAGGAAGGAGATAGCCACTTGCTTGGGCAGGTCGAGATCATTCTTAATGATGAAAGCGACGTGCCCTTTCCCCTTGGTCGTCTCGTTGACACTTGCTCCTAAGGTGAACATGTGACTTCTTCCATGAGATATTTTCTCTCGTCTCTTCTAGATCCTTCTCTTCTTATGGGCTTCTTATTAGTAAGGCCTCTCCTTCTTATTTATCAAACCGAACCATGGCCTAATGGCCTAAGTCGTATGGTCACTTGTACGGACGCTTGTACGGACATCCGTACGGACAACCTTGATCTCGTGTCCTAGATCAATATGGACCAGGATTTTGCCCAGTAGGAGGTTTAACTTTCATCATAATCAATAGGTCCAGTCGGAGGTATCAGTTCATCAAAACCACCAGGTTCCAGTGGGAGGTTTTGATCCATCATTGCCATGATCACGCTACTACTGCCACCAGGTCATGTATTATGAAAGCATAATAGCTAAAGTGAACAATGAGTTATGTGCTAATTATAATTACGAAAAATAGTTAAAGTTACAAGCTGGGAATATTATTATCTTTCCTAAGTGTGATATAAAAAGGTTTAGATTGCATTTACATGAAAAGTTACAAGCAGATCATTGCAAGCTATTTAGTCTAGTGGTGTATTTACTTGCAGATAGTTGTATATTTTTTTAAAAATGTACTTAATTCTCTAAATTAGTTATGGCTTATTGGCCATAAAACTATTGTTTTGGTCACAAGTTAATCATACATATAAGAAGTTTTAAAAATTTAAAGGTAAAACTACCCATTTCAACAAATTTCTCACAAGCATTACATTCAAAAAGATGGTTTTTGGGTGAATTGTTCTTCATATGTCTTCTCCATCTTTCAGCTGAGTTTCTCTTCCATAACAGCTTCCACCAAGACAATTTTCACTACAAAATCAAAGCCAAAAGAACAACCAAATGCTTTATGAGTTTTTGTGTTTTTTAAATCCATTGTTATTAGCTCGGTTCTCTTTTTTTTTTTTTTTAAGTTTGTTGTGCATATAGAAATTCAAAAAAAAAACCACCTGGATCTTAGGGTTGAGCTCAAACTTTCCAATCTCGATAAAATCATCAGCGGTTAGATTGTAAAGGTTTTGCTGAAAATGCAAGAAACAGACAAGATATCTTACTTAGAGTTGCATCATCTTGTTTGTTTTCAAGTAATACTAATCAAAACCTCAACTGATATGTGAAGTGACCTTAGTGCAGTGACAGGAAGTAAGTCCATTTGTAGAAGGCACCATCACACCAGGGATCGAGTCCTGCTTCCTACGAATGTAGGAATTTGGCTAATGGGCCGGCCAGTTGCGGCCCAATGGTTGACAAAAAAAAAACATCAACTGATATACCTACTGAATTTGGTCTATATCAATCGGAGCTTTCATTTTTGGCACATCCACATTTGCAGGTGTATTCAGTTGCCCATGTACGACACCTTGTGGTGACATACCCTAAAAAGTAACAGAATAGTTTAAGAAGAGAATACTAGCATAATTAACATGGATAACATACGTTATGTAAAACATAAACACAAATTTCATTGATTCCATAAGGTGAGATTGCAAAAGATGAGAATCTAACCTCATGGTTGACAGAGCATTTTTCAAAAAATACATGATCAACTAGTTTATCATAAATAACAAAAGTTTTTAAGGCCTCATATATATCACAACTTTGGATGGTGGTGCGAGAGTGTGATTGAGTTTGTGTCCATGCCCGGAGGGTTACCTCTTGAATGAAAATGTCACAAGCTTTAGCCAAAAGACTATTCCAGCTGACAATCTAAAAAAATAAATTTATTTCACTCAACAAACTTTTTTTCCAATAAAATCAATAAAACAACATATTTTTATCTGTCACCCATATTTCATGATTAGTTGAACAGTAAAATTACTAACAATAACAATATTTAAATTTAACATGAGAGATTTTTATCAGAATGGAAATTATGAAAAAATCCAAGCACAATCAACAAAAATCATAGGATTATTTAAAGAGACAATATATGTGAATTTTTAAACCTTGACTTGAGGGTTGGATTTCATAACTCGTTTGATCCTTGTCTGAGGTAAATCAACCTTTTCTTGTAACCCTGTATTCACCAAAATAACTCAGAGATTTTGGGTAAGGGTAAGCAGGAAAATATATTTGAGATGCAATTATTTTATATAAATATGTTTTTTTTCTGTGATGATGCTCTTAGTAATACTAAAATGAATTACCTGTGGAATTATGGCAAGCCCAAAGCATTTCCAAATCTTGTTTTAGTATATCTCTCTGCCAAACAAAAATAATGTTACAGTTTTAGTGTAGATCATCATACCAAAATGTTGAATACATGAGAAAAAAAGATTTCAAGCAAAAATAGGGCAAAATGATGATCAATTTACCTCCCGGTTCGCAGGACAAGAAGGCTCTCTTTGATCAACTCTTTTCCTTCCGCTATGAACAGAAAGATTGCCATATTTGATCATCATGCAAGATTCTTGCACAGAATGATTTGGAATCACAGTTGATGTTGCAATGACTGGTCTCACCATGTTATATTTCAAAACAGATAAACAAAAATAATGAAGATGACGAAGAAAGATTTTGTGAAAAACACCTATATATATATATATATATATCAACCTAGGGCCATAACAAATGATAATTATCATCAAAACTCTACCAATATGTCCTTGAACCGATAACCATCTTTCGGCTAACCTAGCCTCCTTCGTCCCTTGGGACCAATAACTAGATTCACTACCTAATTAAGAGTTCTAAAGAGGGAAAAACAATTGAATATAAAATTAATATTTTGAAAATTGGATTATGTATACCTATTTTGGCTCATGAGGTTTGAATAAGAAAATCAGTCGCGAACAATTTCCGTGAGTCACGCGCCATGACAACTGGTCATCATGATTTTTCTAAGTGACGTGTGGCTTTCATAGAATACTTTGTTGACTAGTTATTCTTTATACAAGCGAAACAAGCTCAAAGAGCTATACATTTACCAAAGTTGTAGAATTAATGTTCCAATAAGTTTTTTCCCTCCTTAAGATTCTTAATACAAGTATTGAATCTAGTTATATTAGCATGCTCTTAAATGATAATTACTGTTTGTTATGGCTCTAGCTCGTTATATATATATATATATATATATATATATATATATGTGTGTGCTTTCCACAAAAGCTCTCTTTATCATCTTCATTGTTTTCGATTATCTAATTTTGGAATATAACATGGTGAGACCGGTCATTGCAACCTCCATTGTATTTCCAAACCAATATGTGCAAGAATCTTGCATGATGAAGGAATATGGAGAGTCTTCTGTGCATAGTGAAAGAAAATAGTTTGATCAAAGAAGGCTTTCTTTTCCTGCGAACTGGGAGGTAAATTCATCATCATTTTCCTTTGTTTTGCTTGAATTTTTTTTATCATGTATTCAACCTTTTGGTATGATGGTCTACACTAAAATTGTAACATCATTTTTTTTGGCAGAGAGATATTCTAAAACAAGATTTGGAGATGTTTTGGGCTTACCATAATTCCACAGGTAATCATTTTAGAATTGCTAAGAGCATCATCACATAAAAAACATATTTATAGAAAATAATTACATCTCAAATATATTTTCCCGCTTACGCTTATCCAATCTCTCTGAGTTATTTTTGTGAATACAAGGTTACAGGAAAATGTTGATTTACCTCAGACGAGGATCAAACGAGTTATGAAATCCAACCCTCAAGTCAAGGTTTAAAAATTCACATATATTATTTCTTTCGACAATCCTATGATTTTTCTTAATTGTACTTGGAGTTTTTCAAAATTGTAACAAGGTCAAAATGGTCACATTAATCAAATAGCCAATATCTTACGTTAGGCCTGGGATTATAAACCGAACCGAACCGATATTTTGGTTGTTCGGTTCGGTTTTGGTTATGGCGGCTGAACCGATCGGTATAGTTTTTTTTTCACAAAACCGAAATATTTCGGTTCAATTATCAGTTAACCGATTTTTTTAGGAAAAAAATCTAACAAAACTGAAATTTACCCCTATAATAACAGAACAACCCGAAGAAACCTAAAAAACCCAAAATTAGCTCTAAAAACCGAAAATTCCGATTTTTTATTTGTTTTTAAATAAATTTCAATTAATATCGGTTTTAAAATTTTAAAACCCAAATTAACCGAAAAAACTAAAATAACCAAACCGAAATAAATTTTGGTGAAGTTCGGTAAAAATTTCAAAACTCAAAAAAATGGAAAAAACGAAATAACCTAACCGAATTCATAGAAATAGCCGAAGTCCCATGGGTAGCTTACATTAATTCTATTGATGACATGTCTTTGCTCAGATCTTCTCACTCCACTAGAGAGAAACTAAACAAATGAACTAAAAGTGACATGTACACACTAAACAAAAGTAAAATCAATTTAGAACATTTGATACCTCGTAAAAGAAAGAGATTTTCGAAAGCATATATCAGAAAAATAATGAATATTAAGTTCTCTAACCCAAAAAAATTGTAGAACACATTTTTCAGTTTGGCTATGTAGATGTTTACTTTCAACCACTAAAAAATCAAAACTTTCTCAGAACAAAATAAACTCTTCTTCCAAAGCTAACACTACCCAAGAGGATGTTGTTTTTTTTTTATACCTGATAAAGTGTCTTCCACCGTTGCTTCTCCTTTATCATCTTGATTTTCACTACCAAAACATCCATCCATGTCATGTTGTTCATTAATTAGTTAAATTTGCTCCTCCAGACATGCCATATATATCGTCTAAATTCAGTGTTATCATTTATGTTATCTCCACTTTCCAAAAAAAATAAATCACCTCCTGTAAAAAACAAAGCATGAACATTTTAGAAATTGTTATAAGGACAACAAATTGAAAGTTAACACGTTAGAATCATACCATCAACATAATGAAAAAAAATAAATGGTTCACATTTTTATTAAAGCAGCAAAATTATCATTTAATTATGTTTTTCTATCTTATATTTGAAATTCAAAGGGAAGTCTAACATCTCCCTATAACCAAAATGTAGTATATAATCCTCTAGTTTTTCTAAGAACATTATAGATATACATGACACCTATGTGAACACACAAAATATTTTTTTATGACTTAATACTTCCCAATGTGATATAAATGGTTTCTAAAGTCCAAAATTTTCTGAAAACTTAAACAAAACTCACATAAAAGACACACCAAAGTTCTTAAGTCCTCCTCTATTTTTCAAACTGCCCACATAGAATACTCATGATATTGGATTGACAAAGCAAATCAAATTGAACATGAACTGTTTAAAAAAAAAGTAAATATGAATTGATATAATCAAATTGAGTAAGAGTATTATATAAATAAAATTTTGATAAGAAATAACTTTAAACATACAGAGAAACTGAAATCACACTAAGTAGTATCCAAAGTTGAAAGCTTTCATACAATAAAATTAACAGTGCATAAAGGACAGATCCACATACTAATATATTGTTCTATATGTCTTACCACTCGTAAAACAAAATACATCTTAATCTTTGGAAACAAATCAAAATAGAACATGAATTTACATAAACTCAAGCACCTAACATTGAATTAAAAAGGTTGATGTTTTGATAAAGTAATCAATTGCAAGGAATATAGTAAATACTTCAAATCTTATCAATTACTGAATATAAAACATGTACCCTTTTTGGATTTTCACTTGGGTGACTTGAAAAAATTAAACAACTTATTATTGGAACTTGATGAAAAAATGGATGAATAGATGAGACTGGTTGTCAGAGCAGTGGGTTAGATTACATGAGACAACGAAAACCGGAAGAGAGATCGAAGTTACAAGTTCTTGAGGGATAGATTTGTCTTGGACATAAGGAAATTCTACTTTTTGTTAGATATTTATACAAGCCTATTAGTCTCTCTTTCATTAGTCAAAAGAAGATAAAAATCCATTAATTAGGCTTTTAAGAATATTGAATCTCTTACTTTTTAGGTTTAAAATTTTTGTTAAGTAATTTCCCACATACAATGCATGTAATTTATGGAAAGTTATTTTTAAAACTTGAAGTGATGTTGTATGCAATCACATTGAACATTATTCTCCCTAACTCATTAGTCAATATAAGATAAGAAATTCATTAGTTAGATCTTATAATATATATTTTTAATGTTTATAATAGGTCACTTTCAGCATGTATTCTAAGACAAGTTATCCTTACACTTTAAAATGATGTTGTATGCAATCATATTAGTCTTTTTCTCATTAGTCAAAATAAGATAAGAAATCCATTAGTTGGGCAACTAAAGGAAAGATATCTTTGCACTTTGAGGATAACTTTTAAGTGATGTTGTATGGAGTTACATTAAACATTAGTCTCTCTCTCTCTCTCTCTCTCTCTCTCTCTCTCTCTCTCTCTCTCTCTCTCTCTCTCTCTCTCTCTCTCTCTCTCTCTCTCTCTCTCTCTCTCTCTCTCTCTCTCTCATTAGTCAAAAGAAATCCATTAGTTGGGCAACTAAAGGAAAGATATCTTTGCACTTTGAGGATAACTTTTAAATGATGTTGTATGCTTTGCACTTTGAGGATAACTTTTAAATGATGTTGTATGCAGTTACATTAAACATTAGTCTCTCTCTCTCTCTCTCTCTCTCTCTCTCTCTACTCTCTCTCTCTCTCTCTCTCTCTCTCTACTCTCTCTCTCTCTCTCTCTCTCTTTCTCTCTCTCTCATTAGTCAAAAGAAATCCATTAGAGGAAATATATATTTACACATTGAGTATAAATTTAAGTGATGTTGTATGCAAATAACATTAAACATAAGTATCTCTCTCATAAATCAAAATAAGATAAGAAATCCATTAATAAGGCTTCTATAGGGAATATGAATTTTTGCTTTTAGTTTTGTTACTAGGTAATTTCCTGCATTATGCATATATTTTACAAAAATATCTGAACACTATGAAGTTTTGTTTATGAAATTATATGATTTATTTTTGTTTTAATTTATTTACTTCAATCAAAAGATAAAATAATCTGATCAAGAGGTTTTCTTGAGCTTTAAAAATCATGGAATATCAATACTAGAAGGGAAGGAAGGACAAAAAAAATTCTATGTAAAAGAATTTGTACTTGAGGATAATGATGAGTGTAACATACATAAAGTGTGCAATAACAAATGATAAATAATTTGCTTAATTAATGATTGGATTTAGAAGATACAAAAATGTGTGGCCAGGAGACTTTATAGACTTGTTCACCAATCCTACATATCACCACATGAACTTTTCTTTTGTTTTGTTATCATTTCCAACAATCATTTCCCACAAGGTTACTCATTCCAAAACTACTTCAGCATAAGCACGCTTAACTGGAGAGTTCTCTCAGAACATTTGACTGAAAATACAAGTGCACTTTGGTGAAATAGGTGACCAAATAAATTCTTGTAAACCCCTCAGCTAACCGGGGTGTCACAATTCACTCCACTAACAGATTGCAATGTCCTCATTGCGTAGCAAAACCCTCACCCTTGACGGTGTGAGCCCTCTTAACTTCACACTCGTCTGAGTTTGGCTTTGATACCATTTGTAACGCCTCGGACAGCTACCTCTTAATGGGTCTATTGCCACTCCTAGCACATGAGACCACCTCTCTTAGCAAGCCCTATGTCCATTTCCGGTCCCTGAGCCCACCCATATCCAATGACCAGTTTGCTACGTCTGGGTTGCTTTAAATACTTGTTTACCAACACTACAAATCACCAAATGATCTTTCCCTGTGTTTTGTCTTCACTCACGCACTTTAAAGAATCATTTCACGAAAGGTCACCCAACCTGATACTACTCCAGCATAAACACACTTAATTGGAAAGTTCTCTTAAGACCTTTGACCGAAAAGATAAGTATTAGGGTGTCACAAACCCTCACAATGAACACATATAAGAATACCAAACTTATATATATATATATATATATATATATATATATATATATATATGTGATTTGGTTTGCATGTAAGGTTTTATTCATTTAGTCAGATGGTTAGTTGAGATAGATATGATATGCCTCATCAAGATGTTTTCTAACACAACAAAAGAGTTCAACAAGAAAAGAAAACATGTGTGCTATTAGAGGGAGTATTAAGGTTATATTAGGCCTTGTATATTGGGCTTGTTATTATGTCTTATTTACATCAATGACAGTTTATGTAAACTTAGAAATCCTAGAGCTAATTATGTAGATATAGGATTGTAATGTTTATGAATGAAAACGAAGTTAGTTCAATATCTAATTCTACACTATATCAGAGCAGTCGATCATGTGGATATAAATTTCTAAGGGTTAGGGTTTTAAAGATTTCTCTTGTTGACGTTGTCTCTAGATCTGTTTGGTGGTGAGGTTCACCATCGGGTTTGTCGCAGAGGTTTCTTTGCTTCCTATGTCGGATCATTTAGATTCTTTGAAAAAGGGTGTGTACTCTCTATATGTGAGACGTGTTTCTCAACTTATTCTCTACAAAGTTTTGTAGATGTTTCTCCTTGAAGCGTGTTCAGCTTCTTAACTTTTGGCCAAGCTCACGTTTGTTTGGTCCTTTGTGGATGGTGATTTCGGATTTAGAAACTAACAAAAAAAAATAATAATAATATAAACAAAACTGTTCGAATTTGGTGTCTTGCACGTTTGGACATTCCAACAAGCTCCAATCTAGCTGATTTTTGGGGGATAGTAATCTGACTCAGTTTTCTACATATTCAACAGTCGAGATCATGTTTCAACGGTTTGTTTGTAATATATTTGAGTTTTAGCGTGGCTGATCGTGTCTTGAATATTTAGATTTTTCTACAGCATGTATTGTGAGTGTTTGTGAGATCCAAATGTGAGATCTTCTCGGTTTGAGCTGAAATTTTGTAGAGTTGTTTCTGACTTGTTTATTTATGATTTATACGGTGGAGATCTGAATATGTTGCCAGAATCTTAGTGAATCAAGTTGTTTAAGCGATTCAATCTCTAGCCGGTGTTTCCGTTTTATCTTCTTCAACCTCTTGAGCTTGAGGGGAATAATAGAGAATGAAGATCCTCTATATTCGTCTGAGATATGTTTCTCAGTTCACTAGGTTCAACAAAGGATATCAGAAGTAGTTGTCTTCCAACATATATTTTTGTTTGTGAGTAGTGAACTTTTTCTTTATCACAATGTTCGTGTGTGCTGTCTTCAAAGTAGAGTTTTTGTGAAGACTAGTCAATTAATCTGAGTTTTTAAAAACATTTCAGGTTGTTTCAGTTTGGTATCAGAGCCCTTACGTTTCTAGGGTGGGTTAAAAGACTGGTTAGAACGGTTTATGGAATTTGATTGTTGAATTATTTTTCTTGAGGCTTGGTGCATGATGTTTTGAAAATGTTGGTTGTATGTTGGAAATTGATTATGAATAGTTAGTCAATTTGTGTGTGGTGTTAAGTATTAGTCTCATTCTCTTCGAGCCTTAAATGAGATTCCACAGTAAGTTACATTTTTGTGTGTGGTTTGGGTTTGTTTGCTTAACCTTCTGTTCATGGTAGCGCAGATGGTTAGAGGTGATGTTGTTGCTGGACGTGGACACGGTCGTGGTTATGGACGCGGTCGTGTTCAAGGTCCGGGTGGATCCCCGTTGGTTAGTGAGGGTGTCAGTGATTCGTAGGCATTTCAGGAGGGGTCGTCGGGTTTGGACGCTAGTGGTACCTATGGGACCGTTGGAGCCGGTTGAGCCGGTGTGGGTGGTGTTGGTGCCGAGTTGGCCAGTGGTGTTGGGCTTATGGGTGTGGGTGTCGCAGCAGGTGGAGCCCCTAGTCAAGATGATTGTATTGTGGGATTATTGGCGGGGGTCTTGGAGCGGTTGCTGGGAGTTGTTCCGGCGCAGGCTCTGGTTGTGCCGCTGGTGGCGGTAGAGTTGCAGCAGCTAGTGGCTGCGCATACATGAGTTTATTCTCTGTATGTTTGTATCCCCGGAGAGATGAGTGGGATTCGTACGGTCTCGTTCTCTGGGGGTGGAGGATGAGGCTGGAAACGTAACTTACAGTCTCTCAGGTGTCCCGAGGAGTATTCGGTGTACATAGGGGTCCATTACAAGGCGGATGATGCCCAATTGTGGTGGAGGTCAGTTTCTGCCAGGAGGGTGAAGAGTGAGATGATGTGGGGTTACTCCATGGAGGAGTTCAACCGCATGTATTTTCCTAGAGAGGCACTAGCGTTGGTGAGAAGCCAAAGCATTGGTGAACTTGAAAGGACCTCATGGCCGGGAAATACCAGAGGTAAAAGATAAAACTCCACGCAGGTGGTCAGAGCAGCCCCCCGCCTCCAACACACCATAAGACTGCAGAAACAATGAAACCAGTGAGGGTTATGAAGAAATCTGTCCAGTTTCTTACAAATCAAGCCAGCATCTTGTTTGTTACTCCATGTGAACTCCGGACCATGAGTTCTCAAGTGCGCAAGGGAACAATAGCAAACCAGGTCTTGAAAATCACGCATACTAGGTGTAACCTGAGGCAAAGTAGCAGCCTGCGAATGCTCATCAGGATCTAGAATTTCATTATAGTCACCAAAAAGGATCCAGGGTTTGCCACGATAAATCGAAAAGTCTTGCTGACATTTAATATCCTGCCATAACTCTTTCCTATCTGCTGCTTTATTGGACGCGTAGATAAAAGAGCAAAGAAAATCCTCCGCAAGACTTGGAATTTGAATGAGACATGTTATCAATTGTCCACTCTTAAAAATAACCTGCAACTTCACGTTGTTGCTCCAGACGACCCAAATCCGACCCAACCTACTAAACTCGTAGTTAGAGACAACATTCCAGCTACCAAAAACTTTTTTAACAAACAAAGGAACCCTTCTTTCCTTAACCTTAGTTTCCAACAAACAACCAAACTCAAAACCTGACTTAGACCGCAACCAATCACAAACCACCAACTGCTTACTCTCCTTGTTAAACCCTCGAATGTTCCAAAAGAACCCAGACATTTAACGTTTTTTCTTTGTATACGTTTTGCTGAGATTAGGCTGACTAGAGCCCTTGTCTTTGCCAGTTTTAGTAGATTCCGTCAGATACTTGTGAGAACTCTTGGAGTTCCTAGGGAGAACAGTATGTAAAGAGGTCTCCCCAGCTCCATCTATTGGGGCCATAGGCTTATCCCGTACATAAGCCACAACAGCAAGCTCAACCAGTGTATCCTCTGCATTGTCACTGAGAGCAGCAAACCTGGATGGTGAGATAAGACTATTCTGAGCAGAACCCGAGATACCAGCTGCACTGTGACCTATTTTCTTTCCACTACCCACAGAAGAAGTGACTTTGGACCACTCCTCTTGAGAGCTAGGATTCCTATCAATGGCAACAGGCGAATGGGGAACAAACTCCCCCTCCTCCTGATCTTGGACAGTTTCAGCAGTTGCGATCTTGACCAACCCTGAATTTCCTGCTAACCCAACCCCCTCAAGCACACTAGAAGATAGACTTTCCTGGACAGGTACAACCACATCAGGTGAGGGAGACAAAACAGTAGGACTCACTGCTCCTTGCTCGCTGGAAACAGAGCCATGGGCTCCCTGCTCACTTTGCTGAGGTGGGGAACCAGACTGTTCTGAAAGTGTTCGCCCATCACTAATGAGACATCCATCCTCAAAATGCCCCCATCTCTTACAAGTTCCACAACGTGTGGGAAGCCATGGGTATTCAAACTGAACACATGTCTCCACACCCTTGATATTGACATAGTAGGATTTGGGCAACTTCTTTGTAAGGTCTACCTCAATAAAGACCTTTGCAACATCGAAACAAGTAACTAGCTCTGTCTCTTGATGAAGCCGCTTAGGCACACCCACATGACTAGCAAGAAAACTTATTCCTCGCCATGAAAACATAGAAGGAGGAATATTCTTAAGCACGATCCACATCGGCATTACTATGATCTCCGGCTGTGCCTCCTCAGCCACTGGAGTCCATTTTGAGACAATCATTGGCAAGTCATAAATATTCTACATGCCTCGGCGCAAAACATGAGTTCTGACTGAAGCATTCTTTATGCGGAACTTCACTAGCTTTTCATTAACGCTAAACACATCAATTTTCACAGACCGATCACCGAGATTCCAGATTTTATTCACTATGACATGAATTCTGCCCACATGAGGAGCTGAGTTTGGGAAACGACCCACAAGGAAGTCATCCCATAGAGGTACCGAATCCTGCAACACTGCATCAGGAACATCCATCATGGCCATACCATCGACCACTGTAACCGCAATGTCAAACTTTGAAAGACCCAGCCTTCCGACCACATTAGCATACGACTTTTGACCTAGAACAGCTTCAGACGCCCCCCGGCTTTACCCACCGGAGCGGTGACATCTTCGCCATCCACCGACATGACAAACAGACGGCGTGCCGCTAGACTCTTCTTGAAGGAACAAAACCCTAATCGCCTTTGTGATCGCCTTTTCGCCCTACTGACGTGGCAAAAAAACCTAGGTGATCATTGGGTTGTATAACTTGTTTTGTGTGATGTTGTGTAGGTGAGGTGAATGTGTTATTGAGTGTTCTATTTAATGGCTGGTTTGTTATGTTTTATTTGTGGTTGTACTCTTGATTTGCTTGTGTGTATAGCTCGTAGATGGGAGGATCGCCTCACTGGGTATTTCTGGTAATACTCACGCATCTCATTGTGTTTGTGGTGCAGGTGATGCATGTATAGTGTGAAATCATGACAATGAGGAGGAGAATGATCTAGGGTATCAGTTGTTGTGTTGTGTTTATGTTATTTTGTTGTTGGAACCTTGTTATATGTATGCTAGGTTGCTTGTTTATACTGGTTTTAACTGATATGATATTGGTTTGGTTTGTCTTCCGCTGTGCATGTTGATTCGTTGTTAGTTTATTGTTTGGGTTATAATTAAATTTTATGAGTCAAATACCTAGCAACTAGCAAGAGCACTGAATTAGTTTAGTTGGGCGTGGGTGTGGGCAGGGGTGCGGTATTTAATTATATTATTATTATTAAAAAAATGGGTTGGGTTGTTTCAGTTTGGTATCAGAGCCCTTACGGTTCTAGGATGGTTAAGTGGATTGTTTAGAGCGGTTTAGGAATTTAATTGGTGGAATTATTTTCCTGTTGCTTGATGAATGATGTTGTGTGATGGAATCGATTATGAGTAGTTAGTCAATTTTCATGTGGTATGGAGTCCTAGTATCATCGAGATCCTCTTCGAGCCTTCAATGAGATTCCACGGTAAATGGTTTTGTGTGTTGTTAGTTGTGTAGTGTTGCGACCTAAAAGCGGATGAGTTGGGGGAAAAAGGGTCAAGGATGTGGGGATAAGCATTGTAACTGAATGTGGATTAAGGAGATTGATGGGGGTTCAATCTTAGATTTCCTATTGTAACTGGATTTGGATTTAGGAGATTGATGGGGGTTCAATCTCAGGTTTTCGGTTGAAACCGGATACGAATCTTGGGGTTAATGGGGGTTCAATCTCGGGGAAGGAGTTTATGTGTGCTGACCGGGAGGGTCAAGTTTATGCTGGTCAAGTGGGGACCTGAGGGTGTGGCCGGTGTGCTTACTGGTGTTGCTAGAGGTCCAGCGGGTGCTTTGAGTGTGCTAACAGGTTTTGCTCAGACCAAGGTGACCGTATTGCGGATTTACTGACAATGTTGTTTGAGAGGATTTAATAAGATGATTAGTTCTTATTGAATCTTGATGTGGAATGGATTAAGGGATTATGCAATTCTTGAAATGGAAAGTTTCCATAAATAGAAGTTCTAGAAATGGAAAGTTTACATAAATGGAAAGTTTCTAAATATGGAAAGTGTTTAGGGAGTTAGAGCTTTGCTATTTATCGAAAGTGTTGTTGCAAAACGAAATTAGAAAGTTCCAGAAAAGGAAAGTTACCTTAAATAGAAAGTTCCAGTAAAGGGAAGTTTCCATAAACAGAAGGTTCTATGAATAGTTCGGACTTGTCTATTTTTGGAAAGGGGATGTGAAATGCCTGCAGTGGCGGGAATGTTCAGAGGTTGACCTGAAGAGTGGTCACATATGAGATGATCTTTCATAGATTTTTGATTGGTGGTATCACGGTGCTACGAGATATGCGGGTTCTAAAAATGGGTCGTTTTATGAATAGTTAAAGCTTACCTATTTATGGAAAGTGCGGTTGCAAACAAATAGAAAGTTCTATGAATAGTTAGAACTTGTCTATTTTCTGAAAGGGCGTGTGTAAACACCCGAATGGTTGAGATGTTTTAGAGTTGGCTTGAAGAGTGGTCATGGTGGTGGTGATATTCCGGTGAGGGAATATGGTGGTCGGTAGGATACTGCGATGTTTTACGTGAACCACAGGAGGTAGTTCTGGTCGAGAGATGCTTATAGACGTTAGGACTTGTTTGCTCATGAGGAGATGATTAGTTCTCCTAAGGAGATGATTAGTTCTCCTGTGGGGATGATTAGTTCTCCTGAGGGGATGATTAGTTCTCCTGGTGCACCGCGGGCTTGACGGGTTGCGACCCTGAGAGCGGCAGAGGAGATGATTAGTTCTCCTAGGGGATGATTAGTTCCCCGGAGGGGATGATTAGTTCCCCTGGTACCGAGATCTCGAGGGTGAAGATTCGAGAGTGAGACGGTATGGCTCGAGAACGATGGTCTGAGAGTGCAGGCGGTGCAGTTCGAAGGTTGCGACCTGAGAATTTATGAGTGAGAGAGCAAACAATGTCTAGAACATGGGTATGAGCATAGTGACTGGATGTAGACCTCGGAGGTCAGGATTGTTCTCGTGTTTTGGGTTGTTCTGACTAGTGGGGTCAGGGTGGACTGTTAGGTCAAGTGGATGTGCGGGCTATTGCAACAGTTGCACGAAAAACTTTGGCTGATGGTGTTCAGTCCTGTCGGAGGATGTGCGGGCCGCGGTGACGGTTGCATGGAGGTCCTTGGCGGATAGACAGTGTGGCGGGATTCAAGGACGAATCCTTGTTGGTTAGGGAGAATTGTAACATCCGTGTTCCGGGATTGTATTTTGGGCTGTGTTGATTAAACCAAAGGAATGGATTTTAATTAGTTTCGGTTTAATTAAATCCTGGTTTAATCTAATTAAACCAAAAACACCTAATCTCCTTCTAAAAGTCACGCCTCTTCTCCTCTTTTGTGATTTTTTCGACATTGTCGTCAGAGAGAGGGAGAGAAAGAGAGATAACTCTTGGTTATTTGGTGTAAAGGAGAAAGAGAAGGAGATCAAGCTTTTTCCTTAAAGTAAAGAGAGAAACAGAACTGTCAGGATTTGGGAGAAGGAGGATCCGACTAGTCAAATCGTTTCGAAAGGTATTGATTTTTGGTAGGGTTGTATCTAAGAGATTTTCGTACATTTTCGTTTTTACAGAACTGGATTTGGATTTAAACTCTCTGATTTATGGGCAGTTTTGTCGGATACGTTTGATCAGTCGTGAGTTGAGATGAGCGGATGTTTCGGGCTCGATTGCATGATCATCTGAGATCTGATCATCGTGCCAACAGTTTTTCGGATGCTTTTGGACGTATAGATCTTGCTTTTCACCGGAGAGATTGGAAAGTTAACGGTTCTTTTTGATTTCATGGTCTCACTTGTGAAGTTGTTCTTTTCTTATTTTTCTGGCAGTTTGTTTTCAATGTTTGTTTGTTGTTTTGATTACTTGTAGGAGCGGGTTTGGTTGTTCCTGGATATTGGAAAGCCTCTCATTTGGTTGTAGTTATTTGTGTGAATCACTTGTTAAGGTGAGTGCGTGACCATGAGCTTATCTAAGCGATTGAGTTGTATTACTTGGTTTATGTGATGTTTTGTAGGTGTGGTGAATACGTTATTGGCTGGTTTGTTATGTCTTATTTGTGGTTGTACTCTTGATTTGCTTGTGTGTATAGCTCGTAGATGGGAGGATCGCGTCACTAGGTATTTCTGGTAATACACATGCATCTCATTGTGTTTGTGGTGCAGGTGATGCATGTATAGCGTGAAATCATGGCAATCCGGAGGAGGATGATCTAGGGTCTCGGTTGTTGTGTTGTGTTTATGTTATTCTGTTGTTGGAACCTTGTTAGAAGTATGCTAGATTGCTGGTGTATACTGGTTTTAATTGATATGATATTAGTTTGGTTTGTCTTCCACTGTGCATGTTGATTCGTTGTTAATTTATTGTTTGAGTTATAATTAAATATTATGAGGTATTTAATTATACTTTTTTTTTTTTTTTTAAAGGGTCGGGTTGTTTCAACCTTAGTGTGCGGTACTGGCGACTTAATGTCCGGTTCCATATGCATACTGAGTCAGGGATATGTCTATCCTTCCTTCGATGGTGAATGTCAAGTAAGCTTTGATCCTAAGTGGTCACTTACAATATTTGACATATCTGGTACTTAGGCCGGATGCTGCATGACGATGCATGTTGGGTGACTCTTATTGGTATCCTTTGTGGGTTCAATTTAGGTAGAAAAACCGTGATAAGGAAGGAAGGAAGGCAGCATATGAGGGCCCCAGGAGATGGAGTTGAGATGGTGTCTAGATTGAGTCTGGACATTTGCATGCATAGCTATTTATCTCGTTACTCGGACAAGTTTTGTGCAAGCTTGCATAATAACAATGCTTGTTGGATTGTGTGATTGCTTCTGTAGTGCATTTTTCTGATTTACTTGCAATCTTTGTTTGATTGCTTGTTATCTCGTTTATGCTTATTGTGTTTGGGAGTGGGTTTGGGACTAACATTGTTGTTAGGTTTCCGACCTCACTGAGTAATACTAGATTACTCATGACTCCATATTTGTATTGTAGGTAACCTTAGGGGAGACCATTAGAGGGAGCTCGGGACGTAGGAAATCATGTGTAGAGTCGTTGCTTTTGTGAAACTATCTTGAGTTTGATTTCTATTTTAATATGAGCATTTAAACTCATGGGCCAATCTTGATATTCTTTTGAAACGATTTGTATTTGTAGTCTATTTGATTAAAACATGTGTTTTTCTCATAAGTGTGTTGTCTCATTTGATATTTGGCCTTTGATAACAGAATTTTCACCCAGGGTATCAATTTCCTGTGTAGTTGTAGTACTTAGGGTTATCAATCCAAATGGTTGTTATGCTAGCAGATAAGATGTGATCATAACAATGCAAGTCAAGCCAAGTAATAATAGGGGTTTTATCTAACAAACTAAGGTGAGCAGAAATAAAGGAAATAAAACAAGAACCACTCGACCTAAGTACACGATGCAAGCAATCGAGTAGGTAATCGGGTGGTGGAAAAAATTTAAGAACACAATGATGAACAACTCGAGGATATACACGAACCCGATGATCGAGTACCGGTTCGGGTAAAGGGTCGAGTTGATGTAAAAAATGCAAACAATGAAAAAATCAATTCCCTAGACAATGTATTCCTAATCGTTTTAGAACATTTTACAAGCCTCAAGAAATCAATTCCCTAGACAATGAATCTCTAAACCTTGCTAATCCACTCTCGTGGTAGAAACAATATACCATATTCACTTCCTTACCCAACTCTCGTTGGAGAAACATGACTAAGCTGGCATTAAAATCCAATTCATTATTGTCAATAAACTCCTTACTCATGTAATCTCTTAGGTTAAGTGAGTAAATCTCTAGCATAAGTTGATTCACGCATTTCAACAAACATCTCTCGATGGCAAAACACCCTAGATCTAGTCTCAACCTCTCGGTCTGAAACTAGCATTAAGAACACTTATCTAGAAGGGAATTTTAAGAAGAACAATCAATCTAAAACATCCTAATCGATTAAGAACACTCATTAACCTAACCCATCCCTAGAAACTTTGGTTCACTACTCAGATCTCATGGTGAACGACTAAACGACATAAAAACACAAACGAATGAGAATTGCATAGAATAATAAAATATTGAAAAAGAGGCAGAAGTGTAAAGATATAGAATTGCTATGAATAAGTAGCTAAAAGGAAGAAAAATCTAATCCTAACAAAGCTTGGACGCTCTCTCTCTCCCTCAGTAGCTCTCGCTCTCTGGCTCCTAAGTGTCTGCGGCGTGCTGGGCGAGAAAATAAGAAGGAGGTTTATATATGGAAACTCTTTTAACCTAGCCGCCCAACTCTGCCCGAAGGTCTACACGAGGCTAGTGGTCGGGTGCCTCCTCGGGTGTGGCTTCGAGTTGTTCCTCTTGCGCTCAGATCCTCTTGATCGGGTTAAGGTTCAGACTGATCTTCTTGTACGATCACTCTGTCGGGTGTATGCTCGTGTTTTACCTCATTCTTGTTATTTTTAGGCTCCAAAGCACCTGTTTTCATCCAAAATGCACAAATACAACAATGCAGCAACCTAAATAGCCTAAATGCAAATTCCTAAGATTGAAGACCTAAAAATGCTAAGGTTAGGCTATATACAATGCAAAACATAGATAAAAAGATGCCTAAGAAAGTGTAAATTAGAGAATTTGCCAGGGCCAACAGAACGTTCTAGGCAACGAGGGTTGCAAAGCCTAAGTTGTCTCAGAGCAGGGAAATTGTGGTAGGGGGGACTGGTTGGGAAGTAACGGCTTCTATCCCTTGACCGGACCACCTTGGCGCAGTTTTCATAGTGGCATTTTGTGGCTGTCCGTTGGCTAGTCCGGCCATACGACGGTTCAGAGGCGTTACACGTAGGGTCAGCAGAAGATAAAGCCTATGATCAAGTCTTAGAAATTGTTCATGTTGGCCCTGTTAGCGTTGGGAACTGCCGATTTGTGTTGTAGATAGTGTATGGTTTGTTTATTCTTCTCTCTCCATTTTTGGTGGTCTAGGTACAAAATCTCAGTCTAACTTTTTCTTCAATTAAATTGATCGGCTGTGTAGTGACCCTCACCCAGAGGTAAATTTCAAAATAAAAACTTAAGGCCAAAAGATCAAGAGAGGAAGCCAGCAAGGAGAGTAGAAAGATTGCTGAAGAAAAGTCCAAGAAAACCTGGACGGATCGAAAAATGGCCGAGTTGTCCGAAGATGTCCGAAGGACCGAGAGTTGTCTGAAGCGTATCGCAAAATACCAAGAGATGCCGAGGATATTCGAGAATGTCCGAGATTGCCGAGAGAGTCCGAGAGCTGCCGATGATATCCGAGGATGTACGAGAGTGCCAAGAGTTGCCGAGGATGTCCGAAGATTTACCGAGGATGTCCGAGAGTTGCCGAGAGTTGCCGATAACGTCCGAGAGGGATGACCGAGAGTTGCCGATGACGACCATGTATTGCCGAGAGTTACCGAGAAGGACCGAGTAAAGTCGAGAGATGACCGACAACCGGCCGACCCGACAAGATTCTGGAAATTGCGGAATTTGTTTTCTCAAAAATCAACCAATGAGAAAGCATGCAAGTTAGAAGAGGAATCCATGAAGGATATTCCATGGCATCTCTACAACAAAATTGGAAGTTGGAAGCATCATCATTTCCAAGCAGCCAATCGCATTTTATTCAAAGTGTGAATGGGAAAACATGCAAGATTCCTTTGGACAAGTGTTGCTCACACTCAGCAAGTGTACAAGCAAGATTCCTTTGTTTATCGTGGATGCAGATGTCTCGTCAAGGATCCAAAAGGACAAGGTCGACGCATCGTTCGCCGGACACAGGGATCGTCGGTGAACGTTTCCAAAGTGGCGTCCCGGTGCCGTCCGAAGGCCTGGGTGGTCCTAGTACGGTTCGGGGACGTTACAGTTATGATGCTATATTACTCGCGTTTTCAAATGTTTTATCGAGTCAAAATGGTCGCAGTAGACACTTAGGATAATCCGATTCGTTCATCACTTAGGGTTAGATGGGATTAAGTAAACCTTGTTGATCGTGGATGCAGATGTCTGGTCAAGGATCCGACAGGTCTAGATCGACGCACTTTTCGCCGGGCACAGAGAGGGGTTCAAGTCAACAGTTTGGTCTGTAGGAATGGGGTCCGCACTTTGGAGATGCTCAAGGGGAGGAATCATTTCCAGGCATATTCGAACCGAATATGTATATGCCTGAATGGGATGTACCGGCCGCGACGCCGAGGTACACACCATCGAGCTCAACTCGATTCAGTACACCTGAGAATATGTATCCGCCAGGATTTTCACCGATCAGGCAGTACGCTACCGATCCGAACCAAAACATGCCAAGAGGAGAACCAGTTCGTGGAGGAGGCCTGAATGAGCCGAAAGTACCAGAGACTCAGCAGACGCTTAAATGATTCAAGAACTTTTAAACCACATGATTCAGCAGCAGCAAAACCAAGGAAGTCAACCAGCAGAAACTTCATCAGACCACTTTCTAAAGTTGGTATTGATGATGAGAAACCTAGGACTTCCCAAGTTCAAAGGAGATCAGAACACTGTCCTAGCAGACGCATGAATAAGAGAATTGGAGACTTACTTTGACATGTCAAAGTGTCCGGAGGAGTTTAGGAGACCAATCGCGGTCAAATTCTTGGAAGAAGATGCTCGTGCATGGTGGGATAGCGTAGTTCCTTGCTATCGATTTCAGACTATATCATGGGATATATTCCGGAGAGAATTTGAGCAAAAGTACTTTCCACCAGAGTCACGTGATCGACTAGAGAATCAGTTCTTGCGACTGGACAAGGTGAGATGAGTGTTCTAGCCTATGGGAGAGTTTTCACCAGACTTCGGAGATATTTGTACCAGGGTAATGACGATGAGCTAGCCATGGCCCGAAGATTCTTTAACGGACTTAGGCCAGATATAAAGGGAAGGTTACACGCTGTGACATATCGAAGTGTCGCAGAAGTGGAGGAGAGAGCAGTGAGTGTTGAGGAGGCCATCGAGACGGAAAAGGAGATTATGGCCCAAGAGAAAAGAAGGAACCAGTGCGGCAAAATAAGATTGTGAACTTCCGGAAGGTGAATCAAGTAGCAGGACAAAATTGGGGCGCAGGCCGTGGTAAAGTCAATATGACTGTTAACCAAGAAGGACGCACTGTGAGCAACATGGATCCCAGGGGATGCTATCTGTGTGGTCAACTTGGGAATTTTGCTCGAGCTTGTCCAACTGTTGAGGAAACTAAGAATACTAGTCTCTCGTCTGTCACATGTTTCTACTGTGACGAGATGGGACACTATGCGACCTCATGTCCACCGAAGCCGACCAAAACGAACGCCCAAACTATGAACCATGCCCAGCCAGCGCAGCAAGCGAAGGAACCCCCAGCGAAGAAGCAAGCAACCCTAGCAAATGTTTTTGCTTTAGGAGTAGAGCCACCCAAAACCCCAAAGCCTGCGAAAGGCCTTATAACATGTTTGATCGGGTTCTAACTCTCTTGTGATTGTTGTGTGTTTGTGTGTTTAGCTTTTGCATTGCATTTTTATATTTGCCTTGCATTTAGGAACATTACTTGTTGGTGGTAACCCCACACATGTACTGTTCGATTCGGGAGCGTCCAATAGTTTTGTGACTCCCGGAGTGGCTGACAAGTTTGGAGACTTGTGTGAGGAAGAAGAAGTGAACATCAACGTCTACACCGCTGGTAATCAACCGCCTTTGAAGACGAGAAGATGGTTCAAGGAAGTGTCGATAGTCTTGCAGGATACAAACGTCCCGGTGAATCCTCTAGTGATGCCGTTGGAGAGGTTCGATGCTATTTTGGGAATGGATTGGTTGTCGGAGCACCAAGCCCATATAGACTGCAGCAGGAGCAGAGTTATATTTGAAAATGGAGGAAGGACACCTCTAATTTTCAACTGAATTAGCCTGAGTAAGACGGCGTACTTCGAATCAGCAGTAAGGATTGGAAGATTGTTTGATGAAGAAAGCGTGTATCTAGTCACTCTTACCGCCATGGGAGTTGAGGACATTGCCATAGTCAAGAACTATGAGGACGTATTCAAGCCGTTGGAAGGATTGCGTCCACCAAAAAGCCATCCTTTCACCATAAATCTTTAGCCCGGAGCTACCCCAATTGCTAATGAATGAAGTTTTCCATTATTATTTGGATCAATTTGTGATTATATTCATCGATGACATCCTTATATATTCACGGAGTACAGAGGAGCGCGCAGAGCATTTGAGGAAAGTATTGGAGAGACTAAAGGAGATGAAGCTGTTCGGCAAGTTCAGCAAGTGTAAGTTCTGGCAAAGGGAGATTGGATTTCTAGGACACCGAGTTTCGGTGCAAGGCGTGTCCGCCGACCCAGAAAAGATTGCCGCAATTCAGGATTGGCTGAAGCCAACCTTAGTGACGGAAGCCAGAAGTTTCTTAGGCCTTGCAGGCTATTACCGAAAGTTTGTAAAGGGATTTTCATCCATTGCAAAACCTCTGACACGACTCACCGGTAAAGGAGTACCATTTATATGGAGCGAAGAAGTAGAAGAAGCTTTTAGGAAGCTAAAAGGAGCATTAACATCGGCACCAATTTTGGCTCTACTCGAGCCTAATCAGCCGTATGCCGTGTATACCGATGCATCAAGAGTTGGCGTTGGAAGTGTTCTGACGCAAGGAGAGAGAGTTATTGCTTATGCCTCCCGACATTTAAGGAAGCATGAGGAGAACTACCCCACACATGACCTAGAGATGGCAGCCGTGGTGTTTGCGCTAGGGATATGGAGATCCTACTTGTATGGAGAAGCGGTTCAGGTATTTACGGACCATCAAAGCCTTAAATACTTGTTCACGCAACCAGATCTTAATTTGCGGCAGAAAAGGTGGATGGAATTAATTGCCGATTACGATTTGAAGATTCAGTACAACCCAGGCAAAGCAAATGTATTTATAGATGCACTAAGCCGAAGGAAAGCACAAGTTGATGCCGAGAAAGATGTGGAGTCTCTAGCTGATGAATTAAAGAAGGTAAGACTTCTAGCCTTAGTAGGAGAAACTAGTAAGCCGTTGGGTTTACAAGCTGTAACTCAAGGGAGCCTACTACATCGAATTCGTGAAGAGCAACCCAAGGACGAGAACCTGAAGTAGATTATCGAAGAATTGAAAAGTTGAGAAGGACCAAATGCTAGTGGTTATCATTTGGCGGATGATGATACCCTACTTCATAACGGGAGAATAACTGTACCAGACCGGAGTGGACTACGAGAAGAGATATTGAGAGCAGCCCACAGCTCAGCGTTAAGTATACATCCTGGAAGTACCAAGATGTACAAGGATGTGCGGAGATATTATCATTGGCATGGATTGAAGAGAGCAGTAGCACAATGGGTAAGCCAATGTGATTCATGTCAGAGAGTCAAGGTAGAACATCAAGTGCCAGCAGGTTTGCTTCGCATCTTGCCCATACCAACGTGGAAATGGGATTTTATCTCGATGGATTTTATTACCGGTCTACCAACAAGGAAGGGACAAATTAATGATGCAGTATGGGTAGTGGTTGATCGTTTAACCAAAGTAGCCCATTTGGTTCCAGTAAGAAGCACGGATCAAGCGCCAGTCTTGGCAGAGAAATATATAGACGAGATTCTGAAGTTGCACGGTGTGCCAGCAAACATTGTCTCTGATCGAGATCCGAAATTCGCGTCATTATTTTGGCAAGATCTGCATAGGGCGTTGGGAACAGATGTTCACATGAGCACCTCATTCCACCTAGAGACGGATGGACAGACAGAAAGGACTATCCGAACCATAGAAGATATGATCTGACTATGTGCTTTGGAATGGTCATCAGATTGGGAAAAGAATTTGCCATTAGTCGAATTTGCGTATAACAATAGTTATCACTCAAGCATAGGCATGTCGCCCTTTGAAGCAATGTATGGAAGGCCCTGTCAAAAGCCTTTGTGTTGGACCAAAGTTGGGGAAAGGACAAGTTTCAATCACAAGCTGATTGATGAGACGACGGAGAAGATCAAGTTCATACGGGAGAGTATGTAGAAGGCACAACACCGTGAGAAGAAGTACGCAGATCGCAAAAGGCAGGAAGTGGAGTTTAAAGTCGGAGATATGGTGTACTTGAAGGTCGCACCACAAAAAGGAAATGATCGATTTGGTAAAGTGGGAAAACTTGCGGTATGGTTAATCGGACCATACCCGATTGAGCAAAGAGTTGGAGAAGTAGCCTACCAACAAGCTATGCTAGAGATGATGCGGCTACATAAAATCTTCCATGTTTCACAACTACAGAAGCATGTGCCAGATCCTAACATGATTGTGCCCGAACCTATCGAGGAGTTGGAGCCTAATCTGACATACCCCGAAAGACCGTTTGGAATAGGGCAAAGAAGGACTCAGAAGTTGAAGAACAGGAATATTACTCAAATCCAAGTATTTTGGGGAAACCAGAACCGTAAAGTCACACATGGGAAGATGAGGATAGAATTCAAGCCAAGAATCCTCAATTATTTGTCGAAGAAGAAGAAGTAGGAGCATCGGAACCCTATGGAATATGGGACAAATTCTATTAAGGGGGGGGGGAGAATGTAGTGACCCTCACCCAGAGGTAAATTTCAAAATAAAAACACAAGGCCAAAAGATCAAGAGAGGAAGCCAGCAAGGAGAGTAGAAAGATTGCTGAAGAAAAGTCCGAGAAAATCTGGACGGATCGAGAAATGGCCGAGTTGTCCGAAGATGTCCGAAGGACCGAGAGTTGTCCAAAGCGTACCGCAAAATACTGAGAGTTGCCGAGGATATCCGAGAATGTCCGAGAATTACCGAGAAAGTTCAAGAGCTGCCGAGGATATCCGAGGATGTCCAAAAGTGCCGAGAGTTGCCGAGGATGTCCGAAGATTTACCAAGGATGTTCGAGAGTTGGCGAGAGTTACCGATAACGACTAAGAGGGATGACCGAGAGTTGCCGATGACGACCGAGTATTGCCGAGAGTTGCCGAGAAGGATCAAGTAAAGTCGAGAGATGACCGACGACCGGCCGACCAAACAAGATTCCAGAAATTGTGGAATTTGTTTTCTCAAAAATCAACCAATGAGAAAGCATGCAAGTTAGAAGAGGAATCCATGAAGGATATTCCATGGCATCTCTACAACAAAATTGGAAGTGGGAAGCATCATCATTTCCAAGCAGCCAATCGCATCTCATGCAAAGTGTGAATGGGAAAACATGCAAGATTCCTTTGGAAAAGTGTTGCTCACACTCAACAAGTGTACAAGCAAGAAATTTTGTGGCCACAAGACTTGGCAAACGCCAAACATGCATTGGGCCAAGTCGCGCCCTCTTCCTCTATATAAGGACCTCTACCCTCTCTCATTTTCGCCAAAAATTCATAAGTAAAGAAGAGAGAAAGAAAGAAAGGAGAGAAAGAGAGAAAGAGGAGAGAAAGAGAAGAAGCAAGACAAGACTATCGACGACCGCTGTTAAGTGTTGAATCGAGAAGGAACTCGATTTCAACAAGGGAGATGATTCAAGTGTTACCATGAAGAAAGTCCGACCACTCCTTCCAGAGATTGCCAGTTTTCTGTGAGTTCAGGCACATATTTCGCCGGAATAGATGGGGAATAAAGACATCCATCTAGTGCACGGTTTGCATGAGCATTTAGTTGCATTTTACTTGAATTTCTTTGTGATTTTCTTGTTTAAATGCATGCGCGGTGAGGTTATACCAGTTACTAGTTCGAAAATGTTCTAGTAACAAGGGTGATAACTAGTTAAGATACTTGTAAAATTATGAGCTTAAAAACCATATAAACTCAAGTATCAACTTTGATGAAGTCTTAATGCGTTTTAGTCCGCGAGAAAGTCCAGCTAAGCGTAGTAAGACTTGGTATTGCTATCCTTCCCATCCGTACCACATGCAGTCGCGACATGCAACCCATGTTCGTGTGTTTGTAGGGTTGGTTACGAAGAGCTCGGAGGTTACTGGGCTCGCTACCCTAGCCGAGGCTGTCTACACGACGATGTGGCTTTGAGTGATGTCCGATTGCATGCCTCTGTGGTTGCAATACGGTTGTTCATGAGAGGTTAGGAAAAGGAGGCATACTGGGCCCAGAAATTAAACTTGTTTGAAACTCGTGTTTTTATTCAAGTTATTGTTGTTGCATGTTGTTGCATGTTATTATTTTTGCACTAAATTGTATTGCTTAGCTTATTAGGTTCCGCATGCTATCTCTGATTGCTTGATGTTTGTGATGCTTGATTGCATGTTGTTTGTTGTTGATGTTTGGGGTTGGGGGATTAATATGTTGCAAGAACCCTGAGCTCACTAAGGAATCCTAGATTACTTATGATAATATTTTGTGCTGCAGGTGACCCTAGAGGGAACTAGAGGGCGTGGTGAACGATAGGAACCCAGAGTAGTTTTTATTTTGTGTCGATTGTAAAATACAAGTATGTCTTTTATTTCAAATCAAACTCGGCACTAAGCCTTGTCCAAAAACTCTTTTGTAATAACTCTTTTTGTTAATCGAAATATCTGGGTTTCCTTTAATCGGGCGAGTCGTACTGATATAGACTTTGTCCGAGTCGGCTCAACGCATGGCGTGTCTGTGGGGTTGTAAAGCCTGAAGGATGTGCCGTGTGGTCGGAAACCTCACTGATGGACTGACCAAAGGATCCTGATTCGTTCTTGCACCCGGCCGGATCGTTGGTGAACGTCCCTATAGTGGCGTCTCGGTGCCGTCCGATGGCCTTCGTGGTCATAGAACGGTTCGGGGGCGTTACAGGCTGACTCTCTAGATCTAGTATACTTTTTTGATATTTTAATGATCTATAATACTTTCATTGATGCAATTTAGTACTAGTTCACAAAGTAGACTCATGTTGATTACTTGTTGCATGACTTTTTGATAGTAGAAGGTTTCATTTCGTATGCATCTTGTTTGTCTTGAAAAATGGTTTGTTCACATATACTGTATATAAAATATGTAGTTCACCCTGCAAGAGTCCCTAGTATTTGGGTCATAATCAGGTTCTTAATATACTGAGAGTACTCCACACTCACATCATGCTATGACACGTTTTATGTTATGTACCTGTTTTCTCACTACATATGGTATTTTTGTATTTATACAAATGTTGTTTTTTCTGAGTAAAGATACCTTAGAGTACAATGTATTAGATATTAACAAATACGAGGCCAATCATCTACAAGAACAAATTTTAAATTAAATTTCTGATTTGAACTTTTTTCACGTTTATCAGATTTGACTCTTCTGTCTAGTAGAGTGGCTGGTCAGAATTTGAACCGGGATTAGAAATCATTGGAGATTTCACATCATTATAGTCATAATAATCTGGACTGTTAGAATTGCGGAATTATTTAGAGAAGAGTAGAGGAGAATCGAGAGAATAAGAGGTGAAAAAGAATGTGTATTCAGAAAGACTTAATTAGAAAATTTTCTCTTATGTTGTTACAAGGCTTAATATAGAAACAAAGAGGCACATAGCCGTTAGATACAAAAGGAAGGAGATAGCCACTTGCTTGGGCAGGTCGTGATCATTCTTAATGATGAAAGCAATGTGCCCTTTCCCCTTGGTCGTCTCGTTGACACTCGCTCCTAAGGTGAACATGTGACTTCTTCCATGAGATATTTTCTCTCCTCTCTTCTAGATCCTTCTCTTCTTATGGGCTTCTTATTACTAAGGTCTCTCCTTCTTATTTATCAAATCGAACCATGGCCTAATGGCCTAAGCCGTATGGTCACTTGTACGGACACTTGTAGGAACATCCGTACGGACAACCTTGATCTCGTGTCCTAGCTCAATACTCCCCCTCAAGCTTAACTAAGTGAAACGGTTAAGCTTGGAACCCCGTAAGCCATCACCTCATTAAAAACCTCAAAGTAGAAAACCACATGGGACAAAACTACATTGAGGGAAAAAGAGTGTGATGGTCACGGGTAGGAGACTTGATCAAGGGTGAGTCAAGTCCACCAGTCCGAGCTTGTGGTGAATGTGATCACAAACTTTACGACAGGCGGCCTTGGTGAAGATATCAGTGAGCTGGTCCACGCTTGGTGTATGATATGGGAGTGTGACTCCTTCTTCAATCTTCTCGCGATCTTTGTGGCAGTCCAACTCGATGTGTTTGGTTCTTTCATGGAACACCGAGTTTGTGGCTATGTGGATTGCGGCTTCATTATCACAATGCATAGGAATTGGTGTTGATTGTTTGATGCCTAGTTCTTCTAACAATGCCTTGAGCCATGTTAGCTCGGTGGTCAGCTTCCGCATCGCTCTATACTCGGACTCGGCACTTGACATCGACACCACCTTTTGCTTCTTGGTCTTCCACGTGACTAAGTTGCCTCCTATGAAGGTACAATAGCCCGTTGTAGACTTCCTATCTGTCCGATCACCGCCCCAATCCGCATCACAATATCCTACAAGCTCGGTATTGTCATTCTTGCCCATCCATATGCCTTAGCCTGGGCTTTTCTTGAGGTAGTGAAGGATTCTATCCAAGAGACTCCAGTGGTAGGTTGTTGGAGCTTTCATGTACTGGCTAACCTGATTCACAGCATAGCAAATATCAGGTCGAGTGAGTGTTATGTATATAAGCTTACCCACAAGATGGCGATAGCGAGAAGGGTCTTCGTATGAAGGATCATTCCTCTCCCCCTTTCGCTCGACTTGGTAGCCATCAGGTAGGGGAGTGTCAACTGGTTTAGCTCCTAGTTTCCCTGTTTCACACAGCAAATCAAGAGTATACTTTCGTTGTGAGAGAAATAGCCCCTCCGGAGATCGGCACACTTCAATCCCAAGAAAATACTTAAGTTCACCAAGGTCGTTTATATCAAAAACAGCATTTAAGTGAGCTTTGATCTCCCTAATACCTTCTTGGTTGTCTCCAGAGATGATAATGTCATCTACATATACGAGCACAACCACTATACCTTTATTGTTTTGAAGGGTGAAGAGTGAATTGTCCGAGTGAGTTTTCTTGAAGCCATACCCAATAAGTGTGGTTCTCAACTTGTGATACCAGGCACGTGGGGATTGTTTCAACCCATATATAGCCTTCCTTAGCCTTAACACCTTTCCGGGAGTGATAGTGTTTTCGAGTCCTGGTGGTGGTGTCATATATACTTCTTCTTTCAACTCTCCTTGTAAGAATGCGTTTTTGACATCCATCTGCCACAACTCCCAAGAGAGGTTGGTAGCCAAGGATAAGACAACTCTCACGTTGTGAAGCTTTGCCACTGGTGCAAACGTTTCTTTGTAGTCCTGGCCATATGTTTGAGTAAACCCTCGCGCCACTAGACGAGCTTTATATCTCTCTATGTCTCCATTGCTTAGGTGCTTGATTGTGAAGACCCACTTTGAGCTTACCGCCTTATTCCCTGGTGGAAGGTCAGCTTCATCCCACGTGTGGTTCCTTATCATGGCCTCCACCTCGTCGTCTACCGCTCCAAGCCATTCTTTGCTTTCTTTCGCGTCCTCATATGTGTTTGGTATCGGTTGTTCGTCTAGCCTCTCAAGAAACACTTGGTGATCAGGTGGCAGACGAGCAAGAGAACAAACAGCTTGTATGGGATGCGCTATAGCTTGGTTGTTGTAGTAGACACGTTTGTCCTTCCATGTAGATGGGTGTGACCGGATGCGTGTGCTCCGACGTGGCTGTGGCTGTGGCGCAGGAGCTGGCTCAGTCGATATTGGTTCCCCAAACGCCGTAGCTTCCACCGCAGGTTCATCTAGCCTACTGTTCTCCCCCTCCGGCTCCGTAGCTACAACATCAGCCGGTACTTCGGACTGTTCGGGCACAGGCTCCGATTGAGGCAATGACGGGCCGGTACGTGAATCAGGTGTAGAATCCTGGGACAATTGTGACGGCTGAGTGGGGGTGACTCCAAGATGATCTAGGAGGAACTTGAGACCCGCTGACTGATCCGTAGGTGTCGCCAAATCTCTCAAGCCGGGCCCAATCCTTCTTGTCAAAGTAGCCTTGGTCTTCAAGAAACTTGACATCGCGAGAGACAAAGGTGCGGTTGTTGACCGGATCAAAACATTTGTAACCTTTTTGAGTAATGGAGTAACCATGGAACATACACTTGGTGCTTTTTGCTTCCAGTTTGTTCCTTAGTTCACCTGGTACTAACACAAAACAAACACAACCAAACACTTTTAGGTGACTAAGCGATGGTTTAAATTGGTTTAGTACCTCAAACGGTGATCGATCGTCCAATATCTTTGTTGGAGTTCGGTTGATTAGATAGCAGGCTGTCATTACTGCATCTCCCCAATATCCCCTTGGAACATTTGTATGGAACATCATCGATCTTGCAACTTCCATCAAGTGTCGGTTCTTTCTTTCGGCTACACCATTTTGTTGAGGAGTGTAAGGGCAACTTGTTTGATGTATAATGCCATGCTTTGCTAGGTGTTCTTTGAATCGATTGCTTGTATACTCGCCACCATTGTTTGTTCTAAACACTTTAATCTTAGCATTAAACTGATTAGTGACATAGTTTTGAAAATTTATAAATGCATCAATCACACGGTCCTTGGAGGGAAGTAAGGTTACCCAAGTATATTTTGATTTTTCATCTATAAATGTCACAAAATACTTGTTATTGTCCCTAGAAACACAGGGAGAGGTCCAAACATCTGAATGAACTAAGTCAAAGCATTTTTCATAAAAGGTAGTAGACTTAGAGAAAACAGTTTTACAATGTTTGCCAAGTATACAAGCCTCACAACTAGAGTGATCAAAAGAAACATTAGGAATCATTAATTCAATGGCCCTAGAGTGAGGATGACCTAGCCTAGCATGCCATATTGCATTCAAAGAAATTCCAAGACAAGAACTAAACGAAACAGATTTTGATGAACTTGGTGAACTATCTTCAAGAATATAAAGATCATCTTTGGTTCCACCTTCACCAATCAGTTTTCCAGTCTCAATATCCTGAAAGTAAACATCATTAGGCCCGAGTATAGCATAGCAATTTAGATCACTGGTAGCTCTCTTAACCGACAAAAGATTTGAAGTAAACTTAGGCATATAAAACTCTTTAGACTCTTTGTTAAACAATCTTAAGTCTCATATGCCTTGAATTGGTATTTTCTCACCATTAGCAATAATAACATTTCCCTTAGCCGGTTCTATATTATTTAGCAAATTCGAATTACTAATCATATGGTGAGAGGCACCCAAATCTACTACTAGGGAGTTATTAATCTTTAGGGTAGAGAAAGTTTTACCACTTGACTCCTTGAGAGCCAAGGAATTGAAGAAGGCCTCCAAGTCAGATTTCCTCACATAGTCTCCGGAAGCCGCCTCTTTACCGTTCTTTGAGGAACCGCCGGTTTGGACTTGTTCGTCCTTGGTGTGAGTCACGTTGGCTCTCGGATCTTTGTGATGGTGACTTGGGCGCAAGTGAGGGTGTAGAAACCAACATTTCTCCTTAGTATGGTTCTTCCTCTTACAATGCTCACATCCTCCCTTTGGCTTCCGATCCTCTTGCTTGAAGACTCCTTTGTTGGCCGTGACTAGCTCCCCCTTACCACTAAACAAGCCGAGAAAGCCTTGTTCTTTCTGTATCTGTGCGCACACATCATCAAGGCTTGGGAGCTTGTCTGACCTCAGGATGTGTTTTATGAGATCGTTGAAGGTCGGGTTGAGGGTGAGGAGCAAAGCGAAGACCTTGTCTTGTTCCCTTCGCTCGTTGAGTACGGCCGGGTCCATGGTGTTCGGTCGTAGCATTTCGAATTCAGCCCAAAGTGACCTAACTTCCCAAAATGTTTGTTAAACTCCATATCCTCTTGACTCAGGTCATTGATAGACTTCTTGACTTCAAAGACTCGGGTAAGGTTGGAAACATTGCCAAAAACATTCTTAAGTGTCTCCCATAATTCGCTAGCCGTTTCACAATACGAATAGGCTTCTAATATGGGAGCCTCAAGAGAGTTTTGAAGTATGGAGAGGACAGTTTGGTCTTCTTGAAACCACTGGGCCTCTTCTTGAAGCTTGACCTCTTCTTCATCTTCTTTGATGGTTTCTTTTCCATCTTCTTTAGTGACTTTCTTTGGAGCTTTTCCACCTTCGATGTGGCTCCAGAGTCCGCGGCCACACTGCGCAGTTTTAGTGGTTCTTGACCACAGTAGATAGTTTCCTCCCTTTAGGACAGTCGGTAGAACAAGCGGCTTGGTGTTCTCCATGGTAGAATGCTATTAACCGCTGGATAAAGCTTTTAACCGGTGGATAAACACAAGAACAACAAGCAAGAGTAGAAAGCGAACAACAAGAATAGAGAATCAAGACTAGAGAATAAAGAATGGAGCTGGTTTTGTCAAGAACAGAAACCTTGCTCTGATACCATGTTAGAATTGCGGAATTATTTAGAGAAGAGTAGAGGAGAATCGAGAGAATAAGAGGTGAAAAAGAATGTGTATTCATTCAAAAAGACTTATTTAGAAAATTTTCTCTTATGTTGTTACAAGGCTTAATATAGAAACAAAGAGGCACATAGCCGTTAGATACAAAAGGAAGGAGATAGCCACTTGCTTGGGCAGGTCGAGATCATTCTTAATGATGAAAGCGACGTGCCCTTTCCCCTTGGTCGTCTCGTTGACACTCGCTCCTAAGGTGAACATGTGACTTCTTCCATGAGATATTTTCTCTCGTCTCTTCTAGATCCTTCTCTTCTTATGGGCTTCTTATTACTAAGGCCTCTCCTTCTTATTTATCAAACCAAACCATGGCCTAATGGCCTAAGTCGTATGGTCACTTGTACGGACGCTTGTACGGACATCCGTACGGACAACCTTGATCTCGTGTCCTAGATCAATATGGACCAGGATTTTGCCCAGTAGGAGGTTTAACTTTCATCATAATCAATAGGTCCAGTCGGAGGTATCAGTTCATCAAAACCACCAGGTTCCAGTGGGAGGTTTTGATCCATCATTGCCATGATCACGCTACTACTGCCACCAGGTCAAGTATTATGAAAGCATAATAGCTAAAGTGAACAATGAGTTATGTGCTAATTATAATTACGAAAAATAGTTAAAGTTACAAGCTGGGAATATTATTATCTTTCCTAAGTGTGATATAAAAAGGTTTAGATTGCATTTACATGAAAAGTTACAAGCAGATCATTGCAAGCTATTTAGTCTAGTGGTGTATTTACTTGCAGATAGTTGTATATTTTTTAAAAAATGTACTTAATTCTCTAAATTAGTTATGGCTTACTGGCCATAAAACTATTGTTTTGGTCACAAGTTAATCATACATATAAGAAGTTTTAAAAATTTAAAGGTAAAACTACCCATTTCAACAAATTTCTCACAAGCATTACATTCAAAAAGATGGTTTTTGGGTGAATTGTTCTTCATATGTCTTCTCCATCTTTCAGCTGAGTTTCTCTTCCATAACAGCTTCCACCAAGACAATTTTCACTGCAAAATCAAAGCCAAAAGAACAACCAAATGCTTTATGAGTTTTTGTGTTTTTTAAATCCATTGTTATTAGCTCGGTTCTCTTTTTTTTTTTTAAGTTTGTTGTGCATATAGAAATTCAAAAAAAAAACCACCTGGATCTTAGGGTTGAGCTCAAACTTTCCAATCTCGATAAAATCATCAGCGGTTAGATTGTAAAGGTTTTGCTGAAAATGCAAGAAACAGACAAGATATCTTACTTAGAGTTGCATCATCTTGTTTGTTTTCAAGTAATACTAATCAAAACCTCAACTGATATGTGAAGTGACCTTAGTGCAGTGACAGGAAGTAAGTCCATTTGTAGAAGGCACCATCACACCAGGGATCGAGTCCTGCTTCCTACGAATGTAGGAATTTGGCTAATGGGCCGGCCAGTTGCGGCCCAATGGTTGACAAAAAAAAAACATCAACTGATATACCTACTGAATTTGGTCTATATCAATCGGAGCTTTCATTTTTGGCACATCCACATTTGCAGGTGTATTCAGTTGCCCATGTACGACACCTTGTGGTGACATACCCTAAAAAGTAACAGAATAGTTTAAGAAGAGAATACTAGCATAATTAACATGGATAACATACTTTATGTAAAACATAAACACAAATTTCATTGATTCCATAAGGTGAGATTGCAAAAGATGAGAATCTAACCTCATGGTTGACAGAGCATTTTTCAAAAAATACATGATCAACTAGTTTATCATAAATAACAAAAGTTTTTAAGGCCTCATATATATCACAACTTTGGATGGTGGTGCGAGTGTGTGATTGAGTTTGTGTCCATGCCCGGAGGGTTACCTCCTGAATGAAAATGTCACAAGCTTTAGCCAAAAGACTATTCCAGCTGACAATCTAAAAAAATAAATTTATTTCACTCAACAAACTTTTTTTCCAATAAAATCAATAAAACAACATATTTTTATCTGTCACCCATATTTCATGATTAGTTGAACAGTAAAATTACTAACAATAACAATATCTAAATTTAACATGAGAGATTTTTATCAGAATGGAAATTATGAAAAAATCCAAGCACAATCAACAAAAATCATAGGATTATTTAAAGAGACAATATATGTGAATTTTTAAACCTTGACTTGAGGGTTGGATTTCATAACTCGTTTGATCCTTGTCTGAGGTAAATCAACCTTTTCTTGTAACCCTGTATTCACCAAAATAACTCAGAGATTTTGGGTAAGGGTAAGCAGGAAAATATATTTGAGATGCAATTATTTTATATAAATATGTTTTTTTTCTGTGATGATGCTCTTAGTAATACTAAAATGAATTACCTGTGGAATTATGGCAAGCCCAAAGCATTTCCAAATCTTGTTTTAGTATATCTCTCTGCCAAACAAAAATAATGTTACAGTTTTAGTGTAGATCATCATACCAAAATGTTGAATACATGAGAAAAAAAGATTTCAAGCAAAAATAGGGCAAAATGATGATCAATTTACCTCCCGGTTCGCAGGACAAGAAGGCTCTCTTTGATCAACTCTTTTCCTTCCGCTATGAACAGAAAGATTGCCATATTTGATCATCATGCAAGATTCTTGCACAGAATGATTTGGAATCACAGTTGATGTTGCAATGACTGGTCTCACCATGTTATATTTCAAAACAGATAAACAAAAATAATGAAGATGATGAAGAAAGATTTTGTGAAAAACACCTATATATATATATCAACCTAGGGCCATAACAAATGATAATTATCATTAAAACTCTACCAATATGTCCTTGAACCGATAACCATCTTTCGGCTAACCTAGCCTCCTCCGTCCCTCGGGACCAATAACTAGATTCACTACCTAATTAAGAGTTCTAAAGAGGGAAAAACAATTGAATATAAAATTAATATTATGAAAATTGGATTATGTATACCTATTTTGGCTCATGAGGTTTGAATAAGAAAATCAGTCGCGAACAATTTCCGTGAGTCACGCGCCATGACAACTGGTCATCATGATTTTTCTAAGTGACGTGTGGCTTTCATAGAATACTTTCTTGACTAGTTATTCTTTATACAAGCGAAACAAGCTCAAAGAGCTATACATTTACCAAAGTTGTAGAATTAATGTTCCAATAAGTTTTTTCCCTCCTTAAGATTCTTAGTACAAGTATTGAATCTAGTTATATTAGCATGCTCTTAAATGATAATTACTGTTTGTTATGGCTCTAGCTCGTTATATATATTTATATATATATATGTGTGCTTTCCACAAAAGCTCTCTTTATCATCTTCATTGTTTTCGATTATCTAATTTTGGAATATAACATGGTGAGACCGGTCATTGCAACCTCCATTGTATTTCCAAACCAATATGTGCAAGAATCTTGCATGATGAAGGAATATGGAGAGTCTTCTGTGCATAGTGAAAGAAAATAGTTTGATCAAAGAAGGCTTTCTTTTCCTGCGAACTGGGAGGTAAATTCATCATCATTTTCCTTTGTTTTGCTTGAATTTTTTTTATCATGTATTCAACCTTTTGGTATGATGGTCTACACTAAAATTGTAACATCATTTTTTTTGGCAGAGAGATATTCTAAAACAAGATTTGGAGATGTTTTGGGCTTACCATAATTCCACAGGTAATCATTTTAGAATTGCTAAGAGCATCATCACATAAAAAACATATTTATATAAAATAATTACATCTCAAATATATTTTCCCGCTTACGCTTATCCAATCTCTCTGAGTTATTTTTGTGAATACAAGGTTACAGGAAAATGTTGATTTACCTCAGACGAGGATCAAACGAGTTATGAAATCCAACCCTCAAGTCAAGGTTTAAAAATTCACATATATTATTTCTTTCGACAATCCTATGATTTTTCTTAATTGTACTTGGAGTTTTTCAAAATTGTAACAAGGTCAAAATGGTCACATTAATCAAATAGCCAATATCTTACGTTAGGCCTGGGATTATAAACCGAACCGAACCGATATTTTGGTTGTTCGGTTCGGTTTTGGTTATGGCGGCTGAACCGATCTGTATAGTTTTTTTTTCACAAAACCGAAATATTTCGGTTCAATTATCAGTTAACCGATTTTTTTAGGAAAAAAATCTAACAAAACTGAAATTTACCCCTATAATAACAGAACAACCCGAAGAAACCTAAAAAACCCAAAATTAGCTCTAAAAACCGAAAATTCCGATTTTTTATTTGTTTTTAAATAAATTTCAATTAATATCGGTTTTAAAATTTTAAAACCAAAATTAACCGAAAAAACTAAAATAACCAAACCGAAATAAATTTTGGTGAAGTTCGGTAAAAATTTCAAAACTCAAAAAAATGGAAAAAACGAAATAACCTAACCGAATTCATAGAAATAGCCGAAGTCCCATGGGTAGCTTACATTAATTCTATTGATGACATGTCTTTGCTCAGATCTTCTCACTCCACTAGAGAGAAACTAAACAAATGAACTAAAAGTGACATGTACACACTAAACAAAAGTAAAATCAATTTAGAACATTTGATACCTCGTAAAAGAAAGAGATTTTCGAAAGCATATATCAGAAAAATAATGAATATTAAGTTCTCTAACCCAAAAAATTGTAGAACACATTTTTCAGTTTGGCTATGTAGATGTTTACTTTCAACCACTAAAAAATCAAAACTTTCTCAGAACAAAATAAACTCTTCTTCCAAAGCTAACACTACCCAAGAGGATGTTGTTTTTTTTTTATACCTGATAAAGTGTCTTCCACCGTTGCTTCTCCTTTATCATCTTGATTTTCACTACCAAAACATCCATCCATGTCGTGTTGTTCATTAATTAGTTAAATTTGCTCCTCCAGACATGCCATATATATCGTCTAAATTCAGTGTTATCATTTATGTTATCTCCACTTTCCAAAAAAAATAAATCACCTCCTGTAAAAAACAAAGCATGAACATTTTAGAAATTGTTATAAGGACAACAAATTGAAAGTTAACACGTTAGAATCATACCATCAACATAATGAAAAAAAATAAATGGTTCACATTTTTATTAAAGCAGCAAAATTATCATTTAATTATGTTTTTCTATCTTATATTTGAAATTCAAAGGGAAGTCTAACATCTCCCTATAACCAAAATGTAGTATATAATCCTCTAGTTTTTCTAAGAACATTATAGATATACATGACACCTATGTGAACACACAAAATATTTTTTTATGACTTAATACTTCCCAATGTGATATAAATGGTTTCTAAAGTCCAAAATTTTCTGAAAACTTAAACAAAACTCACATAAAAGACACACCAAAGTTCTTAAGTCCTCCTCTATTTTTCAAACTGCCCACATAGAATACTCATGATATTGGATTGACAAAGCAAATCAAATTGAACATGAACTGTTTAAAAAAAAAAGTAAATATGAATTGATATAATCAAATTGAGTAAGAGTATTATATAAATAAAATTTTGATAAGAAATAACTTTAAACATACAGAGAAACTGAAATCACACTAAGTAGTATCCAAAGTTGAAAGCTTTCATACAATAAAATTAACAGTGCATAAAGGACAGATCCACATACTAATATATTGTTCTATATGTCTTACCACTCGTAAAACAAAATACATCTTAATCTTTGGAAACAAATCAAAATAGAACATGAATTTACATAAACTCAAGCACCTAACATTGAATTAAAAAGGTTGATGTTTTGATAAAGTAATCAATTGCAAGGAATATAGTAAATACTTCAAATCTTATCAATTACTGAATATAAAACATGTACCCTTTTTGGATTTTCACTTGGGTGACTTGAAAAAATTAAACAACTTATTATTGGAACTTGATGAAAAAATGGATGAATAGATGAGACTGGTTGTCAGAGCAGTGGGTTAGATTACATGAGACAACGAAAACCGGAAGAGAGATCGAAGTTACAAGTTCTTGAGGGATAGATTTGTCTTGGACATAAGGAAATTCTACTTTTTGTTAGATATTTATACAAGCCTATTAGTCTCTCTTTCATTAGTCAAAAGAAGATAAAAATCCATTAATTAGGCTTTTAAGAATATTGAATCTCTTACTTTTTAGGTTTAAAATTTTTGTTAAGTAATTTCCCACATACAATGCATGTAATTTATGGAAAGTTATTTTTAAAACTTGAAGTGATGTTGTATGCAATCACATTGAACATTATTCTCCCTAACTCATTAGTCAATATAAGATAAGAAATTCATTAGTTAGATCTTATAATATATATTTTTAATGTTTATAATAGGTCACTTTCAGCATGTATTCTAAGACAAGTTATCCTTACACTTTAAAATGATGTTGTATGCAATCATATTAGTCTTTTTCTCATTAGTCAAAATAAGATAAGAAATCCATTAGTTGGGCAACTAAAGGAAAGATATCTTTGCACTTTGAGGATAACTTTTAAGTGATGTTGTATGGAGTTACATTAAACATTAGTCTCTCTCTCTCTCTCTCTCTCTCTCTCTCTCTCTCTCTCTCTCTCTCTCTCTCTCTCTCTCTCTCTCTCTCTCTCTCTCTCTCTCTCTCTCTCTCTCTCTCTCTCTCTCTCTCTCTCTCTCTCTCTCTCTCTCTCTCTCTCTCTCTCTCTCTCTCTCTCTCTCTCTCTCTCTCTCTCTTTCTCTCTCTCTCTCTCTCTCTCTCTCTCTCTCTCTCTCTCTCTCTCATTAGTCAAAAGAAATCCATTAGTTGGGCAACTAAAGGAAAGATATCTTTGCACTTTGAGGATAACTTTTAAATGATGTTGTATGCTTTGCACTTTGAGGATAACTTTTAAATGATGTTGTATGCAGTTACATTAAACATTAGTCTCTCTCTCTCTCTCTCTCTCTCTCTCTCTCTCTCTCTCTCTCTCTCTCTCTCTCTCTCTCTCTCTCTCTCTCTACTCTCTCTCTCTCTCTCTCTCTTTCTCTTTCTCTCTCTCTCATTAGTCAAAAGAAATCCATTAGAGGAAATATATATTTACACATTGAGTATAAATTTAAGTGATGTTGTATGCAAATAACATTAAACATAAGTATCTCTCTCATAAATCAAAATAAGATAAGAAATCCATTAATTAGGCTTCTATAGGGAATATGATTTTTTGCTTTTAGTTTTGTTACTAGGTAATTTCCTGCATTATGCATATATTTTACAAAAATATCTTAACACTATGAAGTTTTGTTTATGAAATTATATGATTTATTATTGTTTTAATATATTTACTTCAATCAAAAGATAAAATAATCTGATCAAGAGGTTTTCTTGAGCTTTAAAAATCATGGAATATCAATACTAGAAGGGAAGGAAGGACAAAAAAAATTCTATGTAAAAGAATTTGTACTTGAGGATAATGATGAGTGTAACATACATAAAGTGTGCAATAACAAATGATAAATAATTTGCTTAATTAATGATTGGATTTAGAAGATACAAAAATGTGTGGCCAGGAGACTTTATAGACTTGTTCACCAATCCTACATATCACCACATGAACTTTTCTTTTGTTTTGTTATCAGTTCCAACAATCATTTCCCACAAGGTTACTCATTCCAAAACTACTTCAGCATAAGCACGCTTAACTGGAGAGTTCTCTCAGAACATTTGACTGAAAATACAAGTGCACTTTGGTGACATAGGTGACCAAATAAATTCTTGTAAACCCCTCAGCTAACCGGGGTGTCACAATTCACTCCACTAACAGATTGCAACGTCCTCATTGCGTAGCAAAACCCTCACCCTTGACGGTGTGAGCCCTCTTAACTTCACACTCGTCTGAGTTTGGCTTTGATACCATTTGTAACGCCTCGGACAGCTACCTCTTAATGGGTCTATTGCCACTCCTAGCACATGGGACCACCTCTCTTAGCAAGCCCTATGTCCATTTCCGGTCCCTGAGCCCACCCATATCCAATGACCAGTTTGCTACGTCTGGGTTGCTTTAAATACTTGTTTACCAACACTACAAATCACCAAATGATCTTTCCCTGTGTTTTGTCTTCACTCGCGCACTTTAAAGAATCATTTCACGGAAGGTCACCCAACCTGATACTACTCCAGCATAAACACACTTAATTGGAAAGTTCTCTTAGGACCTTTGACCGAAAAGATAAGTATTAGGGTGTCACAAACCCTCACAATGAACACATATAAGAATACCAAACTTATATATATATATATATGTGATTTGGTTTGCATGTAAGGTTTTATTCATTTAGTCAGATGGTTAGTTGAGATAGATATGATATGCCTCATCAAGATGTTTTCTAACACAACAAAAGAGTTCAACAAGAAAAGAAAACATGTGTGCTATTAGAGGGAGTATTAAGGTTATATTAGGCCTTGTATATTGGGCTTGTTATTATGTCTTATTTACATCAATGACAGTTTATGTAAACTTAGAAATCCTAGAGCTAATTATGTAGATATAGGATTGTAATGTTTATGAATGAAAACGAAGTTAGTTCAATATCTAATTCTACACTATATCAGAGCAGTCGATCATGTGGATATAAATTTCTAAGGGTTAGGGTTTTATAGATTTCTCTTGTTGACGGTTTCTCTAGATCTGTTTGGTGGTGAGGTTCACCATCGGGTTTGTCGCAGAGGTTTCTTTGCTTCCTATGTCGGATCATTTAGATTCTTTGAAAAAGGGTGTGTATTCTCTATATGTGAGACGTGTTTCTCAACTTATTCTCTACAAAGTTTTGTAGATGTTTCTCCTTGAAGCGTGTTCAGCTTCTTAACTTTTGGCCAAGCTCACGTTTGTTTGGTCCTTTGTGGATGGTGATTTCGGATTTAGAAACAAACAAAAAAAAATAATAATAATAAAAACAAAACTGTTCGAATTTGGTGTCTTGCACGTTTGGACATTCCAACAAGCTCCAATCTAGCTGATTTTTGGGGGATAGTAATCTGACTCAGTTTTCTACATATTCAACAGTCGAGATCATGTTTCAACGGTTTGTTTGTAATATATTTGAGTTTTAGCGTGGCTGATCGTGTCTTGAATATTTAGATTTTTCTACAGCATGTATTGTGAGTGTTTGTGAGATCCAAATGTGAGATCTTCTCGGTTTGAGCTGAAATTTTGTAGAGTTGTTTCTGACTTGTTTATTTATGATTTATACGGTGGAGATCTGAATATGTTGCCAGAATCTTAGTGAATCAAGTTGTTTAAGCGATTCAATCTCTAGCCGGTGTTTCCGTTTTATCTTCTTCAAACTCTTGAGCTTGAGGGGAATAATAGAGAATGAAGATCCTCTATATTCGTCTGAGATATGTTTCTCAGTTCACTAGGTTCAACAAAGGATATCAGAAGTAGTTGTCTTCCAACATATATTTTTGTTTGTGAGTAGTGAACTTTTTCTTTATCACAATGTTCGTGTGTGCTGTCTTCAAAGTAGAGTTTTTGTGAAGACTAGTCAATTAATCTGAGTTTTTAAAAACATTTCAGGTTGTTTCAGATTGGTATCAGAGCCCTTACGTTTCTAGGGTGGGTTAAAAGACTGGTTAGAACGGTTTATGGAATTTGATTGTTGAATTATTTTTCTTGGTGCTTGGTGCATGATGTTTTGAAAATGTTGGTTGTATGTTGGAAATTGATTATGAATAGTTAGTCAATTTGTGTGTGGTGTTAAGTATTAGTCTCATTCTCTTCGAGCCTTAAATGAGATTCCACAGTAAGTTACATTTTTGTGTGTGGTTTGGGTTTGTTTGCTTAACCTTCTGTTCATGGTAGCGCAGATGGTTAGAGGTGATGTTGTTGCTGGACGTGGACACGGTCGTGGTTATGGACGCGGTCGTGTTCAAGGTCGGGGTGGATCCCCGTTGGTTAGTGAGGGTGTCAGTGATTCGTAGGCATTTCAGGAGGGGTCGTCGGGTTTGGACGCTAGTGGTACCTATGGGACCGTTGGAGCCGGTTGAGCCGGTGTGGGTGGTGTTGGTGCCGAGTTGGCCAGTGGTGTTGGGCTTATGGGTGTGGGTGTCGCAGCAGGTGGAGCCCCTAGTCAAGATGATTGTATTGTGGAATTATTGGCGGGGGTCTTGGAGCGGTTGCTGGGAGTTGTTTCGGCGCAGGCTCTGGTTGTGCCGCTGGTGGCGGTAGAGTTGCAGCAGCTAGTGGCTGCGCATACATGAGTTTATTCTCTGTATGTTTGTATCCCCGGAGAGATGAGTGGGATTCGTACGGTCTCGTTCTCTGGGGGTGGAGGATGAGGCTGGAAACGTAACTTACAGTCTCTGAGGTGTCCCGAGGAGTATTCGGTGTACATAGGGGTCCATTACAAGGCGGATGATGCCCAATTGTGGTGGAGGTCAGTTTCTGCCAGGAGGGTGAAGAGTGAGATGATGTGGGGTTACTCCATGGAGGAGTTCAACCGCATGTATTTTCCTAGAGAGGCACTAGCGTATAGAGGTACAGTTTTTGCAACTGACACAGGGAGCTTGGTTTGTACCTGAGTTGGATGTAGATTTAAGCCAGCTCTTGGTATATAGGGGTCGAGCGAGGGAGTCTGAGGAGTCTTAGGTCAGGAGGTTCATGAGAACGCTTTGGGATGACTTGAGGGTCTATTGCAGAGGGCAGAGTTACGCCACGAAGGCGGAGCTGGTAGAGCCCGTAGCTTAGATCAAGGAGGACCTGAGGGAGCAGGCCGTGGTGGTTAGCCCAGCCGTTCAGACAGAGGAGATGCTGGAGCTGAGCAAGGGTAGCAAGTCGGTGCAAGGACAGAAGAGAAAGCGGGAGAACACGTTGGTGGCGATTACCTTAGAATGAAATAGTGATTCCTTGTTCCACGCACGCTCATGAGAAAGACCTGACAAAGAAGCTGATCTCTTTGAATTGTGAAAAACAAATTGCAGAAATCTATGAGCTCAATCAATATTAGTAACGTCACCGTCTTGGACAATCCAGCTCCTTTTGTGAACCCTTTCAAGTTTGAGATTTTGTACGAGTGCTTGACCTCTCTCAAAGACGATACCTTTTCACTTACCCCTCATCCTCCTCTATAGTTACATTTGATTTCACGTTTTTCTTGAAAAATGGTTTGTTCACAAATACTGTATGTAAAATTTGTAGTTCACCCTGCAAGAGTCTGTAGTATTTGGGTTATAATCAGGTTCTTAATATATACTCCACATTCACATCATGCTATGGCACATTCTATGTGATGTACCCGTTTTCTCACAGCATATGGTATTTTTGTATTTATACAAACGTTGTTTTTTTCCGAGTAAAGATAGCTTATAGTACAGTATTAGATATTACCAAATATGAGGCCAATCATCTACAAGAACAAATTCTAAATTCAATTTCTGATTTGAACTTGTTTCACGTTGATTAGTATGACTCTTCTGTCTAGTGAACAATGAGGTATGTGCTAATTATAATTACGAAATATAGTTAAAGTTAAAGCTGGGAGTATTCTATCTTTTCTAAGTGTGATATAAAAGGTTTAGATTGCATTTAATTGAAAAGTTACAAGCAGTTCATTGTTTAGTCTAGTGGTGTATTTTACTTGCAGATAGTTGTATATTTTTTAAAAATGTACTTAATTCTCTAAATTAGTTATGGCTTACTGGCCATAAAACTTTTGTTTTGGCCACAAGTTAATCATACATATAAGAAGTTTTAAAAATTTAAAGGTAAAACTACCCATTTCAACAAATTTCTCACAAGCATCATATTCAAAACATGGTTTTTGGGTGAATTGTTCTTTATATGACTTCTCCATCTTTCAGCTGAGTTTCTCTTCCATAACAGCTTCCACCAAGACAATTTTCACTGCAAAATCAAAGCCAAAAGAACAACCAAATGCTTTATGAGTTTTTGTGTTTTTGAAATCCATTGTTATTAGCTCGGTTCTCTCTTTTTTTTTTTTAAGTTTATTGTGCATATAGAAATTCAAAAAAAAAAAACCAACTGGAGCTAATTAGGGTTGAGCTCAAACTTTCCAATCTCGATAAAATCATCAGCGGTTAGATTGTAAAGGCTTTGCTGAAAATGCAAAAAACATACAAGATATCTAACCTAGAGTTGCATCATCTTGTTTGTTTTCAAGTAATACTAATCAAAATGTCAACTAATATACCTGCTGAACTTTCATTTTCGGCACATCCACATTTGCAGGTGTATTCAGTTGCCCATGTACGACACCTTGTGGCGACATACCCTAAAACATAACAAAATAGTTTAAGAAGAGAATACTAGTATAATTAACATGGATAACATATGTTATGTAAAACATAAACACAAAATTTGTTGATTTCATAAGGTAAAATTGCAAAAGATGAGAATCTAACTTTATGGTTGACAGAGCATTTTAAAAAAAATACATGATCAGCCAGTTTATCATAAATTACAGAAGTTAAGGCCTCATATATATCACAACTTCGGATGGTGGTGCGAGAGTGTGATTGAGTTTGTGTCCAGGCACGGAGGGTTACTGTAACGACCCGGAACCGCGGTAGGAGATAGTCGAGAAATCCGAGTCGAGATAGTCGAGAAATCCGAGTCGAGATAGTCGAGAAATCGAAGTCGAGATAGTCGAGAAATCCGAGTCGAGATAGTCGAGAAATCCGAGTCGAGATAGTCGAGAAATCCGAGTCGAGATAGTCGAGAAATCCGAGTCGAGATAGTCGAGAAATCTGAGTCGAGATATCGAGGATTGTATCGAGGATTCTATCGAGGATTGTATCGAGGATTCTATCGAGGATTCTATCGAGGATTCTATCGAGGATTCTATCGAGGATTGTATCGAGGATTCTATCGAGGATTCTATCGAGGATTCTATCGAGGATTGTATCGAGAGTTGCCAGTACTCATCGACGGAAGGATCCGACAGTTAAGGGGTTGAGCGATGGAAATGGAGAGTTCGAAACTACTGAAGTAGTGAACAGACATTCGAACTGGGAAAATGGAATCCCAAGTTTACAGTGATCAGATCATTCAGGCTTGCAAGTTTCTGGATGAAAATGGGTTCGGTCGAACAGGTTTGTAAATTGCTAAGAAATGGGATGGGAGGTTTCGGTACTTAGTCCGAGAGACAGTCCGAGTAAAATGGGAATGGAAGTCCTAGCGATAGTGATAGTGATAGTGATAGTGATAGTGATAGTGATAGTATAGTGATAGTGAAGTGATAGTGACAGTGAAGTGCACTATCCGGAAATGGTTGCATCGGCGATCGATGGACCGGGCCGATGGACGAGGTGGCATGGTTTGGCCGGTGGGCCGATAATGGACTAGAAAGGACTCGAAATCTCGCAGAGATTTAAGCCGACTCACGGAAAGGAAACCCGAGGGAAATGGAAATTCGCGGTAATGGAAAGGTGAACGGACAAGGACAGATGCGAGAATTATGGGAAGTTATGGGTGGTGAGACTTATCATTCCAAGGAAACTTAGGGCGATTCGTGGATCCTATATAAGGGATAAAACCCTTAGGAATTTCCCTAGTTCCGCATAAGAATCCAAGAGCCGCCGCAAGAGAGAAAGAGGAGAGTTCTGTCGAGCTTAAACCGAGAGAGATCCTAAGTCTAGAGTCGAGAAGAACGGTAAGTGTTCTTCCATCTTGATCCGTCGATGGTTATGGTTATGGGATATATCTCGGATACTAATGGTATCGATCTGTCCGTGTAGAAGCGGGGATCAGATCCGAGCATAGAAACCGAGAGATCAACACCTTAGGTCGATACTGAAGTTGAGTGCGTGACTGTGGCCGAGTTCCATGGTTGATTCTCTTGACCCGTGGTTTATTTAGTCTTGTTAATTGCTTGTCTTATGGTTATGGTTTCTATTGCAATATGAATGATGGTTGGTCTAAGAGATTTAGGCGACTATCCATGGTATTTGATTGACTTGCGTCACTTGAATGGAATATTCCCTGTGTTAGATTGAGATCGTTGAACTGAGCCTAGTGAGACGGGATGACCGCTCCACTAAGTAAACTTTGTTTGCTTACGCCTCCTTTTATGGATGCAGGAAAAGACAGGTCCGATGATCGGGATTATAGTGGCTGACCAGCTCGTGTGACGGAGGCAAGGGAGGAAGGAGGATGGTGGCTTTGGGTAGAAATATTCATGGCGTTATTTTTATTTAGTTTCGTTATTTCCATGCATGGGACAAGTTGTTATTTTGTTGAATTGAACCTCATAATATTTTTAATAAATTCGCAAGTTTAAGTTAAGTTCACCTGTTATTCATACTTGTTGTTATACTTGTTTAATATGCGCATAGAATTCGTCGGCCTTAGAAAAAATTTTATCGGTCTGTATAAGTCCGAGTATGGTTTCTAGGGTCGGGGTCTTACATTTGGTATCAGAGCACGGTTATAGTTCTAGGACATGTTCATATAGCGGGTGCATGGGTTATTGTTACTAAAGCCATCCTTCCTTGCCAAGAACGTCTCACGGTAAGACTGGTCATGTATAGATTATAGGGAGTTATAAGCTAAGTTGGTTTGGACGCTAACTTAGAATCGGTTATGGTATTTCAGATGGCACCTAACACTCGCAACTCGGCTAATACCTCGGCTAGACCAGGAGTCGGAGGGAACACTGAGGAAGCACCGAACACTGCTGCGGTGAATGTTGAGCAAGTGGGTGCGAGGACCGGGACTGAAACCGGAGGGCATGGAACCCAGGGAGCCGGTACGAGAGCGATACCAGTAGGGGGTACGGGTGCTAATGCGACTTCGAACGTGGGGATGGGACAAGTATTGGAGAATCAGGCAGATTTGCTAATACGGGTAATCAGGCAGATTTGCTAATACGGGTAAGGTTAGCACAGGAGAAAGACGCAGAATTGATTAGTTTGTCCAAGGTGGACGGAACCGAGTATGAGACAGCGAATAATGGTACCATTTTGGTTAAGGGACGAGTGTGTGTTCCTTCGGATAAAAACCTTCGGGCTGAAATCCTTAGGGAGGCGCATCAGTCTCAGTTGGCAATCCATCCTGGATCCACCAAAATGTACCAAGACTTGAAGAGGTACTACCATTGGTCGGGCATGAAGAGAGAAGTAGCAGAATGGGTCGCAGCGTGTCCGACATGCCAAAGAGTTAAGGCGGAAAATCAGGTCCCGGGCGGTTTGTTGCAAAACTTACCGATACCCGAGTGGAAATGGGACATGATAACCATGGACTTCGTCACAAGTTTACCGCCGTGTGACAAGAAGGATGCTATATGGGTCGTGGTGGATCGATTGACCAAGTCGGCGCATTTCTTGGCCATAAACAAAAAGGACGGGGCCGAGAAATTGGCCGAGGTATACGTACAAGAGATAGTACGGTTGCATGGTGTTCCAGCGAGCATAGTATCAGACAGAGACTCGAAGTTTACTTCAGGAATATGGAAGGCCTTGCAAAAGCATTTTGGGACGCGAATGGACATGAGTACGGCCAACCATCCGCAAACGGACGGGCAGTCTGAGCGTACCATACGAACGCTCGAGGATCTTTTGCGAGCAAGTGTCTTGGATTGGGGAGATAATTGGGTAAGACATCTGCCGTTAGCAGAATTTGCCTACAACAACAGCTTCCACGCTAGTATAGGCATGTCACCGTACGAGGCCTTATACGGTCGACCTTGCAGAACACCCTTGTGCTGGACACAAGTAGGGGAGCGTAGTGTTTACGGTCGGGATTTCGTGGACGAAACGACCAAGAAGATCAAAATCTTGAAGCTGAAGATGAAGGAAGCTCAAGATAGACAGAAACGTTATGCGGACAAGCGCCGAAGGGAGTTGGAGTTTCAGGTTGGAGATATAGTTTATCTCAAAACCGTGACTTATAAGGGTAAGGATCAGGTAACACTGAACACTAAGTTGACGCCTAGATACATGGGACCGTAACGAATCCTGGAAAGGATTGGTCCGATGGCCTATAAGTTGGAGTTACCTTCGGCTATGTCAGCTTTTCATCCGGTGTTTCATGTGTCGATGCTAAGGAAATGCATCACGGGATGGGAGAATGTGATCTCCGAACCCCCTCCTGACCTGCAAGTGAATATGACCATCATCGGTCGGCCAGTTCGGATAACTGGTATGAAGATGAGAGGTCCGCATTAAAAGAAAAAGACGAAGTTAATTCAGGTCGTATGGGATTGTGAAGGGATAGAGGAGACGACTTGGGAACCAGAAGAAGTTATGAAAGTGAACTTCAAGAAGTGGTTCGATAAGAGAGAGATTCCTCGTAAGGAAAGTAAAGATGCGAGGACGAATCAGTCCTAAGTGGGGGAGAAATGTAACGACCCGGAACCGCGGTAGGAGATAGTCGAGAAATCTGAGTCGAGATAGTCAAGAAATCCGAGTCGAGATAGTCGAGAAATCCGAGTCGAGATAGTCAAGAAATCCGAGTCGAGATAGTCGAGAAATCCGAGTCGAGATAGTCGAGAAATCCGAGTCGAGATAGTCGAGAAATCTCAGTCAAGATATCGAGGATTGTATCGAGGATTCTATCGAGGGTTCTATCGAGGATTCTATCATGGATTCTATCGAGGATTCTATCGAGGATTCTATCGAGGATTCTATCGAGGATTCTATCGAGGATTCTATCGAGGATTCTATCGAGGATTGTATCTAGAGTTGCCGGTACTCATCGACGGAAGGATCGGACAGTTAAGGGGTTGAGCGATGGAAATGGAGAGTTCGAAACTACTGAAGTAGTGAACAGACATTCGAACTGGGAAAATGGAATCCCAAGTTTACAGTGATCAGATCATTCAGGCTTGCAAGTTTCTGGATGAAAATGGGTTCGGTCGAACAGGTTTGTAAATTGCTGAGAAATGGGATGGGAGGTTTCGGTACTTAGTCCGAGAGACAGTCCGAGTAAAATGGGAATGGAAGTCCTAGCGATAGTGATAGTGATAGTGATAGATAGTATAGTGATAGTGAAGTGATAGTGACAGTGAAGTGCACTATCCGGAAATGGTTGCATCGGCGATCGATGGACCGGGCCGATGGACGAGGTGGCATGGTTTGGCCGGTGGGCCGATAATGGACTAGAAAGGACTCGAAATCTCACGGAGATTTAAGCCGACTCACGGGAAAGGAAACCCGAGGGAAATGGAAACTCGCGGTAATGGAAAGGTGATCGGATAAGGACAGATGCGAGAATTATGGGAAGTTTTGGGCGGTGAGACTTATCGTTCCAAGGAAACTTAGGGCGATTTGTGGATCCTATAAAAGGTATAAAACCCTTAGGAATTTCCCTAGTTCCGCATAAGAATCCGAGAGCCGCCGCAAGAGAGAAAGAGGAGAGTTCTGTCGAGCTTAAACCGAGAGAGATCCTAAGTCTAGAGTCGAGAAGAACGGTAAGTGTTCTTCCACCTTGATCCGTTGATGGTTATTGTTATGGGATATATCTCGGATACTAATGGTATCGATCTGTCCGTGTAGAAGCGGGGATCAGATCCGAGCATAGAAACCGAGAGATCAACACCTTAGGTCGATACCGAAGGTGAGTGCGTGACTGTGGCCGAGTTCCATGGTTGATTCTCTTGACCTGTGGTTTATTTAGTCTTGTTAATTGCTTGTCTTATTGTTATGGTTTCTATTGCAATATGAATGATGGTTGGTCTAAGAGATTTAGGCGACTATCCATGGTATTTGATTGACTTGCCTGACTTGATTGGAATATTCCCTGTGTTAGATTGAGATCGTTGAACTGAGCCTAGTGAGACGGGATGACCACTCCACTAAGTAAACTTTGTTTGCTTACGCCTCCTTTTATGGACGCAGGAAAAGACAGGTCCGATGATCGGGATTATAGTGGCTGACCAGCTCGTGTGACGGAGGCAAGGGAGGAAGGAGGATGGTGGCTTTGGGTAGAAATATTCATGGCGTTATTTTTATTTAGTTTCGTTATTTCCATGCATGGGACAAGTTGTTATTTCGTTGACTTGAACCTCATAATATTTTTGAATAAATTCGCAAGGTTAAGTTAAGTTCACCTGTTATTCATACTTGTTGTTATACTTGTTTAATATGCGCATAGAATTTGTCGGCCTTAGAAAATTTTTTATCGGTCTGTTTAAGTCCGAGTATGGTTTCAAGGGTCGGGGTCTTACAGTTACCTCCTGAATGAAAATGTCACAAATTTTAGCCAAAAGAACAGGGCTATTCCAGCTGACTATCTGAAAAAATAAATTTATTTCACTCAACAAACTTTTTTCCAATAAAAAAACAACATATTTTTATTTGTCACCCCTATTTCATGATTAGTTGAACAGTAAAATAACTAACAATAACATTATCTAAATTTAACAAGAGAGTTTTTTACCAGAATGGAAATTTTGAAAAACTCCAAGCACAATCAACAAAAATCATAGGATTATTGAAAGAGACAATATATGTGAATTTTTAAATCTTGACTTAAGGGTTGGATTTCATAACTCGTTTGATCCTCGTCTGAGGTAAATCAACCTTTTCCTGTAATCCTGTAAGCGGGAAAATATATTTAAGATGTAATTATTTTATATAATATATTTATATAAATATATTAATTTCGGATTCGAGGAGGAATCTATGTTGGTGGGAGAGAATTGTAACATCCGCGAACCGGAATCCTGGTTTAGAGGGTTCATCAGTCGATGCAAAGCTGGTTTAGTGCGGACAAGTTTAAGTTAAACGCTGCATTTTGGGGTTAGGGAAAACCCTTAACTCGAGTGTTTTGTCTCATTCGACGGGTTTAGCCGTTTTTGAGAGAAACAAAAGAGAGAAGAAGAGTTTTAAGTGTTCTTGGTGAGATTTTGAGATTTGGAAGCTGTTCCTGTAGAGATCTGTAGCTGAGATCATTGTAGGAGCTCCTTGGAAGTGTTTTTTTGCTTGTTTGAGGTTCATAATCGTTTTGGCAAAGGTAAGTGCATGACCATGGCTTATCTAAGCTGGAGATTTCTCTGATTTGCTTGTTTATGTGTTGTTAGGCTTGTTAGAATGTTATTTGGGACGTTAGGAGGCTTTCTTGTTGCTTGGGATCGAGTTTTGTGGTTATAGGAATGAAGATCCGGCGAGAAGCTTCGGGAAAGAACCGATGCTCGGCATGTGCATTGGTCGATGCACTTTGTGCGTCGGTAGACGCAAGTGCGAGGACAGCGCATAAAACCTAGGGTTTTCGTGCTATGTCGAGCATGCGTCGGTCGATTCAGTGTGTGTGTCGGTCGATGCAAGCTTGTGTCGGTCGATGCAACCCCAACTGGTGTCGGTCGATGCTTGCTTGGTGTCGGTCGATGCAGCGTCCTGGTTTGTTATTGTTGATTGTTGATTGTTGGTTGATGGTTAGAGATGTCTCTATTGCTTGTGTGTATAGCCCAGTAGATGGGAGGATTGCCTTACTGAGTGTTTATAAAGTACTCATGCATTGAAAATTGTGTTTGTGGTGCAGGTAAAGGCAAAGTGTGATCGTGGAATCAAGGCAGTGAAGAGGAGGATGTTCTAGTGGCTCGCTTGGTTGTTTGGCTTCTGTTAGGTTGCTAGAGTGGAGTCCTAAAATGTTGTTTAGGATTGCTGGTTCTCTGGTTTATAATGATTGGATCATTAGTTTGTGATTGGAATTGTTACTGGTTATTATTTATTGGTATTGTTATTTCACTGTTTTGTGTGTTTGTGTTTAGGTGGCTAGTGGTATGGGACCGCTAGCTTAATTGTTTATTATATATTATATTTATATATTTATTACTTATTATTTATAAAAAAATGGGTCAAGTCGTTTCAGTCTGGTATCAGAGCCCTTACGGTTCTAGGTTTGAGTTAACTAGGCTTTGTGCTATAGATGATTGGGATTTGCATGCTTTGATTGATTATGTGAGTTAGTCAATTGTGTGTGGCATGGAGTCCTAGAACATCCTCTTCGAGCCTACTGTGTGATTCTACGGTGAGTTTACGTTTCTGTGTTATGTTTAAATTGTTTGCTTAGTCTTCTGTTCATGGTAGTGCAGATGGCTAGAGATGATGCTGTTGCTGGTCGTGGACGCGGTCGTGGTCGTGGATGCGGTCGTGGTCGTGGTAGGGGCAGAGGCCCAACAGTTAGTGATACTATAGACCAGAGTTTGACAGCTGAGGGTGTTGGAGAGTCGCAGGGTGTCCAAGAGGATTCCATGAGTGTGGCCAGAGGGGGCGGTATTGGTGCTCGAGAGGCCGGTGATGCTAGGGTCCTGGGAGTGGGAGTTCCAGCGGGTGGAGTCCCTGGAGTTGACTTTGCAGCTTTGCTAGCACAGGTGTTGGAGCTGTTACCATCTGTCAACTTTCTTTCGTACGGCTGCTTGGCGTGCTGTCATCTTTGCTACTTGTTCTTTGCTTTCTCGCATCACTTCACTATGTATGTGGTGTGGGCCCCGATCACTTTCTCAATCGAAAATGTCAACTGTGAAGATTCTCGCGTTTCTTTATGTAATTTCAGGATTTCTTTTCGTTGATCGGATCGAGCACATAGGAATTAGTTGTTAGTAAGGTAAGCCAGGTAAGCCATGTCAGTTGGTAAGAAAGTGGTACCGGCTCAGACTCAGGTAGTGCCACCAGTGGTGGTGGAGGAGCGGCAGCCAGTGGCTGCGGATGTGGGAGGACATAGTCGTTATTTGTCTATGCTTAAGGAGATGTGTGGAATGGATACTGCACGGTTTTTGGGTGGTACAGAACCTACTGCTGCAGATGTGTGGATGATGAGTGTGGAACGTAACTTCGAGACTCTAAGATGTCCTGAGGAGTTTTTGGTGGACATAGGGGTCCACAACTTGGTTGGTGGTGCTCAGGTGTGGTGGAGATCAGTGGCTGCTAGGAGAGTGCAGAGGGAGATGACTTGGGCTGACTTCATGGAGGAGTTCAACCGCAAGTACTTTCCGAGAGAGGCATTGGACCAGTTGGAGGTGCATTTCCTTCAATTATCTCAGGGACGCGATCAGTGCGGGAGCTGGACTTGGAGTTCAGTAGACTTGATGTTCATATATTTTACCTTGTTTTCCCTTAGTTTATTCACATCTTTTGCTTCTTTTGCTATCCATTTAGGCCATTATTGTGTAGCTTTAGCACTAATCATGCATTAGAGTTTAGTTGCATGGCATTTGCATCTTTTCATGCATAAACAGGTGATTCTGGAGCTTAAGGAGCATGGAAGCAATGGAGAAGAGATGTGAAGCAATCATGAGGAGGAAACAAGGGAGTTAAGGCTGAAGAACCAAGGTTCAAAGTCCAACTCGACCGCACACTCGACCAGACACTCGACCGTGTGCTGAGGAGGACTCGACCGAGTGGAGATTGCACGAGAGAAGCCAGCTCGACCAAGCCACTCGACCGAGCACTGGTCGAGTTGACCAAGCCGTTGACTACTTTGACTTTTTGTATTTTTAGGGCTTCCACCTCCTCTCCTATATAAAGCCTTGTACCTGCAGCCACCAAAAGAGTCCAGTTTTTTAGATATTCTCTAAACCTAGTTTTTACCCTTTTTGGGAATTATTCTTTTTGCACTTTATTTTCCTTAGATCTTGTACTTGAAAAAGACTAAATTCCTCAATATTGTTGATTTCATAACTTTCTTAATATTGAGAATTTGAGTTTGATCCTCTCATCAATATTGAAGATCTTTGTTTCATCTTTCTAATATTGCAAGTTTCAATATTTTCTGGGTTTTTGACTTTGTTCATCATGTATTGTTGTGAGTAGTTTGCTTAGGATCTTGAGGATGGGTTAGGATGGATTGATCTTGTGGTTTGTGTGATTTGGTCAAGCTTGATTGTTGTAGATCTCTTCTAGACTAGATGTTCTTAATGCTTATCCTATATCTGGGAGGGTAGGATCTGATCTCAAGCTTCTTAGCATCACACCAATGTTTAAGAAGCATAGATAAGGCTAGATCTAGAGCTTACCATTAGGCTTGCTAAGAGATTAGAGGTCTTGTTTGGTTTGAGATGTATTGCTTAATGTCTGCTTGTGTAGATTCTTTACTGTGTGAGAACAAGTCTAGAATTGCATAGGTTTGATTGTTTCTTAACCATGAGAGTGGGAGAAACTTGTCTTAGATTTATATGTCTAGAGGTTAGCTCAAAGTTTGCTTGAGATTTGTTGACCAAGTTAGATAACCAAATGATTAGTTCATCCCATGAATCCATCCTCAGGACCTTCTTTGTTTATTGATCTTAAAGTCTTAATCCTGTTGCTTGCTTGTTGTTTGATTCGTATTTGCATTGCTTTGTTTTTATTGTGTTGCTCTGTTTTCCGGATTTAACCAACTCGACCTCCCACTCGACCTACACTCGGTCGAGTGCTTGCTCGAGTTCATCCCCAGAACTCTTGTTTATGATTTGTGATTGTCCTGTTTCATTCCTGTCTCATTCTAGTTGCATTCATTTAGCTTTCAGTTCATTAATTGTCTTGCATTAGTTCATTAGTAGTAGTTTCTATTTCTGTTCTTGCTTCATTACTGTTGCAACCATTCAGTTTCATTTGCATTTAGTTCTTAGTTCTTGTAGTTTACTTTCTGCATCTTTACATTTCCATCTTAGGATTGTTAGTGACAAACAATCTCTACATTTGTCTTAACTTAGATTCATATGCACATCTTAATTGTTCACAAACACTCATTTAGGATTCATACCTCTTATACTGCAACAGCATAAGGGGAATTGAAACACCCATCCATCATTCCATTCATATCTCACCATTGCATACATTCATCATCACTCACCACCATAATAAATCTTGTTTCAATTTGGCGCCGTTGCCCATTTGAGTGTGTTTTGTTACATTTAGGATTCATATTAGTCTAAGATTAAGTTCGTTTATACACTTGAGTCTTCTGTTATTGGGTTGAAGTTCCATTTCAGGTGACACTCGACCAGTCACTCGACCACCACTCGACCGAGCAGTGATCGAACACTTGATCGAGCCAGAAGCCGTGTACATTTGGACACCACTTCCCAGTCGACTTGACCCCCCAGACGAGCCTGAGCTCCATTGTGAATCTGTTCGAGTCTGTACTCGCGTTTGTTGATGCACACAAGGTCGAAGGGGAAAGATAATCTTCAAAGGCCTATTGACAACATACATAGGAAGCAAAAGAGTTTGGGAAATCAGAGAAGAATGGTTGTTCAAGTTCAGCAAGAGGATTCAGTGATCATGGAGCAACAAGCTAACCATGAGCAGAGACCTAGGCACATTGGTGCTGGAGATGCACCCAACACCCACAACCAAAGGGCTGGTATTGTGCCTCCAACAGTGCCAAACAACAACTTTGAGATCAAGAGTGGATTGATCTCCATGATTCAAGCTAACAAGTTCCATGGGTTGCCAATGGAGGATCCACTAGATCACCTTGATGAGTTTGACAGAATCTGTGGTCTTACAAAGATCAATGGAGTGAGTGAAGATGGATTCAAGTTGAGGCTCATCCCATTCTCACTTGGAGATAAGGCACACCTTTGGGAGAAGACTCTTCCTACTGGAGCAATAACCACATGGGATGCTTGCAAGAAGGCTTTCTTAGCCAAATTCTTCTCCAATGCAAGGACTGCTAGGTTGAGGAATGAGATTTCTAGGTTTGCTCAAAGAAACAATGAAAGCTTTTGTGAACCATGGGAGAGGTTCAAAGGATTTCAGACTCAATGCCCTCATCATGGCTTCAGCAATGAGTCACTCTTGAGTACATTGTATAGAGGAGTGCTTCCCAAGATAAGGATGCTGCTTGACACAGCTTCTAATGGCAATTTCCTCAACAAGAATGTGGAAGAAGGCTGGGAAGTAGTTGAGAATCTTGCTCAGTCAGATGGCAACTATAATGAGGACTATGACAGAACCATAAGGAGTTCCTCAACTGATCAAGAGGACAAGTACAAGAAGGACTTTAAGATGGTCAATGAGAAGCTTGACAAGATCCTTCTTAGCCAACAAAAGTCTATTCACTTCATTGGTGAAGAAGAGGTTCCAGTTCAAGAGGATTCAAAGGCTACAACCAAGGGGGTTTCAAGAACAACAATCTCTCTTATAGGAGTACCAATGTGGCTAATCCTCAAGACCAAGTCTATCCACCTAAACCGCCTCAACAGCAACAAAACTACATCCCCAAACAACAACATCAAGTGTTCCAGCCTCAGTTGTGTCCCCCACCAGGGTTTCAGACTAACCAAGGCTAAGAACAAGACTTTAGAGCAATGATGCAACAATTGTTGACTGGGCAAACACAAGGAAAGATTGAGGAAGCCAAGCAGTTTGCTGAGTTGAACCAAAGGTTAACATCACAGTACAATGATCTGAATATGAAGTTTGAGGGTCTTAGTTCCAGAGTGAAGTATATGGAGAGTAACATAGCCTCTACTTCAGCTCCAAAACCCAACCAACTCCCTGGAAAAGCTGTTCAAAATCCAAGGGAGTTCACAGCCAAAGCCATTCAAATTCAAGAGGAAGAAGTCACTAAGGACAGTGAAGTCCAAGTTTGGGGGAATTCATTAGTTACCGAAGCCCCAAGTGACGTTTGTGCAAAGCAACAGGAGCTCGCATACGAACTCGACCAGGAGCTCGAGCAGCCACTCGACCGAGTACATGCTCGAGTGGTCGATCGAGCTGGAGAATCCGAAGCTGTCAAGCCTGCTAAGTACATTCCTCCTGCCTACAAGCCTCCACTACCATTGCCTGTGCGTTTCAAAGCACAGAAGATCAAGGAGTTAAGGGAAATAATTGAGAAAAAGGAGATGTTGGCTAAGCAACAAGAGGAAGAAAGGGTTTTGAAAGAAGAAGCTTTGGCTGAGAAAAAGGAACAAGTGTCAGCCATTCAAGAGATTATCATAGCTTACCAAGAAGAGGAGAGAGGACCTGCCTTGGAACAGTATGAACCTTATCCTTTCTATAGAAATTTTTTGCTTGATTTGTCAAAGAAGAAGGCTCAAGCTCAAGATGAGAAGGATCTTGAGAACCTTGGAGGAGTGATCATCCCACTTAAGCTTAAGGATCCAGGGCCATTCTATTTGCCTTGCACCATCAGTTACCTTCACTACAATCAATGCCTTTGTGATTTGGGAGCTTCAACAAGTGTGAAGCCATACTCCATAGCTCAAAAGCTTGGGAGAACTGATTTCAAATCCAATAACCTCCATTTGTGCCTAGCTGATGGGACAAATAAAAAGGTAGTTGGAAGGTTGGAGAATGTCCCACTCAAGATAGGGAAGGCAAGGGTTCACACTGATTTTGTGGTCATAGAGATGGACAAGGAGCCTGAAGATCCAATCTTACTAGGGAGGCCATTCTTAACCACTGTTGGAGCAGTTATTGATGTTAAGGAAGGTCTTGTGACCTTGAACATTGCTGAAGATGTAGTTATGAAGTTCAACATCTACAATACAACCAACCTTCCTACCATTGATTACCAGCCTTTTACTATCAAGGACAAAGATGGTCAAGGAGGCTTAAGTGATAAGGTAACCTCAAAGACTGAGCTCCCACTTCAAGAGGATTCTGTGGAAAAGCTTAAGAGGTCAGTTCAAGAGCTGTCTAGTATGGTTGAGGATCTCCAAGTTAAGCTGAACAAGAGGTCTTTGAGGAAAGCAAGACCAAGGCTCAAAATCAAGAAGAAGTATGGTTTGTGTGTTAAGGGTGAGGTGATCAAGGATCAACTTCACAGTGACCAAGAGGTTCCAGGGAGGATTTCATCACCTCCTTGGTATCTAGATCAAGTCTAAAAGAGGAAACCAAAGTCAAGCTTAGTGACTTTAAACAAGCTCACTAGGGAGGAAGTCCCTAAGGTATCCTTTGTAAATATGCTTTAATTTCTTAGTAGTTTTGATGTGTTTTCTTTTATGTTTTTGTTGGACAGGCTTTTTGGTGAAAATATAGTTGGGCAAGGAGAGATGTGGACTTGGAGAAGGAGACTCGCAGGCCCACTCGACCAGGCCACGAGAGGTACTCGGCCGAGCTGGGTACGATTTGAGGCCCATTCGATTCCCATTCTTCTAGAATGATCGAGTGGAGGGAAGAACATGGAGAAAAATTTTAAAATTTCAAAATTGGTCAAGGAGCTCGACCACGTGCTGGTCAAGTGGTGGGGTCGAGTGGCAGCCAAAAGGAAGTCAAAGATTCCCAATTCAAATTTGAATGGTATGGACACTCCACCGTTGTCTCCTTGTCCCCTTAGCTTTTTTATATAGTCCTTGCACGATCCTACACCTCTCACATTCTCTCATTTGCTCAAAACATTTAAATTCAAGCTTTAAAATCTCTTTCAAAGTTCATCTCTTGCTCAAGCTTTGTTCTTTCAAGTTTTTGGGTCACTAACCTATTAACTTTGAGCTTTGAGTCTATTCCCTTCAGTTTTTTTTGAAAATGTCTTCCAAGATAGCCAAGAAGTCTCACCAAACAGCTGCAAGCTCCATGGAACGTCGTGATGCTAACCTTGAATCAAGAGGTGAAGCTGGGAGAGTCACTCGACGGACCACTCGATCGACCACTCGACCGTGTGGCGGTTCGAGCAGCCGGTCGAGTCAGGTGCCGCGTCCAAGGAGAGAGCTAGTTGAAGAAGATCCTGAGAGGACCGAAAGTGAGGAGGAAAGAGAGCCTACTCTCAATGAGTTTATGAGGAGACACAAGGCCAAGGGGAAGAGGCCAGCTGTTGAAGTTGAGCAAGAAGAGAGTGAAAATGAGAGTGAGGAAGAAAGTGAAGAAGAAGAGTTGATGGATGATGGAGAAGCTGAGTCTTGTGGGCTGTCAAAGAGGCAGCGTTATGATGCTTTCATGAGGATGGAGTTCTTAGGAACTAGGTATCCACACAAGGAGACCATGGAAAAGCTTGCTATTGATGAGGATGTGGAATATCTCTTTGAGAAGAGCAATCTCACCAAGTTTATGGGGCTTTGCATGGAGGGCTACAAATAGGAGAGTTGTGAGTTCCTTGCCACTGTCAAGCTGCATACATATGCAAGGAAAGACCCTGAGGTTGGAGCTGGCCACATTTCCTTCACTATCAAAGGGAAGAAGCATGAGCTTTCAATGAAAAAGATAGCCAAGGTGTTTGGTTTTGAGGTTGGGAGCAATAGGAGTTTGATGGTTCCAATAGAAGAGTTGTGTGCTGTGTGGGAAACCATTGGAGAGAACAAGCTCTACTCATCCTCCAACTCCAAGAGCTCAAGGATAAGGAGCCCAGTCCTAAGGTACTTACTTCCACAAGGCTCTTGCCAACACCTTCTTTGCAAGGAAGGAAACTGGGAACATCAATGAGGGAGAGCTAAAGATGATTAACTTGGCTCTTAATGGAGTGATCTTTCAAGCAAGGAATGGTACCATCATTCTTGGGAGCACAGTGGAGACTGATCTAGGAATGGTGCTCATTGACCACATGATTCAAAAGAGAAGTTGGGTAGGAAAGTTTGAGAACAAAGGGTCAAGAGGAGCACTTACCATTGGAGGCATCATCACTCCAATCCTTCAAGCTGCTAAAGTTCCACGTAGAGGAGAAAGTGTCTCACCAAGATGGATTGACTCAAGCTACCTCACTTCTACTCTCATCGTAGCCAAGAAGATGCATCAAGGGAACCACATCTTCAACTTTGAGCTTCCAACACTTGGGAAAAAGCAATTCATATTGCCTAACCAAGAGCTCACAACCATTCAAGAAGGAGCCAACATTGATTTTTGGCCAGCTAAGGAGCATTGGTTTGATGGAGTGGTTCAACCTAGAGTTGAGGAAGCTGGGAATGCACAAGTAGCTGATGGAGAGGAGCAGTTCTACTTTGAAGACTATGAGCCCAACCCAAGAGATAGTAGAGGAGTGAGGGAGAATGCCAAGAGGTTAACTCTTTTGCAAAAGTGGGGCAAGTGGCATGGAAAGAGGTTTGATAAGCTGAAGAAGAAGGTGACCAACATGGCTAAGTCTATCAAAGGCTTAAAGAAGGAGATTGCTGAGCTGAAGAGTGGAAACTCATCTCCTAGCCATTCAAGCCCTTTGAGGAGAAGTAGCTCAACTAGAGCACTTTCAAGGGTTGCGAATCCTGTGGAACCAGCTAGGACTTCAATGTATGAGCCAAATCAGAGGAAGAGGAGCTCAAGTACCCGAGAACAACAATTTTCGAGGCACTCGACCGGGTCACTCGAGCACCCACTCGACCGAGCACCTCCAATGCACTCGGCCGAGTACCAGCCCAGATCACCCTATGGTTTCCCACCTCCAGCTGCTTATCCAGGTTATCCAAGTTACCCTCCCATCCCACCTCAGTACTACATGGATCCAGCTCTCTACCAGCAGTTTTGCCAGCAGCAAGGTCAACATTTTGACACTCGCGGTCCAGCTCGACCCCCCCCACTCGGACACGTACTCGACCGAGTCGCGGTCGATCGCCATCGTCGAGCTGTCCCAAAGTCAATCTCCAAGTCACCAACAAGACCCCAACTACTCCTATGACAGCATGCAGATGGATGTGGAAAACTTTTTCCACAACCCCTAAGGTACCACTATCACCTTCACTTGTAAATACCATTGCATTTGATGTTGTGTTTTGTTTTGTTTTTAATCTTGAATCCTCAATCAAATTTCTTTCACACAGAGGACTGTGTGATTTAAGTTTGGGGGAGGGTTTGAGATAGCATTTGACATTGTGTTTTGTGTTCTTATTTCAAATTTTTATCATCATCATGTTAGCACTTGCATAAGCATCTAAGGCATAGAAAAACCATAAAAATTTTTAAAAATTTTGAAAAAAATCTTCATAAAAAAAGAGTGTTCATGTAGTTTGCATTGCATATTAGGATCTTGTTTAGCATGTTTCATATAAAATTGTATAATATTTGCATTAGGGATCTATGATGAGTTTGCCTTGTTAGCTAGCTTATTCACTAGACTAGGATCAATGCCCAAGTTAATAGTACTTTGATGCTAGTTGAGTAGTTATAAGCATAAGATTGAACCAAGCCTTGAATTCTTGCATTGCATTTGGTCTAAATTGAAGCATGTTGAGATTTGAAACCATTTCCTATTTATAAGAACCTAATATTGACTTATAATTATCAATGTGTGCATTGCTTTAAACTCATGGATACCATATACATACTTGGATCATTTTTCTCCTTTTTACCACTCTTGTTGATCCAAGTAGCTGATTAAATCATTAAGATCAGTTCCCCTACCCCTAAACCAAACCTTCTTTCAAGCCTTGTTTATTCTTGAGTGTGTGAGACCTATTTTTGGGATTGAGCTTGGTAGAAAGTGTTAGGTTTGAACTGACAAGAGTAATACCTTGTGTAGTTCTAGTTTGCATTTTTCAAACTAGATAGGACTAGGTGGTTCACTTGTTGGGTTTGGGACTTGGCTGTTAAAGAAAGAAAAGAAAGAAAAGAGAAAGAAAAAGGGTAGAGTCTTTAAGAGGAGATTGTGTTTAAGCAAAGTCTAGTGAAAGGATGGGAAGTAAAATGTTGTTTAAGATGGTTCTAGTTAAGGAAAAGAAGAGAAGAAAAGAAAAGTTTAGCAAAATGCTTATATGTCTTAAGAATAAGAAGAAAAGAGAACCATAGCAAATAAGTAAGAATCCCCCATCCCACTAGAAAGATCAAATAAGAAAACATCTCCTAAGACTTGAAAACCAAAAGAGGAAAGGGTTAAAGAGAAAAAAAGAAGTAAAGGGTAGCACTAGGATCATTTGGGTTTAGATTGCTAGGATAAACACTTTGGGTGCCTTTGGGTAGACAAGGTTTTATTTTTGTATGTGTCTAGGTGTTCTTACCTTTAGCATTCTTCTAAAGCTCAATCCATTTTCATGAGAGAACCTTGATATTGATAAGCCCTACTCTAAAAAGAGACCATCATTGTCTCAAAACCCTTTATTACCAAGACAAATAAGTTTAAGCATTGCATAGAATTGATTCATGTTCTTGTTTAATGAATGTTAAAGGAAATGGTTGATTTGAATGCATGTGGATGTCTTAGGCTCAAATCAATAAAGGTTGTGAAATGCTTGTCTAAAGTCTTTGATTCCAGCTCATTCAACTTGCATCATAGTACTAGTAACTTGGACATTGATTCTAGATGGTCTATTTGCAAGCTTTAGGAGCTGAGATCCCACTTTCAAACCTCACTTACCTTCTTATGTCTTGCTTATTTGCTTGAGGGCAAGCAAAGACTAAGTTTGGGGGTGTTGATGTTCATATATTTTACCTTGTTTTCCCTTAGTTTATTCACATCTTTTGCATCTTTTGCTATCCATTTAGGCCATTATTGTGTAGCTTTAGCACTAATCATGCATTAGAGTTTAGTTGCATTGCATTTGTATCTTTTCATGCATAAACAGGTGATTCTGGAGCTTAAGGAGCATGGAAGCAATGGAGAAGAGATGTGAAGCAATCATGAGGAGGAAACAAGGGAGTTAAGGCTGAAGAACCAAGGTCCAAAGTCCAACTCGACCGCACACTCGACCAGACACTCGACCGTGTGCTGAGGAGGACTCGACCGAGTGGAGATTGCACGAGAGAAGCCAGCTCGACCAAGCCACTCGACCGAGCACTGGTCGAGTTGACCGAGCCGTTGACTACTTTGACTTTTTGTATTTTTAGGGCTTCCACCTCCTCTCCTATATAAAGCCTTGTACCTGCAGCCACCAAAAGAGTCCAGTTTTTTAGATATTCTCTAAACCTAGTTTTTACCCTTTTTGGGAATTATTCTTTTTGCACTTTATTTTCCTTAGATCTTGTACTTGAAAAAGACTAAATTCCTCAATATTGTTAGTTTCATAACTTTCTTAATATTGAGAATTTGAGTTTGATCCTTTCATCAATATTGAAGATCTTTGTTTCATCTTTCTAATAATGCAAGTTTCAATATTTTCTGGGTTTTTGACTTTGTTCATCATGTATTGTTGTGAGTAGTTTGCTTAGGATCTTGAGGATGGGTTAGGATGGATTGATCTTGTGGTTTGTGTGATTTGGTCAAGCTTGATTGTTGTAGATCTCTTCTAGGCTAGATGTTCTTAATGCTGATCCTATATCTGAGAGGGTAGGATCTGATCTCAAGCTTCTTAGCATCACACCAATGTTTAAGAAGCATAGATAAGGCTAGATCTAGAGCTTACCATTAGGCTTGCTAAGAGATTAGAGGTCTTGTTTGGTTTGAGATGTATTGCTTAATGCCTGCTTGTGTAGATTCTTTACTGTGTGAGAACAAGTCTAGAATTGCATAGGTTTGATTGTTTCTTGACTATGAGAGTGGGAGAAACTTGTCTTAGATTTATATGTCTAGAGGTTAGCTCAAAGTTTGCTTGAGATTTGTTGACCAAGTTAGATAACCACAATGATTAGTTCATCCCATGAATCCATCCTCAGGACCTTCTTTGTTTATTGATCTTAAAGTCTTAATCATGTTGCTTGCTTGTTGTCTGATTCGTATTTGCATTGCTCTGTTTTTATTGTGTTGCTCTGTTTTCCAGATTTAACCAACTCGACCTCCCACTCGACCTACACTCGGTCGAGTGCTTGCTCGAGTTCATCCCCAGAACTCTTGTTTATGATTTGTGATTGTCCTGTTTCATTCCTGTCTCATTCTAGTTGCATTCATTTAGCTTTCAGTTCATTAATTGTCTTGCATTAGTTCATTAGTAGTAGTTTCTATTTCTGTTCTTGCTTCATTACTGTTGAAATCATTCAGTTTCATTTGCATTTAGTTCTTAGTTCTTGTAGTTTACTTTCTGCATCTTTACATTTCCATCTTAGGATTGTTAGTGACAAACAATCTCTACATTTGTCTTAACTTAGATTCATATGCACATCTTAATTGTTCACAAACACTCATTTAGGATTGATACCTCTTATACTGCAACAACATAAGGGGAATTGAAACACCCATCCATCATTCCATTCATATCTCACCATTGCATACATTCATCATCACTCACCACCATAATAAATCTTGTTTCAGACTTCTATCTTATGGGGGTCGTGCTTTGGAGTCTGAGGAAGCCCAGATCAGGAGGTTTATGAGGGCTCTTCATGATGACTTGAGTCCATTGTAGAGGACATAGTTATGCTTCACGTGCAGAGCTGATTGAGACTGCAGCAGAGATTGAGGAGGATATCCGGGTACAGGCAGTGACGGTTAGTCTAGCGGTACAACCTAGGAAGGCTCATCATCAGGGAGGTTCTAGCAAGGGCGGTAAGCCTGCGCAGGGAACCAAGAGGAGGTGGGAGGCTATGCAGAGACCGAGTGGTGCAGGGTGCTTTGGTTGTGGGTGCATGGATCACAAGATAGCTAGCTGTCCCCAGAGGAGTGCTCCGACGGCAGCGGTTCGTGTATGCTATCATTGCAGGGAGCCTGGGCACATCAGGCCCAAGTATCTTAAGTTGCAGCAGATGGCGGTGGCAGCGGTGCAACTTGTGGTGCAGCCTGGAGTGCAGCAGGTAGTATGGATTGAGCAGGCGCCACGGGTGTACACGACGGTCGAGCCTGGTGGAACCAGTGCCGGAGCGATCACAGGTATAATTTCTGGTACTTAAACTTTGTGAATTTTAGGAGTTTCAGATTTATGTTTTTCCTGTGATAAAGTGTCAGGTTCTCAACACACGAGGTTTGTGTAGGGACCTTGTTGGTGGGCGGGTTTAAGTCTCACGTTATGTTTGATTCTGGAGCTTCTCATAGCTTCATTACTCCGGAGTGTGCAGAGAGTGCGGATATCAGAGGAGATCTCGGGGAACGTACATGAGTTGTTAGGGTTGCGGAAGGCAAGTTTCTAAGGGTCATTGGACGAGCTAGAGGAGTGGATTTTCAGATCGCAGGAGAGTCGTGGCCAGCGGATTTGCTTATCAGTCCAGTGGAGTTGTATGATGTTATTCTTGGGATGGATTGGTTGCATCGGCATATGGTACATTTGGATTGCCATCGTGGTAGAGTGGAGTTTGAGCGTTCAGGAGGGAAGTTGGTTTTTCAGGGTATTAGACGGACGTCGGGGAGTCTCGTGATCTCGGCCATTCAGGCTGACAAGATGATCGAGAAGGGCCGTGAGGCTTATCTGGTTACTATATCAATGCCAGAGTCAGTGGGGAAGTCTACGGTTTGCAGTATTCAGGTTGCTGAGGAGTTTGAGGATGTGTTCCAGTCATTGCAGGGGTTACCACCATCTCGGTCTGATACTTTCGCGATTGAACTGGAACCAGGGACGACACTGTTATCCAAGGCTCCTTACAGGATGGCTCCAGCAGAGATAGCAGAGCTGAAGAAGCAGTTGGAGGATCTATTGAACAAGGGATTCATTCATCCTAGTGTATCACCGTGGGGAGCACCGGTGTTATTCGTTAAGAAGAAGGATGGAAGTTTCTGTTTGTGTATTGATTACCGGGGTTTGAACAGGGCCACTGTGAAGAACAAGTACCCTCTTCCCAGGATCGATGAGTTTTTGGATCAGCTGAGGGGTGCTACTTGGTTCTCTAAGGTAGATCTGGCGTCAGGTTATCATCAGTTACCAATAGATGAGGCAGATGTGAGGAAGACGACTTTCAGGGCGAGGTATGGGAATTATGAGTTTATGGTGATGCCTTTTGGGTTTACTAACGCGCCAACAACGTTTATGAGATTGATGAACAACATTTTCAAGAGTTTATGGACGTGTCTGTCCTCATTTTCATCGACGATATCCTGGTATTTTCTAAGAGTCCTGAGGAGCATGCAGTGCATTTGAGGGCAGTTCTCGAGAAGCTGCGGGAGCAGAAGTTGTTTGCTAAGTTGAGCAAGTGCAGTTTTTTGCAGCGTGAGATGAGTTTTCTGGGTCATAATTTTTCTGCAGAGAGGGTTTCTGTAGATCCAAAGAAGATTCAGGCTATTAGGGATTGGTCTAGGTCGCAAAACAACACAGAGATCAGGAGTTTCCTCGGTTTGGCAGGTTACTATAGAAGATTTGTGCAGGGCTTTGCGAGTAAGGAACGACCGATGACTAAGTTGATAGGGAAGGATGTTCCTTTTGTTTGGTCACATGAGTGTGAGGAGGGCTATGCAAGACTTAAGGAGATGTTGACTGCTACGCTAGTGTTGGCTTTGCCTGAGCAGGGAGAACCCAATGTCGTTTAGACTGATGCATCTAGAGTTGGTTAGGGGTGTGTGTTGATGCAGCATGGGAAGGTGATTAATTGCCTACGCTTCGCGGCAGTTGTGGAAGCATGAGGGCAACTCTCTTACTCATGATTTGGAGATGGCTGATGTAGTTTTTGCTCTGAAAAATTAGAGATCTTATCTTTATGGTGCAAAGGTACATGTGTTTGCAGATCATAAGAGCCTGAAATATATATTCACTCAGCCTGAGTTGAACTTGAGGCAGAGGCGGTGGATGGAGCTGGTGGCGGATTATGATTTGGAGATAGCTTATCACCTTGGTAAGGCTAACTTGGTTGCAGATGCTCTGAGTCGGAAGAGGGTAGCTTCGGCTTAGGAACAGGATATGGAGTCTCTGGTAGGAGAGATCAGTGCTTTGAAGTTGTGTGCTGTTTCTCACGAACCGTTGGGTTTGGAAGTGGTTGATAGGGCAGATCTTCTGAATAGGGTGCGGTTGGCTCAGGAGAAGGATTTGGGGCTGGTGAATGCCACTAAGGATGTTGATTCAGAGAATCAGGTCTCAGATAATGGTACTATCTTGGTGCACGGTCGGATTTGTGTGCCCAAGGATGAGGAGTTGAGGCAGGAGATCCTGAGAGAGGCTCATGCGAGCAAGTTTTCTATTCATCCAGGAGCGACTAAGATGTACCGTGATCTCAAGAGGTACTATCACTGGGTCGGGATGAAGAAGGATGTAGCTAGTTGGATCGCGAGGTGGGATGTGTGTCAGCTAGTGAAGGCTGAGCATCAGGTTCCAGGCGGGTTACTAAAGAGTCTGAGTGGAAGTGCGATATGATCAATGGATTTTGTGGTAGGATTGCCAGTATCTCAGACTTTTGATGCTATCTGGGTCATTGTGGACCGGTTGACTAAGTTAGCACATTTTCTGACCATTAAGAAGACTGATGGAATAGCGGTCTTGGCTAAGAAGTATGTGAGGGAGATAGTCAGATTACATGGGGTGCCAACGAGCATTGTGTCTGACAGGGATTCTAAGTTCACTTCAGTGTTCTGGAAGGCATTTCAGGCAGAGATGGGCACTAAGGTGCATATGAGTACCGCTTATCATCCCTAGACAGATGGACAGTCAGAGAGGACAATCAAGATGCTGGAGGATTTGCTGAGGATGTGTGTGTTGAATTGGGGTGGCCATTGGGCAGATCACCTGAACCTGGTAGAGTTTGCTTACAACAATAGTTATCAGGCGAGCATCAAGATGGCTCCTTATAAGGCTTTGTATGGGAGACCATGCCGTACAACGTTATGCTAGACTCAGGTGGGGGAGAGGAGCATGTTCAGGGCGAATATTGTTCAGCAGACCACAGAGAAGATTTGGGTGCTCAAGCTGAACATAAAGGAAGCTCAGGATCGGCAGAGGAGTTATGCTGATAAGAGGAGGAGAGATCTTGAATTTCAGGTAGGAGACAGAGTGTACCTCAAGATGGCCATGTTGTGGGGTCTGAACAGGTCGTTGACAGAGACTAAGTTGAGTCCGAGGTTTGTGGGTCCATTCAGAGTGATTGAGCAAGTGGGACCGGTAGCATATAGGCTGGAGTTGCCTGAGGTTATTCATGCGTTCCACAAGGTTTTTCATATTTCTATGTTGCGGAAGTGTCTCCGTGAGGATGATCAGCTGTTGGCTAAGATTCCTGAAGATCTTCAGCCTAACATGACTTTGGATGCGAGACCAGTGAGGATTCTCGGGAGGAGGATCAAGGAACTTCGGAAAAATAAGATTTCTTTGATGAGAGTCCTTTGGGACTGTGATGGTGTTGAGGAGCAGACTTGGGAGCCTGAGGCGAGGATGAAGGCAAGGTTTAAGAAGTGGTATGAGAACCAAGCCGCAACTTGAGCTTGTCTAACCTTGTCCCATCTGTAATCCGTGGCTGGAGCGGGAATGGAGTATTCCAGCCCATCTATCTTGTTTACTTGGTCGCTTAGGGGTGGTTGGTCAATCAATAATCCTAAGATCTAAATCCATATGACTAATCAAAGATCTAGCATTAAAAACAACCTATGGTGAAGAACAAGAAACATAATGAATCCAAAATAAACAGATATAATAATCCATGAAATCCATATTGAGAAACCCTAAACCTAACAAGCAGATCTACTCAGACATAATTGTAAGAACACAAATCATAAATAAAATAGATAGCATTAAGAGATTAAAGAAGAAGAAAAGGAGTTTTGAATCTTCTCTGAAGGAGTCTTGATTCTTCTCTCCAAAAGCTCTCTAAAACTCTCTCAGGGTTTTTCTCTCAAAGGTTGCAGGAAATATAAAGCTTAGCTCTAAAACAATGACCCAAAAATCCTATTTATATTCCTAAACACGTCCAAGGACTAATGATGCAAATATGGAAAACTTTGGGGAAACTTTGTAAATCTTCAAAACTTGTGGGAAAAACTTCCAATTTGTCTTGTGGACTCTGCATTGACCGATGCTGATGTTGTGTCGATCGATGCATCCTAAAAATTTGCCTCCCAACTTCGTAGCTCAGCCTCAATGCTTGATTAAGCTCCAAATATTCCTATTTAGCTCCATTATCCTATAAAGACTCATAAGACTCTAAAAATACCAAAAAGACTCTATAGATAAGACTTATATCATGGCTAAAAACACCTAAAAACCATGATATATCAATTCTCTCAGACTTAGCTTTTGCTTGCCCTCAAGCAAATCAAGAACTTCATTTGTGGAAAAGGTTTGAAAACGCAGAAACTCCTTTTCTTTTTAAAGTAATGCCATGATCATCCAAACCATAATCCATATGCTTAGCAGACAAATCCAAATCGAACCACCATGTACTTCTCCATTGGCATTTGTATCATCCCAAATTCCACAACATCCTCCATTAAGCCTTCAATAATGGGACTCATCAATTTGATCAATGTCAAGAACCTTCTAGACTCATTCCCGTACAATATCCTAATAAGCAAGACAATATCTTTAACACATGTGGTACTCTTTCTCTCCCCCAGACTTATTCTATTTTATCTTCCTTAGAACTTTGCTTTGTTTTTTTTTCTCAAAGTTGTAGGCGAATAATGGGGTCATCTGTAATTTACCTTCCCCTCGCTTCCAAGCTTTGTATGATCATTTGACTCAAGAGTAGAATAATGAGGTCACAGGTAATTTACCTACCTCTCTAAACTGATCAAAATCATCTCATCTTTTATTCTCTCTTCTTTTTTTTTTTTTTAACAAAGCTCTCATGATTTTTTTTTTAACTTGAATAAGGGAGAGGAGTACCATTTTCTTTTGTAACCTTACTTGTCAGGTATGAACAAGGAGTCAAGCTCTATGAACATCAATCTCCTTGATGAGGTAAAAAGAAAAGCACAGAAATTACCTCAGGCTTTTTGTGGATTCTGTTGAAAATTCAGATGTCTTTAGTTCACTGGTCAGCCTTTGGATTTTTCATTAGTCAAATTTGTGGATTCAATATGCAGCATTAATCAACCAAGGCAGTACACTAAAAGAAAAATCATAGTTCCCAACAAAATTTTGACTCAATAAAACCCTTTTTTTTTCTTTTTTTTTTCTGACTCTCAAAAACAAAAACGTAGTTAGTAACTGCCTCCCACAGACTTAAACAACACTGTCCCCAGTGCTATAAGTAAGAGATTGGCGAATAAAATAAAAATAAATGAAAATCAAAAGAAAAAAAAACTACCAGTGGGTTGCCTCCCACTAAGTGCTTGTTTTCAGTCATTAGCTTGACTGTGTCGGATCTCAGGCATCCGGTGGATCGGAACATAGCATTGAATGCTTCTGAGGGGAACATCTCAACATCCAAGGTTGTGTATAAGTTTTAGGTGCATGAGGTTTGCCAAGGATGTGAGGAACATGACCAGGGCGGGATTTAGGGACGGGTGGGTGTCATGCAAAATCATCAATAGAAGAAACAAGCGCTCTACGATAATCTCGTGGCTTGGTTAACTGCATAACATTTTTTGTACCTTTGAAATTCTTATTGATGAATGGAGAAGGTTTAGGTGAAGAAGATGCATACCTTTGCCTTACCTCTGGGTTCTGAACTGTGGAATGGTAAGATTTCAGCTTTATAATTGGTCTAGGACTTGCAGCTAAGGAACCAACTCGAGAATATGTGGCTGTGGACAAGACCGAACTAATTCTGGAAGGTGTGTCAATCGATGCAACAGCTGCATCGATCGATGCTTGGCCTGCAACTCGTGTTTCTTCAACGATTCCGTAGCTTTCCTCAGCAATCCGTGTTTCCATTACAAAAACATCATCTACCAGCGACTTGTCATGGATCAGAACTTCATCATGGTCTCTAGTACTGATTAGATGATCCCCACTCCAATCTTTAAGCTTAACAGCTTGCTTGCTCACTTTCTCAACAGTCTCCAACTCTTTGACATACCCAGCAGTAATGTCTTCATGAAGTTCTATGAGCAGATCATCATCAGAAGCAATTTTCACAGAAAATGTTTGACCATCAATAGTGGGAACCCTTCTCAGCTTGTCCATCTCAAAGTTCATGACCAAATCATCCACATTCAGAAACATGTGTCCCTTCTTAACATCAATGATGGCACCAGCTATAGCCAAGAATGAGCTTCCTAAGATGAGAGGATCACTAGGCTCTTTGTCATATTCCAGCACCACAAATCAGTGGGAATCATGCATTCTCCAATCTTAATCGGAACATCTTCTAAGACACCTTAAGGAATTATGCGGGATTGATCAGCTAAGATAAGAGAGATCTTAGTTGGCTTGAAATCCGTCATCCCAAGTCTCACAGCAGCAGAATGTGGCATTAAATTGATACTAATGCCAAGATCACAAAGTGAGTGACGAAACCTTCCTGTGGAGATAGAGCAATCTAACACAAAACCTCCACGATCTGGTAACTTCTCTGCAATCCTACTCTGAATCACTGCACTTACTTCCTTAGAGACAACCACCTCCTGCTTTTTATCTTTCTTCCTCTGTGGAGGCTGCTTCAACAGAATTGAGCTGACATCCTTTGTAAGCAGTACTCCTTCCTCAGGACTCAAACCATTGGTGACCATTCTCTTCACATATCTCTTAATCCCAGGGGAAAACTTGACTGCATCAATCAAAGGCATCTCAATCATCACCTTGTCCATCATAGCCTTGCATCTAGCTTCTTCAATCTCTTGTTTGGATCCCCTAGGCTTAGGAAAAGGAACCTTCGGCTTGTAGGCTTGTTGTGAATCGGATGGTTGAGGAACAGAAACCCTAGCTGTCTATGAGGGGTGTTGATCGATGCTGACATTGTGTTGATCGACGCTTGATTGAGTTTGCATCGATCGATGCTCTTGTGTAGTGTCGATCGATGCTGGATCAACTAACGTATCTTCTTCTCCTTCCTTCACCAAAATTGCATTACAAGCATACTTAGGGTTCGACTATATTCTTCCAGAAATAAATTCCTCTTGTTTTTGAACAGACCCAGCAGTCTGAATCACTTGATTCTCCAGCTTCTTGACATGAGTGTTTAATGCATCAAACTTCCCAGTCAGCTCAGTGTATACAGAATCAATCTTCCCATTGAAGTCTATAGTTAACTTCTGTTGACCTTCCAAAATCTGTCCAATCATTGAAACCATCTTGCTCTCTGAATTGGGTGGAGGGAGGGGTTGGTAAGAAGAAGAACCATAGTTCCTAGTAAAGTTATTGCTTGGATTTCCTGTGAAGGAATTCTTCTGACCAAATCTCTGATTTTGATACCCAGCTCCATACACATAGTTGACACCTTCTTCTGTAGTCTCTGGCTTAGGCTCAAAAGTCTCAACATTTTCAGCAAAATGGACAGACTTCTTTCCCACAAGAAGATTGTGCATTGTATCCAACTTAGCATTCACCGCAGCAAACTGATTTGAATCATGGCCTTCATGTGCTCTTTTCCGCTCTAAGTCTGCATTCTTAGTACTGTTGCTGGATGCTAGCCTTTCAATCAACTTTTCAGCGTCATATGGATACCTTGTCTTGAAATTCCCATCACTAGCAGCATCCAAAGCCATCTAATACCTCCAGTCAATCCCGCTGAAGAAGATACTAATCAACTGCACCTCTGAAAACCCATGAGGTGGACAGTCTCTCTGGTATGCTTTGAATCTTACCCAAGCAGCTTTGTAAGATTCAGCAGGTCCTTGTCTAAAGGTGGAGAGCTTAATCCTCAGCTCATCAGACATCGCATCATCATAGAAGTAGTTCAAGAATGCTACCTTGATGTCGTGCCAGGTCGTCAGAGATCCTAGTTTCAGCTTCCTTAGCCAATGAGAGGCTTCCCCAGCAAGAGAGTAGGGGAAAAGCTTGCAGTAGAGATAGTCCTCTGTGACTCCATTGGCCTTGATGCTTGTGACTATGTCCTCAAACTGTTCAATGTGGTATAGAGGCTTCTCATGTGGCAGGTTCTGGAATGGCCTTTGTCCAACAAGAGCAAAGTAGGCAGGCTTTAACTCAAAATCATTACTTGGGAATGGAGGAGGGACAATTGCAGAGCGGTTCTCATAAAACAAATCTGCTTGTTGAAGTCCGCAAGAGTCTTGACAAGCTCTCCATTGTTGTCCCATCGCCTCTGAACATTCTCCCCATCGGCTCTGGCATTGTGTCGATCGACACCAACTATGCGTCGATCGATGCCTTCCTGGTTGCGTCGATCGATGCCATCGTTGCGTCGATCGATGCCATTGTTGCGTCGATCGATACCATCTACATTCCCATCGGCCACAACGAGTTCTTCTTGAATAACCTGTCCTTCAGCATTAAGTTTTTGGCCTAGTTCGTTGCGCACATGACCCTCTTGATCCCTCAAAACTCCAGCCTCATCTGGTCTCAATATGATTGGGTTGACCATCTTTGCTGATTTGGCTGCTTTTGTGTTTTCACGCTCTAGTTGTCCTAACTCTTGGTTTGTAAGCTTAACAACTAGACCAGTAGGACTTTTCCTGGTGCTAGGCTTAGGCATGTACCTGAAACACACAAGAGAAAAGAAACAAAAGCATGTGAGTAAAACAGAAAAAGAAAAATTTAGACAAAATCAAAGATTTTTATCTATTGGTGAAACAAAAGAGCCCCCGGCAACGGCGCCAAAATTTGATATGCTCAAATTTACACTAGAGCTACTCTCTCAAATTAAGAGATCAATTGTAGTAATTAGGGATCGAATCCACAAGAACTCTAGATTCACACAATAGATTTAATAATCTTTTAATTATGCTAAACCAAAATTGTAATTTAAATAGCAAAGCAAAAACAGAAAATAAAGGAGTTGTAAATCAATAGAAATAAACACTAGGCTTATGGAAATTCTCAGGAAATCATGAAAAATCATATCAATTAATTAAACAAGCAGGATTCAACAATTAAGCACCGTTCTTGAACTCTAAACACAATTATAAAATAAATCAGTTCTCACTGCTAATATTATCTAAGTTTAAAACCAGAAAATCCAAATCTTTTTGCAAAATTCAAGTTAAAAATCAGCAATAAAATCATGTTTAGATAAGTTCACAAAATCACTAATTCAAATCTCTTTGCAAAAAGTAATTTTGCACCAAAGGTTTTATGAGGAAAATCAATTATATTCTCATATCAATCAATAATCCTAAGATCTAAATCCATATGTCTAATCAAAGATCTAGCATTAAAAACAACCTATGGTGACGAACAAGAAAGATAATGAATCCAAAATAAACAGATCTAATAATCCATGAAATCCCTATTGAGAAACCCTAAACCTAACAAGTAGATGTACTCAGACATAATTGTAAGAACACAAATCATGAATAAAATAGATAGCATTAAAAGATTAAAGAAGAAGAAAAGGAGTTTTGAATCTTCTCTGAAAGAGTCTTGATTTTCCTCTCCAAAAGCTCTCTAAAAATCTCTCAGGGTTTTGCTCTCAAAAGTTGCAGGAAAAATAAAGCTTAGCTCTAAAACAATGACCCAAAAATCCTATTTATATTCCTAAACACGTCCAGGGACTAATGATGCAAATATGGAAAACTTTGGGGCAACTTTGTAAATCTTCAAAACATGAGGGAAAAACTTCCAATTTGTCTTGTGGACTCTGCATCGACCGATGCTGATGTTGTGTCGATCGATGCATCCTCAAAATTCGCCTCCCAACTTCGTAGCTCAGCCTTAATACTTGATTAAGCTCCAAATATTCCTATTTAGCTCCATTATCCTATAAAGACTCAAAAGACTCTAAAAATACCAAAAAGACTCTATAGATAAGACTTATGTCATGGTTAAAAACACCTAAAAACCATGATATATCATATATCTACTTCAGATGACAATTCGGGGGCACGCTGTAGGGTGGCAACCCGAGAGACAAATATTAGACTTCCTTATATATTATGGCATGCGGGCTTAGGTTGATGAGGAGCCAACATTATGGCATGCAGGCTTCAGCCTGATGAGGAGCCAATAAAAACTCAAGGTTAAGGCCTATGAGTAAAGGAAATTCCAAAAGTCGAGAGCAAATAATGCCTGGAACGCGATTCTATCGCCTAGAGGTGACCTTTCATAGATTGGTTGGAGAAGTGCGGGCCGTCGAGACAGTTGCACAGGAGTCCAAGACTGACGGTTGTTTGAGATTCGAGGACAAATCTATGTTGGTGGGGGAGAATTGTAACATCCGCAAACCGGAATCCCGGTTTAGAGGGTGCATTGGTCGATGCAAAGCCGGTTTAGTTTAGACGAGTTTAACTTAAACACTGCTTTTTGGGGTTAGGGAAAACCCTTAACTCGAGTGTTTTGTCTCATTCGACGAATTTAGCCGTTTTTGAGAGAACAGAAGAGAGAAAAAGAGTTCTAAGTGTTCTTGGTGAGATTTTGAGAGTTGGAAGTTGTTCCTGTAGAGATCTGTAGCTGAGACCGTTGTAGGAGCTCCCTGGAAGTGTTTTCTTGCTTGTATGAGGTTCATAATCATCTTGGCAAAGGTAAGTGCATGACCATGGCTTATCTAAGCTGGAGATTTCTCTGATCTGCTTGTTTATGTGTTGTTAGGCTTGTTAGAATGTTATTGGGGACGTTACGAAGCTTTCTTGTGGCTTGGGATCAAGTTTTGTGGTTGTAGGAACGAAGATCCGGCGAGAAGCTTCAGGGAAAAACGATGCTCGTCATGTGCATCGGTCGATGCACTTTGTGCGTCGGTCGATGCAAGTGCGAGGACGACGCGTAAAACCTAGGGTTTTTGTGCTATGTGGAGCATGCTTCGGTCGATGCAGTGTGTGTGTCGGTCGATGCAACCCCAACTGGTGTTGGTCGATGCTTGCTTGGTGTCGGTCGATGCAGACTCTTGGTTTGTTATTGTTGATTGTAGATTGTTGGTTTATGGTTAGAGATGTCTTTATTGCTTGTGTGTATAGCCCAATAGATAGGAGGTTCGCCTTACTGAGTGTTTATAAAATAATCATGCATTGCAATTTGAGTTTGTGGTGCAGGTAAAGGCAAAGTCTGATCATGGAATCAAGGCAACGAAGAGGAGGATGTTCTAGTGGCTCGCTTGGTTGTTTGGCTTCAGTTAGGTTGCTAGAGTGGAGTCCTAGAATGTTGTTTAGGATTACTGGTTCTCTGGGTTATCTTGATTGGATCATTAGTTTATGATTGAACTTATTACTGGTTATTATTTATTGGTATTGTTATTTCCGCTGTTTGGTGTGTATGTGGTTAGGTGACTAGTGGGTATGGGACCACTAGCTTAGTTATTTATTATTATATTATATTTATATATTTTTTTTTTTAAAACCGGTCGAGTCGTTTCAGTTTGGTATCAGAGCCCTTACGGTTCTAGGTTTGGGTTCACTAGAATTTGTGTTGTAGATGTTTTGGATTTGCATACTTTGATTGATTATGTGAGTTAGTCAATTGTGTGTGGCATGGAGTCCTAGAACATCCTCTTCTAGCCTATTGTGTGATTCCACGGTGAGTTTATGTTTTTGTGTTATGTTTAAATTGTTTGCTTAGTCTTCTGTTCATGGTAGTGTAGATGGATATAGATGATGTTGTTGTTGGTCGTGGACGCAGTCATGGTCGTGGACGCGGTCGTGGTCGTGGTAGGGGCAGAGGCCCAGCAGTTAGTGATACTGTGGACCAGAGTGTGACAGTTGAGGGTGTTGGAGAGTCACAGGGTGTCTTGGAGGATTCCATGATTGTGGCCGGAGGGGGCGGTATTGGTGCTCGAGAGGCCGGTGATGCTAGGGTCCCAGGAGTGGGAGTTCCAGCAGGTGGAGTCCCTGGAGGTTACTTTGCAGCTTTGCTAGCACAGGTGTTGGAGCGGTTACCAGCAGTGTTACCGGCTCAGGCTCAGGTAGTGCCACCAGTGATGGCGGAGGAGCGGCAGCCAGTGGCTGTGGATGTGGGAGGACATAGTCGTTATTTGTCTATGCTTAAAGAGATGTGTGGCATCGATACTACGCGATTTTCGGGTAGTACAGATCCTACTGCTGGGAACCTAGGTGTGGAGTTGCAGCAGGTGGAGCCCAGGGTCGAGATGATCGCTTGGCGGATCTGTTGACGTGTTGTTGGAGCTGTTACCGAGAGGGGTACCAATACAGGCTCCAGTTGTGCCACATGTGGCGGGGTGCAACCGAGGGCTCGGATGTTAAGGAGTTTCCATCTTATATTAGGACGATGGAGTTGTTGTAGATGATCGGTACGAGATTCTTTTCCAGAGGTATCGAGCCTTGAGAGGCGGTTAGATTGACATATGCAGTTGGAACATATATTTCTCTGTTTGGTGGGTAATACAATTGGATATTAGAAGTTGAGTGGACAGGTGTAACATTGCAAAGTTATACTCGGACCATAGGAGGAACTTTTGGTTGGAAGATGTTTATAGTCGTTAAGAATTGTTGCTCCTGAGGGGATTGTGATTCCCCTGAATACCGATAGCTTGAGGGGCTGGGGACTCCGAGAGTGGCATAGGGGATGATGTTCCCCTGAGGGGATGAGTAGTTCCCCTGATACTGAGATCTTGAGGATTGTGGTCCAAAAGTGAGACAATATAACTCAAAGATGCTGGTCGGAGAGTGAGATCGGTTTGGCTCGAAGGCTGCGACCTAAGGGTGGAGAAGTTGGGAGCAAGCAATGCCTTGGACGTGAGTATAAGCATAACGACGAGATGTAGACCTTGAGAGTTGATGGTGGTTTAATCTTGGATTTTTGTTGTGTTGGCCGGTGGGCAAGGGTTCTGTGACGGGTACAGTCATGAATGTGTGGCTGATGCGCCAGGATTGTGTGGCCGGTGGAGCTGGAGTCCCAGGAAGGGGTGCTGCAGCAGATATGAGCCGTCAAGGGCATGGTTGCCAAGTACGTACGTTCACGAGAAGCCTTCATGGCAGGATAAACTAATCGTTGCGAGGATGTTGGATAAAGTTCATTAGAGATGGACAAGGTTGCTAGGTTCAAGGTTTTGGTAACCTTGCTGGGGGAAATGAGTCAAGTGGGTTGAGTTGGAGGCTTGCAAAGCATTTGATGCGGTGAATCAGAATATGCGAAAGTATGGTACTTGTTTGTTTTATTATGCTTGTAATGATGATTTGCTGTGGAGAACTGCCAAATGGAAAAGCTATTTTTGGAACAAGCTATTTTGTGGAAGTTTCCCCTAAGAGGCAAGTTACTAGAAGTTCTTAACCTTGAGTGGATGTGGGCATACGTGATTATTAGTCTAGTACAGCTGACGAAGTAACCGGATGATGTTCATATATTTTACCATGTTTTCCCTTAGTTTATTCACATCTTTTGCTATCCATTTAGGCCATTATTGTGTAGCTTTAGCATTAATCATGCATTAGAGTTTAGTTGCATTGCATTTGCATCTTTTCATGCATAATCAGGTGATTTTGGAGCTTAAGGAGCATGGAAGCAATGCTGAGGAGAAGTGAGGCAATCATGAAGGGAAAGCAAGAGAGTTAAGGCTGAAGAACCAAGGTCTAGAGTCCAACTCGACCGCACACTCGACCAGACACTCGACCGTGTGCTGAGGAGGACTCGACCGAGTGGAGAATGCACGAGAGAAGCCAGCTTGACCTGCCACTCGACCGAGCACAGGTCGAGTTGACCGAGCCGTTGACTATTTTGTCTTTTAGTATTTTTAGGGCTTCCACTCCCTCTCCTATATAAAGCCTTGTACCTGCAGCCACAAAAAGAGTCCAGCTTTTTAGATATTCTCTAAACCTAGTTTTTACCCTTTTGGGAATTATTCCTTTTGCACTTCTTTTATTTTTTAGATCTTGTACTTGTTTTTAAGGAGAAAAGGCTAAATTCTTCAATATTGTTGGTTCCATAACTTTCTTAATATTTAGAATTCGAGTTTGATTCTTTCTCCAATATTGAAGATCTTTGTTTCATCTTTCTAATGATGAAAGTTTCGTATTTTTCTGGGTTTTTGACTTTGTTCATCATGTGTTCTTGTGAGTAGTTCTCTAGGAACTTGAGGATGGGTTAGGCTGGATTGATCTTGTGGTTTGTTTGATTTGGTCAAGCTTGATTGTTGTAGATCTCTTCTAGGCTAGATGATCTTATTGTTGATCCTATATCTGAGAGGGTAGGGTTTGATTTCAAGCATCTTAGCATCACAACAATTTTTAGGAAGCATAGATAAGACTAGATCTAGAGCTTACCATTAGGCTTGCTAAGAGATTAGAGGTCTTGTTTGGTTTGAGATGTATTGCTTAATGCCTGCTTGTGTAGATTCTTTTCTTTGTGAGAACAAGTCTAGAGATGCATAGGTTTGATTGTTTCTTGCCATGAGAGTGTAAGAAGCTTGTCTTAGAATAATATGTCTAGAGATTAGCTCAAAGTTTGCTTGAGATTTGTTGACCAAATTAGATAACCACAATGGTTAGTTCAGCCCATGAATCCCTCCTCAGGACCTTCTTTGTTTATTGATTTTAAAGTCTTAATCCTGTTGCTTGCTTGTTGTTTGATTCGTATTTGCATTGCTCTGTTTTTATTGTGTTGCTCTGTTTTTGCGTTTAGTTCAGCTCGACGCTACACTCGATCAACACTCGATCGAGTGTTTGCTCGAGTTCATCCCCAGAACTCTTGTTTATGATTTGTAGTTATTCTGTCTTATCTCTATTATCATTCTATTTGCATTTCTGTTTCATTTACTCATTGTCTTGTTCATTATTGTCTTGCATTAGTTCATTAGCATAGTTTCTATTTTTGTTCTAGCTTCATATTAGTCATAATCATTCTGTTCTATTTGCATTTAGCTCTTAGTTCTTGTAGTTTAATTTCTGCATTTTACTTTTTCATCTTAGGATTGTTAGTGACAAACAATCTTTACATTTGGCTTAACTTAGATTCATATACATATCTTAATTGTTCACAAACACTCATTTAGGATTGACACCTCATATACTGCAACTGCATAAGGGGAATTGAAACACCTTACCATCCATCCATTCATATCATCATTGCATACATTCATCTTCAATCATTCACCATCCATACAAAAGACTTGTTTCAATTTGGCGCCGTTGCCCATTTGAGTGTGTTTTTGTGACATTTAGGATCCATATTAGTCTAAGATTAAGTTCGTTTATACACTTGTGGAGTTGTTGGACTCGAATCTTCTGTTGCTGGGTTGTCTTGAGTTTCAGGTACCCACTCGACCAACCACTCGACCACCACTCGACCGAGCAGTGATCGAGCACTTGATCGAGTCAGAAGCCGTGTACATTTGGACACCACTTCCCTGTTGACTCAACTACCCACACAAGCCTGAGCTCAATTGTGAACCTGTTCGAGTCTGTACTCGCGTTTGTTGATGCACACAAGGTCTAAGGGGAAAGACAATCTTCAAAGGCCTATTGACAACATCCATAGGAAGCAAAAGGGTTTGGGAAATCAGAGAAGAAGAGTAGTTCAAGTTCAGCAAGAAGATCCAATGATCATGGAGCAACAAGCTAACCATGAGCAGAGACCTAGGCACATTGGTGCTGGAGATGCACCCAACACCCACAACCAAAGGGCTGGTATTGTGCCTCCAACAGTGCCAAACAACAACTTTAAGATCAAAAGTGGATTGATCTCCATAATTCAATCCAACAAGTTCCATGGGTTGCCAATGGAGGATCCACTAGATCATCTTGATGAGTTTGACAGAATCTGTGGTCTTACAAAGATCAATGGAGTGAGTGAAGATGGATTAAAGTTGAGGCTCTTCCCATTCTCACTTGGAGATAAGGCACGCCTTTGGGAGAAGACTCTTCCTACTGGAGCAATAACCACATGGGATGCTTGCAAGAAGGCTTTCTTGGCAAAAAATTTCTCAAATGCAAGGACTGCTAGATTGAGGAATGAAATTTCTGGGTTTGCTCAAAGAAACAATGAAAACTTTTGTGAAGCTTGGGAGAAGTTCAAAGGATTTCAGACTCAATGTCCTCATCATGGCTTCAGCAATGAGTCACTCTTGAGTACATTGTATAGAGGAGTGCTTCCCAAGATCAGGATGCTTCTTGACACAGGTTCTAATGGCAACTTCCTCAACAAGAATGTGGAAGAAGGCTGGGAGTTAGTTGAGAATCTTGCTCAGTCAGATGGTAACTATAATGAGGACTATGACAGAACCATAAGGTCATCATCAACTGATCAAGAGGACAAGTACAAGAAGGACTTGAAGATGATCAATGAGAAGCTTGACAAGATCCTTCTTAGCCAACAAAAGTCTAATCACTTCATTGGTGAAGAAGAGGTTCCAGTTCCAGTTCAAGAACAACAACCTCTCCTATAGAAGCACAAATGTAGCCAACCCTCAAGACCAGGTCTACCCACCTCAACAGCCTCAACAGCAACAAAACTATGTCCCCAAGCAACAACATCAAGTATTCCAGCCTCTGTTGTGTCCCTCACCAGGGTTTCAGACTAACCAAGGCCAAGAACAAGACCTAAGAGCTATGATGCAACAGTTGTTGATTGGGCAAACACAATGAAAGATTGAGGAAGCCAAACAGTTTGCTGAATTGAATCAAAGGCTCACATCCGAGTATAATGACCTTAACATGAAGTTTGAAGGTCTCAACTCTAGAGTGAAGTATATGGAGAGCAACATTGCCTCTACTTCTGCTCCTAAACCCAACCAACTCCCTGGAAAAGCTGTTCAAAATCCAAGGGAGTTCACTGCAAAGGCCATCCATATCTCTGATGAGGAAGTCACTGAGGACAGTGATGTTCAAGATGGGGAGGATTGGTCAGTTATTGAAGCTTTGAGTGAAGTTTGTGCAGAGAAATCTGAATCTGCCATTCCACTCGACCAAGTACTCGAGCAAGCACTCGACTGAGTGCCTGATCGAGGGGTCGATCGAGCTGAAGGATCAGGAGCTGTTAAACCTGCTAAGTACATTCCTCCTGCTTACAAACCACCTCTACCATTCCCAGGACGTTTCAAAGCACAAAGGATCAAGGAATTAAGGGAAATAATTGAGAAAAAGGAGATGTTGGCTAAGCAACAAGAGATCATCAGTGCTTACCAAGAAGAGGAGAGAGGACCTCCCTTGGAACAGTATGAACCTTATCCTCTCTATAGAGATTTTTTGCTTGATTTGTCAAAGAAGAAGGCTCAAGCTCAAGATGAGAAGGATCTTGAGAACCTTGGAGGAGTGATCATCCCAATTAAGCTTAAGGATCCAGGACCATTCTATCTGCCTTGCACAATCAGTTACCTCCACTACAACCAATGGCTTTGTGACTTGGGAGCTTCAACTAGTGTGATGTCATACTCCATAGCTCAAAAGCTTGGGAGAACTGATTTCAACACCAACCTCCATGTATGCCTAGCTGATGGGTCAAACAGAGAAGTAGTTGGAAGGTTGGAGAATGTCCCACTCAAGATAGGGAAGGCAAGGGTTCATACAGATTTTATGGTATTGGAGATGGACAAGGAACCTGAAGATCCTATCATCCTTGGGAGGCCATTCTTAGCCACTGTTGGAGCAGTCATTGATGTCAAGGAAGGTCTTGTGACCTTGAATATTGCTGAGGGTATAGTTATGAAGTTCAATATCTATAACCCAACCAACCTTCCTACCATTGATGATCAGCCTTTTACTATCAAAGATAAAGGTGGTCAAGAGGTCTTAGGTGATAAGGCAACTCCAAAGGCTGAGCTCTCTCTTCAAGAAGATTCTGTGGAAAAGCTTAAGAGGTCAGTTCAAGAGCTGTCTAGTATGGTTGAGGATCTCCAAGTTAAGCTGAACAAGAGGTCTTTGAGGAAAGCAAGACCAAGGCTCAAAATCAAGAAGAAGTATGGTTTGTGTGCTAAGGGTGAGGTGATCAAGGATCAACTTCACAGTGACCAAGAGGTTCCAGGGAGGATTTCATCACCTCCTTGGTACCTAGACCAAGTCTAAGAAGTAAACCAAAGTCAAGCTTAGTGACTCTAAACAAGCTCACTAGGGAGGAAGTCCCTAAGGTATCCTTTGTAAATATGGTTTAATTTCTTAGTAGTTTTGATGTGTTTTCTTTTATGTTTGTGTTGGACAGGCCTTTTAGTGAGAATGTAGTTGGGTAAGGAGAGATTTGGACTTGGAGAAGGAGAAACGCAAGCCCACTCGGCCAGCCCACGAGAGGTACTCGACCGAGCTGGAAAGGAACTAAGGCCCATTTGATCTTCAGATCGCTAGAACGATCAAGTGGAGGGAAGACCAAGAAGAAAATTTTGAATTTTCAAACTTTGGTCAAGGGAGCTCGACCACGTTCTAGTCGAGTGGCAGCCAAAAGCAAGTCAAAGATTCCCAATTCAAATTTGAATGGTATGGACGCTCCACCCTTGTCTCCTTGTCACCTTAGCTTCTTTAAATAGGACTTGCACGATCCTATACCTCTCACACTCTCTCATTTGCTAAATACAACTAAATTCAAGTTTTAAAATCTCTCTCAAAGTTCATCTTTTGCTCAAGCTTTGTTCTTTCAAGTTTTTGGGTCACTAACCTATTAACTTTGAGCTTTGAGTCTATTCCTTTCAGTTCCTTTTGAAAATGTCTTCTAAGATCACCAGGAAGTCTCAACAAACCGCTGCAAGCTCCATGGAACGTCGTGATGCTGGCCTTGAAAGAAGGAGAGAAGCTGGAAAGACAACTCGACGCCCCACTTGATCATGCACTCGACCGAGTGGTGGTTCGAGCAGCCGGTCGAGCCAGATGCTGAGTCCAAGGAGAGAATCAGTTGAGGAAGATCCTGAGAGGACTGAAAGTGAAGAGGAAAGGGAGCCAACTCTCAATGAGTTTATGAGGTGACACAAGGCCAAAGGGAAGAGGCCAACAGTTGAGGCTGAGCAAGAGGAGAGTGAAAATGAGAGTGAGGAAGAAAGTGAAGAGGAAGAGTTAGAGGATGATGGGGAAGCAGAATCTTGTGGGTTGTCAAAGAGGCAGCTTTATGATGCTTTCATGAGAATGGAGTTCTTGGGGACTAGATATCCTCACAAGGAAACTATGGAGAAGCTTGCCATTGATGAAGATGTGGAGTTTCTTTTTGAGAAAAGTAACTTAACCAAGTTCATGGGGCTTTGCATGGAGGGCTACAAAGAAGAAAGTTGTGAGTTCCTAGCCACTGTCAAGTTGCATACATATGCAAGGAAGGATGCTGAGGCTGGAGCTGGTCACATTTCCTTCACAATCAAGGGAAAGAAGCATGAGCTTTCAATGAGGAAGATAGCCAATGTGTTGGTTTTGAAGTTGGGAGCAATAGGAGCTTGATGATACCAAGAGAGGAGCTCTATTCAGTTTGGGAAACCATTGGGGACAACAAACTCTATTCATCCTCCAATTCCAAGAGCTCAAGGATAAGGAGCCCAGTCCTAAGGTATTTCCACAAAGCTCTTGCAAACACCTTCTTTGCAAGGAAGGAAACTGGGAATATCAATGAGGGGGAGCTAAAGATGATTGATATGGCTCTCAATGGGATCATCCTCAAAGCAAGAGATGGGACCATCATCCTTGGGAGCACTGTAGAGACTGATCTTGCAATGGTGCTCATAGACCGTATGATATATTTGAGAAGTTGGGTAGGCAAGTTGGAGAACAAAGGCTCAAGAGGAGCACTAACCATTGGAGGCATCATTACTCCAATTCTACAAGCTGCCAAGGTCCCACTTAGAGGAGAAAGGGTCTCCCCAAGATGGATTGACTCAAGCTACCCCACCTCTACTCTCATCCTACCCAAGGAGATGCATCAAGGAAATCACATCTTCAATTTTGAGCTCCCTACACTTGGAAAGAAACAATTGATCTTGCCTAGCCAAGAGCTCACCACCATTCAAGAAGGAGCCAACATTGACTTTTGGCCAGCTGAGGAGCACTTATTTGATGGAGTAGTTCAAGCTAGAGTTGAGGAAGCTGGGAATGCACAAGTGGCTGATGGGGAGGAGCAGTTTTATTTTGAGGATTATGAGCCCAACCCAAGGGATAGTAGAGGAGTGAGGGAGACTAGCAAGAGGTTGACACTTTTGCAAAAGTGGAACAAGTGGCATGGGAAGAGGTTTGATAAGCTGAAGAAGAAGATGACCAACATGGCTAAGTCTATCAAGGGCTTAAAGAAGGAGGTTGCTGACTTGAAGAGTGGGAATTCTTCACCTTCACCATCAAGCCCTTTGAGGAGAAGCAGCTCAACTAGAGCACTTTCAAGAGTTGCAAATCCTTTGAAACCAGCTAGGGCTTCAATGTATGAGCCAAATCAGAGGAAGAGGAGCTCAAGTACCCGAGAACATCAGTCTTCGAGGCACTCGACCAGGTCACTCGAGCACCCACTCGACCGAGCACCACCAAGGTACTCGACCGAGCACCTTCCTAGATCACCCTATGGCTTCCCACCTCCAGCTGCTTATCCAGGTTATCCAAGTTACCCTCCCATCCCACCTCAATACTACATGGATCCAGCTCTCTACCAGCAGTTTTGCCAGCAGCAAGGTCAACATTTTGACACACGCGGTCCAGCTCGACCCCCCCCCACTCGGACACTCACTCGACCGAGTCACGGTCGATCGCCATCGTCGAGCTGCCCCAAACTCCATCTCCAAGTCACCAACAAGACCCCAACTACTCCTATGACAGCATGCAGATGGATGTGGACAACTTCTTCCACAATCCCTAAGGTACCACCATCACCTTCACTTGTAAATATCATTGCATTTCATAGTTGTGTTTTGTTTTTAATCTTGAATCCTCTTACAAATTTCTTTCACACAGGGGACTGTGTGATTTAAGTTTGGGGGAGGGTTTGAGATAGCATTTGACATTGTGTTTTGTGTTCTTATTTCAAATTTTTAGCATCCTCATATTATTTTTGCATAATCATCTAAGGCATAGAAAAACCCTAAAAATTTGAAAAAAATCTTTATAAAAAAAGAGTGTTCATGTAGTTTGCATTGCATATTAGGATCTTGTTTAGCATGTTTCATGTAGGATTGTATAATATTTGCATTAGGGATCTATCATGAGTATTTCCTTGTTAGCTTGCGTATTCACTAGACTAGGATCAATGCCCAAGTTAATTGTACTTTAATGCTAGTTTAGTAGTTAGAAGCATAAGATTGAACCAAGCCTTGAATTCCTGCATTGCATTTGGTCTAAATTGAAGCATGTTGAGATTTGAAACCATTTCCTACTAATGAGAGCCTAATATTGACTTATAATTATCAATGTATGCATTGCTTTAAACTCATGGATACCATATACATACTTGGATCATCTTTCTCCTTTTTACCACTCTTGTTGATCCAAGTAGCAGATTAAACCTTTAAAATCAGTTCCCCTACCCTTAACCAACCCTTCTTTCAAGCCATATTTATTCTTGTGTGTGTGAAGCCTATTTTTGGGATTGAGCTTGGTAGAAATTGTTAGGTTTGAACTGACAAGAGTAAAACCTTGTGTAGTTCTAGTTTGCATTTTTCAAACTAGATAGGATTAGGTGGTTCACTTGTTGGGTTTGGGACTTGGCTGTTTTGAAAAGAAAAGAGGAAAAAGAGAAAGAAAAAGGGTAGAGTCTTTAAGAGGAGATTGTGTTTAAGAAAGGTCTAGTGAAAGGATGGGAAGTATAAGATTGTTGAAGTTGGTTCTAGCTAAAGAAAAGAAAAGAAAGAAAAGAAAAGTCTATGCAAAAAGCTTGTATGTCTTAAGAATAAGAAGAAAAGAGAACCATAGCAAATAAGTAAGAATTCCCCATCCCACTAGAAAGATCAAATAAGAAACCTCTCCTAAGACTTGAAAACCAAAAGAGAAAAGGGTGAAAGAGAAAAGAAGAAGTAAAGGGTAGCACTAGGATCATTTGGGTTTAGATTGCTAGGATAAACACTTTGGGTACCTTTGGGTAGACAAGGTTTTGTTCTTGTATGTGTCTAAGTGTTCTTACCTTTAGCATTCTTCTAAAGCTCAATCCATTTTCATGAGAGAACCTTGATATTGACAAGCCCCACTCTAAAAAGAGACCATCATTATCTCTAAACCTTTATCTCCAAGCCAAATGAGTTTAAGCATTGCATAGAATTGATTCATGTTTTTGATTAATCACTACAAGAAAACATGCTTTTTGCGAGGAACAGTTGCGACGGACTACAGCTCTCGCAAATTTGTGGTGGATTTGCGAGGAAAGTACGAGAACCCAAAAATCTCTCGCAATTCCCTCACAAAATTGCGAGGAAGCCAGTCGTTGCAAATTCGCTGCTCATTTGTGAGGCATTTACGACAAATTTGCAGGGAATGACACCTTCCTCGCAAATCAACCGTAAAATTGCGACGCATTTGCGAAAACAGTATCCATAGCAAAATTGCTATGGACATGCGAGTGATTTGCGAAAGCTATAGCAAATCCAATGCAAAATTAGGAAATTATTATTTTTTTTTTATTAATATTACAAAACTTAATATAATTATTCTGAAATATATTTCAATGTGTTCATAAGGTGAGTTATTCTGAAATACATTACTATTGATGATTTAAAAGATGATAGAAAAGAGTATGATGAGACATTGGACCTTATAATATACTTGAAAGTTAATTTTACTAACTTTCAAAATTATTTTGATGGTTTTTATAAATTGGATATTCAAGATTTGCTACAAGCTTGCGACGGATTTGCTATATATAAAGCAAATTAGTCGCAAATCCATCGCAAATTCCTCAAATCATAGCAATTCCCTCGCAAATGACAACTTTAAACTCTAACCCTAAACCATAAACCCTAAACCCTAAAGACTAATTACATTACTATTAATGATTAAAAAGATGAATCCAAGACTTATAATCAAAGATAGGGCAGTGCAACACAAAATTGTTAGAGAATTGGACAATTGGAATATTTGTCAAATATTTGTCTCAATGTAATGCATATGCATATGTATGATATAGTGTAGAAGATAGTTAATGATTAGAGGAAGATGCAAGGTTTTTTGTTTCCTATTGTTTAGTTATTGGATATTGGTTATGCTTTAAATATTGGTTATTTATTATTGGATATCTATTGGATATTGGTATTGATTATTTTCTGCTATTTGGTTTGATTGTGGTTAGGTGACTAGTGAATATGTGACCACTAGTTTAGAGTATTTATTATTATTATTATTATTATTATTATTATTATTATTATTATTATTATTATTATTATTATTATATTTTATAAAAGAAAACGTGTCGGGTGGTTTCAACTTTTTTATCCAAACACATTATGTAACATATTCCAATTTGTCATGAGTCATATGTATCTGAAAAATTTCCATCATGTTGTATTATAGATTAGGTCTTATTGATGACGGATATGAATTTGGATATTATCGTCTGAACATCCAAATTAATTGACGATATTTGCGAAGATGACAAGGATCATATCTAAGACGGCGTGTAAACATCAAATTTGATGGAACTATTATCGAGTGAATCATCTGACTTGGTGGTGTCGATTTCTCCAGTGAAGATACCAATTGATTTTTGTCGTTTCATTTTTTTTTTCTTTTAATCAGAACTTCAACCAACTACAACGAATGAGTCTCATATAATTTTCAACATACAATCCATCTAAAAATATAATGGACTTCTAAAATTAAGACCTGAAAGACTTTAGGTTAAATTAAGTTAGACTAATTTATTTTTTTGCCAAAATTTAAATATTATAGGTCTCTCATTATTTTTAATAAAGTACAAACAAATATATAAAAAAATAATAAAAAACCCCGCACGTAAGTGCAGGTCGATCTCTATTATATATATATATATATATATATATATATATAGAGAGAAATATAATGAACATATTTTCTAGATTTTTTTCACAGTCATATCGCATTCGTGTCTCAATTTCTCTAGAGTTGAAACTGGTACTAATTTAATTTTTGGGAGATTTACTCAAATTTTACACATTTTAGGTAATATTACAAGAATCTATAAAAAACTTTTTTATTACTAGAATATTTCGGGTATTTTCAAAATACCCAGCGTGCCCCTATTTTATGTTAACGAAAAAAACGTAATTACAAAAATATCATTGCCACGTTAGATGCCACGTCAGAAATCGCTGATGTGTAACCATAACTCAGCCGTAACGCGTTACAGAGGTAAAGACAGCTGAGTTATAGGTATGTTACGACTGAGTTATCGAAAAAAGATTTGAGTAAGAGCGGACGGCTGAGTTAGAGCATAACTCAGCCAAGCGTTACGGCTGACTTATTAAAATCTGGCTAAGTTATGCTCTAACTCAGCCGTCCTTACGGCTAAGTTTTCACCCGATGGTTGAGTTGTCAAAATTTTGGCTGAGTTATCACTACGACACGGCTGAGTTACCATTTTTCGAGTGGCTGAGTTATGAAAAACGGCTGAATTATGAGATATTGTTATGGCTGAGTTATGGTAAAAAACTATAACTCAGCCGTGATAGGCTGACTTATCGTACAACTCAGCCATTTGACGGCTGACTTAGTAGCAAAAGATTAATTACTAGAATATTATTCAGTTACGGCTGACTTATTAAACTATACGACTGAGTTACATATTTTCAGTCGATGAAGCGGCTGAATTTGGCAGCATTTTTTTTTGCTTTTTAATTACTGTAATGTTTTTCATGTTGTGACTCAGTTATAATTTGTTTGATGGCTGAGTTTTATTTAGGCTGAGTTATAAATTGTTTGATGGCTGACTTGCCACGTCGGACGCATCATCCATGTCAGCATTCCATGTCATCATCTTTTTTCTCCGGAAATACGAAACGTCGTTCGACTCTTGTTCTTCAACTGGTTAATAAGTGAACTATTTTCCTTCTTATTCAACTTGTTCTCTCTCTCCTTCACTTTCTTCTTCACCTTGTTCTTCTACTTCTTCTTCATTATCTTTCATGGATCCAGTTCCGGTACTAGTTGTGTCCGGTAATTGGATAAAGACACAGAGATATGTATTTAACACCGACGATAGAGGGTGTATAGTTGTGCAGATAGATGGAGGCACAACACACGACAAGTTTGTGGAGCTTGTTCTTGAAGACTACGGATTGGACGCGTTTAGCCATGAGCTAAAGCTGAGCTACATGTTCTCGAGCAGGGCACTGCAACATATGGTGCATGATAATCCACCAGTTTTTGTCTCCAATGATCGACAGTTGCAATGTTTTTTGGAGCTATGGAAAACCGATCAGCTACGTCTATGTGAAGAGTTTTCGGCGAAAGAGTCTACAGAAACTAGTGGAGCTAGAGGAAGTATGATTCGGCCAAGCAGTGACTCGAAAGTAGAATCTACATACGAAGTGTTCGGTGGGGGATTTGAAGGAACTTGTTTTGATTATGGTAAGATCGTTGAAAAAGAAAACGAAGAAGAAGAAGAAGAAGCTGTCCAAGTAGCATCTGACGGAGAAGAAGACAATGAATTTTTAACCCGATTTGATGTCTGATGGTGAGTCATCTGTTGACAAGAAGTTTTCTGTATTGGGAGAGCCTCAGAGTAAAGGGGAAGACCACCTACACCGCCTCCTCAGAAGAAAGCTCATAAAGATGATAACTTTGCCGGATCGAAGATGAATCTGGAGGCTATTAGGGTTGAGGTGTCAACGCTAAAAATTGCTGTAGGAAAACAATACAGGAGCAAAAAGCATTTCAGGAATCACGTGAAACTTATTTCGGTTAGGGATGGATTCGATTTTAATATACCAGTATCAAATCCGAGACAATTGGTTTCTAGGTGCTGGGTTGAAGGATGTCTTTGGAGAGTTCGTGCATCTGTACAAGGGGATGACACAGATTTTCATGTTCGTGTATACGTTTCGGAACACACATGTTCTGTGACGAAACGTTCTACTAGATCCCGCCAATCTACTGCTGATGTATTGGCAGGTCTTTACAAGGACTATCTTGGTGATCTTGGTCCGGAAGTTAAACCTAAAAGTGTCAGAGTCATTTTCAATAAGCAATTTAATCTAAAGGTAATTACTATGTTTCGACTGACTTATTGATAGTTATTTACTTATTGATTCTTTACGTTTGACTTATAGGTATGTATAGGCTGAGTACATGTTATGGCTGATTTATTGATTATTTACGGCTGATTTATTCGAATGTATCGGCTGAGTTATCTATATATTATGGCTGATTTATTAATTTGTTGGTGTCAACAGATGGGTTATTGGAAGGCATATTGAACGCTGTTGAATGCAAGGCAGATCGATCAGGGAACTCCTGAGGATAGTTTTAGCGCGTTGCCTTCTTACATATACAAGTTAAGAAGGGAAAATCGGGGTACAGTCACACTTCTTCAGATAGGTGATGAAGATAGATTCATATATGTTTTTATTGCTTTTGGTGCGAGTATTGCTGGGTTGCTTTCATGCGCAAAGTTGTTGTTGTCGACGGAACGTTTCTCCATGGTAGTTACAAAGGGACGCTTCTAACAGCCCTAGCTCAGGATTGTAACTTTCAAATTTTCCCATTAGCTTTCGCTTTTGTTGACACTAAAAATGCTGAGTCTTGGCATTGGTTCTTTACACAACTCAAAGTTGCCATTCCAGACGAAAAGGATCTTGCGATAATCTCCGACAGACATAAGTCAATAGGGAAAGCGATTGATCAAGTGTATCTGTTGGCTTTGCATGGAATTTGCACTTACCATTTGTATAAGAACATCTTGGTGAAGTTCAAAGGAAAACATTTGTTCCCTCTGGTGAAAAAAGCGGCAAGGTGTTTTAGGCTAACTGATTTTAATGAGGCTTTCAATGAGATTGAAGCACGTCATCCCGAACTACATGGATACCTCCAACGAGCTGGTGTCCGAATGTGGGCGCATGTTCATTTTCCGGGTGAAAGGTACAATTTAATGATAACGAATATTGCAGAATCAATGAACCAGGCACTGTCAAATGCTAGAAGTCCTCCCATAGTTCGACTGCTAGAATCGATATGGAATATGATGACCAGATGGTTTTCTGAACGGAGAGAGGATGCGAAATCGCAGCTAACAACGCTCACTCGAGGTGTTGAGAAACTGTTACAGGTAAGTTTACTTAAGTCTATCGTCAATGTTGAAAACTCAGCCATAATAGTTATCATATCTCAGTCGTAATTGTTTCCTTATCTCAGCCATAACCATTATAGTTTTCATAACTCAGTCATTGTTGTTTCAATAACTCAGCCGTAATTGCTTTCATAACTCAGCCTAAAACGCTTTTTTTTGTTCTACTCCCTACTAGGACCGTGTCACCGCAGCAAGACTTATGGAGGTACAAACGATTGATGCTGTACGTGTGCAAGTGAAATATGGATCATCTTTGCATATTGTAAATTTAGAAATAAAAAGTTGCACATGCTGTCGTTTCGACCACGAGAAAATACCATGCATCCATGCAAGAGAGAGTAGAGAAAGACAGATTATCGCCGGCGGAATTAGGGTCCGTCGAGAGAGAGAGAGATTTCGCCGACGAGAGGGTCAGAGAGTTTTTTTTTCGCAGTTTGTGAACAGTTTTTAGCTGTTCACTTTCCCTCTCATTGAAATAAACAAAGAAATTGTCGATTCTGGAAAGATAACTCAGCCGTCATAAACGATATCTCAGCCAACCCTTAACCGAACTAAACCGAACTGAACCGAAAAAATAAATTTTCCCAATTTGGTATTTTTGTATTGGTATGTTTGCTTAGTTTCGGTTATATTCGACTTATTTCTGTTATATTAGGCTAATCTACTTAATTACCATATATTTTGGGTTATTTATGGTTATATATTCATCTAACCGATCCATAACCGGAAAAAACCAAAAATTAATTTCAAAATTTTTAAAAAATATTCTAATGGTAATCATATTAGTATATCCATATTACCACCTTAAACCAAACACATCAGATCCAAAACCAAACTGTTATATTAAAAACAAATAATGTTACTCATCTAAACCCTACATATCAAACCCTAAACCTAACTTCTAAACGTCATGTTTTGGTATGTTTGACACATTTTGACCAGAATGTGTAAAAATCACTCTTTGTCTATAATTATTATTTTTTATTGGTTATAATAATAGTAATATTCATTTTTCCATTCTAAATTTAAATTTTGAGTTATAATAGTCTTATTTTACAAATATCTCATAACTCAGCCATTTAAGTCAATAACTCAACCATTACTTACTCAAATTACTGGACCCTTTTTTATAAAAAATAAAAATACAAATTTGAATTCAAATTTTTCATTTCCTTTTTAATAATAAATCGTTTAAAATATATTATTACGCGTGTGGATGATAACAAGAAACATAATTATTGTTTGTGTCTCCCCAACAACACTTTTTGTATTCCCGAGCGGGTACATAATAAATTAATATGGCCGTTGAATAACTCAGCTGTAACACTATTATTATGGCCGTTGCATAACTCAGACATAACATCGTTGTTTCTTTAACTGACTATCTTAAGTCAGTCGTGTAAAGAACACAACTCAGCCTTCACGTATATTACTGTCAAACGACGTCATTCGATATATTGTTTTAGTATAAATTATGGGATTTGTTGTGATTTATTGCTTTAGTAATTGAGATCGAGTCAAGATGATGGTACAGAGAGATATCTACGACGGCAACTCTAGGGCTGATGAGAAAACTGCTTCTGAAGCAATAGCTAAGGTAGATCTCTAGACTATCTGAAATCTCAAAGCAATAATTTAATATTGTGTTTGTGGAACTGTAGGAGCTGAATCGTTATGAAATAAATATGAAAATGAGGTACGGTGAAATCCAGAACGCGTGACAAGGGCGTTCCAATCGGGTGTAATTGCGGTGCGGTGCTTCTCGTTGCCACTTCTAATGATCCTAGCATGAGAGAAGAACGTTATTTCAGTTGTCTGTATGACATCACAGATGTAAAGATTTTTATACTCTTATCTTTGAGTTTTGTGTTCTGCTTCTGATTTTTTTTTTTTAGTGTAATATGAATGATGTACTATTTCTAAGGGTCCCGGTCAAGGCTGCGGTTTCAGGAAGTGGTGGACTGATACAGTGCACGAAGAGTTTAGGTTTATTCAGGAGGAAAAGAATGAGATGAAGCATGACTTGGATGCAGCCAAGAAGCGCATCGAGATTCAAGAAGAAATGATCTTGAATATGAAAAAGAAATATGACGCACTGGACAAGAAATTTGAGAGCTTGAACAAGTATCTGTGAGATTAGTCAAGCTCCGTTATTTTATTTTTTATTTGGAATTGATATGAACTTTCTATGTTGTGGTGTTTTATCAATCTATTTTAATAACTCAGTCATAATTAATTATAACTCAGCCGTCATAAACGATATCTCAGCCAGCTCTCAAATTAGAATGACTAAATAACCGACTAAACCAAACCGAACCGATAAAATAAATTTTCCGATTTGGTATTTTTGAATAGGTATGTTTGGTTAATTTAAGATATATTCGGCTTACTTTCGGTTATATTAGGCTAATCTACTTAATTACAATATATTTTGAGTTATTTATGGTTATATATTAATCTAACCAACCCATAACCGGAAATAACCAAAACAAATTTTGATTTTTTAAAAAAATATTCAAATGGTAATAATATTAGTTTATCCATATTACCACCTTAAGCCAAACACATTAGAACCAAAACCAAAAATCAAATAATGTTACTCATCTGAACCCTACATCTCAAACCCTAAACCCCATTCCCAACCCCAACCCTAACCCCTAAACGTCATGTGTTGTATGTTTTACACATTCTTGGTGAGAATGTGTAAAAATCAATCTTTCTCTATAATTATTACTTTTTATTGGTTATAATAATTGTAATATTCATATTTCAATTGTATATTTAAATGTTGATTTATAATAACGTAAATTTACAAATATTTCATAATCAGCCGTGTAAGTCAATAACTCAGCCATCACTTAGTCACTTTGTCGGAATTTTTAGTTTATTTATTTGAATTTTGAGTTCAATTTTTTAATTATTTTGTATAATATATTGTGAAAAAGCTAACTTTATAAATTTATTACGCGTGTGGATCTGAGCAGGCACAAAATTATTGTGTGGGTTTCTCCAACAATACTTTTTGTAATGTCGAGGCACAGCACGAAAGACTAAACGAAGCCGTACCAAGTACATAACTCAGCCATAACTCAGTCGTACAAAGTAGATAACTCAGCCGTACGAAGTACATAACTCAGCCATAACATATATGTTTATTTAATATTTAATTATAACTCAGCCGTGTGAAGTACATAACTCATACGTAACATTGAAAAGATACTAAACAAAGGAATTCTTATCCAAGTACAATTCCTACCAAAAGAAATCCAATTTTTTTCAATATCCAAGTACAATTCCTACCAAAAGAAATCCAAATGTTTTTTTACATATCCAAGTACAAGTCCTACCAAAAGAAATACAAATGTTTTTACGTGAACTGATTCATAAAATCATGTTCCTCATCATAGATTTCTGCTGCCATTTTAACACGTATAGCCTGGATATTTTGATCACAGATTCCATCGAAAGACGCACCAAGCGCTAGACATTCTATAAACTTTAAAGCTTACACGCCACAGTCACCAACCTGTACGTTTTGCGGGACCTTGGAGCCTAACCTCCACCTGAAAGTAAACTGTTTGAAAGTAGATGTACGAATTTCATGAGGAACGATCTCGTTCATCATTGCTGGAATCATCCGCGTAAACGCCTTACAAGCATTCAGTATTTTACTCTCACTGTCTTTGGTTACTTGTCCCACGATGCTATCATAGCAATCAATATGCGCCCTAAGCAGATCCACGTGCAGCGCCACCCAGTGATTGCCTCCAGTTTGTAGACCAATAAACAGGTGATCCACATCTTCAATCCACTTCAAATTAGTCAGTTGATCTGAAGGTAACAAAACTTTAACTAAATCTTCATAACTATTGCCAGTTAATTTAAACAGTTTGGGTTTAATCTGGAACTGAATATGATCAAGAACCATCATACTGGTGAACCACGGGTCTATAAACGCAATGTGTTTGTTGTGGAATGGGATGAGATCTCGTTTGTACCTAACCCTAAGGAGTCTCATAAACGCGCCCATGTGCTGTACAACAGAAAACTGAGTAGTAAACAACAACACAGCCATAATGTAATATAAGTCAGACAACGACAACAATAACTAAGACATTAAGATAAACTTACTTCATCAGTAAGCCACCCATAGGTACCATTTTCTGCTGGCCTCACTGGCTAGTCCTTTCGTTCAATTCCGCCTTTGCCTAACAGAATATTCCTAACAAACAAATTAACACAAGTTAATATAATGTTAACAAGCTGTTATTAACTTGTTAAGAAAAAGGGTCTAAAGGGTCATACTCGGCGCTCTTAAGGAACTCCAAAAGTTTCTGCAACTTGACCGGATCAACAGGTGCCATAGGATCATTTATTCCAGGTCCAGGTGAACAGTTCTTCCTCATGCACGTCAGTCCGTTGTCTCCAATATAAGGGAAAATCCTGCTTGGATGAGCTTGTTGTGTATTCAATTCACTCCCATCCGCTGACAGCTTAACACTCTCTAGCCTTAAAGCTTTAATTCTATCAAGCCTAATCATTTTCTCCTCATCATAGTCAGATTCAGGTTCAAGTGAGTTGGCTTCAGCAATAAACTGGTCTGTAATATCACAAATACTGCTTTCAGCAGCTTCTGCACCAGCTTCTCCAGGTAGTACCAATTTCAACGGCTTAACAGCAGTAGGATCTTTTCTTTTCCTGAATGTCTCCAGCCGCAGCTACTTCTTTGGCTTTCTTTTCCGCAGCTACTTCTTTGGCCTTCTTTGCCGCAGCTACGTCTTTGGGCTTCTTTGACGCAGCTACTTCTTTGGCCTTCTTTGCCACAGCTACTTCTTTGGCCTTCTTTGCCGCCTCTAACTCTTTGGCCTTCTCTGCCGCCTCTAACTCTTTGGCCTTCTCTTCCGCCTCTAACTCTTTGGCATTTCTCCTCGTGGAAGGCCGTGTTTTCGTATCAGCTGGTTTCTTAGCAGCTGGAGACTTCTGAAGGAAATCATTAGGATTATCAAATGTATCCATCAGATTCTTACTGATCCCATCCAAACCACTGCCATCAACAGATTTCTTTTCCTGTATATCAGAGCGAAGACAATTAAAATTATGATAACTCAGCCTAAATATTCTGAAAAATCAGCCATAAATTAAAGATAAATCAGACAGTACTGGAGGATTGTTGATAGAGTAGTTTTCTGGCATTTTTCTGAAACTGCTGGTGGACTTTTTGATGTCCGTAGTTCCTGTCCCAGGTTATTTTCCTGAATCTGGTCAGTCGTCTTTTGACCAGTTTGCCCTAAACCCATTGAAAGCACGTGCTCTTTCATCTGTTTGAAGTCCATCTCAAAAGATCCAAGCCTGGTTTCAAAGCCGAAAACCCTTGCACCAATCCTTTCATCCATCTTCTTCTCTATTCTATCTCCAATCTTCTTATCCAGATTCGTCGATACATTTGCAATGTTTGTATCAACGGTATCAAACCTTGAGTTTAACTTAGAGATCAATTCGAAGATAGTTCTAACCGACACATCTTCCCCAGCATCTTCCTCCTCACTTACCTTTTTTCCTTTCTTCTTCCTCTCCTGTGCAACATCTTCTTGACTTTCCGCTTCTTTGTGGGAGGAGATTCAGACTCAACAACTGCTACAGCTTTCTTTTTCTTTTTCTTCTTATCACTCCCCTTAACATCCCAAAAACCTTTAACAAACGTATCCATATGTATGTCTTCGATCAGGCGATCAATTGTTGGGTCGTCTTCTTGTTTTGGCCACGAATGAAATAGCTCGCAGCCATTTTCCTTCATAACCATTTTAATCACACGCAGCTGTAACATAAGAGATTATGAAACCCATCAGTAAGTTTTAACTCAGGCAACACTAAACCATAACTCAGCCATGACTAAACCATAACTCAGGCATCTTAGAACATAACTCAGCCATCATTGAAACATAACTCAGCCTTCACTAAACCATAACTCAGCAATTACTATACTAAACCATAACTCAGTCATTACTAAACAATCACTCAACCACTAATAAACCATATCTCAGCCATCATTTAAACAATAACTCAGCCAGTAACTATCAATCTATCATAACACAATCAAAACCTTACCTCACCAAGCGCTTTGATCTCTTCAGCAATTACAGTTTCCAGCGATGAACGTGTATGGTTTCCACCCCATTGAAGCAACAGTACGGCACCATCTTCAGTTGATGCATTCCCAAACCGTTCTCCAAAGCATATGATGGACTCATACGCCCAAGCCTGTATCACGGGTGTAAACCCACTAAGGGTGTACGATTTCCCCGTAGGCCTCAACAACTTTATGCCATCAACAAGGGATCCAAATGCTGACCGACCCCACAGATGCGTCTCCATTGCTTCATCATCAAAAACTCTTTTGGCACTTTCATATGGAATTCTACAGTAATGATGCAAACCATAAAGTCCAATGTGTTGAAGAAGCAACAGCCCCAACCATTTACAATGATCAAGGTTAACCCATTGCCGGCACACTTTTAATGCTTCCCTGAGTTCATTTAATGATGGACCTTCCCCACCATGCACTTTCAAAAGTCTGAAGAACTCGTTGTGTTCCTCTTCAAGTTCAAACCGTTCAGTAGGCATTGGATCTATGCTTAACCCCGTGACATGAGCTAATTCATTCAACTCAAACCTCATAGGTTGACCGCCGACGATAAACCAAAGCTCCTTCTTATGTACTATCTTACCGGACCAGACGAATTGGCTATCAACTAGCTTAGAGATTATTCCAATAGGTACTTTCTTCGTTTCATCCCACGCCATCATGTCCTATTGATTCCCTGATCACAGTGAATTCTCCTATCCTGAAATTGGTATTAATATCTCTAAACTCTAGATTAGAGTTTCTTTCAGCGTATAGTCTTGGGGGGTAATCCCTTGCTTGTTCTTCAGAAATAGTCACCATCGAGATCTGATAAATAATATAATTCATAAGTAAATGATAAAATAAATCAGCGATAACATAAAACAAACTCATACACAAAACATAACATAACTCAGCCACAAATACATAACTCATATCTAAAGCACAAAATATCTCAGTCACCAATACAAAACTCAGCCGTAACTCAGCTGCAAAATAAAACAAACAGGAAATCAGCCATCAAATCGAATAGATCTAACAAATCAGCCGTAAACCCTAAAATAACTGATCCGCAACATAAAACAAAAAGTAACTCATCCATCGAATCGAATAGATCTAACAAATCACCCGTCATTAATGACAGCGACAATCAGCCATAAATCATCGATAAAAACCCACATTCAGCTGGAAAACTCGAAACTAAACACTCGACACATACCGGAACGTTTAAACGAAGATGAACAAGACAAAGAGAGAGAGAGCAACGATGAAGAAAGAGAGAGCGACGACGAAGAAAGAGAGTGTGAAGACGAAGAGAGAGAGAGCGAGCGAAGACGGAGAGAGATGACGGCAAGAGAGTGGACAATGACAGAGTATCCCCAACGACGAGAGACGACGAGAGTTTCGATTTTTTTTTCGCGGTTTGTGAACAGTTAAAACTATTCACTTTCCCTCTCTTTGATATAAACAAGAAAAAACAACTGTCGTTCTAAAAAAAACTGCTTACACTATAAGAAAACAATGCGATTTTCGACGGAATTTCTGACGGACCGTATCCCGTCGGCATGGATTCTCGACTGATTTACGACGAGAATAGAACCGTTGTAATCTGTTGGTAATCCGTCAGGAATTACCGACGGGATTTGTTCCGTTGGGAATTCTGGACCAAATCCCGACGGAACACTGACAGATTAAGTCTGTCTGACTATTTGGTCAGAACTTCGTCGGTATTTCATTGGTCATTTGTTACCGTTATTATAGTTGTTTGAAAATTGTCGGTGATCCATCGGTCTTTTGTTACCATTTTGTAACCGTTGTTTTAGTCGTTTGAACGACAAGAATGGCCGACCATGTTTCGACGGCATACCGACGGATTCCCAACGGACATGATTTCTATAAATAAGTATCGGGACTCATTCTCAAAATAAACTTGTTCTTACTATATTTTTCTTACTCTCCAAATAAAAAACGAGAAAAAATGTCTTCTTATTTTAGATCGTGGATGGATGAACCAATGATGGATCCAGAATCAAACTTACTAAGAGATGAGTATGCAAGAGGCGTAGGCGAGTTCATGGAATTGGCTTGTCAGCAACCGGAAGCTAAGAAAACACGTAAGTTGAAATGTCCATGTTCTCTTTGCCGAAATTCTCATAATATTAGGATTGATTTAGTGTGGAATCACTTGTATTGCAATGGGTTTATGACTGGTTATAAGATTTGGTTTCTTCATGGAGAACGGTCGGATTATGCTAGTACTAGCGAACCAAATATTGCTACTAGTTTAGAAGAACAGAGAACGGATATAGATTTTAGTGTAGGTACTTTTCAGATGGTGAATGATGCATATAGGGAAACTATGCAGTCGACTAGTGGTGATGGAGATAGGATAGAGGAACCTAATTTAGAAGCCCAAAGGTTTTTTGGAATGTTAGATGCAGCAAAACAACCTGATGTGATCGCCGGACGCGATGCGGATCGGACAGATCCAAACGTCTTCGGCCAAGTCGAACTAGAAGCGGTTTTCCTTGGACAAGGCTCGATGGTTCGTCTTCAAGGAGGAAATGAGCGGTGGAAATGAAAGATGGGAGCAAACGAATGAGGGAAAAGGAAGTTGCTCGAGAGGACTCGATCTGGTCACTCGGACGGGTCGATGCGGATCGATGCGGATCGATCGAGTTGACTCGAGGAACACGGACATGACCGAGAGGATACGAGACGGATCGATGATGGTTGTAAGAAGTTGCGATACGATGGAACAATGAACTCGAGCGGTTGGGTGACGATGGAATCGAAGGTGGATCGACCGATGAGAAACTCGACTTGGCGATCTCCGGACGTGTTGGACGAAAGCGGATGAGATTTGCCGATGAAATAACTTGACTCGGCAAACTCCGGGAAAGATGGTCGGATGGGAGGACGTCTTGGTAAGAAACTCGAACCGATCGATTCTCGAGGAAATGGTCGATGGGACGCAGCATACGGATGGACGACGGACGCAACGGATAGATGGGTGGGATGATGCGACGACACACGAGAGATGGCTCGGCTCGTGATATGGTCGAACTAGTCGATGTCGAACCCGGTTCGAGATCGGCTAGGGTTTCTCAGTAGCCAAGTCCCGGACTTGGGCTAAGGACAGAGGCAAGACAAGAAACAAAGATTCCCTCTTTGTGAATTTAATTCAATCTTCAAGTCTGAGTTTTTCAAAGTAAGAGAAGGGTTTAAATAGTGTGAGGGTTTAGAGGGAGCCTAGGACATGCGGACTAGCTATGGTCCACACACGTTTGCCCTTGACCCGTCTCCACAGACGGTGAATACGTCGTCCCTCTTTGTGGTTTAAACAAGGCCACACACGTCACACTATCCCAACGTTCAGAGAGGAAGGATCTAGATAAGTCCAAAACGCAAAGCTTAAGGAAAAAGATAAAAAAAAAAAGGCCACGTCCTTAGGCTGGACACGGGAACCACGTCATTGGCTTCAAAACGCGGCGTTGTGCGTCAGAACTCGTTGCCTCATTAAAACCCCTTCGGTAAACCCGTTGGGACAAACCCGAAGTAGGAAAAGAGTACAATTCATGATTTTAACGTCTTTGGCGCCTTTGTCCTTGGGTAAAGACGAAGGCCGGACAACCTAGCTGATGGTTGCCTTGGCCGAATCGATTCTTGGTCTTCTTAGATGAACGCTTGAACGCGGTGCTTGATTTTGGAGTCTTGTATGAGCTCTTGGTCCGAGTGGTTGCACTGGGAATGATCCTAGGATTGCCGGCTCCAAGTTGTCCGACGGGTGATACGCGTGTCCGAGAGGTGTCTGGGTCCGGCTCGAGCGTCCCAGACGCATGACCGATCATGTGATCATATCACAACCGCTATACCCAGGATGTAGAGAGGGTCATTCTCCTTTATCATCTGCAAGTAGATTGATGACGATTAAGACAGACTACAATTTAGCGGAGGACTGTGTGGATGCGATAGCAGATTTTGTGAAAGACGTTTTGCCTGAAGATAATATTTCACCAGCTTCATACTACGAGGTTCAAAAACTGGTTGCTGGTCTTGGGTTGTCGTATCAGGTAATGGATGTGTGCATCGACAATTGCATGATATACTGGAGACAAGACGAAAACCGTAGAAGATGTAAATGGTGCCGCAAACCACGGTTTCAAGAAACAAGTGCCAGGGTTCCCGTTCCTTATAAAAGAATGTGGTATTTACCCTTAGCAGACATGTTAAAGAGGTTATACCAATCTGAACGTACAGCTGAGCCAATGAGATGGCATGCAGAGCATAGAAGAGAAGAAGGAAAGATCACACATCCCTCAGAAGCAGAAGCATGGAGACATTTTCAGTCAGTGTATCCGGATTTTGCGTTTGAGCGACGAAATGTTTACTTAGGACTCTGTACAGATGGTTTCAACCCATTTGGGAAGCACGGAAGGCAATATTCATTGTGGCCGGTAATCGTAACACCTTACAATCTACCACCATCGTTGTGCATGCGTCGAGAGTTTTTGTTCCTCTCAATTCTTGTTCCCGGCACTACAAAAATTATATACATTGATAGCACCTCGTAATAGCACGAATTTCAAAACTGCTATCGAAGTGTAGTTTATAATTTTGTTACCATATGATAGCATTGTATAAACGCTATAATAGTGTTTTTAAGAAGCGGAAACTAAAATCACTTATTCCGCCAAACACTTAGCAAATTTTACAAAAAAAAAAAAATACTAAACACTTAGCTTCACTTATCGCACTCTCTCTCCTTCACTTCACCCCTTTTCTCTCGAAACCCTAAAATCTCGAGAGGCAATTCCTCGTCGTTGCCGCTTCTGAAGCACCGCAGGACTCAATTAAGCACCGCCATTGCCGTTCTTTTGGTTTGTTTGAGTCTCTCTCCCAGTTACCCGTAAATCTCTTACACATACCAATTGGTTCGCCAATCGCCGTCGCCGTCACCACCCTCTGAAGAACCGCCGGAGTTAACTTCTGGATTTGAGCTCCACTCGAAGGTTGTTTTCTTCCTCATTTTATTGTTTTATATAAGTTTTGATTTTTGGACATGCAATAGATTTTTTCAATTGATTTCTTCTAGATTTTTTCAATTACTATCCGATTAGTTATGAAATTGATTCACAGTTATGAAATTGGAACAATATACAGTTATTCTTCGACATGCAATAGATTAGTCTCTTCCATTCTCCGACATACACAGTTATGTATCCGATTTGAAACTTATACTCTTTCTCTAATTATGTTTTGCAAGTGTTGCTAAGTGTATATCTTGGAACTGAACAAGAGTTTATTTATCTCCATTTACAGGACAGGTTAGTTGCTTCTTTCTTTCTGTCTCTTATGTGTATTGAACAATCTTGCTAAGTATATTGTTTTGTTTTTTTTCTTTCTGTTTGGTTGTTTCTAAATACTGTTTGTGATTGCTATTGATTTAATATATGCGATATAGTTGTCTAAATATTGTTTTGTGTTTGTGATTGCTATTGATTTAATATATGCGATATATGTGTGTGTCATTGTGATTCATGTCTAAGATTCTGTCAATAAATCGTATATGTTGTTTATGTAGTAAGGTTAGATCATATAATGGTGGACAAGGATTGGGTGCATCTTTGCAGGTATATCATTGCATAAATTATTCAGGTTAGGCTAGCTTAAGTAGGGGTTTAGAGAGTTTACCTTTTTTTTTTCTCTTCAATTATGCAATGAAGAGCTGATCCAGCTTACGAGAGAGGGGCTTCAAATTTTGTACGAGTTGTGGCTGCTGCTTTGGGAGATGGTGATATGATTATATGTCCTTGCATTGACTGTCGTGACATTGATCGTCACTCAGCCAGTGTTGTAGTTGACCATCTTGTTACAAGGGGTAGATGAGGCTTATAAGTGGCGGTCAGATTGGTATCATCATGGAGAGTTATAGTCTGGGGTTGAAGGTGACAATAATGCCAGTCAGTTTAATGATGAGATATATGGGTTATATCAAGCTGCTGAGTTCATGGATGATGACTTTGTTAGAAATGCTGAACTCGGTGAGATTGCAGAGTGTGAGGACAAGAAAGAAGATGAGTTTCTTGCAAAGCTTGCAGATGCTGTAACACCCTTATATCCAAGTTGTGTTAATCACAGTAAACTCTCGGCAATTGTGTCCCTATTCAGACTTAAGACACAGAATGGTTGGTCTGACAAGAGTTTCAATGATCTTCTGGAGACATTGCCGGAAATGTTACCAGAGGACAATGTGCTACACACATCACTATATGAGGTGAAGAAATTTCTTAAGTCATTTGATATGGGCTACCAGAAGATTCATGCATGTGTTAATGATTGCTGCTTATTTAGAAAGAAGTACAAGAAGCTCGATAATTGTCCTAAATGCAAGGCTTCTAGATGGAAGATGAACATGGTTACCGGTGAAGTAAAGAAAGGTGTTCCACAGAAAGTGTTACGCTACTTTCCCATAATCCCATGGCTGAAGAGAATGTTTAGGTCCGAAAAGATGGCTAAGGACTTAAGGTGGCATCAGACTAACAAGAGCAACGATGGTAAACTCCGCCACCCTGTGGATTCAGTAACATGGGATCAGATGAATGCCAAATATCCTTCCTTTGCAGCTGAAGAAAGGAATGTGCGGCTTGGTCTTTCCACAGATGGATTTAATCCATTCAATATGAAGAACAATAACTACAGTTGCTGGCCTGTTTTGCTAGTAAACTACAATTTGCCACCTAACCTATGCATGAAGAAGGAGAATATCATGCTTACATTGTTGATACATGGACCACAACAGCCTGGTAATAGCATTGATGTATACTTAGAGCCGCTCATAGAGGATCTTAACCATCTCTGGAACAATGGAGAGACAACATATGATGCATTCAGTAAATCAACTTTTAATCTGAAGGCAATGCTGCTTTGGACGATTAGTGACTTTCCGGCTTATGGGAATCTTGCAGGCTGCAAAGTAAAGGGTCAGATGGCCTGTCCATTATGTGGAAAAAATACAGACAGTTTGTGGTTGAAGTTCAGCCGAAAACATGTCTATATGTGCCATCGAAAGAGACTGCCACCAAAGCATAGTTTCAGATTAAAGAAGTCGTGGTTTGATGGAAAAACTGAACAGGGGAGAAAAGGAAGGATATTTTCTGGGCAAGAAATTTCTCAAAACCTGAAAAATTTCAAAAATGACTTTGGAAATTGGAAACGATCTGCGCGCAAGAGGAAAAAGACTGAGTGTACTAGTATGGAGTCTGATAAAGAGGAGTTATCTAGTGAGTCAGAAGAGGATATAGAAAATGATGTAAATGTAGATGAGGGAGAGTTATCAAGATGGAAGAAAAGGTATATATTTTTCAAGTTACCGTATTGGGAGGTATAATTTTATTTTCATATTTTATAGTTATTTTCATTTACACTTTGTGTAAACTTATAGTTATTTATTGTATTTGTTCTGTTTATTTCTTAGGATCTTCCTGTGAGGCATAACTTAGATGTTATGCATGTAGAAAGGAATGTGGCTGCAAGTATTCTCTCTACTTTGTTACATTGTGGGAAATCAAAGGATGGTCTAAATGCCCGTAAAGATTTGGAGAATCTTGGTATTAGGAAGGATTTGCACCCTAGGATTCAAGGGAAAAGAACATATCTACCTGCAGCTCCTTGGTCTTTATCAAAGAAAGAGAAAAAAATATTATGTAGTCGTCTTGTTGATTTCATCGGACCAGATGGATACTGTTCAAACATAGCGAGAGGCGTATCTTTAGACGACTGCAAAGTAACAGGTCTGAAATCACACGACTATCACGTGTTAATGCAGCAACTCCTTCCGATTGCACTTAAAGGTTTGTTGCCAAAAGTTCCTAGGCTAGCAATTGTACGCTTATGTGCATTCTACAACCACTTGTGTCAGCGAGTAATTGATAGAGAGCAGATTTTGGTAATGGAAGTTGAGGTTGTTGAAACGATATGCATGTTTGAAAGATTTTTTCCACCAAGTTTCTTCAATATCATGGTGCACTTGACGGTTCATCTAGGAAGGGAAGCTAGGCTAGGTGGACCAGTCCATTTTAGATGGATGTACCCTTTTGAGAGGTATAAATTGTCTCTTTTTTGTTACTGTTAATATGTTCATTTTGTTCATTTCTAACCTATAAGTCTTTAACATTTCACAGGTACATGAAAGTTCTAAAAGACTTTGTGAGAAATACTGCGAGACCAGAGGGGTGTATTGCTGAGTGTTATCTAGCCGAAGAATGCATTCAGTTTTGTAGTGAATTCTTAAAGAAGTCTACAAACGTACAGGAAAAGTTATATAGAAACACTGACTATGATAATAGTTCTATTCTAGAGGGTCGTCCTATATCCGCTGGAACTTCCATAACTCTTCAGAAATGGATAACAAAATAGCTCATCTTGCTGTCATCCAAAATATGGATGTGGTTGAACCTTATATCGAGTAAGCATATTTTTTTTTCCGCTTATCATTTACAATTACATTTGCAGTCTCTCATGAAACTTATTATTATTAATTTTCTACAAGTGAGCATCTTCAGTATCTACAAGACACAAATGAAAGATGTCGACGTGATTATGGGCTACGCACACTGAGAATTTTGCATCTTGGTTAAAACTACAGGCAAGTTTCATCAATTCTACTATTTTCGGTTATTATTTAATGTTTATGTTTGATACCACTTGATTAAGTTTATCAAGTCTGACTTTTTATTTTGTTTTATTTGTTGTAGATACCACTTGATTCAGACTGCCATGGAGAAGTTCTAAAATGGTTGGCTTATGGTCCACGTAGCACTGCACGGTCATATACGGGTTACATAGTGAATGATCAACGGTTTCATACAAGATTAGTTGATAGGAAAAATCAGAATAGTGGGGTTTATTATGAGGCGACGTCAGTCTGTAGGGCTAGTGCGAAAGACACTTCACAAGTGGTTGATTTGGTATCCTACTATGGCAGAGTGATAGATATCATACTGTTAGATTATAATGTTTTTTATGTTCCTCTTTTCCGGTGTCAATGGGCAGTGTTGGGTAATGGAGTTAAGGTAGAAGATGGTTTCACATTAGTTAATTTGAATCATAGTCAAGTCTCCTTTTTAAGAGATCCATATATATTAGCCTCGCAAGCAAAGCAGGTGTTTTACTTACGGGAAGATGCAGAATCAAGTTGGCATGTTGTTATGCGAGGTCCTTCAAGAAGATATAAGAAAGATTTGGATGATGGGATTGGAGACATTGGACCATTACCGTCAAATGTGGACATGGATGTTCACATGGATGAAACTGAAAATGCCCGAAATGATTGTGAAGGCATATATGTCTGAAATGGAGTTTGTTAGTCATTTACATTCTTCTAATTGTTTATTTGCTATGTCTGATGAGTGCTTCATAATTGTTTCATTTGTAGTTGTGTTTGTTTGTTATGTCTGATGACTGCTTGGTAATTGTTTGCTATGTCTCATGACTGGTTATTAATTAATGACATGGTAATTGTTTATTTTCAGGTGAATTGACATGGGACGACCGAAGAAGAATGTAGGGAACAAAAAAAAGAAAAAGAACTCTGATGAGCCAGAATTCGTGTGTACATTGCCTCCACAAACTGAGCAGCCTACAGGAGAGCAGCCTTTAGGAGAGCAGCCTTTAGGAGAGCAGCCTTTAGGAGAGCAGGCTGAAGAAGAGCAGACTGAAGAAGAGCAGGCTGAAGAAGAGCAACCTGTACAAGAACCGCCTTTAGAAGAGCAGCCTTTAGGAGAGCAGGCTACACTTAAGAGAAAGCGAGGACCAACAAGGATGAAAGACATCGCCAAGGATCCAAATAGCAGAGTACATGTAGACTTCACTTTCATGGGAGAAAATTACGGTCCTGGGTCTGTTAAGTTGTCATCGTATCTGGGTCCATTGGTACGAGAACACGTTCCTGTGAAAGTTGAAAAATGGTCAAAAATTACTGAGGATGTCAAGACAGTGCTTTGGAAATCGGTCCAGGTAAATTTTTCTGTACTTTGACATCTACTTACTTAATAGCTGGTTTAGATATTTATTCTTTCAATGTGATTGATTACAGGTAAGGTTTGAATTAGATGAAGATTACCAAAAGACTGTCGTGCTTAAACAGATGGGAGGTTTGTGGAGGTCATCAAAATCACGTCTGGTTAAGAAAATAAGGGAGGCTCACACTAACCAACAACGGATGAATATGCGACCCAAGAATGTTAATCCAACTTGTTGGCGTAAATTTGTGAAAAACAAAACTAGCAATGAGTTTAAGGTATTATTTTTTAATTAAGTTAGTTAATTTTATGTTTGTTTTGGATCTAATATGACATATCTACAATCATGTGTTAGGTCATAAGCGATAGCTATAAGGAAAGGAGACGCAAACAGATACCACACACTTGTAGTCGCAAAGGAATGATTAGACTAGCTGAAGAATTGGTAAGGTTAATGCAATTACGTTGTTAATTCTCAGCACTTAAAAAATATTTTGAATGATATATTGTTTATTTGTTTAGAAACAAGAAAGTTCAGATCATTCTGAAGTGTCAAGAGTAAAGGTGTGGGTGAAATCGCGTACTAGAAAGGATGGGACACCCGTGAATACAAATGCAGCTGAAAAAATTGTAAGTTATAATTTAGTATGCTTGTTAATTAGGTTTTTAGATTAACTCGTTAATTTATATTTAAATTATACTGTTTACACATGTAAATGACTACATGTGCAGGAAAAGGCAGCAGAACTTGTTAATGCTGATCATCCATCAGTTGCAACAAATGTAGGACAAGATACACTAACCCAACTGTTAGGACCAGATATCCCGGTCGATTGAGGGCAATGGGCAGAAATATGAGTAAGACCAAATTAGCTTGTTTCCAAGTTAAGCACAAGTCTATCGTTGAAATGGAAGAGAATCAAATTAAGCTCAAGCACAAGGTTACTGAACTACAAAATGAAATTTTCAATCTGAAGAACCAGGTAATGCACTATTCTATTTGTACAATAAGCTGATTGATAATGATGTAAACTTTGTTTCATATTTTTCTTGCATTTTATAGAGACAAGAAGCTGAAGTTGGTGAAAACTCAGCTACAAGGGTAAGTGATTAATAATCCACTATATTGATTTCTTTATAACTATACACTCTATTTTTGTTTTTAATAATCTAAATTTGCATAGAGTGTGAACAAGAAAACACAACCAAAGTGTATTTTGATTGACTGGGCTGGTGATGCTGCGAATGTTGCTGAGGGACGTATTATATCGACGGATCCAGATGATGTTGTGAATGGGATTCGTTTAGGTCCTTTAGATTATAAAGTATTGGTTGACACTGCCACTGTACCCGAAGCATTCCTTTGGAGACCTGCTACTGAAATGTTCACGATTGAAGAATCTGTTGGGCACATGATTGCATGGCCTGCCACGAAGTGTGTTAGTCTAGAACAGGGGGACCACGAAGAAGATATGACACCACTTGTAAAGTTTCTATCTTGTTTAAGTATTAAACAGTTCATACATATTATAGATCATCTAGAATACTGAAGTGATTTATTGATGTTTTTTACAGGGCACAAGAACCAATTCTTCGAACAAATGCAAACTACTTGATCTGTCTGACGATGATGTAGTTGTTGCTGAAGGCCGTTGAAACACACAAGATCAGAAAGCTTTAGTGAATGGACTTCAACTCGGACCAAAGGGTGTCAAATTTTTTGTTGATGTGGTACACGAACCCAACACATTTATTTGGAGGCCTACTATAGATGTGACATACATAAAGGACTGTTTACTGTCTTTTGTAGCATTGCCTGTCACCAAAGTTGTCTTTGAAAACAACCTAGATGAAACAGGTCAGTTATCTCCTACTCAAAAGTCTGCATCTAAATCGCATAAGACACAAACCTCAGCATCATGCGAGAAGTCTCCAAGAACAGTTCAAAAATCTAATGCAATGGAAACTCAAGTAGCTGCACAGTCACCTCTTCAAAGATCTCCGGTAACTTATATTTATATGTTCTGAGAAGTAGATTATGGTTATGTCTCCTTCCTTTAGTAATTGGTTAATATTGTCAAATTGTCAGCGAAAAAATGGAGCTATCAAGGAAAATCAGAAGTGTAAGTTAATGGATATTAGCGGAAGGAAGCGGGTTGTTGCTGAAGGTTGGGTGCATTCAACTGATCCAGAGCAAAAGGTACACTGTGTTCGGTTGGGTCCTAACGCTGTGCGAGTTTGGATATATATAGTCAAGGTAGATGACGCAGCGGTTTGGAGGCCATCAGATGAGATTGAGTATATGAGAGATGCACTTGGTTCATCTATCGCATGGCCAATTGATCAGTTGGTCATCTATTGACTGTTGTAAACTGATGCTTGTGCTTTTTGTAAGTATTATTTACTGTGATCCTTGTGCTTTTAGTATTTCATGTGCAACACTGATATAAGACAATGTCCATTATTGCAGGGATGAAGCAACTTTGGTCCAGCTAGTTTAAGACTAGTCTTATGTATTTCGAATTTGGAATGTTTTATGTTGTGCATTTTGGATTTGGAATTGTGTTTGGTATTGTGATTTAGAATGTTTTGGAATTGTGTTTGGGATGTTATTCACAATGCTTTTGAGATGTTATATAAATGGTATCTTTTTCGGGAAATTTCAGATTATATATATTACATATGATAGTATGTTCTGTTTTAAATGATAGCACTAAGTCATCTATATAATCGCATGAGAAAAATGTTATATGCAACTATAATAGCAAAAAAAAAAAGACGTTATAATATACATCATAGCGAATAAACTTAGTTATGTAATAAGGTAATATAACACGAAAAAGAGTTATGAAAACATAAATTACGGCAAAAAATATTTGCTATTGTACAATGATATATCATAGCACCCAATTTGAGTTGTTAGAAAAAATTGAAATTTTTTATAAATTGTTATGAAAAAATAAATTACGGCATCCAGATATTGCTACGAAAACACTAAATTAAAACATTTAACTAACGCTATTGTATAGGAACTTATTATAGCTCAGAAAAATAACGCTATCGTAGATGGGGTATCTACCATAGCTGCCGATATCATAGCATTTATGAAATCGCTATGTATTACATATCATAGCATATTTTCCGAGCTAACAATGTACGTTTTTCTTGTAGTGCGGTCCAGAGCATCCAAAGAGGTCACTTGATATCTTCCTCCAGCCATTGATTTATGAGGTTCAAATGTTATGGGAGCACGGTGTTGAAGCATATGATGTATCAACTCATCAAAATTTTCAGATGCGAGCGGCATTAATGTGGACCATAAGCGATTTTCCAGCATATGGTATGTTATCTGGATGGACCACTCATGGACTATTATCATGTCCGTATTGTCAAGATAACACAAATGCATTCCAATTGAGTCACAGACGCAAGACATGTTGGTTTGATTGTCACCAAAGATTTCTACCACCTAATCACCCTTATCGTCGTTCAAGGAATTTGTTTAAGAAGAATAAGAAAGTGTACGATGAGCCACCTCCTGTTATAGATGGTGAGACTATGTTGACTCAGTTTAGAGACTTTGGAGCAGCAAGGACACCTGTCGTCGGTGGTAATGGACATGATCCTGTTGACGGTGCTGGTGTAAATCACAATTGGCATAAACAGAGCATTCTTTTTTATTTACCATATTGGAAAGACCTTTTGTTAAAGCATAATATTAATGTCATGCACACTGAGAAGAACGTATTTGACAACCTCATGAACATCGTCCTAAACATTCCAGGGAAGACAAAGGACAATTTGAAGTCTAGATTAGACTTTCCATATATTTGCTCTAGGCCTGAGCTTGAGATAATGGCAAACGGGAGATGCCCAGTTCCGATATATTGGTTAAATGCGGCTTCAAATGAGGCTTTTTTCAACTGGATTGCCCACAGTGTGAAGTTCCCTGATGGTTATGCATCTAACTTGCATAATTGGATATATTTGTTTCGATTTATTTGGGTATTCAGTTGATCTTTTATTCGGTTTTTGGATTTTTGTATAATTGTAATATTTCTTTTTTTTTTCAAAGGGACTATGAAGCATATCGAACTCGTCGAAACCACTACACCCAAAACCGAGAAGAACCCAGTGGTTCTGCGGCTGAGACTCAAACCCCCTCCACACGAGTCTCGGGATCACCTACCCTCACCTCCTATCCTAATGAACATAGAGGATTCTGTTTCTCAACCAGGACGAGAACTTATCCCAAAACTCCATCCTAACTACATCGGAGATTCTACCTGGTAAATCTCTAACTTTTTATATAGTTATGATTTCTTATTTGTATTTTCAGTTTGATTTTATATCAAACTTTTGTAGGTTTGAGGCATCTGGAAATGGCGTTAGCAAATCTCTAAATCGGATGATGTATGGACTCCTCAAAGAACCTTATGAAACATACTCACCAATGCCAAGTGATGACCGTGACCTTTGGTTGAAGCAGTTTGCGGTAATGTAACATGATTTCAAGATTTATTTTCTTTTTAGTGGCAAATTTAATTTTAACATACATGTTAATCTTGTAGCAAGATTTTAACTGGGAGCCACAATTGACATCTAGAGTTCGTCGAGAGTTTGACAAAGAGGCAGCCACTCAATATTCCAACACTTTATTTGAGTGGAAGCAAAAGTGGAAGAAAGGAGAAACTCCAAAGGGAATAAATGAGAAGGTGTTCGAAGGTTTGCAAGAGTATGGGCACATCCCAAGACAAAGGAAACTTCTATCGGGAAATCTAAGAACCGGAATAGCAACAGAGGTGGCAAAGGGCGAGCAACACACAACGCCGGGTCAACAAGCTTCTATACCCGTGGAAAACAACTTGTAAGTTTTGAACATTTTATCTCACATTTCAAAACTTAACTTCATTGAAGATTAAAACTAGAATCTGTTTTAAAGACTAAAAGAGATGGTGTGGCTCCTGATCACTTAACGTTGATGGAAGACACCCACACCAACAAGAAGACCAATCAAATTCAAGACTCCTTAGCTAAGGAAGTGATTGACAATTCTCGTAAGAGGATGGAGGAGTTTAGGCTATCCCAACCTTCAGTCGATGGAAATGGCTTACCAACACCAATCCCAGTCGACATGATTAACCAATTCATTCTTGAGGTTTGTACTTTTTGATTCAAGTTATTTTTTTGCTTATGATTCTTCTTATACATTTTGTTCTAATTGTTCTACAGTTCAGGAAACTCAACAAACCAAGGGTCGAATCTTTGGATTAGGAAAAGTTGCAAAGAGACTCCGTACTTGTTTATCATCTTCATCACCAATATATGATCGTGATCTTGACCTTGTTCGAGCCCTCCAAGAGAAAGATGACCGTATTGAAGCTCTTGAGAAGATGATGGAAAAAGAGAATGAGAGGAACAAGCTTAGAGATGAGGAGCTTGCGTCATTCATGGCAGAGATGCAATCAAAGTTCCCTTTAAATTCAAGTTCATGATCCTATTTTCACAATATTAAGGTTTTATTCACCATTTTCTTTTTCTTCTTGATTTGTGTATATTGCATTTGCTTTTTGGATGATTTGTGTATATTGTATTTTGGATTTCAAATTTATGAATTTAAATATTATTACCTAATTAGTTGTCAAAAGAAAAACAATCAGTAATATTTTGAAAGTAGATCAAAAATTTTTTAAAAATTCAATTTTAAATTAACCATCCGTTGGGATTCCGTCGGTAAAAAACAGAGAAAAACAGAGCAATGCATTGGTTTAATTGTCGGGAAACCATCGGTAAATGTTGTCGGAAATCAATCGAGAATATTGCCGTCGGGAATCCGTCGAGAATAACAAAATATATTTCTTGGGAAATAGTCAGTTTCCCCTTGGTATTATCTGTTGGGAAGTCATCAATGGCCGTCGCTTATTATTCTGACGGGTTCTCGACAGCCATATCTCAACGGCAATATATGTCGCCATTTCGTCGGGATCAAATGTCGTTGGTAATCCGTCGGAACAATATGCCGTCGGAAATCTGTTGGAGTCTGTTGGAGCTGCTGACGGATTTCCGACAGATTTAATTTTCCCGACGCTCTAGAACCGACGGACTGATGCCATCTATAAACCATCGGTTAAGGTCGTTCCCGACGGGTTAAAGACAGATATGACCGTTGGTTTGTGGTTGTTTTCTTGTAGTGTTAGTGACGTGTTAAATTATATCTGATGTGTATTTTAGTTTGCTGATGTGTATTTTTTTTTTTTTTACTCAAAATCGAGAAACTAAATCCAAGAGTTAAATTATAATTACACCCAAAGCACTAAACATTTGAGTAATAGTTAGAAGATTTATAGATATGAGTAATAAACCAACTTTTGGATAACATTTGAATAATTATTTCTTAGTTTTTTCTTATTATTTCACTTTTATTTTTCGAATACTAACAAAAGAAAAGAAAAGGCGAAAATGAAATCGATGATAAATTTAGTCTCTCCCATACGATTATCAATGCAATCTCGTCGTTTTCAATCTCTATGTTCTTTGGATTTATAAAACTATTTCTTTTGAAACTTAAAAAGTTATATAAACCAAGGGTTTTAGTCGAAATCATGATTGATAAATTTTGTGTGTTTGTAGTGATATGATATGATGTATAAAAATATTGGTAGCATGGTTTAAGAATTTACCAAAACTGGAACATGACAGTAAATTTCTATTTCTCAAAATTCTTTACTCTGATTTTCAATATCATAAAAGCCCTTATCATAATCGAGAATTTGTGTGTTATGATATAAATTACTAGAACATTGCTAGCATTTATTTTTTCATTTCTTCAAAATTTATGAAAATTATTTTTTTAAGATCTTTTTTTCTTAATGCATTGAAAAGAAAAAAAAATCATGCAGATGAACAGACTACCAAAGTCTCAACAAATTACACTAGATGAATAACCAAAAAATAATATTTAGATGTAGAAATGAATTACTTAGGTTTTCACAAAAAAAAATTCCTAAGTGCAAGCAAATCGAATTCAACAAATTTAAGTTTAATTATATTGAAGGATCTAAAGTGTTCTTAAAAAAACAAAATTTGGTCATATAATTGCTTAATAACATATGCAAAAGTTTAGTTTAATTTTTAAATCGGTTTGCTAGACACTTTTTTTTTTTTTTGGCTACAAAAGATCAGCTCAAACGAGCCAATGGGAAGGAAAATTGTTTACAAACAGAACATGATGCGGAGAGGTACGCGCTTGGCGTGCCAAGGAGTCCGCACTTACATTAGCTTTTCTTGAAATATAAGATAAAGAGAAAGAAGAAAATTCTTCCCTATCCATCGTGATGTCGTCCAAGTACGTCGAGAAAGCTGGCCAGTCAGAAGGAGAAGACACCATCTTCACCAGATCTGCACAGTCCGTATAGAAAGCCACGTCCCGGAAATCATGGCCAATCATGCACCGCATCGCCCACAGGAGAGCTTCAACTTCGGCATGTAATGGAGATAGACTTCGACGAAAACTCCTAGCGCCCATCAGCGGTGACGCCGCCTGTAGTGAGGTACTGCACCATCCAGCGCCTGCAAATTGGTCTCCTGCTTTCCAGGAACCATCTATAAAGCAGCGGTAACCCGAGAACACAGTTGGAAGTGAGGTCGTGGCCGCCGGAACCGATAACCCTACAGGGAAAGAAACAGAGATACCGATATCCTCCTCCACTTGTGCCTTCTGCCACCCTGTAGCTTCTCCTTCTGCAATCCTAACAATATCCTCCGGTTTCTCCACAATATTTTCAAAAACTCGTGCATTCCGGGCTTTCCAAATATACCACATAAGCCAAGGAAATGCCACAATATTTGCCCCTGGATTTTGCTGCCCTAAGAAGTGGTCCACATTTGCATACACCGATTCCGTCGGAAAGGAGAGTGGGCCCACCGGGACATGGGCCAAAGCCCATACCTGACGAGCAGGAGGGCAGACAAAAATTGCATGATTTATTGTCTCCTCATCCGCTCCACAACGAATACATCTAATGTCACATGCAATACCTCGACGTCCTAGGTTAGCCGAAACCGAAATGCATCCAGTTAGGACTTGCCACATAAAATGTTGAATTTTAGGGGGGCAACGGACCCTCCAAACGCTAGCTAGGAGGGGGGTAATTTCCGGCCCAGAACCACAGGGCTTAAAAAACCGCTTTTCATCAAATCGTGCTGTGTGATAGCCCGATTTGACTGTATACCGCCCTGTTTTCGTAAAATGCCAACCGAAAAGGTCAGCCCTCTGATTACGACCTAAAGGTATAGCCTGGATCAAAGCCACATCATCTGGATCAAAATGCTCATAGAGCATGTCCATCCGCCAAGAGTTAGTCTGACGATCAATTAAATGAATCATTTGAAGGGAGAGGTCCTTTACCGGGCCCCTACTTAAAGCTGGTCTCGGGAATTGAGCTGGCACCCAAGGATCAGACCATATGGAAATGGTGTCCCCGAAGCCAACCCGTTTAATAAGTCCTTTGTTAACCAGAGAGCGAGCGGAACAGATACTCCTCCACCCATACGATGGGGAGTAAGACCTAATTGGATCCAACGGATGTGTATTCCTATAGTATCTACTTTTAAAAACCCTGGCAAACAGGGAATCCGGAGCATCAATTAGTCGCCAAAGCTGTTTAGCCAGCAAGGCTGTATTAAAATCATCCACATTCCTAAATCCAAGACCCCCTAGCTGCTTACTAACACATAATTTTTCCCAAGCAAGCCAATGCATGCCCCCTGACTGTCCATTAGAACTCCACCAAAAATTCGCCACCGCACTAGTAAGTTTGGATGTGATTGTTTTAGGGATCCGAAAACAAGACATCACGAAGGTAGGCACAGCAGTAGCTATAGATTTAATCATTACTTCTTTCCCCCCTTTCGAGAGCAAATTTGCCATCCAACTATTCGTGCGACTCTGAAGCCGTTCACGAACAAAAGAGAAAACTTTGGTTTTGGCCCCACCCAAGCTTTCAGGTAAACCAAGATATGACCCCATACCACCCAAAGTGGTGATCCCAAGGACATCCTATAATTCCGACTTCGTTGTGTCATCAATTTTATGACCAAACTGTACCGATGACTTTGCAAAATTAATCTGTTGACCCGAAGCGGATTCATACTGCTTTAGGATATCTAGAATAACCCGACATTGTTCTCTGTCTGCCTTACAAAAGAACAGGCTATCATCCGCGAACAACAAATGCGTAATTGGCGGGCATTTATTCGCTACTTTGATCCCGGTAATAAGCTTGTCCCTTTCTGCCTTTCGTATATTTGCAATTAAAACTTCTGTACATAGAATTAATAGATAAGGAGATAAAGGGTCTCCCTGTCGTAAACCTCTCTGTGGAATAATCAAACCATTTGGCTGGCCATTTAGGAGAACTCTATACTCAACCGAAGTGACACAAAACATTATCCAGGACACCCATGTCTCTGCGAACCCCGTTTTTCGTAACAAAGCTGCCACAAAATCCCACTCAACCCTATCATAAGCCTTACTCATATCTGTTTTTATGGCCATAAATTTCGTCTTACAAGACGGGTTAGTACGTAAACCGTGAAACATCTCTTGTGCAATAAGTATATTATCTGAGATCAACCGGCCGGGAACAAAGGCCGATTGGGTCTTAGAGATAAGACCAGGTAAAACCCTCTTAAGCCGCTGACATAGTATTTTCGAGATTATTTTATATCCCACATTACATAGACTAATCGGACGCAATTCTGCCATCCTAGTAGGCTTGGCCACCTTTGGAATAAGACAAAGATGAGTACGATTCAGATCCTTTTCAAAAAACCCCTCCACAAAAAACCTATTAACTAAAGCCACTACGTCCCTTTTCACTATTCCCCAAGCTTTCTGGAAAAATAGAGCAGTCATCCCGTCCGGGCCTGGGGCTTTATCCGGATGCATCATAAACAAAGCTGACTTTACCTCGGCCTCTGTTACCGGACTTATAAGCCGCTCATTCTCCTCATCGGTAATTACCGGAATTATCTCCCTTAAAATCTCTTCAAAGTTGTCCGGATTTGTTGAGGTAAACAATTCCTCAAAATATGATACCGCTGTGTGGCAAATATCCCCATCCTCAGTTGACCAGACATTGTCTTTAGAAAACAAGCCAGTAATCCGATTGCGAGCCCGTCTTTGCTTTGTTTGGGCATGAAAATATTTTGTATTGTGATCTCCCAATCGCATCCACTTATTCCGACTCTTCTGATACCAATGAATTTCCTCATCCCCATAAGCTTGGCGCAACCTATTTTGTAAATCTGAGATAACAGCAGGAGGAATAGTATCATCCTCCAGAGCGACCTCTAATTGTCGTTTCAAATCCTCAATTGTTTCCCTGCCAAAAGGAACTTGTGCCTTGCGCCACTGGGAGATTGCCCGTCTGCAATTTCCAATTTTTTTCACGAAAGAATCTGGTCCCGGGTCCGAAGCCCCCTCCCAGCCCGAATTAATCGCATCCATCAACCCTGACTTACCAATCCAGCGCCGGTCAAAAATAAAAGCCCGCTTTCCCCGTGGCCGCTTGGCACCGATATTAACCAAGAGTGGCTTATGATCGGATGCTATCATCGGCAAATATTCAGTCACAGTATCTGGGAACAAATCATGCCAATCCTCATTCCCTAAAGCTCTATCCAAACGACAGCGAATAGGTTTTTTATCCCGCCAGCCCCTCCAAGACAGGCAGTCCCCAAGATAGGGGAATTCCAAAAAACCACAGTCCTGGATCATACCATTAAAAGAGAGGAAGGAGGAAGGAGGACGTAACTTCCCCCCACGCTTCTCATGATTCCCTCTCAGCTCATTAAAATCTCCAACCACAAACCATGGAGAGGAACGAGTAGTACTAATTCGTACTAGACGTTCCCAAACCAAATCGCGGTTCTTAGGGACTGGATCACCATAAATAAATGTTAAGTATATTATCCGTCCTTTGAAAACCGCTTCAATATCAATTAACCGATTAGACTCAAATAAAACGTTTACCTGAAAATCAGCTTGATTATAAAAAAGGGCCAGACCCCCACTACACCCAATAGGTTCAATTGTTTTTAAATTCTTATACCCAAAGTGTCCTACAAATTTCTCAACAACAAAATATGATTGTTTTGTCTCCATAAGGAATAAAAAATCAGGCCGATGGTTAGACCATAAATCCCTGAGATGTCCAATAGTGGCCTTGTTACCCAGGCCTTGACAATTCCAACTTATTATATTCATAAAAACTTTTCACAAAATGGGTATGAGAAACCCCAAGGTTTCCTTCTCCCACCCTCTGGATAAGGATACCAAGACAAGAACCAGAAATAAAACGTTGTACCAAGCATGTCACAAAAGTGCAAAACAGAAAAACCCAAAGTAATATGAAAAGAAACAAGAGTAAAAATAACAGCGGAAATAGGACGAGAGGATTGGAGAAGATTAAAACCCACGGAAGGTAAAAATAACCATATACTCGAGACTAATTTATCCATAAAAGGCCCAAGAAACAAAACTGTCATGAGACAAAGAAAAAAGCCCAATAAGGGCCCATATCTTGTAACACACCAAAACCTCAAACTAAAATTACAACGCATCCCATAATTATCCCAATACCGAGGCTTGTATAACAGTAATTCATTAAACCAAATTAAGGGCAAACATGAAGGGTTTATTGCAAATCTTGAAAACTCGACCACGTTACTTGTAAATAGGAAACCCGTAACCAAAATTACACCACCAAAAGATGAAAAATCATAGAAAAAGAGACACAAGACGTAAAGGAGACCGTGGCAAAGGTTTATTAAGACACGAACAAAATGAATACAACCACAATTATCCAAACCCAGATAATCATAACCAACGAAGGGAAAAAGAAGCAAACAACAACGAAAACCATACAGAACAACCGATGGTAAATTTTTCAAAAGCAGAAAATTGTGCAAAGCGAAAGAACCTAAGGTAAAAAAAAACAAAGACTGCTGCCAAATATAAGACCCTCTCCTTGTAACATGGGAGGAGAACCCACACCCTTGCCCACACTTGCTTATAACTTGCATTAGGCAGCCGCATTACTCGGAGGCTTCCCTCCCTGGTGAGAAGAACCCACCTTACCCATCAGACCTGCACCCTTAGTAACAACCTTCTTACGAGGCGACGCCATAGTGACCATGTTCCGCTTCTTGGTACTCACCCCTTGAAGAAACCCCTTACCCTTGACCACTTTAGACCGCGGTGGTGGAAACGTACCACCAGTCTCATCACTTGGGAGTGTGTCCTTGGAAATATCCTCCGCAAGCCCCTGATCAGAGAGATCCTCAACATTAGCCTCCTCCTCTACCAGAAAGTCCTCCGTTCCCTCTGCTTCTTCTTCCCCCTCTGCCTCTGCTTCCCCCTGTGGGGATACCTCTGTTTCAGTACCCCTCTCCTCCGGGATTGCGCCCAGAAAAGCTAGCGATTGACCCTCCTTAGGAGGGAAATCTTGAGCCAGGAAGTCACCCAAAACCTCCGTAAAAGTCACCTCCTGCTGCATCAGCTCCATATTGATTATATCAGAATCACTTGCCACCACTGTCCCTGGGAATAAATTTTTGCGAACCCTCATATCAGAAACCCCTGCAGGAACTGACACTCCATCCACAAGTTGACCATCCGAGACCACTAAGTCTTCCAAGGTAGAGCCCAAAAACGCATCCAACATCTTTTGTTCATTATCCGAAAACTGATGCCCAACCTCACTGGTTTTGAGTTGATCTAAACCACTACCAGACACAGCCAACTGAAGGCTTGAACTTTTAGGTGCCTCAACTGAGCTCCTATGCTGCTTCACCAAACGTTCCTCAGCCTGATGACCCCTTTTGCCATTCTTTCCCTTGTGACCATATCCCTGTTTGTAGCGAAAATTGGTAGCCTGAGAACCTGACCCACGGCCATTACCAGCAAAAGACCCTTGATGAGATACCCCTGAACCCTCACCACTCAAACCTCCCCCCAAACCAGGATTGAGACCTTGAGTTGTAGCACCCTTATAGCTCTGTAACTTATCATCTGGTCGAGGTTCCAACCGGACATCCACCTTCTGCTTCCCATTGTCACCAAGGAGAGGACACCGCGACGTCTCATGACAGAGACTATTGCACCGCCGACAAAAACCATATAGCCTTTCGTACCTCAGAATAACAGTCGTCTCCTCTCCACTATGGAACTCTACTGAAGCATCAAACGACAAGGGTTTGAAACCATCCAACAATACCTTAACTCGGCCATTATCCAGATCCACCTCCTCTACATCTCCCAGATCAGAACCAATACAGCGGAAAGTTTCATCAGCCCAAAAATGCAAAGGAACTCCCATAACTCGAACCCAAAACTTGATAAAGTGAGGATAGCGTTGGTCGACCACCGGCTTCCATCTTACCAAAGACAGCATCCAGTGATCAAAATGGAAAGGCTCCATCTTCAAGATCTCCTGGATATCCTCCTCATGCTCAAAATCAAACTGAAACCGTAAAAAAGATATCAACCATTAGAAAAAATAAAAAAATATATCCCGCAGCGTACGGTTGTTATTCTACTATGCGATAAAGGTAATATATGCACGTACTTTTCAATGAACAGTTGAAGAATTAATGTTACAGGATACATCTAAAGGATGTGATACAAGAAGAAAAAGATGCATTCAGTTCTGCCCATGGCATGGGACTCTACGAGTACATTAGGATGGACGAACAATTCGCTGGTATGTTTAACCAGGCAATGTCAGAATCTTCTACCATGATCATGAAAAAGATTTTAGAAGTTTACAAAGGATTCAAAAATGTAACTACTTTAGTTGATACTGGAGGAGGGTTTTGGCACAATACTGAACCTTGTTACTTCCAAGTATCCTCAAATGAAGGGTATCAATTTCGACTTAGCTGCAATTATAGCCACTGCTCATGTTTATCCAGGTACCTATCATTTAATACAAATTTGACATGTAGAAAACTAGATCTATGTTAGATAATTTCATACAGCGGTTACTTGATCTATGTTACTTACTAATATTGGTTCCATCAATTCTATTAGATTCTCTTATGCAAAACTAAAAGAAAACGTGGAAAGGAGCAGCAACAATGGGAAGGATCGCAACAATAGAAATCCAACATTAACCAAAGAAACAATATCAATTCAGATTCTCATATAGCTTTGTCAAAGATGGATACGATAATCACATAGACTAAAACAGAATGTACAAAAGACATTTGGACTTCATGAGAGTAGGCCTGAGCATATTAACTCGTTACCCGCCTAGTTCTCGGCTTGAAAATTCAAGTAATAAGTCGGCTAATTTCATTACTTGCAAGTAAGGGTCAAGTATACCAAGTAATTTTCATATCAAAATATTATATGCATTATATCAATATTATATCTTACTTAAGCAGATTACAATAACATTTTAATTATGTAAAATTTGATTATTATAAAATTACAATTACTAATTTATAATAATCACTTTTTACATAATTAAATGTTATTGGATATACAATAAACAACAACCAACACCAACCAATTCATGAAACCCCTTTTTAGTCTAAAATAGTACAAATTGAAATTAGATTATAATACTAAACAAATGTAAAATAAAATAAAAATACTGAAAATTACGCCGCTGGTTATCTCGTAGTTAAATAACATACCATATACTGTGTGTCGTATTTCTCCGTCTTTGTTAAATGATATATGATAAGCGTTGTGTGTCGTATTACCAACGTTGGATGTTTTACCTACTTTATGTTATACCCACAGTATTATTTAAAATTTTATATTTTTTTCAACTCTCTTAACGATTATTTATCTAAGTTTTATTTATTCAAGTGGTTAGGGTCTTACGGATGGTTGAAGACACTTGGTTTGAGATATCTTCCTATAAAATGGCGCTCTAAGTCCAACTATTAAAGCCATCCTATCTTCCTAGTTCCTTCCCATCTCTACCTTCTTCAATTTTCCAACCAACAACAACAATGACGAACCATCTTCAAGAGCCCTTAACCACTTACCCTAAACCGGGTCTAACCAAAGAACAAGAACAACTTGACGAAAAATTGATGAGCTTGCAAGCGTTCAGGATCACCAACTCATTGGCTTTTCCCATGGTTTTCAAAGCTGCCTTGGAGCTTGGCGTCTTTGACACAGTCGCTGCGGTAGGCAAAGACGTGTGGCTCTCCTCTTCCGAGATAGCTTTTGCTCTCCCTACCAAGCCCATCAACCCAGAGGCGCCAATCTTGTTAGACCGGATGTTACGGTTACTCGTCAGCCACTCGATCTTTAAGTGTCGTGTAGTTGAAACCGGGGGTAACGATCAAACCGGAATGACCCAAAGGGTATATGCAGCCGAACCCGTTTGCAGCTTTTTCTTAAACCGCGGTGACGACTCGGGTTCGCTCATGACCCAATTCATGTTGCTCCAGAGCGAGGTCTTTTTCAAAACTTGGTACGTACCTCATTTATTTGCAGATCCGCCAATTTATAGTAGTTGATGGCCTCAATTGTATCAAACCGGCTAATTGATAACCTTTGTACTAACAATTGAAGAATTAATGTTACAGGACACATCTGAAGGATGTGATACAAGATGGAAAAGATGCATTCAGTTCTGCGCATGGCATGGGAATCTACGAATACATTGAGTTGGACGAACAATTTGCTGGTATATTTAACAAGGCAATGTCAGAATCTTCTACCATGATCATGAAGAAGTTTTTAGAAGTTTACAAAGGATTCAAAGATGTAAAGACTTTAGTTGATATCGGAGGAGGAGTTGGCACCATAATGAACCTTGTTACTCGCAAGTACCCTGAAATTAAGGGCATCAATTTCGATTTAGCTGCAATTATAGCCTCTGCTCATGTTTATCCAGGTACCTATCATTTAATACAAATTTGACAAGTACAAAACTGAATGGTGTTTTCCACAACCTTTTTTTTTAATATTTAATTATCTAAGTTTATTTAGTCCTACTAAAATTTGTTATATATAGGAGTGGAGCATGTATCCGGAGATATGTTTATAGAAGTTCCAAAAGGAGATGCAATCTTCTTGAGAGTAAGTTTTATATACAACTACATTTAAATGAAAAAGGTTAATGAATAAACTAAATATATTTACAAACTAACTAAGATGGATAAAATGTTTGTAGCGGATGTTACGTGATTGGAACGACAAAGATTGTGTAAAGATATTAACAAACTGTTGGAAGAGTCTGCCGGAAAAGGGGAAAGTAATAATAGTTGACACGGTTGCACCATCAGAACCAAAGAGTGACGACGACAATTTCTCTAACATTGTCTTCGGTATGGACATGTTGATGTTAACACAATGTTCCGGTGGTGAAATGAGGTCATCTTCTCAGTTTGAAGCTTTAGCCTCTGCTTCGGGTTTTCATAAATGCGAAATAACTGATCTTTCTTATACGTATTCTGTTATCGAATTCCACAAATAGAATTTGATTTTGCGTGGGAGGAGATTATGAACTCAAAAAAAGTTGCTATGATGTTTTTTTTCTCTTCTTTTTTAATTTTTTGTAAGAAAGATTTGTGGTTTTGGTTGTTTGCTTTTATTTCAAGATTGTGTTGATCATTTGATAAGATAATTGTATTAAGGCTGTGCAACAAAGTCCAGTTGGGACATTGTACTATATACCAATAAAGGTGAGTATTGTACTCTATGCTTAATAATATTAGTTTTTTATTTTTCTGGGACATTGTAACATTGTACTCTTTTCGTTAAGTAATTTTTTATATTTAGTTTTAAAAAATATTACAATTGCGTCTGTTCATTGTAAAGTTATATTTTTTACCTTAAAATATCTATATAATATATTTATCTAAAAAAAATCATACGGTTGCATCTGTTTATTGTAGAGTAATGTCTTTTACAATAAATATCTATATTAATTACCATCTGAACAATACTATTAACATTTTTGAAAAAATCGTATGGTTGCATTTGTTCGTTGTAGAGTTGTATCTTTTACTATAAAAGAATATCATACGGTTGCTTCTCTTCATTGTAGAGTTATGTCTTCTTTTTTTTTTCAACTATTGGACCATAACAGGCCGGCCGATTAGCCAAATACCTACATTCGTAGGGAGCGGGACTCGATCCCTAGTGTGATGGTGCCTTGTGGATTAAGGACTTACTATTGACCACTGCACTAAGGTCACTTCACAGAGTTATGTCTTTTTACCATATCTTATTTACAATTTTTTGTTCCAATATTATGTTTATCTAAATGTTTATGTCTTTTGAACTCTATATGTATATATTTGTATATTTTTAGATAACTAACAAATCAATGAACCAGTGTTCGCTGACACAAATTTTTCGTTTCATGCTGAATCTAAATAATATGAATTTTAATATTCAATATACGCATTATTCTATAATCTAACTAAAGATTTTAAAAATGATTATGGTAATATACAAATTTAATCAACTTTACTTGTGTAACTTATCGTAACTTATCGTAAAATATGTGTTTTTAAAGATTTAATTTTTTTTTTAAGTTGCGTATTTTATTATAATTATTGGTTGATAAATTTTCACTCAAGATAAAATTTATTTTATTTTCAAAATTATTTTACCAGCAATTTGCATTTACTTATTATAATCATCCATTTGATATTCTCAATTAGGATCACTTCATCATAATATTTGTTTATGAGTAATATAAATATCAATAACTCTTATGATGCAAGTTACTCTTTAATATAACTAGGTAATATCCCGCGCAAATGCGCGGATTGTTGTATAATAGAATATATTAATTAATTTAAATTTATTTGATAATTATAAAAAAAAACTTAACAAATTAATTTAAATATCATTAACATTTTTCATACTTTTATTTATTCAAATCATACAATATCAAAATACATAATTTAATTAAAAATAATCATACATACATTATACATATCTCTTAAAGTTATTTGTTTTTTTATTGTTCAACTTCGATAATAATTTTCATTAGTATTATTGAGCATTTGACGTAATAAAATATTATTTAATAATAATACAAATTTATTATGTGATTTAAATATATAATTTAAGTTTTTCATATAAACTAACACATAACCTAAACTATTTAATAATTAAAAGCTAAACTATTTTGAAAGTTAAAAAATACATATTTCCTATAAAACCATATGAAGTGCATCAAAGTTTTAAAATACGATTAAAAACATGTTTTTTTATATTCCCTTTAGTTTAAGATATATTGCTAGGTTTAGTTATAATTTTTAATCCTTGTAATAAAAAGCTAGATAGAAGATAAAAAATCAATTTGTTTTTTATATATAAAATCTTTAAAGTACATATTTGAATTAAATTAACAAAAATAGTGGTTCTTATATCATTATATGTTGAATCACAAACTGAATATAATGATTATTATTTTGAAATAAATGTATTACAACTTTTATGAATGTAAGTGAGAGGTAAAAAAAAATGATTTGATAATTATATTACAAAAATTTTCTTCATTAGAACATTTAAAATTTTAAGAATAAAATAAATATACATGAATTTGTAAGAACTAATCAAACATCTAAAGTAAAGAATTAAGATGTTTTCTTTAGCTTGATTCCCTTATTATGAGATGGTTATAACCAAAATATTATTATGGTCATCAAAATTTCATTATACATATTAGAATACATATGTATTTTAAATCAAAATAATATATAAAAAAACAAAGAAGAAAAGAAGAAGTACACAAAACAAAGAAACAATAAAATTCAAAACAATGTAAAATATATAGTAAACAAAAAATATAATCAAACTCTTATTTGGGTTTTCAACCTATGCAAAAACATTATAAAAAAAACAAAGAAAATATTTAGGATTTGGGATATGGTGGAGGAGGATGTGAGAATGATTATTTATAGGATAAAAAGTGATAAAATTAAATTAGAAGAGTTACAATTATAATTAATAGTGTGTTTAAATTAAAATGAATGAAGGATAAAAAGTTAATTCACAATTTATGTAATTTCGGTTACAGTTTAGTAGTAAAGAATGAATTTAAAGTATGCATTAATGTATGTAATTAAATGTGTTGTTTAATTAAAAATAAATTTTAAATTCTAAAAAATAAATGTCAAATGGACAAATAAGAAGAGAGTGAAACATTTTAAATATGAGAGCATGATGGTTAATGGATTATAGTGAGATATGTGTCTTTTTTTTAATAGCTAATACTGAAATTGATGTATCAAAGATAACTATTTGAGAGTTACAAAAGTGCAATTCGGTACATATTAATATATTTTTAATATGTTCTATTATATTAAGTTAAATTCATTGAGAACACTACTATGATATTATTATGGGAGTTACAAACAAATTTTTATCTTTTTCCAACTTCTAAAATTAAAAACCATTCAATTAAAACTGAGTGTTGGTGGGTCCATAATTTGTTTCAAAGTATAATATGTTACACATTGATAACAATGATAAATATGAATAGATTAGAAAGGTAAAAAATATAAAAGAAAAATTTTGTTTTTATCTAAATAAAATAAAAATTGAAAACAATGATAAATATATATATATAATACTTTCTAAATTAAAATATAGAATCAAACTCTTACAACACATATGAGATATAACAACATTTGATATTGGTGGGAGAGGAGGAGAGAATGATTTACTTATAAGATGATAATCAAAATTAGATAATGGAGATGAATCTTTAAAAATAAGAACAATGTAAAATATATATCATGTAGTCTCTAAAATTAAAATTTAGCAATTAAAATTTTACAATGATATTTCATTTCATTTTTTGTAACTCATACAACCAAAATAAGAAATCGAAAACAAAGAAAAAACAAAAAATGATTTGAGGTATTGTGGAAGAGAATGAGAGAAGTGGAAGAGAATGAGAGAATATGAAAATGAAAAAGTAAAATAATGCCAATATGAGAGAATGAGTGAATGCTTATTTATATGATAAGAATTGATATAAGTTACTTTTAGAATTATGGAAATTACAATTATAATTTATTGTGTTTGAATAAAATTGAATGGTGGAATATGATTAATGAATAATTTATTTTATTTCAGTTATAATTTTATTTTAATGTGTGAGTTAAATGTTTTGTATTAATGAGGTCTTAAATTTTGTTTAAAGCAATTAAACAATTAGAAAAAAAAATTAAAAAAAAAAATAAAAAAAAAACTAGAAATTATTAAATAAAAATCAACCAATAAGGAGAGAGTGAAACCTTACTTTTATATATATGATTATTCATACAATATCTTATATTTATAATACATACAAATTATAAGTAGAGTTATCTCCATTCATTATGACTTTCATTTAATAATTTTTAACTAGAGTTGAGTCTTTTTACTATATTATTTTTTATTATAAGTTTTTATTTTGATGGTTGTGTATTTTAACTCAGCTATATATGTTTAATATTTATGAAGTTTTAACTCTACTTATTATTTTCTTCTTTTTGAGATAATTTTAAATTTTATTATTTAGCATATATTTTCAAATGATTTTATAATATAAAATTTAAACTTGAAATTTAATATAACTTATTTTGAAATACATGTTCCGCGATATGGCAGGGTTCTGAGTCCTAGTAGAATAAATAACCAATATCAATAATCAATAACAACACCATCACCGTCATAGAGTAGATAACCAGCAACCTAAGCAATAGTCTAACGACTCAATTCTAGCATCCTAACAGAAGCCAGACATCAACCAGTCGATCCACTAGAACATTCTCCTTTTCATTGCCTTAATTCCACGATCACACCTTGCCTTTACCTGCATCACAAACAACAATTAAGACACATGAGTATTATCAGAAATACACAGTGAGGCAATCCTCCCATCTACTGGGCTATGCACAGAAGCACACTAGGAAATACATGTATCAGTCGTTTGCTGAAAGGGTTGGTGTCGACGGACACCCTCCTAGTGTCGACCGGCACCCCACCTCGACGACCCAAAAACCCTAGCAGTGTTGACCGACACCTCCACCTGGTGTTGACCAACACCTGCCCAAGTCCTTGCACCGTCTCCACCTTGGTGTCGACCGGCATCCACCTGGAGTCGATCGACACCAACCTTGCAGCCGCATTTTGCTTGAAGCTGAAGGTCTGATCTCCGCCTTCCACCGCCTCCAATGCGGCCAAGGCTCAATTAGAAGAAACAATAGGCCATAGGAACCACAAATCAACCAAAAACAAGCAAGGAATCAATCAAAAACACTCATAGAACATAGAAACAGATAATTCTCAAGCTTAGATCAGCCATGATCATGCGCTCACCTCTTGAAAAATACACCACAACACGCCTCTATCACGCCCCTTGTCTCAGATCTCCACTCTCATGGACAAATCCCTTAAGAAACGAATACAGAAGCTTCAAGGAAAGATTTCCAGGAACTCTCAGAAACTTTTCAGGGAACTCTGTCTCTCTCAGATACAAAGGGGGAGAAAAATAGGTGATTAAACCCTAAAAACGTCGGTCACATCCCTTATATATGAACCTCAGAATCCCTAAAACGAACTAACTTTAAACCAAGAATTCTTGAAATTGAACCGAACAACCCGATCAGACATGGTGTCGAGCGACACCCTTGCTGATGTTGTTCGACACCCATACCACAAATCCAATATTTGGTTCAAGGGCGTTAGAGTCAAGTAGTCACACCCCATTCGTACATCACATCCTACTTCAGTAGTCGTTCCTAGACTTAGGATATTTCTCTTAAGTGCAGTGATATAGTAGATGTGAGGAACAAGAATTTGTTCATCATTCTTGCTTTCAAACAGATTTGATCATTTGTCGTCTAACTCCTCTTATGTTCTCGTTAAGCTCTAAGAAATACTCCTTACGTCTAGTCATATGATTACTCGCCCCATTGTCAAGATACCACAAACCATCTTCTTTGTTGTATTTCTTTGGTATGAGTTTGTCTTTGTTTATGAATACAATTTCATGCATACAGAGACTTTGATCAGCTGTCTCTTTCTCCTCTGTCTCAATCCTGTTTGGTTCCTGCAGTTTTTGTACTCTCTTTAGGCATGCTAAAGCATAATGACCGTTTTTGTCACATCAGGAACAAACAATTACTTTCTCTTTCTTCTCTTGCGTTTGATTTTGATCAGTGTGATAGTCGGATCGTTCTTGTGAATTGTATCTACCCCTGCCTCTGCCTCTTCCTCTATAATCTCTACCTCTTCTTCCACGTCCTTTGCCTCAAAAGTTGTTATAACTAGTATTATAACTCGTATGTTGTTTGGAGCTAGAGAACATTAATCTACCTTGTGTATCCTCCTGTTTGTCTTTGCTAATTCGTAGGCCTTGAATCTTCGTACTATGTCTTCAAAACATATAAGTGTTGAGTTCCAATATTTGCTCGAGAGAAGCAACAAGATGAATAAACTTGCTTCTAGGTAGACTGTTTACGAACTTTTTCACCAGCTTAGGTTCTTCAATTGATTCTCCAAGTGATGTTGTCTTTGTTGCTATCTCGGATAACTTTCCCGCAAAGTTATCGACCTTGTCTGAATCCACCATCCTTGGCTTCTCAAATTCAGAAATGAGAGTCTGTAATTGTGCCTTTTTGACACGATCGGCTCCTAGATTCCTTGACTTGATTGAATTCCAAATATCTTTTGGAGAAGCCAAATCACCAACTTGCAATATAAGAGCTTCTAGAATAGATTGGAATAACAGGACTATGGCAACATCGTTCTTGTCAAGGTCGGCTGAACCTGGTTCTATTGTTTTGCAAACTTTATGAATCCGTAGCATGATCTTCATCCTCATAGACCATATTGTGTAATTTGTGGAGGTAAGTAGAGGACATTGAATAGAGACTGCCTTGTCCAACTCCTATGGACGTGATGAGGCTGTGATTTCTCCCATCGTTTAAGATCAAATCCACAACTCAGATTGCTTTAACCTGATGCTCTGATACCAAATATTAGAATAGAAACTTAGCTTTTTGTATAAAGAATAACTCTCTTTATTAATGTTTAGAAAATATCTCTCTCAAAACTAAACATACAAAGCTCTCTAATCTCTCTTGTATGATTATCACAACTCAACAACCATATTTCTAAAACTAAAATTCCTTTACTAATCCTAACATAAATAGAAACCTTCTTTTTCTTATTCTTAATGTAATTAGAACTTTTTCTTTTTAGCCTATTTATTGACCGACTTGTTAATGATATCTTGGGCTTCAAGCTTCAAAGTTTATCCAAAAGGCATTACCTAAATGTCTATATGTATGTGTGTATGTAGCTCAGAAATGTATTATTGAACCAAAACGTAAAATGCATTTGTGACAAATGACAATGTGGTTTTGCAACTTGGGTAAGAAGATCAACACTTGCTGGAGAAGCTATTGCAGACTTGAATTTTAGGAACCCAAAAATTATATTACGTGATAGTTGTGAATAGAGAGAATATGATTGTATTATTATTGTTGTGTATTATCAAATGGAATGATACAACTTATATATAAGCACAAACCATAATCAAATGACATAATTAAAAGGATTGCATATGATAATATAATTAATGTATATTAGAGTAATATATGGGATTTGAGTAATCATAGGTGATATGATGATACTCTTTCCTTAATACGTCCCCTCAATCTCAAGGGGTGATGAAGCGAAGCAAAAATAACGGCTTGAGATTGACAAGTCCAAGTGTTGAGAAGGAGATCCGCTTATGAATTGAGAAGATGATTTGTTGTTGTTGAGCAAGATTTGCTAAAAACCAGATCGGGTGACAAGTTGTGTGATGTTGAGGTGGCCGACATCAACGATGGTTAGAGTCTGCCTTTTTTTTTTGTTTATTTCAAAAGAAATTTATCTTGATTCAGAGGCTTATGATAAGCTTATATGATAGAAGCACTTTTGGCTTGAGAAATAAAAAATTATAAAGAAAAACACTTGACTTAGATTCAGAGGTCTAACACGGTAGACTTGAATAAGAGAAGCTCTATGGCTTAGATTCAGAGGTTCATAATGAACTTGAATGTAGAAGCACTTGGCTTAAAAAAAAGATAAACAAAAGAAGCATATAGCTTACAAACATGACAAGGATTGTCGGAAGACGCGCACGCCACACAATATGAGAAACCCAAGACGTAGTAGAGTGAAAAAAAAAAAGAAGTAAGACAACTTTAAAAAACAAATTTAAAACCGTTGGGTAGAACATGGATCCCGAGTTGATGAAGCATGTTACTGGATTTTCCATGGAACCCAACGATCTGGTGATTATCCTTGTGAAGCACGAAGGTTGGTGTTGTACCGAATCCAAAGTATGGAGAGTCTCTTTTGTCGGTCTTGAACCTAAGCATGGTTATACCTCCTAATTTATCATCAAAAGTACCCTCCAGTGATGTAATTTTTTCAAACGGATCCAGCTTGAACTGCAAAAAAGAAAAACATAATACATATGAAGAATGATAATAAAGTTAAACTATATATATCTAGAACTTTAAAATAGGGAAATTGAATGAGTGACCTCTTGAACATCAGATAGCATGGTCTTGTTGCCATGATCATCTCCGATGACCACACTAGCGCTTTTGAAGTACATAAACTTGACAAAGCCAATAACGTTTTCGCTTAGTCCAATGTAAATCTTATTAACACTGTTGAAAGTACCACCGTCGTCCCAAGAAGCTCCTCTGTCACCACCTTGTGCTTCTAGTTTCGTCGCATCAGGAGTAGGAGGAAACGGGCGATAATATGCTCCTAGAGCATTAAGAGTATTACCAACACCATTATATCCATAGAACCCAACAAGAGCGCTACCATTCTTCTCCACCACAAATTTTCTACCACTAGACACACTTCCATATGTTGGAGAGGTTCTCCTTTTTGATGTTTTGAATGTCAATGACGTGGTCCACGTAATGTTGACACTTTCGGAGCTGCTAAGGTCCCCTCCACAGACGTGATAAATTCGTTTGGATAGTCAAGCACAAACTGCAATCACAAAAAACTATGTATAAGCGCCTCAAAGTACCCATATATAAATATGAAAGGTCGATGACTATTCTTAATTAGTTTCAAAGAATCATGATCTCCAACTCATTTTTAACGTCACGTCGGTAGGGAGTCTTTTCCACTTTTCCGCCATTATCGTACTCAAATCTGACAGTATATACAGTATCAAGTATACTATCAACATACACCTTTCTTACGCCATCATAATTACAACCATCATCCCAATGCAGTCCTCTAGGATCGCCTTGGTATTCCAATTTATTAGGTGTGGCCGTACTGAAATATGCTCCAAGAGACTTTAGGGTTTTGTCGGCATATCCATGAAACCCAACGATCCTATTTCCATTGGATGCAAGTGAAAACTTCCTGCCCTTTTTATACCCCATCATAACAGATCTATTGAGGTTAGTTTTGAGTTGAAGCCCTTGAATGACTTGAGACGCATCATTGTAGTAACATTCAACATATAGTAGATATTCCTTTTTTGACTGGTTAATCTCAAACTGCAAAATTTGAAAAAATGTTACTACAACAGTTAATATACTCAAATAAATGGACATATAGTAATATAATTTCTCAAACATATATAGCTACATACCGTTTGTGTGAAACCATCGCCAGAGTCACCACGGATTAATCCACTTTCCAGTTTTCCGTTTTTGACATAGTCAGATTTGATGTACAATATGCCTTCAACACCACCTAGTACCTCGATCTTTGATATATTTTCTTGGTCGAATCCATCGTCCCACTTCTTCCCTCCAATACCACCTCTTGCTTCCAATCTCGTAGGAGTAATCGAAGTGAACTAAGCTCCAAGAGTGTATATCTGTACCCTATCAGATCCATGAAACCCAATGATCTTCTTTCCTTTGACTGCTAGCGTAAACATAGTACACTCATAATTGTACCCCATCAGTTCAGAGGTCCTGAAATTGGTTTTGAATTGAATAGCTTGCAACGCATAGGACTTTGTGTTGTAGTAAGCGTCAACAGATTCAAGGTGTTCATTTCGTAGATTGTTTATCTCAAACTGCAAAATTAGTGAAAATTAAAATGCCACAAAGTCAGCATTAGGCGATGAAAGTGAATTCCTAATTATATATGGACTTAAAAAGAGTTTGAATTAATATTGTTAAATCCGAAGCTCGAAAGGGACTAGCGCCTGTCCAATTCACCAAAAACTTATCTTTGTATTTTAATTATATATTTTATAATTAGTATGTATGTTAAACATACATTTTTACCTATGAGGATAATTTTCCCTTCATAAACTGAATTAGAAGCAAATAAAAAATGACAAAAACTAAATTATTCGGCTGCCTCGTCATATTTACTAGACCAAAATAACATTGACTTTTATATTGACATATTTTGTCGATATCAAAAAGTCTGTGATTTTGACCGCGTAGACACCTAGCCCAGATATCCGATTTTTAGGATATTGATATGTCGACATACCGTTTGTGTGAAACCATAGTCAAAGAAACCATGGATTGATCCATCTTTCGGTTTTCCACTCTTCACATAGTTGAAATACAAGGATCCTATGCCTTGACGACCCCCTTGTACGTATATTTTTGTTACATCATCATGGTCCGATCCATCATCCCACATATTACGTTCATCTAACTTGATTCCTTTTGCTCCCAACTTTTGGATCATCTTGAACTGACGATATGCAATCTTTAAAATTAAAAAATAAAATAAAAAACATATATAATGTCAAGCGAAGAACCAACACAACCAAATGCTTTTATAAAAGGAGCTGCGGGAAAAACAAATTGAAGTGTGGTTGTATGTATAACCTTAGCTACCATGGATTAATTAACTATTGGGAAAAAAACTAGATTGACCCAAATTAAGAGGTTAATTACTAAACTAACTCATAAAATGTGAGGGTTAGACGAATTATTTTTTTGCCTAAAATACCCTTTTTGCTTTATTAGGAAAAAAATAAAGTCAAATTTGCCCTCCCAGAATTTTTTTTAAGAAAATCTTAATATTTTCAAAAGTCTACTAGACTAGTTGTGACAGATTTATTTGTATATGACAGATTTGTTTTTGCACAGCCGATTTATTTTTGTATGACAGATTTTTTATGACAGACTTATTTTGGATGACAAATTTTTTTAACACAGTTATGATAGATTTATAATTGATGACAGATTTATTTTACACGACAGACTTATTTATAAAGACATTATAGATTTTCACAATATATGACAGATTTGTAAAATGTCTGGCAGATTTATTTTCCACAGTTATTTTAGATTTATTTTCTTGATTAAAAGTATGTCGTAACATGACAGATTTTTCGACAGAAAAATAATTACTAGGTTAACCTTTAGTGATAACAGATTTGTTTTAAGTTACGACAGATTTTTTAATTTAATTAAAAATCTGTCGTTTGATAACAGATTTATAACATTTTTAAAATATTGCTAAAATGTTATGGCAGATTTTTTTACGCTATGACAGTTTTTTATTTGCTTCCAAAAATCTTGTGTTTGATAACAGATTTATTAGATGTAAAATGTAAATATAGTGATAACAGATTTGTTTTAAGTTATATTTTAAAGTCATATTTTTATTAATCTATATTTAATATAAATCATATTATAAATCATATTTTTAAACTCTTATATTTAAAGCATATTTTATACATTTTAATTTTCCTAAATCATATTTAAAAAATTAACATCATATTTTTATATATTATATTATATTTTCATAAATCTAATTTTAATACTTTTTATATACATTATTTTTTAGTTATACTTTCAAACATTATATTTTAAATAAAAATTATTTAAACTATATATGTTAAACTTCATATCTTTAAATCATATCTTTATACAAAATATTTTTATAAACAATTTTTGAATATTATTTTTATACATTATATTTTAAATCATACTTTATTTTTAAAATTATATTAAAAATAAACATTCTATTTTTTAATCATTTTATATTTTTCATTAATCATATTTTTAAATCAAAATATTAAATGATATATTGTATTTGCGTTTTAAAAAAAAACAAAACAAAATTTCTGGGTTTTTAGTCTATTTTTAATCATTTTATATTTTTCATTAATCATATTTTTAAATCCAAATATTAAATGCTATATTGTATTTTTGTTTTATTAAAAAAAATCTGGGTTTTTAGTCTTTTTACCTCAAAATTGTGTCATTCTAGTTATTGAATAGGTCGGAGTGTTAATCTTGCAATTAATTGCCAAATTTGTGTCAAACTGGTATATTTTCACTATATATATTTCTACGTACAAGTTTTAAAAATACTAGGTTAGACCTGCGCGATGCTGCGGGATGTTATTCTATAAATTTCGAAATACATTTGATATTCAAAGTATGATTTTTAATTTTTTGAAATTATATTAATCATAAAAATTATGGTTTACACAATGCTAAGATATAGAAATGAACCGAAAAAACCTACAATGGTTTGTAACTCCATAGTCTTCGTTATTACAATCATTTACTCGTATAATTAGCTTAACTCTACTATATGCTATGTTTTTTCTCCTATCATTATTGGAGATATATTAGTGTAGTGTTATTTTGTGGTGCATTTTTTGTAGTTTACAAATTTAATCATCTAAGTTTATATAGTTTGTGTTGTTGTTACGTTATTATTTGTTTGTTTCCTTTTGTAAATTATCTATTCTTTTTATAACAAGTTCACGTATGTCAAAGTAAATAGACATATTTTTACTTTAGTTTAGTTTTGTGTTATTATTTAAATATTATACTTATGCTAAACTGTATACAACATTTATAAGAATTATGTTAATTATCAAAGTTATTTTAAAAGTTATAGATGATTTAGTTTTCTTAAATTAAAACATTTGGGTTTCGATTTTAAACATTGTTTAATTTATCACTAGTGTTATTATATGTAAATCTTGAGAGGTGTAACATCCGTGAACCGAAATCCCGGTTTGGGAGTTGCATTGGTCGATGCAAATGTTGCATCGGTCAATGCAAGGTTGAGTCTCTGCGTTTTGACTTAAGTTAAACGCTGCGTTTTGGGTAAAGGAAACCCTTAAGTTGTTTTTGTCTCATTAGTCGTGGGAAGCCATTTTTGAGAGAAACGAAAGGAGAGAAAAAGTTATTGAGAGTTCTTGGTGATTTCTTGGAGTTTGGGAGGCGTTTCTGTAGAGATCTGAGGTTTTGGACGTTGTAGGAGCTTCCTAGGAGCGTGTTCTTGGTTGTTTGAGGTACAGATTCTTATGTGGCAAAGGTAAGTGCATGACCATGGCTTATCTAAGCTAGAGATCTCTCTGATTTGCTTGTTATGTGTTGTTAGGCTGGTTAGATTGTTATTTGGGACGTTTGGAAGCTTTCTTGTGGCTTGGGATCGAGTTTCATGGTTGTAGGAACGAAGATCCGGCGAGAAGCTTAGGAGGAAAACGATGCTCGGCATTGCATCGGTCGATGCACTTTGTGCGTCGGTCGATGCAGATGCGAGGACGGCGCGTATACTCTAGGGTTTTCGTGTTATGTCGAGCATGCGTCGGTCGATGCATATCTTGCATCGGTCGACGCAGATCTTGCGTCGGTCGACGCAACCTCCATCTGGTGTCGGTCGATGAATGTTGGTATCGGTCGATGCAGAGCCCTGGTTTGTTATTGTTGATTGTTGAATGTTGTTTGATTGTTAGAGATGTCTCTATTGCTTGTGTGTATAGCCCAGTATATGGGAGGATTGCCTTACTGAGTGTTTATAAAATACTCATGCATTACAATATGTGTTTGTGGTGCAGGTAAAGGCAAAGTGTGATCATGGAATCAAGGCAATGAAGAGGAGGATGTTCTAGGGACTCGATTTGATGTTGTCTGGCTTGCTAGGTTGCTAGAGTTGAGTCATTAGAACATTGCTAGGTTGTTGGTTCTATGATTTCTGCTATTTGATTATTGGATATTGTTGATGTTATAATTATTGGTTATTATTGGATTATTATTTGGATATTGTTTGGTATTGGTTATTCCGCTGTTGGTTGTGATTGTGGTTAGGTGGCTAGTGGATATGGGACCACTAGTTGTAGTTTAGTTATTATATTATATTATTATTAAAAAAAAAGGTCGGTCGTTTCAAGAGGCAAGGAACCTTTGTTATCACACATCAAAATTCAAACACTGCAATCATCACTGTGAAAAAGAATCACATAGTAAATGCATAATCAATAAGATAGACATATGAGAATTTTTGTTTGATAATACGTAAATAATTTACTCTAGTTTATGTATACTTCAGAAAGAGAGTTTATCCTCCAATCACGCTTGAGAGATTACTCTAGTTTGGTACATATCCTTTATATGTATAAGTTTTCTCACAAAAACAAAAAATACTAACATGTTGCGCTCACAAAGCTCGAGAAATAATTTCTTTATTTGTCTTCAGTTTTTAATAGTATTTCTATTTACATACCACTGTATATATTTTTTTATAAATGACACCCAAAATTTAATTCTTTTATTTTTTATAACTTAATTGTATCACTTACATTTCCATAAAATGTTAAGAACTTTTGATTCATATGGTGAGATAATATAAAATTTATATTATAATAATTTCCATAAGTTAAATCTTAATTATTATACAAGAATTTTATATATTCAAACAAAACTAAAAAATATATACTACACAAATAAATTTTAGATTCCAAATAATAATTTTACCGATAAATATTATAGATTTTTTATATATAAATTACAGTAAAATTATTTATTAACTATTTTATTCTGCACATAGTGCGGATTGTTATTTAGAATAAAATAAACTGCCAAAATAATGCTAGATTACAAATAATACGTAACCAAGATGTTTAAAGAACCTTGTGTCCCTTAATCGTCACCTTCCTCAGTTGCCATACACAGGTTAATTTGGGTTCTCTTACTGTTTTTCTTGGACTCTATTGTAATTGGACTGAGCCTATAACAGAAATCAGAAAAAAATGATGTGGAATGGAGAAAGATTATTATTGGACAAAAATATTGAACTGTATTAATCCTTATAATTTGATTGGCTAACTGTTTTAACTGATGTGTCAACTCCTCCTTCAACTAAAAAGGTAAGGTGTCAACACTGGATAGAAACACATTCAGTTTTTATTGTATTGATGCTTATCTATACTAGTATTTTTGCAGCAGTTTTTGCTCAAAAATACTTTTTGGAAAGTTTTTACATTTAATGCATTGACTTTAATATTAGTTACCAAAACTTCAAAATTAATTATAGGTAAGATTTTAAAAAATAAGGAAATCTTTTTAAATAATTCAAACATAAATATATGATTCCTTTCATTTTTATTTGAATTTATATTTTAATTATCTTGAATTATTCTATAATACATTTAGTTAATAAAAATTGTGATTTTTTCCTGCATAAGATGTAATACAAAATTTGAAAAACGGACATATATTATTCAATAGATGAATAAAAAATACGGGTACAATATATCACATCGTCTAAAAAAATTAGGAAATAGTTTAGAGTCATAATATAAAAGAAACCAAAATGATTCAGAATACAAATGAGTAGAAACCTTGATTTATCAAGCACAAACTTTAAAAACATTTATTTGGTTTATTCCGGTTCTTTATTTTAAAGAATTTTAAAAGGTTAAATATAAAAAATATTTAAAACTTTTAAAAAGTTAAATATGATAATATTATATCGTAGATACACAATAAATATTAAAAATTAAAATGATATAGTGTGAGTTAAAATATCTCGGGACGGGGTTCTATAGCGGGAGAAGTTTTATCGATATTTATATAAATTAAAAAAATATCATTAATTCGGTGTTATACGGGTAAAACATCATTTCATTATTTAGTTAACACTGTCAGTATCAGAAAATAGACATATCTAATTAAATTGATTAAAGAAATATTATATATAAAAAAAATATATTGCGGTATTATATAGTTTATTTAACAATTATTATATAATTATAACATATTTAACTAATAAATATAACTTATAATTTAAATATTTTAGTTATAAATTTTACCCTGCAGTGTACCACGGGTCCTAATCTAGTTTACGTTTACAACAATAGATTTTAATAAGATCTTACTTAAGGTTAATTAAAACATTGGTGCGAATAAAAAGGCAATCCTGCTAATTGGGGAGAAAAGAAAAGAGCTGACCTCAGAAGATGAAGATCGAGACTGCTGTGTTGATCCGCGCAAGTCTGGCGATGGACTTGTCTTTTTTTTTATACACAATGTTTGGCCATTTTTCCACAATGTATATTAATATTATGATATATGAGGCTGCTGGTTGCAAGATTAAATATTAAATTTAAGAGAATCTAATTGTAAATTAATAGCAATAATTGTTCAATGACAACGTGAAGTCTTCCTTAAACAAACGATTATCTCTTGGACTGCGTAGACTTTGTATTTTTTTTTATGATGGCGAACCAACTGGTAAAACTTGTAGGTGGAAATTGGAATTCACCATAAAGGGTGTCGCACTACTAATAAGTTTAAAGATGAGCTTGTCATCGAGAGAATAGAGCTAAAATAGGATAAGTATAAAAAATCATGATGAATACTATACATGAAGACGAAAATAAATTGCAAAATGACATAATTTTTTTTTTGTTTTGAACCTTTGAACAATACTGTATGTATGTATATATCGGTACTCTATAGCTTTTAACCATATTAAACCATTGTATTAAAGTGTGATTTTTCACCATACAATTTTTTTTTTGTCAACTAAACAATATTTAAAAAATAACTCCACGGTTGGTAAACTAGAAAGAAATTGTTTACAAAAGAAATAGCAGAAATTAAAGATTTAGACAAGCGAGCAAGGCAATCCGCTTCAAGATTCGAGGAAGTAGGAATCTTCGACAAAGAAAAAAGTAGAAAAGTCGTCCTTAGCATGTGGAAATCGTCTAGGAGATTAGAGAAGGCAGGTCAATCTTCAGGAGCTTGAATCATCGCTACTAACTCTGCACGACTCGTTGCGAAGGACCGACAAACAACTCTGTTTCACCATACAATATATACGTATATACCATAGTTTAGAACACTGCGTTCAGTTGATGTCTAACTGGCCATCGAGATTGTAAAATCTTCTACATATTGGAATTATGCAGTTTTTTTATTAAACGAATTTATGCGGTTACAATTTATTTGGAGGCTTAGTAGAAGAATATATATAGACATATACACAAAAATGGAGCAACTAATCATTATTGTTAAAAAACGCTAAGTGGTGACTGAACGCCTAACACCTAAAATATCTAATCAAAGTTTAGATGGATTAAAAAGAATTAAGCATTCACAATATAAATTGTCAATATGATATTATTTATAAAAGTTATACAAAAAATCAATTAGAAAAGTAAATGTGTTATATTGTAAACAAGAGTTAGACAAAAGAAAATTGTTTAGTTCATATCAAACAACATGTTAAAATTTATAGCCATACATACATGTATACGAAGTTAAAACTTACAAATTTATGTCTATGTAATTAGATATTTGAAAAATTCACTGAAAATAAAAATAATATTCCCTTTGTATCATAAATGATGATTTTCTAGGATTCTTTTTTATATCACAAAAATTGATTTTCGGTAAACTTTTAGTATCATTTAATGTTACAAAATTGTAAATTTCAAGATTCATTAATTGAGAATTTAAAATTTTGATGAATTACTATTGTTTAATAGTTATGAGAAATATGTTATTATAGATAAATAATGCATTTGTAGTTAAACATTGAATGTTTTCTTAGTTTAGGTGAATTTCTAGAAAATCATCTATACTTGTATTTTTGCTCAAAAATATGTTTTTGTTAACATTTACCATTGAATACCATTAGATGCTTATATTCATATCCAAACAAGTTTAGTTAACTTTTTCTATTATCTTTATAACCAAGCACAATTAAAATATTTTAAATATCCATATATATAATGTTCTACAATTAGTGAAGTGACCTTAGTGCAGTGGTCAATGATAAGTCTTTAATGCATAAGACACCATCACACCAGAGTTCGAGTCATATTCCCTATGAATATAGGGATTTGGCTAATGGGTCGGCCTATTGTGGCCCAATGATAGAGAAAAAAAATGTTCTACAATTAATATAGATATTTAGAAAATTCTTTTTAGATTAAAAAAATTTATTCCATCTCCTTTTGATTTTAAATTTTAAAAGTATTGAATCATCATCATATAATAAATAAAGTTAATAAAAATGTAACTTTTCTGCATATATTGTAAAGTCCAATAATCCAAACCAGACGTGTGGCAGAAGTTAGGGTTATCCTTGGCTTTGAAATGAAGAGTCTGAGAGAGAGAATACAACTTCAATGATGCGCAGTATATCTAGAACTAGAAATAAAAACTAAAAGATATTTACACATCACATTTTGGGCTTAGGTCTCTCTTTAACTCTACAATACTTAGTATTTGTGTGGGGCTTTTTTTTTTTGGTTTTTGTTATAGGGTTTGTGTGGGGCTTTTGTCCGGAGGTTATACAAGTTTTCTCAAAATTTGTGAATATTTGAATATTCTGATAGTTATTACTAGTTGTATCTAAATTGTGAAGGTCTTTTAAGGCTCACCACCAGAAGTTTGTATAAGATAATACATAAATTTTCTCTGTTTGAATTCAATTTTTCCTTGACGTGAACTCATTTAAGTTGACAAGAGACTGTGTTAAATTGGGAATGGAGATATTAGACAAAGCTTTGCAAACTAATATATGAAGCTCGACGATGATGAGCCCTCAATTCTTCCAAACCAGCCAAAATATTGTTAGAGTGAAAAGTAAAAGTAAAAGTAATTTGAGCGTTGGAATGTTACTGACTCTTACCAAAAGATGTCTTACATGATACTTAGGGGGGTGTATTAAATTAAGGATTTTAAAAGATTTTGGGATATTCTTAAATCTCCTATTATTTAATTGATGATTTTTTAAAATCATCTGAAATCCTATGTTATTGAATGTGAAATTTATAAAAATCATTTACAATCTCTTGTTATTCAATCAATAATTTATAAATCTCACCTCAAATCTACTGTTATTCAAAAAATCACAAATTCTTTTAAAAAATCTATTGAATGGAATTTTAGGAGACTTTTCTAACATTTTTAGTTCAAAATTATAGCTTACAAAATCTCACCTCTAAAGGTGATATTTTAAAATATTTGTTTTAAAAAGACTTTTCTTCGATCTACCAAAAAAAACGACTTCTAACACTAGCAAATTTTTTTCACACTAGCGACTTTTCATCCACACTAGCAATTTTTTTTTGTCGAACTCTCACTCTCTCTCTTTCTCTCTTTCTCTCTTTCTCTCTGGAAAAATCCTATAATTTGTTGATGTGTAATCGAGTTCATCTTCTGCAGGAATCAATGGATGGTATCTGGAACTTCATAATAGATAAGGTAAACTGTCTTGTATCTTGATTCTTGAGTAAAGCTTCAAATCGTTTTGTAATTAACCTCTTGAGAATCCTTACAGCTTATTTTCCCTAATCCTTTAAAATTTCTTAGCTACTTTTGAATTTGCAAAAAACCCAAAAAAAAACTGCAGATTTGATTCACTTTTTGATGAAATTGGTGTTAATTTGATGGTATGATATCAAATTCATCAAACGTGAATCAAATCAAATTGGTGTTAAAAAAAACAACATGTCTTTATACGAACCCATGATAGCAAATGTTTAGGCCTCTCTCTGATCAGATTTGTACGAACCCATGATAGCAAATGCTTCATAGTAAACTAATCCAGGAATTAAAAATAAAGGGGGAATGAGTAGAGGAAAGTTTTTTATGAGCTTTATGATCCAGCAGGATAATAACATGGCTGAAGATGTTAGCTACCATAACGTGGTTCATTCGTTTCAATTCCTTGTCAGGTACTTTGACCCCCTACTTGTGTTATTATTTGATCTGAATTTCCAAAGATTTGTATTTGAAGATGACATTCACCGACACTTGGATCCTTTGTTATCTAGGTGTTTATTTTTATAAGAAGGCTAACATGACTTAAGTTACCATTATGAAACTTGCAGTTATCCTGCTTCTGATTGGTTGTTAATACTGTAGGCATACCTCTCATTTGTTTGATATTGGCTGCCATAACTCTGTTTATTCTTTTTACAAATTTAAGTCTGAATGGTTTTGCTGACACTTGTTTTTCTCGCAGAAACTTCTGCAGGGTTACAAGCAAGGAAGTGGTATATTATGTAGCTGCTGCGATACAGAGATAACACGCTGAATGCAGTGACTAATGTAAGTTGACATTCTTTCTTTCTGGCAATTTTTTAGCATTAGTGGGCTGGTCTTTTTGGATCAAAGAATTCTAATATATGGGCTTTTCCCCTTCCTTTCTTGTTAGCTAGGGTTAGTTTATTGGTGTATATATATATTCAAGATCGGCAGCTTTCTTCTCTCCTACTATCATACTTGAGGTTTATTTTCTTCTCTGTCAAAGTGAGTATTTTCTATTATTTTTTATGTTATCTCACTTATATTCTTTGTTATTAATTTTTATGTTATCTCACTTATATTTGTATAATTTTTAAATTGTAGAAAAATATTATTTAGTTGATTGTGGATTCGCCAATCGTCATCAATTTTTAGTTCCATTCCGAAGTACTCGCTATCATCTCCAAGACTTTAGGGGACAAGGAAAAGATCTTGTAACTGCAAATGAGTTGTTTAACCATCGTCACTCTAGCTTACGCAAGATTGACGTAGTAGAGAGGATTTTCAGCATCTTCAAGTCAAGATTTCTCATTTTCAAATATGCACCACCCTTTCCATATAAGACGCAAGTAGAGTTAGTACTTGCTTGTGTTGTTTTACATAATTATCTTCGTCAAGAATGTCGTTCAGACTTGTTTGAAGATGTTAGACATGCAGAAGGAACTGACGCTGATGAAAGAGTTGATGATGGGAATAATGAAGAAGAACAGCTTCATGGTACTCAAGACCAACAAAGAGTGTTTGCTAATAACTGGAGAGCAACTATAGCGGAAAACATGTGGACAGATGCTATGAATATGGGATCATGATACAATACTATTGTGCTTTATATTATATTGTTTTCATACTTTCTATTGGTTTATTATTTTTTATCCAATACTTTTTATTGAGAAATGCTTTGGCTCCTTAAATTAACCAAAGTGTGATCGAATGAAATGTGATTCTTCACATGACATGACGTTGAATCAAGCTGTTTTTTTTTCTTTCCTTTTTTAATTCTAAAATCACCTAAAATTTATAATCAAGTCTCACCAAATCTCAAAACCCAAATCTCAAAAAATCTGCCAAAATATCAAAATCTCCTAAAATTACACTCAAATCTCCCAAAATTCTAAAATATTAAAATCCCAGCAAATCTCCTAAAATATCAAATTCAATACACCCCCCTTAATATGCTTACAATAAGAAGAATTGACCTAGTTTTAATTTCACTAGCTAAATCCATATTTCCAGAAAACGTCTAACAGTCAATTCTTTATTTGAAAACTTATACGAACCAATGTATCAGTTTAAAGGGTCTAACTTGTGTTAAAATAAATAACGGATGCACGAGTTTAATTATACGAACCAATGTATTATTTTATTTTTTGTTAAAGGGTTTCGAACCAATGTTTTTTTTTTTTTTTCTCAAAGTGGTTTCGAACCAATGTATTATGTATATTTATTCTACATCGCATGAACTTTTTTTTTTTTTTTCAATCATCCACAAAAATAAAGAATATATGCTTTGAGATAACATCGTAGTATATATGCATTATCCAAGTTGATTCGTTAGCCTTTGATTCTCTTTAAGTGGAGACTTTGTTATGAATTTGGAAAATATTTATATAGAACACATAAAAAATCTTTTTAACAAAAAAAAAAAAAAAAAAACACATAAAAATCTTGCATTGAGGTAAAAGCGTCGTCTCCCATAAGCATAAAAACATCTTTTGCGTCATTAAACATGCACAAAACTAGTTTAATTTAATCCAAGAGCCTAATTTCAATAACCGTTTATTTAGAATTTATCATGAATTTATAGATACAAAGTCGAGCTTTCATATTACCAAATACCAACTAGAATAAATACCAAAGAAAAGGAACAAAAAAAAAGAACCAATCAGAAAATATGTCTGATCAAATACCTAAAACGAAGCTAAACCGAGTTTCGATGGCACAGAAACTCTATCACTGATAACAAAACTCCACTAACTAAGCGTGTTCATATCCCTACTATTATTTTGAAACACAGTTTATGGACTAAACCTTTGTTTTGTAAAAAATTACAAGAGTATGTCATTGGAGTTATAACCAAATAATATATCTTCATTAAGGGTAAAAACGAAATTTTGTTCATATCCTAAACGGATAAACACGCGGATCCCGGATCGGATCTTTTAAAATGGTTTTTTTACGTCTAAATAATAAATAAAAGCAATACATTGTGTATTTTGCTAAGAAAATTCTAATAGCATATTGGTCCAATGAAGCTCTAATATTTCGGAAGGTGCCAAGTTCGATGCACCTTAGCTGCAATTTTTGCTGTTTCCAATAGTAATCCTACTACGATTTTTTTAAGAATTAGTGAGAAAATCTTATTTCCACAAATAAGCGGATTACACAGATCAAATATAGCACTTACCATATATGCTTACAAAACATGAATATTATAGTTTCCATGTATGCTTCCAAATATAATTTAAATTACCATATTCCCATAATATTACCTTTAAATTTGATCTTGATATCTGAGTTTCTTACAAAAATATAGGAATGTATATAATTTCAAAATTCCGAATATAACTGATTCTGTGATTAGTTGTTTTATCATTCATATTTAGCTATCTTCCTGAAATTTCAGGCATAACAGATTCAAGCATTTTTGAGTAAGCTGTTACTAATATTTCCCTACTTTCCCATTTTTAATTTCTATATTTTAACGTTTTAAAGTAAATAACATTTTTCTTTTATTTGTTATTCAAATTAAATTCGTATCGTATTTTCATGATTGATTCGTATGAGTGATTTCATTCCATATACGTAAGATATTCTTTAACTAACAATATATATACGTTGACTATTTACTCAAATTATAATGGTATATATATTCGATTCCATATGCCTCTAAAATTTCGGGAAATCTGTTGTAGTATAGCTTTGCATCCAATCAATTCATTAATTACCTATCAAAATATATTTTCATAATCCCGCTTAACTTGGTAGTAGTTCCAAATTTGATAAACTGGATTAAATGCGTGTGCAAATTATTGAAAAAAATTAGAAAACCTACTCTTTATTTAAAAATTTATATATACTCTCCTATTCCTGACTCTTCCATCACCGGCTCACATTCGCAATTTACTTCCTACTCCACGTATATCATATTAGCAATTTACAGATGTTGATCTTATATGCGAATGTGAAAAAATGGTGAGTAAGATCAGTTTTTTTTTTATTGTATGTTATGACATTCAACCATTAGCACATAATCATGATTTTACCTTGTCCGGATTATCTTTAATAATATGTTATTGTGTATCTGCAGGTAACTTGGTAAATGGTAAATGGTTGCTGTCGAGGTCCAACCATATTATAATATCCAACACCATGAGTTAGAAAGGTTCGGTTTCAATTATCGAAACATATATACAAATGTTTTCATAGTTAGACAGAAACATAACTCTAATGATCTTATATGAATGCATGTGGTTTTAGTATTTTATTTGGCAAGTACAAACTAACTAAGCAACCCAACATTTTAACAAATATTGCAAACGAGGTGACAACAAAAAGCATAAACGTAGTTAAGTTTCATTTCCTATTTAAAACTATGTTGGTAGTTTTTTTTGTTTAGGTTATATCTTTCTTATTTTTTCTTTGTATTTCTCTTGAACATAAGCAGACAAAATTCATGAAAAAGCCTAATATACCGAGAGGTGATAAAGATGAAGACCACAACAACAAAAAACGTCAACAACGTCGACAAAGTTTTTGCTAATTATAATAATATATAAAAAAATTAAATTATTATGGTTTATATGATTTTTAAGGTATGCTGTCACTGTGGAAGCAGGGATCTGTGAGTCGAGGAGCCAAAAATTTAAGGTGAGTCGTGAGCGAAAATAACTATTTCAACCTTTGTCACACCAAATGTTCACCCGATAGTAATTGCGACGGATGCCTTTGATGTTACTTCTGCCAAAAATTTGGTCATTCCAATCATATATCAAATTTAGTCAACTATGTATTAAGCAAATTTATCAATAAATTTATCTTCTTCTATAAACACTAATAATATTTGTCCCCTATTATCTCTTGGGTATTAATAATATTTTTCTGTAGTAACAAATTAACTTATTAAATTTTAGTTCATGTATCTATCGTAAGCAAATAAATATATATATTCGCATAACAAATTAACAACCAAGTGAGTCAATAAACAAAAGTATGATTCTCTAACAATTCATTTTCAGATCATCAATTTTTCAGATGTCAAAAAGAGTGACACCAAAAATTTTGTATTATAAATATTATACCAAATAAATATATCTATAAATATAATCCAGCAAATCCATGATCAATAAGTTTACAACTTAAAATTAATAAATTTATTAAAACAAAATTTTTCTAAAATATATTTACAACCAAAAATTCTTACCCGTATATTACCATATTATATTACCGGATACAAAAAATTAAGATAACAAGGGATGGGACGGGATGGGACAAGACGAGAAGATACTGGACAAGACAAGACATGTTTCCAATTTTAAAATAGATACGTCTAGGTTATATACATGCAATAATCCAACTAAAATTAAATTGAAATATGATATTTGGATTTAACACTCCTAAGTAAACTATGAGAAATATTTTGATTAGTTTAAAAATTATACATGTATATCATTAAATATCACGTAATTATATGAAATAAAAAATAAGAAAAATTCAGTTGTAGATATGACAACAATAAGTTTTATCTCTATGATATTATTATTTTTAAAAACATTAATAGAAAACTGTTGTAGAACGGGTTAATTATTTTATCACTTTTATACGTTAAAACTGAACTTACAATTATTTAAACAAATAACTATATAAATCTTTTATTTTAATATATCAATGTTAAAATGATAATAAGATATGTCAATTAAAGTATAAAACCAAATTTATTAAAGAATTTTTATTAAGATTAAAATTATACTGTTCAACCATTTAAAAACAAACATCAAACTTTATAATTTATGTTACCTACTATGTAATTATTTAAAAGAAAAAATTTATTGGACATAAAATTTCTAACGGGATGGATCGAGACGGGATGAGATGAGACTGGAATGGACGAGATTTAACACCCCATTAAAAAATTACTTTAACATTTTCAACAAAAGCGGGCTTTGCTTGATTATTATGGATGGATTGTAAAAAATTAATATTTTCCACGTGATGAAGATGATGATCATGTTTATTTTTGGTATGAGTAGCGATATTCTACGTATACACTAAAATATTGACAAAACACCGTAAAAGAGTGGCCAAGTATTTTTTTTGGAAAATTCTAATATTATACAATTAAAATTTTACAACCTAAAAGGGTTTATTATTTGTCTGAATATATGTTTTACCAGTGTGTTTTTAAGTAATTTAATTTACTAATTAAGTGCATATACTTTAAAAAATAATAACTAAATTTTGAGAAAAGGTCCATTCTATTTATGGTATTAAGACGAGAAATAATATGTAAACTGAAACGGGTAATTCACATAATGAGAACCAATATATTGAACAATTTTTTTTAAAAAAGTGTCATAAATTTTAGATAAAAATAGGAAATTAAAAAATATAAGTATATAAATTCAAATGTTAAGTTTTCACTAATTTTGATATGGATGCGACATGTAACTAATTATTTTGGAACAGGCAATTTTAAAATTTTGGTATTTTTGAAAACAGATATATAGTTTTTGAAAATTATAATTTTTTTGATAATTTCAACTAACTAAATAAAAAAATATTCAAAGAAAAACTCTGGTATCCCATTTTTATTTTTGACCCAATCTCTTTTAGTAAACATTGTGTAGCGAGTAATAATTTAAAAAAGAACGAACATAAGACGAAAAATTATGATTGATACGGGACGAGACGGGACTAGACGAGACGGGATCAGATGAGACGAGAGGGGATGGGTTGGGATGTGAGGAGATGGGACATGAAAGGACGTATTTCCTATTCCAAAGTAAATACGTTTAGGTTTATTTTAAAAATAATCACATGAAAACAACACAACTTTGCTACAAAACCTGGATTAATATAATTCTTAGTCAACACTTGAATATTATGTCCCGTGCTGTAGCACGGGTTACTACCTAGCCAAAAACCAATAATTAAATTAATTTAATTTAATTTACTACATATACTTAAAGAAATAATAATTAAATTTGGAGAAAATTTTCTGTATATTTATGGTATTAAGACAAGAAATAGTATATGTAAACTGAAACAGGTAATTCAAATAGTGAAAATCAATATATTGAACAATTTTTTTAAAAAAAGGGAAAGAAATTTTAGATAAAAGTACAAAATCAAAAAAATACTGGTAGAAAAATTCAAGTGTCAAGCTTTCACTAATTTGAATAAGAATTTATTATGCGACAGTTAATTAACCACTTTGGAACGAGCACTTTGAAAATTTGGTATTTTTGAAAACAATTATATACTTTTTTAAAACTATAATTATTTGGATAGTTTCAACTAACTAACAAAAAAAATATTCAACGAGAAATTTGGTATCCCATCTAATTTTTACTCAATCTCTTTTAATAAACATTGTCTAATGGATAATTATTTAAAAGAGAACGAACGTAAAAATTGGATGGATATGGGACGAGACGAGACGATATGAGATGAGACGAGACGAGATGGGATGAGACGAGACGAGAGAAGATGGGTTACATGTGGAGATGGGACGGGACGGGACGTGCATTCCCATTCTAAAGTAAATATAATTATTAGTCATTTTACGAATTTAAAATTTATTTGAAATATTTGTCCCGTGCTGTAGCACGGGTTACTACCTAGTATATATATATGCTTAAAAACATTTGAATATTCTTTAAAAATCAGAGTTGTATTCTCTCACTACTTCGGTTAATTAATCCAAAAATGGCAAAGTAAAATATTAATAGCCAATAATTAAAAGAGCAAATTTAGGGAACAAACATGCGCACAAAGTTTTCAAACATCACCATGATGATTACAATGCACATGTACACCATAAAACACTCTTTTTATTACTTTACTAATTTACCATAAACACTTTTCATTATCCCTTTTCTACCCATACCTTCTTTTTTTCTTCTTTCTAATTTTAAATTTATTCCTCTTGAAAATAGTAAATTCCTTTTGTTTTTATTTTTTAAATAAAGTTTTCTTTAAAAGACACAAAATTCTAAAACGTACACACATAATAAAGCACGTGGCATTTTTGTGTGGTTATCTGTGAATAATTTGATTTAATTTGAAATTTGCCAAAAAAAAAAAAAAAGAGCTTCAAGTCAATGTAGAAAAAGACGAAAAAATGCTATCATGAGATCAAAGGAACACTCAAAAATCTCTTTCTTCCGCACATGTCTGACTCTCTCATAGGCGTAAATCGCTCTGTCAAATATCTCCCTGACCAAAAGAGACAGAGTTGCCTCCACGTTTGTCCAGACAAGACTCACTCTCTCTCTCTCTTCCCTTTCACCACATTCCCTTCTCTTCTCTTTCTCTCTTTTCCCACTTTAACCTGCTTTTGCTTAACCTGCTTCCCAATTTCGAATCTTCCGCGTGAAAAAAAAAGTTGTAAAGTTTGGAACTTTCTACACTTTGTTCTGCTCTGAATTGCGCGTGTAGCTTCATCTTGGCTTAAAGTTCGAGTTTTTACTTCTGGGTTTTGGAATTGAGAAATTAGGTTTGGTTTTCTTTAAGTAGGTTTGACTTGAGGTTGCAGAATTAGGGAATTGAATCTGATTTGTGGAATTAGGGTTGGTTTGTTTGTTCATAAAGCTTCAATTTTTTTTGGAGTTTTCTCTGAAATGGATCGTTAACGAGAAAGGTAAGAAAAGTTTACTGATTTAGATTCGTTATTCGAAATGAGTTTGATTCCTCCTTTACCGATTTTATCGCCACCGCCGTCTAATTCTTCAACCACCGCACCTCCTCCGTTACCGTCTCAACCCACCACTCCATCTGCTCCACCTCCAGTTACAGTTACACCACCTCCTTCTCCGCCGCAATCACCTCCACCGGTAGTATCATCATCGCCACCACCACCGGTTGTTTCATCACCTCCGCCGTCTTCTTCTCCACCACCGTCACCTCCTATCGTCACTTCGCCTCCTCCAACCGTTGCTTCTTCCCCTCCACCTCCTGTGGTTGTTGCTTCACCTCCTCCATCAACTCCAACGACAACACCACCAGCTCCTCCGCAAACTGTCTCACCTCCTCCACCTCCTGATGATTCTCCCACACCTCCAGCACCAACAACAACAACAACTCCTCCACCTAAACCTTCTCCTTCACCACCGGGAGAAACACCTTCACCGCCTAAACCTTCTCCGTCAACTCCATCTACAACCACATCTCCTCCTCCTCCTCCAACTACCTCTACTTCACCTCCCACTTCAAATCCGACTGATCCTTCTACTTTAGCTCCTCCTCCAACTCCATTACCTGTTGTTCCCAGAGAGAAACCAATTGCTAAACCAACTGGACCAGCATCAAACAATGGAAACAACACTGTGCAGTCTGATTCTTCGCCTAGGGGTGGAGTTGGTACTGGGGGTATTGCAGCTATTGGAGTGATTGTGGGATTGGTTTTCCTTAGTCTTTTTGTGTTGGGTGTGTGGTTCACTCGTAAACGAAAGCGAAAGGACCCTGGCACCTTTGTTGGATATACTATGCCTCCTTCCGCTTATTCATCTCCTCAAGGCTCAGGTAAATATAACACATAAAGTACACACCTCAGGTTCTGTAACGGCATTGTGTATCTAAGATCTTTTTGCATTTAGAATACGGTTAGAAACTTTAGTTCATTCGTTCCTTCACAGCTTGAAAAGTGTTGAGAGAAGTGTGTATTGAGTGTTGTGAGTAGTACGGTTTCCGAAGCTTAATGAGCATGGGACACTCACTGAGTCTTGGAATGCTATTTTTCCTTATAGTCTTGATTAATTTGGATTTGATTGTACACTTATTTAGAAGTTCTGACACTGTGTTTCTGTGTCTTTTCTGCACAATGTGTACTGAGTGTTTCGCTGAGGATTGGTGGCTGACTTTGATTAATGTCTTGATCGATCTGCATTTGATCACACGTTTCTATTGTAGTTAGCTTCTGATGTGTGTCTCTGTGTCTTGCTGGTACAGTGTTGTGGTTTAAATATTCACTCTAGGATAGAAAGCCATATATGTATGTAAGTACATAAGGAAGAGAATGACCCTGATCAAATTGTCTCTGTGCTAATCATCAAATGCATTAATCAAGACATCCATGATTTCTCTTTCTTATTTGATTAACCCATTATCGAGTTGTTTAATAACTGGAAAACTCGTGTTGACAGATGTAGTGCTATTCAACTCGCATTCTTCAGCTCCTCCCAAGATGAGAAGCCATTCTGGTAACGATTACATGTATGCATCGTCTGATTCAGGGATGGTTAGCAACCAAAGATCATGGTTTTCATATGATGAATTATCTCAAGTCACAAGTGGGTTCTCGGAGAAGAATCTTCTCGGTGAAGGAGGCTTTGGCTGTGTATACAAAGGCGTTCTTGCAGATGGTAGGGAGGTGGCGGTTAAACAGTTGAAGATTGGTGGAAGTCAAGGAGAGAGAGAGTTCAAAGCAGAAGTTGAAATCATATCTCGGGTTCATCACCGCCATTTGGTTACACTAGTTGGTTATTGCATCTCGGAGCAACATAGGTTGCTTGTATATGATTATGTACCTAACAACACTCTCCATTATCATCTCCATGGTACATGCCTCATCTTCTTAAACCATAAACTTATCTTTTTATAACTACATAAACTTCAATGCTTGTGGCTTCACAGCTCCAGGAAGACCAGTTATGACTTGGGAAACTAGGGTAAGGGTCGCTGCTGGTGCAGCTCGTGGAATCGCATACTTACATGAAGACTGTAAGTTTTACTGCTGTTTTTTTATTTTGGTAATGATCTTAATTTTGATTAGTTCTTATGTTCTGTTTCTCTCTTTGGCAGGTCATCCCCGTATTATTCACCGTGACATTAAATCATCCAACATACTTTTAGATAACAGCTTTGAAGCCTTGGTAACATCATATTAGCTTTATTCTAGTCATTAAACAGTCTTTGTTTCACCTCGCTCAACTCTTAAGAAAGTTTTTTCACAGGTTGCGGATTTTGGTCTTGCTAAAATAGCACAAGAACTGGATATAAACACACACGTCTCAACACGTGTAATGGGAACCTTTGGGTGTGTGTTTATGCACTGTTTATTAGAATGTTCTTTGTGTGGAAATCAACTACTCACAGAAGAACTAACCGATATTTACTGTCAAATTTTCTTAGGTACATGGCTCCTGAATATGCAACAAGTGGAAAGCTGTCTGAAAAAGCGGATGTGTACTCGTATGGGGTAATACTGTTGGAGCTTATAACTGGCCGCAAACCTGTAGATACGTCTCAGCCACTTGGTGACGAGAGCCTTGTTGAATGGGTAAGCTCTAAGTAGAATATAAATTGCAGAGTGGTGACCTGATATTTCTTGAATTTCCATGATTTGATAAGTGTCCTTTAACCCCCTCTGGTTGAAAAACTCTTTCCAGGCAAGGCCCTTGCTTAGTCAAGCAATCGAAAAGGAAGAATTTGACGAACTAGTCGATCCGAGGCTGGGGAACAACTTCATCCCAGGAGAGATGTTCAGAATGGTAGAAGCTGCGGCTGCATGTGTCCGCCACTCAGCTGCAAAAAGACCAAAGATGAGCCAAGTGGTAAGAGCTTTGGATACACTTGAAGAAGCAACGGACATAACGAACGGAATGAGACCAGGACAAAGCCAAGTGTTTGACTCGAGACAACAATCTGCTCAGATAAGGATGTTTCAGAGAATGGCTTTTGGTAGTCAAGATTATAGTTCTGACTTCTTTGATCGGTCACAGTCACATAGTAGCTGGGGAAGTCGTGACCAGTCCAGATTTGTACCTTAGTAGTTTTAATGGTTTTATGCCACTTTTTCTTTCCCCTTAAAACATGTCCCTTGTATATTCTTTTGCATGATTTAATGTATCTTTAAAAATATATACATACACATAAATTTAATAGTCTATTGATTCAAACCCTCAGTTCAAAACAAGTTGACATGTGGTTGAAGCTCGGGGAGAAAATGCCAACTCCTTTAACATGTCAAGTGTTAGAAACAAACTTGGTGGAGACGAGATTGTTACCACCTTTAAGTGACAAGCGTTTTTTAAGATATAAACCACAATGTCTCTCTCTTGTGGTGTTCCTAAGTATCCCGACCAGTTGAAAATTTGTAGACTGGACAACAAGCATTTAGGAACAGGACTCGGTTGATTCCAGCAAACCATACAATCATGCTCCTGATCATCCTCATGTTCCTAACAACAAGCAGAAGAATTGGATTAAAACCGTATCAGACAACCAAAAGAGTAGTAGTTTATTGAAGAAGCTTACTTCATCAAGAAACATGTTTAATACTCGTAAGTTAGGAGAATCCTTAAGCAACTGGCCAAGGAGATTCAACGAATCCTCTTTGCACACACATAAGTTCAGATGCTCGAGCTGGTTGAAAACAAAACCATCACCATACACATCCTGCCCACATAATCAAAATTATTAACAGAGTATTCTATAAATTAATGAGATTAACAACTTGTAGTTGATAAATCGGAACTAATTACCTGTGAACATATTCTAAGACGCTTGACAAATCTGATTGATCTAATAAGACACTTTAGATCAGGGAATTCAAAAACACTGACAAATGCTTCCCTCAGCTTAGGCATATTCTTAATCAAACAGTGGTGTTGAAAATAATTCCAATCCTCAAGTTTCAGATAGTTCAAAGAAGGAGTATCTACCACATACCCATCTACATGCAAATTCTTAGCTATAAAGATCCATAAACTTTGTAAAGACGGGACGATAATAGTGAACTCTTTGATATCGTTACCCTCATATAATAACACTGACAGGTCTTCGAGAACATGACACATAGATAGAAGCTCTTGAAGAGATTTTTCATCTGCAAGTTTCACATCTTCAAGTTGCAAAGTTCTGAGAGAGGGGAGACAAACCGTAGAGGGAACATCCATGAGAACCATCTCTTTGAGTTTCAAGATCACAAGTGATTTGCAGCTAAACAAGCTACTCGGGAAAATGTTTCCATTCGCCAAGTTATAAGAAATTTCCAGCTCACGTACATGGCGAGAAACTACAATCTCAACCCACTTTCTGATATATTTAGGTTTAATATCCTTACCAAATAAGTTGAGACACAAGCTCTCTATGACCGGAGCTCTATGTAATGGCAGCTTCTTGTCAATAAAACTAGGAAGGCCTCGGTTACTGTAATTATTTAACCCCCTCTTAGTTTTGTAGTGGAGTTTAGGCAACCACATCCAAAGAAACTCCCAACGCTTAGATAAAATGCTAGTGGACACAGCTTTTTTAGTCGGAAGAAACAATAATATCTTAACCAGCAAGTCATCATGCAATGCACTGATTACGTCCATATCAAGATACTGGTACTGAAAAAGAGAACAACACCACAAATTCAATAAGGTTCCTTTTAAGCCCTAGCAAACGAACTGACAAGAGAAAACACAGAACACAGCAGATTGGAATGGACAAAAACCCTAGAAAATTAAACACCATGAGAGTTCTAGTGGGCCTGAGCGTGGCCCAGGCTTCATGTCAACTTTTTTATCTCTTTAAAAGAGTAGGCGTTTTTTTACGAGCTAAAATCTCATAACACCCTTTCTATCAAAACAAATTCTCAAAACTCCCTCAATGGTAAAAGGATAATATTACCCTTAATGAAGATTGTTTTAGGTTAAATATAATTAAATAAGTAATTGTTCAACGAAAAACACAGTAGTTTAGTGGTTGTGAGCTCCATGCGCACGCACGCGCGTCCAGGGTTCGAATCCCACTATGCGCGGTACAACTGGTACAACTAGGGTGCAACTGGTAAGTCCCTCCCAAACTCATGTATGAGGTTCACAAACGAGCTTCAAACCCAACTTATCAGAAACCAAGACACCAAACCTATTTAAATAAATAAATGTAAAATAGATGTCCAATGAAATAAGTAAAAAGCTTAAAATATTAATTGTTACTAGACTATAAAAAACATTTTTCATTAAATTATATAGAGTTCGACGTGTTTAAAGTAATCATGAAAAATCTTCGAAGTGCTTTTGTTCTGTCTCAGGGTTCGAATTCCACTATGCGCGGTACAACTGGTACAACTAGGGTGCAACTGGTAAGTCCCTCCCAAACTCATGTATGTATGAGGTTCACAAACGAGCTTCAAACCCAACTTATCAGAAACCAAGACACCAAACCTATTTAAATAAATAAATGTAAAATAGATGTCCAATGAAATAAGTAAAAAGCTTAAAATATAAATTGTTACTAGACTATAAAAAACATTTTTCATTAAATTATATAGAGTTCGACGTGTTTAAAGTAATCATGAAAAATCTTCGAAGTGCTTTTGTTCTGTCTCTGATAATGTTTCATACTAATTAGTATCTTCTTGGCGGCACATAAATCTTAATGCCCCCGATCGACATGGCCATGTTTGGCATTTGGCAATTAGTCGCAGAGATTGCGAATGAAACAAAAAAAAAAGCCTTGATTTCTTTTCTACTCTTCTTTATCTCTTATGTTTTTCTGTCGCGCGCGATTTAAAAAATAGGATTTCAGAATCGTTAGAACTATTAGAGACCACATACATACCTTATTTTGAAGTTGCAACTATAAGATAGGAGGCTGAATGAGTATTATTAGATAGAGAGATTACATCTTGTCAAATAGCTCAGTGAAGGTTTAGTGAGCGCATCTGCTAGCTGATCTTTGGTGGAGATAACGTAATGCACCCGACTAAACCTGCTTATGAATGAAATGGTAGTCCAAGGCGATGTGTTTCATTCGGAAATGGAATACGGGGTTAGCACATAGGTAAGTAGTGCCCACATTGTCACAATAGACGACCGGAGAAGCGGGAAGTTGGACGCTAAGTTCAGTCAGCAAAGATGTGAGCCAACGAAGTTCAGCTGTCATATTTGCCACCGCTCTATATTCAGCTTTGGTGGAGGAGTGAGGGAGAAGGCCTTAGAAGACCAAGCAACAGGAGCAAAACCAAGATAATTAAATAAGATAGGCGTTAGTGGACACCATATCGTTAGTGTCACCAGTCCAGTCCGCATCGGAGTAGGCATGAAGAGCGAGAGGAGCATTAGGTCGAAGGTAAGTGCCATGAAAGACAGTTCCAGCAAGGTAACGGAGAATCCGCTTTGCAGCCTGCCAATGCATATTAGTAGGGATGATGCATGAATTGAGACAATTTGTTAACAAGATACGCAATATCAGGGCGAATAAAAGACATATATTGAAGACTGCCTAACACCCTTGCTGGGATCAACAAAAAGAGTAGCGGAACAGAGAGATAACTTTGGTTTGAGTGCCATTGGTGTGGAGACTGGTTTTGAGTCGAGCATGTTAGTCTTCATGAGAAGATCTAGAATATACTGTTCTTGCATTAGATGTAACCCTTGTGGCGTTCTAGTAGCCTCAACACCAAAGAAGTAGCAAAGTTCAGTTGGTTCCTTGAGCGAGAACCAAGAGGAGAGTTCATCAATGAAGCCGGTGATAAGAGTGTTGGAGCTTCCTGTCATGATGATGTCATTGACATAAACAAGAGTATAAACAATGTCGTTACCATGAAGATAGGCAAAGACCAAAGTATCAGCGAGAGAGTTCCGGAAGCCCATCCGAAGTAAGTAAGTCTTCAATTCGTGATACCAAGCACAAGGAGCTTGCTTGAGGTAATACATGACCTTGTTTAACCGGCAAACATGATTAGGACGATCTTTATTGAAAAACCCAGAGGTTGAGAGACATTATTAGAGTCCCATGTAAGAAAGCATTATTCACATCGAGTTGCCGTATCGGCCATGCATGATTGACGCCAAGTTGGAGCACCAAGCAGATAGTGTTGGACTTGACCACATGGCTATAGGTTTCATCATAGTCCAGACCATACTCCTGATTAAACCCGTGTGCGACCAAACAAGCTTTATACCTATCAAGAGAACCATTTGGCAAATACATTAGTGTATAAATCCATTTAGTAGGAATAACTATATGACTGGGAGGAAATGGAACCAAATCGAATATATGCATCAGTGTCTGAGCATCCATTTCATCACCCATTACATTCCACCATTTCGTATCATGCATTGCTTGAGTCATTGTTTTTGGAATGGTTATTTTGATGGTGATGGCGGAAAGACTAAACTTTGTCTTTGGTTTAGTGATGTTGTTCTTACGCCGAGTTTCCATCGGATGTGTGTTCACCGGTGGATTCAAAGCAAGCGGAGAACCTATGGAGATGGAACGTTGGACGGGACCGGCGAAGGAGAAGGAGAAACGGGCGTCGGAGACAATTGAGGAGAAGAGTGAGAATTTGTTGCTGTTGGACTAGGCTGCGGTACAAAATTTGATGATGGGCCTGGCGACAAATCTCGGCCCAGCAAAGAAATGTCCTTGTTATGGTCGGCACGTGATGGTGATGTTGGCAAAGTTGTAACGGAGGGTTGTGGTGAAGGAGCAGGAGGAACCGATGCTGCAGGAGAAGGAAGCGCGGAGCTGTAGCGAGTGTTGGCGTGGGAATGTTGACAACAGAAGGGAGGGAAGAGATAACAACCTCCAGTGGAGAATTGGCAGCGGTAATAGTTGGTGAAACAAACGGAAAACTGGATACCACAAACTGAACATGGTGCGACGTGTAAACCCGACCGGTCGCAATATCAAGACACAAATATGCACTTTGAGTCAAGGAATAACCCATGAATACACATGGTACTGAACGATCTTGTAGTTTGTGTGCCGTATATGGTCGGAGCCATGAGAAACATAGACTCCCAAAGACATGAAGCTTCAAATAATTGGGTTCTTGATGAAACAACTTGACATAAGGAGAAACATTGTGTAACACCAAAGTAGGCATCCAGTTGATGAGATAAATGGCAGTAGCAAATGCATATGGCCAGTATTGTTTAGGAACCGAGGCTTGATGTAACAGTGTGAGACCCGTCTCGACGATATGACGATGCTTGCGTTTAGAGATGCCATTGTGTTCTGGCGTATGAGGTTGTGTTGTGAGATGTGAGATGCCATTGGTTGCCAAGAATTGCCGCAAAGCAAGGAATTCTACCACATTATCTAAATAGAGCGTTTCAATCTTCTCCTTGAAGCGTGTCTCGACGAGAGCCTTGAAAGCAATAAAAGTGTCCTTCACTTGTGACTTTTGCTTCAACGGATATAACCATGTATATATGGTATAGTGATCCACAATGACCAAATAATATTTGAAGTTTTCATTTGAGAGTAAAGGAGACATCCAAACATCATAATAAAGATATTGTAATGGTATTGTGGAGGAGATGGTGTTTGTATTGAAAGGAAGCTTATGGATTTTATTGATGATAAAATGAGAACGTGGATAATGTTTATTTGTGGATTCTGAACATGGTAAAGGAAACTTAGAAATAATATTGTGTAAAACTGGAGGTGATGGCTGGCCAAGTCTGAAATGCCAAGATGATAGAGATGCTTTTGAGGGGGTGGTTGTGAAAATGGAGATGGGATTGAGGTGGTGGTTGTGAAAATGGAGATGGGATTATTGGTCATTGGGACAGGCCACTCGTACAGCTCATTCTTAGTTCTTCCTTGGAGCAACCGGACCCCCGTTTTGAAATCCTTCACCTGAAAATAAGCCGCAAAGAATTCCATAGAAACCCAATTAGCATTGCACAAGCGGTAAGCGGAAATAAGGTTTTTGGCAATATTAGGAGCATATAGACCATCGTTCAAAGTAAGAGGTTTAGAGAGTGTAGGGAGTAGGGTTGAACTCATATGTGAGATAGGAAGACCAGTGTAGTCGGCAATGCGAGCACTATGGCCATAGATGCCACAAATCTAACAACGACCTTGACAGCCACGCGGAGCCGAGTTGTGTTGGCATGGGTGAAACTGGTGTGAAGTGTTTTGTTGACGATGGTAGAAGCGAGATTATCAACGAGGCTGCGGACCACGAACATTCACGGCGTTCGCGGTTACCGGTAGGGAAGGTGAAGACACGGTGACGCTCTTGAGCTTAACTTCATGGTGAAGTAACTTTTCGTAAACTTCAGTCAGAGTTGGAGACCGATCACGTCCTTCAAGCTGATCGACAACATGACTGTACTCAACATGAAGACCACCAAAGATTTTTCTCAATCTGATCCTCATGCTCTATGGGGTTGCCAAGATGAGCAAAATGATCGAACCGAGAGGTAAGGCCTTGAAAATACGCCTCAATGGACTTGTTACCTTTGATCCAGATCATGATCTGCTGTCGCACCTGTTGAACATGGGTACGACTTGGAGCGGCATAGATCGAAGTTAGCTTACTCCAGATCTCAGCAGAGGTATTTGTGATGGATAGCAAAGGATGGACAGAAAAGGAGATGGCACCTAAAAGTGCACTGTAAATCAGGCGATCTTGTCGCTTCCAGATCTTATAGTCTGGATTTCAGAGGTAACACCATTGGCAGTGTATGTAGGAGGAGGAACAACAACGGTGTCATCAACGTAGCCTATGAGATTGTATCCATCAAGCAGCGCACTTACTTTGATGACTCTACATCAAGAAATTGGTGCTGGTAAGCTTGGTCACTTCATCATGTTGATGGAAAGGATATTCTTTGACGCGGACACAACAATGGTCTCACTGGAAGAGGTTGACATGGTGGGCGGCGTAAAAAATAATTTTTTTTTTTAGGGTTTTTAGGTTGAGAGAGATCGAGGCTCTGATATCATATAAGATAGGTGGCTAAATGAGTATTATTAGATAGAGAGACTACATCTATACTAGTATTTTTTCAGCAGTTTTTGCTCAAAAATACTTTTTGGAAAGTTTTTACATTTAATGCATTGACTTTAATATTAGTTACCAAAACTTCAAAATTAATTATAGGTAAGATTTTAAAAAATAAAGAAATCTTTCTACCTCATTCAAATATAAATATATGATTCACTTTCATTTTTATTTGAATTTATATTTAAATTATCTTAAATTATTCTATGATACATTTAGTTAATAAAAATTGTGATTTTTTTCTTGTATATGATGTAATTCAAAATTTTAAAAACGGACATATATTACTCAATAGATGAATAAAAAATACGGATACAATATCCCACATCGTCTAAAAAAATTGTGCAATGGTTTAGAGTCATACTATAAAAGAGACCAAAATGATTATGAATACAAGTGAGTAGAAAGCTTGATTTTATCAGGCATTCAAATTTTAAAAACTTTTATTTAGTTTATTCGGATTCTTTATTTTAAAAATTTTTAAAAGGTTTAATATGAAAAATATTTAAAACTTTTAAAAAGTTAAATATGATAAATATTATACTGTAGATACACAATAAATATTAAAAATTAAGATGATATAGTGTGAGTTAAAATATCTCCGGACGGGGTTATATAGCGGGACGGGTTATATAGCCGGACGGGTTTTATCCATATTTATATAAATAAAAAATATCATTAATTCGGTGTTACATGGGTAAAATATCATTTCATTATTTTGTTAACACTATCGATATCAGAGAATAGACATATCTAATTAAATTGATTAAATAAATATTATGTAAAAAAGAAATTATATTACGGTATTATATAATTTATTTAACCATTATTATATAATTATAACATATTTAACCAACAAATACAACTTATAATTTAAATATTTTAGTTAAAATAATTTTGCTCCACGGTATACCGTGGTCCTAATCTAGTTATATAGTAGGAATGCAACAAAGATTAGGGATCTATCATTTATAATTCTATCTTTTACATATATACATTCTACAGCAACAACCGCACGGTCAAAAGCCATTGCTAAAGCTGATTCACGGAAAGGATAAAATTTTAATTGTGAGAGATCTAAAATATCAGTCGTACCCTCTAATTTATTCAAAATTACAATACATGGTAACTTTTAAAAGGAAAGGATCGTATGACTCCTAAAATAACAAAATAGCAGGGCGTTAATATATTTTACTTGATCAATCACTTGATCAAACATCAATTTCCCAAAATCAAAATGAATTCCATGAACCATCTTATAGATAACCCTAGCTTTCATTTCTCAAATGTAATTCGTGTGAGATGATATAACCTAGTTGTTTGCAGGGATAAGCAAGACACTACAAGAAAACATAGCTGTTTCCGACAGCCAAATTAGTCGAGAAGCGGTGGGAAATAAGCATTTCCAACCATTAAGCAACAACAGTAAATTGGTTGGAAATCGTTGGCCGGAAATTTGATTGGTCAAAAATAGGTCAGAAATTTATGACCGATACAGATGGTCAAGAATTGGTTGGATATAAACGGTCGGAAAATTGTCTGAAATATTTGACGATTTGAAAAAGGTTGGAATAATAATACCGATGGTTTTCCAACCTTTATATTTTCCGATCAATTATTATTAATAAAAGTATTTGGAATATTAATAATTAACTAGGATTGAACCCGCGGTACACCGCGGAACGATTTAATTTTATTATGTTTTGAATATATACTTTTTTAATCTTTAATTTGTAAAGTCTTAGTTGGAGTGATATAATTTTTTTGTGACATATTGGCATATTTTGTAGTTCATATAATAAATATGGATAGAATTTGTAACTTAGTTAATCCCAAACTATGGTTAATATAAGAAATAAGTTAAAAGTTTTAGTGTTGGTTTAATAGTTCAAACCCGTCATGCTAGACCCCTCCTGCAATGGATTTAAAGCTTTTAACCCACCGAATATTATTCTACGGTAGTGTATACAAAATATATATACTTTTATTGAAATATTTTGATAAGCAGTCGCATCTGTCCAATACACTTTAGTTTAAATAATAAGTCTAAATGTGAATACTAATTAACATACAGTACATCGTGGTACAAAACTTTTGGTTTACTATATTTTAGAAAATAAAAGATGATCTTATATTTTGTTATTTAATGTCATTTACGTTGTTAGTCATGAAAAGTATTACAATAGAAAAAGTAACGATGCTATATATGTAAAAATGATAACTAATTAAAATTATTAATTATGTAAAATCTTAGTGTTATTTGCAACAAAAACACAAATTACATGATCCTTATTTAAAAAGGGATCTTTTGATCAAGATCCAATTAAGTATAAGATCAAAAATTAAAAATAAACGACATGTTAAAAAAAAAAAAGAATATGATCTGAGTAAAATATTTTTGGAAACCATATTTTTGACTTTATTTCAACACTTATATTAATAATTCTAGTCTTAGATTGAATCATAATACTTGTTATTTAACAATGGTATTTATTATTTGATTTGTGTATCATAATACTTGTAAGTTAATTTAAATGCTAATATTTAAATATGGTTTAATTTAGAATGTAAAAGGCAAACAATAAAAAATGATCTAGCTACAGCCAACAACAATTTAGGGTGACATTGGTTACATGTCATAATAATCATCTAATTTATAAGATTAAATATAAGATTTATTGTATTTTGTACTGGGGCAAAAACAAAATCAGCCGAACTGAAATATGAAATCACGTAAAAGTCATTTCTCTCTTTCTTCTCTCCTTCTTCTCTTTTCATTCATCGTTTCCACCGCCAGTACCACCTTCCTCCATTGAATCAACCGATCATGTTTTCTTCATCCACTTTTGTAGTCTATACTCAACAATTCCATGACTCTGCCTCCGAATTTGTCTCATCATCACCAATGGTTACTTACTTACTTGATTTGATAGATTTAGATTTAGTCTAATCTATCTCCAAGGCTGGTTTCTCCTCAGATTGTGATTTCTTTTTGGTTTTTCAGATGAAAACTTCGTCACTAAGTTCATAAGCGACCAGAATCACTTGGGTAAGTAATTGTAAATTTACTTCTTCTCTTCCTTTCTTTGATTCCGATCTAATTTTATTGTTTATTTGAATGCTTCCAAAAGAGAGTCGTCCAAAAATCACTTAAAAATATGAATCTTCATCTAAAAAGTGGTCGTCAGGTCAGTTCATAGTTTGACAAAAAAAGTTAGTCACTTGAGCTGCATGTTCTCATTACTTTCAAGATTATTCAGATCCAAGTCTGAAATGAGATCCAATCTTATGAAGTATGTGAAATTAGTACTATATATATTAGAAAAATGATACTAATATCTCAAACATTTGATTCAGTAATGCAATTTATTATTTATCATATAAAATTTTTGTTATAAACATGGACTCATCAATGATTAATATTATCATAGAGGTTCCAAAGTATGTACTGGAGAGATTGATAGTATGTTCTTGAGCGAAGAAATTAGCAAGTGAGAGAGCTTCTGAATTAATTAATGGGAGTATTAAATTAAGAAGCAACACCAGTTCCATATAAAACACATGAAAAATGTTAGTACCAGTACCACTATCTATCGCTCATAGTAAGAAACTTTATTGAAATAATCCTACAAAATTAGGTGGACAACTAACTGACTGCTTACTGCTTTATGACGCATAGATTGGGAGTAGTATGGTTGCTTGATTAAAATGCTAGCCTTGAAGGTGTGTGATCTTCCTCAAGGTAGTTCATTGCAAGCTGATATTTTTTACTTATTTTTTTCCATCTGAAACCGTAGATTTAACTTTGCTAGAATTCATTATTTGTCGAGCGATGTCTACAAAATAAAATAAAATAAAAATGATGTGAAAAATAAAATATTGTGAATTATATTGACATAATACTAAATAAAATGTGTACACATTCATGTAGATACAATAAGCAGACTCTCAACAAAAGAAATAAAATTATCAACTAATTAAGAACAAAGATTATCTGATGAAAAATATACCTTTGTGAATGCTTGTGATTTGCTACGCTTGACAACTAATGAATTGAATTTGACAATTGTCAAAGGTCTCACCAAATATTATTGTATATGTTTTCCAGGTACGAAGAACCCTATTTTCTATTTTCCATGAAGTCTCTTGTAAGGCTTCACATCTCGGAGAAAGGCGTGGGATGCAGCCATTGTTATTTAAGTGTTTATCAACATGTATTTGAGAAATGGTAAGTGTACCATGATTTTGTGCCTGCGTTTGATCCCTATATTTATAGGTAATAAGTAGATTAGTGATTAGGTTAAACTGGATATGATATATTCTTAAATTTAATTCTGTTTCGGTTGATTGATTAAGAAGATGCGTAATTGGTGGGAGAAAATATTTGGAGATCAAGGAGTTTAATCACTAATATCGCATAAGATTTTTGTGGAAGGCAAGTAAAATCTGTCTATTTTCTATTTATATTTTTGAAGATAAATGATTTTGGGTTATGTAATTTTCGGATTGATATGGGCTTGGGCTACTTTTTTTTCTGTTGTAATCGTTGGAGCCCAAAATTTAGTGTTTTAGTAAATGGCAATGGTAGGGTTGTAAATAAATTGGAACTCAAGGAATTATTTCATAAATGTTTATGAAAATGTATATATAGATATTTTGTATTTTATATATCAAAATAAATAAAATATATAAAATGTTAAATAAATGAAAAATGGAAATGGCTAATTAAATACAATAAGTCAAATAACCAGAAAACAGTTTTTAAATGTCAACAATAGAAAATAAAACAGTTAATATTCTCTACAAATTAAAACCTTAAATCTTCTCTTGACTTTCTTTTTGATAAAAAAAAAACAACGAAATAACAATATTCTAAAATATATATTTCCTTTTTAGGAATCTATATTTCGTTGGTTTATTGACTTTCATCTTCATTGTCATCCTCATCTTTAACTTACTTCACTTGGACGCACTCCGGACACTTGTAGAAAAGCTTGTCAGCAACTTCTTTCAAATACTCAATTGTCTCGACATGTTCATTTTTCTCGCTAATTAACATTTCAATCACCTTGTATGCTTCCACTAGGCCAAGTTCTTTGACAAAGAATAGACTGCGTGTTTCTTAATCTTTCTTGACCTATTTTTTTCATGCTTGTATCCCAGTTAAATTCTTGCTGTAAGAAAATCTCAAGTTGATGAACTGAGTTTTTTTCAGAAATCTCAATTTTCTGTAGAAGAAGATTAATAACTGTATTGAGAGCTGACTTACCTTGATCGCAGGAACGTAGAGCCCATTTCCTTTTATGTACATGATGTTCACACTTTTAAATCTGACATAAAAAGAGGAAAATAAGAACCAAGAAAATAAGTATGACATACCTTAATAACAATATCATTTACAGATCTGTTTCCCACGGGAAGCCTCTTGTTATGAATTGAGTTGACTCCTAAGACTGCATATAAAAATAGCTTTGTATAATATGGACAATCATCAAAAGCTAAACAAGAAACACAAAGGTACTCACAAATGCGTTAGCCTCTTCAGCTCCCAATCTCAAGTTTCTAATGATTACAAGAAAGGAAATGACTAGGTCAAGTAATTGGAAGCATTGACATGATATAATTATACAAATAAGTGAATAACACACTCCTGTCACAGCTATGTTTTCGTGTCTCTAGAGTGCACCAACATGAGCAGATAATCTATAGTATTCATATCTTCCTAGTTGGTCTTATTACTTAAGAATTATGTTATGCAAGATTTGTATCGCGTTATGTGGCGTAGATCTCATCCCCATGTGTTTTGCAATATAGATTACAATTTATAGTCTTTCCAATAAACCAACGAAATAACCGGAAGTTTTTAAAAAAATCTGTACATATTGAACCATATGGGATCAAGTCCTTTGTAGGTCAGCATTAAAGCACATATATGTGGCTAGATCTATATGTTAAAGTAAAGAGCATAATAGTAAAGAAGACACAAGCTTTGTTAACGGGGTTCGGATAACCTACATCCCCGGGACCAAGTCCATAATTCATTAATTAGAAGTAGAAATTCAACAATACCATCAAAAGATCTCTATTTTATTGATGGTGCGACGCCACACACCTTGTGTGCATCTATCAGAATACCCTAAGACGCGCACCTCTTCATGAAACGCTCGCTTGGTATTTATAACAATTGTTCAACCCTAGAGTTGACAACTTTCCTATTCTAAACCGGTAAACTAACATATTTAGATAACTCTTAAATATAATTAATCCTAATTCCATAACTTGGTAGGATTAGTATAGCTTGCACCTCAAGCTATCTTCAAGCTTATGCCAACATTCTCCCTCTTAAGCTTGAACTCTTTTTTCTTCCAAAAACTCTCCTGCCAATGAGATTCCTCATTTCTTTAAACTTGTTTCTTCCAAGTACTTTAGTCAAGATATCCACATTCTGCTCACTCTTGAGAACATGCTCGACTTCCAGTTGCCCATTCTCCACACATTCTCTTATATCTTATTTTATTTCAAGTTTGATTGATCTCCTTTTGATGTCGTCGAACACTATCTTCATCGCCTTCATTCTTCGATGCTTATCTTAAACAAGATTCAACTTATGAACAATCTTTAATACCAACAAGCTCCACAGAGACATAATCGATAGAGACTTCACCTTAGGAGACTTCACCTTAGTCTTTCTAGTATTTGTGACTGCAGCGGACACATCTTAGATTGATCCCAATCAGCTTCTCATAAGATTTTCTTTTCAAATGAGCTCTATATCTCCTTGCAAATTTCCTTTGAAAACTTATGACTGAACTTAAAATAATCATTGAGAAGAACCTCTTCTCCTTTTTTCATCAAAAGAAATCTTCAAATACTTCAACCTTGATGATACAGATCATATCTCCTTGTCCCTTTCTTTTTTTTGTTTTCCCAAACAACTCAACTTTTCCTCTGTGATCTCTTTTAATCTCTTCAACCACACAATCTTCTTTAGAACTTTGTTAATCACACATACTTGTTTACAAGCTGAAAGATGATCATCTCTTCTAAAAAAATGCTCTCCAATCTAACCTTCAATATATTTCTTCACTACTCTTTGTTTTTGAGACAACTAAACTTCTGCATTTTTTCATCAGTTCTGATGCAGAGCACAATGGAGTAGCAAACCAACCCAGAAAATTATGAAAGTTTGTGGGAATATCAATAACAGTCATATAAAGACACTGGAAAAAACAGATCACGATTTCAATTTACGGTTTGAAAGTTACGGCCACTTTCCCAGAACAGATCCGGAATGATGCAATCTGCAGGCAGTCCAACTTTGAAAGCAAGTTCCCACTAAACCACAAGGAATCAGATGACAATCTTTATATCATTGGAAAGATCTCGCTCTTAATTTTTCAGAACAACTTTCGTAGCTTCAATCCGAGATCTGTAGCAATAGTAACCAAAGAAGAAAGTACCGACCCTAGCAAGAAAACTGTTCTTGAATCCCAGAAACTTCTTCTTTTCATCATTCTTACGATTCCTCTTCTTCTTCTTGCATCTGTTCACTCTTCTTTTTGTTTCTCTTTTGTAGGATTAGGCAATGAATCAAATTCCAACACTCCCTCTTGATTCATTAGCTGAATTCCCAAAGTCCAAACTAGAAAATTTGATCCCACAAGCTACTTCTTCTCCATCCGTTCGTGAATCTCTTTCACGTCATTGGCAGAACTCGTTGGTGAGTTCCCTTGCTCTCTCATTGCTTCAATCTTCACAAGCTTTCAGTTTGCTTTGTCACTCTCTCTCTGTCTCAGATCTCCCTCTTGCTCTTATTCTTCATGAATTGAGTTTTTTTTTTTCGGACTTTGGTGAGCTTCCTTCTTTCTTCTTCTGCAGGTGCTTAGAGCGGAATCACTCTTGTCTCCTTCTTCAATGGAGCTGATTCTTCACATAAGTCTCTTCCGGTTAGTCAAGCCCTCACCATCTCGGTTTTTCTTCATGGACACTCTATGCTCTCCACACAGTCCATACGCAGGTAATTCACTTCTCCCTCTTGTTGATTGTGTGTCCCAATAAGGCAAACATCCGAGCTACAACACACATACAACAAATCAAACAAACCAACAGCTGACTTCACCCCACACAAGCTTATAACACCGTTGACCGGCTTCTTCTTTGAGAATTCACAAAACTGATCAACCACCGATTCACAAGATCCTTGTAGGAATCACGTCATCCTCTATAGCTCCCAAAAGCTTCACCACATCTAAGAATGCTTATCAAATAAGACAAGGCCTCAATATTTCTTCTTATCAACAAAAGTTTCAAGATGGTTGTCTTTTTAGTTCTCAATCTTGCATAGGCTTTATTTCGAGATTGAGAAAACCAGCCTTCGAATCTTCACATCTTAAGCACATTATAGAGTTGCAGTGAGAAATAATTTCAACCTCAATCTCATCGTAGAAGGAGATTCTCAATCCCTTCCTTTGATAAATCTCAGATTCCAAGAAGAGAGCCATACTCGCCGTTAAATTTATCTCCGGCATGAAACTATAGCGTCCAGCTTCTTCCAATCGACCATGACTATACTCGCCGTGACTCTCCCTATCATCTCCATGAACTTACGAATCCAGATCGATGAACCCAACATCAAACATGCCAACATCACTTTTATCTCAACCAAACATCTTCCTCGAGCACAATTGAAACCGCACACCAAGAGGAGGAAACAAACTTTGCTAGTCGTATGAGCTAAACACTCGATCTTCTATTTCTTCTAGCAGCTCTAACACACGTTTCTAATTTTTCTTTACTCGTAGTGAATCACCATTGATGCTGGAGGTGAAGACTCAAATCTCTAATTTTTCAATTATATCCCAAATTGATGTTGTGGAGTAGAGGATCGGCTTTGTCAACACCAATTTCACCATCGTTGATTTAATATTTTGATAGCCATTGAAACCCAAAAAAAAAATCCAAGCCCATGCTATCTTCTTCTCTTCATAAACATAGCTCTTGGTTCAGTAAGCCAGCCATAACAAACCAATCTCTTGTATCTTCTAAGTCTTAGAGAAGACAGACTATCTGTCACGTCTATCTGTCACATTCACAATTTCATTCTCCTCTTAAACACAATCATGAACACTGTAATTCTTATCCACTTCACCTTCCTTCAATAAAACTCTTTTCTTCTCAATCGTTTCCTGACGACGATAATAGAAACAATCAAACAAGTTGCGCTCTTTCTTCATACAACTCCGATAGAACAAACACTTCCTGAAAGTTTCAGAATTATTCCGCCCCTTCATGAACACTCTACCTTCTCATATGCATTCTCCGCTAGCCACAAATCCAGGATCACACCCAAAACGAGAATAATTCTCTATAGGCTCTGATACCAAATAAAGCACATATATGTGGCTAGATCTATATGTTAAAGTAAAGAGCATAATAGTAAAGAAGACACAAGCTTTGTTAACGGGTTCAGATAACCTACATCCCCGGGACCAAGTCCATAATTCATTAATTAGAAGTAGAACTTCAACAATACCATCAAAAGATCTCTATCTTATTGATGGGGCGATGCCACACACCTTGTGTGCATCTATCAGAATACTCTAAGACGCGCACCTCTTCATGAAACGCTCTGTTGGTATTTATAACAATTGCTCAACCCTAGAGTTGACAACTTTCCTATTCTAAACCGGTAAACTAACATATTTAGATAACTCCTAAATATAATTAATCCTAATTCCATAACTCGGTAGGATTAGTATAGCTTGTACTTCAAGCTATCTTCAAGCTTATGCCAACAAGCATGTATTTTGCAGCCGTGACTACAGTGGATATAAAAATTCCCCAATACAATGTGAGCACCAATCAATGGATTTGCTTTACTAATAACATGTTTTCGGTCGCTGCTTTAGTGAATGTGACTTGTCCGGATAGCAAATCGAAAATAGCAAAGAATTTGAGATGATCACCCCTCGTTTTATTTAAGATACGACATGAAATACCTATATTTTCTCCATTTTATCAAATTGCAAATATAAGCAATAATTCAGTAAATTTAAATGATGATTTTTAGTTGCTTTTAAAAACTAGGTATATTGACTATTTTAATGGAACACATATATATTGTACATCTTGTGTACATCTATTATTGTTCAAGTATCAATTACAATATATATATATATATATATATATATTTCTATGTGCAGAAATTTCCCAAAAAAGATAGGAGTCCAAACAAGCTACTTAAAAAAAAAATCTATCACCAATATATTGAAATTGTTAAAGAGCTAACTTTATTCTTTCATTTTTTTCACCAAAAATTGTAATAACTGATTCATATTCTCAATGGTCTTTCATGATTATCATCACAGTAAAATTATCTAAAATCACTAGATCGACTTAGATTTATTTCGAAACACTACCCAACGATCACAAAGAATCTAGTGACATTGTAAGAAATATTCCATGAGCTTCTGGTTGCAAAATGGCTTAGCCTTTGTAGATGATGTAAACACTTTGTATTCAATTACAACATACCCCACAATGTGATGATACTAATTCCAATATTTTCTATACATGTGATCTTGGAGAAAATTAAGCTGGGATATCAATCATATTTCACCAAAAACACTTATTTAGCAATAAAAAAGGGTCTACATGTTAAGATAACATACGTTTTGTAGGATTTGCCAAGATAACTTCTTTTCTTTAATGCTCATATACTTTACTTACTGTTTAAAAACCAGAGAGGAGACCCGCGCGTTGCGCGCGTGTTGCACGGGGATATTTGCTATTGTTAATTTTACAGTTTTCTAATTATTGTTATATTATAAGTTGTTGATTTTTTTATAATTTTGCCGTATTAGTTTGGCTATTTTTGTTGTTTTCTCTTATTCCAATCTTACATTTGTGTGGCATTGTTGGTATCATATATTAATGAATGTTTTTTATTTAGTTTGGACATATTTTTTTATTATTAAATTATAAACTTAAACTTAAACTAAAGTGTGACCAGTGTTATAAACTTATAAATAAAATAAACCTTTTGTTTAGCTTTTCTTTTCCTACGCGTATTCATTTTTTTTTTCTTCATTTCTTTTAACTGTCATACTTTTAAATATTTTTGAAATAAATTTATTTGTTTTGGGTTACTAATAAGTTTGGACCACCTGGTTGACCCAATCATGATATTGAAGGATGGGACCTTTTCAAAACTCAGATCTTTAAATCATTCAATTAAAAATAGCTTATATAATTTTACTTTACATCGCAATTTAGCTCTAGATGTTAGGATCGTTTCTACTGAATTCTATTTTGGTTTCATTGAGTCTTTGTTTTTATATATGACTCATAGTTTATTGATTCTGTGTTAAAATGTTTTACAATTAAGCATAGCACGTATGAACCAAACCAAACCATAAAATGCGTGCTAATTTTGTTTTTATTTCTTTAAGAAGCGATCCGTATTTGTAAAAGATTTTTTTTTTTATGTTTTTAGTTTTTATACACAACATAAAGAACTAAGCATAAGATTCAAACGTTACGTTACATTTGTTAATTGAGGTTTTTTTTATTTGGTGCAACCTTATTCACACGTTCATGGGTGTATGACATAAACATAAACTTTGGATTTTAAGTTTATACATTATTGGGTTATTTTTGTGGGCTCAACAAAAAAAGTGAAATACGTTGAGGTGGAAACTGATATGGTGTTAGAACTCTGACATTCATTGGAACGTTATAGACCGATCCTTTGAAACTCCAATTCATTAGTTGAATAAATTTCTTGATCTCATCAATGATGATCTCCTTATCAGAATATTGGAAATTAATTAGGTAGTCTTCATGGATTTAATTTGATCGAGTACCTTCAATGGTTGCATGTTCGATTTCATTCTTTCTCCGACATTCCTTTCTAAGCCTATTTAATATTGTAAAGCCACTTCGGCTATGAAACTCAGATCAGTTTCTTTAAACAATAAAACACACAAAGTTATTTTAGTGACCATTGAAGGTTCCAGAGATACCAATATAGTTTACATTTTTTTCTTGTAAAATCATTAATCACTAATCACTAATATATGTATAGTTTTTATTGAATTTCAGTTTATATAATTTCAAAAATAATATAATAATCATCTATGAGAAGAATTTAAAACAAAGGGAACAACTCAGCAATAGTATCATCAAATGCCGGCACAAACCCAAAAAGCTCATTCATTGAAACTATAGTTACCAATTTCACACATAGTAAAAAGTGAATTCACGGTTTTTGATTCCTCTCTATACCTAAGACCATGAAATACAGTTTCATTGATTCAACTACCATAATTGATCTCTTTCTAAAATTAAGCTAAATTGTAAAAAAGAAAAAATAACAAATAAAAGCCTAAGTCTCATGATAAAACATATTCCAAAGAATTTGGGGAGTAAATAAGAGGAGAAGAAGAAACCTCAAGTAAAAAAGTAGAAAATCTCAGGAGAAAACTTGTTCCAAAAAAATTGAGGAGAGTAAATAAGAGAAGAAAAAGAAACCTCAAAGTAGAAAACAGAGAAGAAACCACCGAAAAAAATCTCTCGAGAGGTTGACGATCAGAGAAGAAGGCTGATGACTATAATCGATTCAAGGGAATCGGATGAGCTGCTCCTTTTCGTCTTCTCTCCCCAAATTCAATTTTATTTTTGTTTCTTTAATTTTTTCTTTTGTTTTGCCGATGGCTGTAGGTTTTTTTTGCTTGGACTTATATTTTTTTGGATTATAAGATGTGGGCTTATAAAACAATAAAAATAATATTGGGTCACAGAATTTGTTAAATATTAGGCTGACGTGGACACTCTTAGATGAGAGAAAACTCTGCTATTATATGATGTAAAAATGATTAACTCAACTCAAATCAACTCATTACCTAATGAGTTTAGATTATATGAGTTCATGGATTAACCCAACTCATTTAAACAAATGAGTTGGGTTAATCCATGAACTCATTTAATTTGATGAGTTAAATGGTTAAATGAGTTCTAAATGAGTTCTAAACGAGATGATATATCAACTCTTGTAAATCCAAAACTAGAGGTCAAATGTAATAAGATAATAGTGGATTTTGAATACAAAGCAAATTTTTTAAAACTTCTTCCCCTCCTCAAAAGGGTCTATTACAAAGAAAACAAATATTAAGCTTCTCTTCTCTCTCACTCAGCTTCTTTTATATCTTCCAAATATGAACGTTCCAGAAACATATGAACATAAGATCTAGTCAAGCAAAACACCAAGTTTAGAAACAAAATGTGAAGAGAAAACCTCCATGAACGGTTATATTCCAAGATAAAAGGTTTCAGTTAAGGGAAAACAAAACGAGTTATCACCTATAGAGGGATAGAGTATTGGCCATGTGCCGGTAGTTAAACCTGAGAAATAGCAACCACAGCAATAGGTTAGTATGGAAGAGACATGTAACTTCAGGCAGATAAATGGATTTTGCAATTATTGTTGACTAGAGGAACACTAATACCATCTGTGAAAAAGTGAAATAACCCGACCCGTTTTTTTTTTTTTAAATAATCAATACTATATTTAATTAATCATCCCATACTACTTAATTAAACCAACAACACACACATTACCAACCAACCACAATACCAATCATAAACCAACATCCAATAACATGCACAGCGGAAAACATATAACATTAATCAACTCAATATATAACATCAATACATAACAATCCTAACCATTCTATCCAACAACCTAGCATAACTCTATCCATGGTTCCAATCATAAACAATATATATCTGACAACACACAAACGAGACCCTAGTTCATCCTCCTCCTCATCGCCATGATTCCATGATCACACTTTTGCCTTTACCTGCACACCACAAACAACAATTGAGATGCGTAAGTATTATCATAAATACTTAGTGAGGTGATCCTCCCATCTACAAGCTATACACACAAGCAAATTGAGAGTACAACCATAAATAAACCATAACAAACCAGTCATTGCACAAGTCACCCAATAACACATTCACCACACCTATATATCATTACACAAAACAAGTCATACAACCCAATCGCTCAGATAAGCTCATGGTCACGCACTCACCTTAACAAGTGATTCTAACAACAAATATAACCAGGAGAGACTCTGCACGCGCCTGAAACAGTCCAGAAACGTCCTACAACAAGTCACACAACCAAAAGCAAACTTGAAGCAAACTGGACAGAAACATCAGAAAAGAACAGTCACAAAGACGAAACTATAAAATAAAAACCAACCGTTCACTATTAAATCCCTCTGGTGAACAGCTAGCCCTAGACGTCACGAAGCTTCCCACAAAATATCGTGCCGATCAGGAAGCAGACGAGACTACGATCTCAGTTACAATCTCCGATGGTTTTAACTCGTGTCTGAGAAAACGTGTCTCACGAAACTGCCAATAATTCATCGAGTTTAAATCCAAATCTACTTCTGTAAAAAGTATAATGACGATGAAAGACTTGGAAATAAACCTACCAAATTCCATTACCTTTGAAAACGATTTGATATGGCAAAACCGTTTTCTCCCAAACCCTAACGATTCTGCCCCATTTTGCTTTGAACACCAAAAACAAGTTTGGTCTCCCTACTCTTCTTCTCACACGTGAATGAGCACTTTTTTTTTTTTTTTTTTTTTTTCTTTCAGCCATTCACGAAAATAAGAGGAAGGAGGCATCCTTTAATTAATAAATCGACCAGCTTAGTAAACCAACCGGAAACCAAGCCGAATCTACTCCAATTCTCGATATAAACTTCAATATTTCATATTTTCTCGGGATACGGGCGTTACAATTCTCCCCCACCAACAAGGATTCGTCCTCGAATCCCGCAGCACCGTCCATCCATCAAGGATCTCCGTGCCACCGTCAACACGGCCTGCACGTCCCCTGACCGGACAAAACACTGTCAGTCAAGGTTTCCCGTGCAACTATCGCAACAGCCCGCACACCTCCGACTGAACCACAAGGTCTCCCTCTAGTCAATATACTCACATCCTAGACATTATTGGCTCACAACTCTGTGTTTCCCCCGTCCGCGGTCGCAACCAACGAATCATGTCGGCTCGCTATCAGGCTAACCACCTTAAGCTACAGCATCCAGGAAGTCACTCACACTCCTCCCGCTCTCAGGTCGCAACCTTCGAGTCATACCGGCTCACTGCCAGGCCATAGCCTACAGCTACGGTATCCAGGGAGTCTCACACGCCCACTCTCCCCGCTCTCGGGTCGCAACACTCAAGACATACCGGCTCACTGCCGAGCCGCGGCTCACAGCTATGGTATCCAGGGAGTCTCAAAATCTTGCTCTTGGGTCGTCACCCTAAAGCGCGCTCTCGGGTCGTCATCCGAAGCAAACATACCACTCCCACTCTCTGGCCACACATCCATCGAGCTATCGGTATCACATGAGTTGGACCCACACAATCTTGAGCAAACAAGTCTGATGTCATCGAGTATCTCCCGACTAGATCTACCTCAACTCTTTTCATTAATAGGCAAGCTTTAACTATTCATAAAACTTTCCATTTTTAGAAACTTTCCTTTCATAATGAAACTTTTCATTTATAGCAACCTTCTATTTATGGAAAGTTTCCATTTATAGCAACCTTCTATTTATGGAAACTTTTCATTTATAGAATTCCCGAGCTATTTTCTTTCCACTGGTTTCACAATTCCCAGATCCAAAGAATTCCAACTTTTATTAGAATCTCAAATACAATAATCATTTACAACTCCAAACGAAAATAAATAATGAAAGAAAGAAACCAAAAACTAAAACTAAGCGCCGGAATGGGCACCCGGTCCTCCCTTCGGCTGCGCCACAACCTCCATCATCTGCCTTCTTTTAGGACAGAAAGCCCTGATATGCCCCTCCTCCCCCCAATGATAACACACTCGACGGTACTCCAGCGAGTCACCTCCCTTAGGACCGCTTGCCAACACGTGATCCGTGCTCCCGCGCCCATAGCATCCCTGGCCACATTGGTTTGCCACTGTCGTCTCTTCCCGCTTCCTTTTACGCCTTTGCTCCAACTGCCTATCCTTGCTTGGAATGCTCTGCTCCAATGTCTCCTCTAAACGAGCCGCTGGACTGACCACCACTAATTGTGACCTCAAGTCGTCCTCTTTCCCAGCTGCAACCTCAACCAGCTACGCCCTCGTAGCATAGCTCCTCACTCTGCACCGAGTCTTCAGATCATCCCGTAAAGCCAACAAGAACCTCCGCACCTGAGCCGACTCTGGCTCCCATGCCCGGCCTGCATACCCCACAAGCCGACTGAACTCTGCATCCAGCTCCTGCACTGTGCGGTCCCCCTGAGTCAACCCCAAGAACCGTGCCTCCATGCGATCAAGAGCCTCCTGTGGAAAATACTTGGAGTTAAACTCCCTCACAAAATCTCCCCAAGTCATATCCCGCTGCACCCTCCCTGTTGTCACCGACCTCCACCACACTCGTTTATCACCTGACAAGTAGTGCACTGCCAAATCCACTCTATACTGGTCAGGACACCGAAGCGACTGAAAAATATCCTCCATCCGCTCCCTCCACTCATCAGCCACAATCAGATCCGTACCTCCCGAGAAAGACCCCGCTCCCACTCGCTGCAGCTGCTCCATCATTTGCACATACTGAGCGTCCACTACCTCGGCCCCCGGCTGCACACCTGCCTGCAAACCCGCCACAGGCTGCATCGCTGGAACCTGCCCACCTACCACTAGCGGCACCACTGTAACCTGCCCACCAACCACTGGCAGCACTACTGGAACCTGCCCACGAATCACAAGCAGCACTGCTATTGGAAGCCGCACCAAAACCTGAGCTAGCAAGTCCATCAAGACATCCTCCCTGCCTGGAGCACCCTCCGCTGCAACCCTCACACCCGGGGCAACACCGTGACCGACACCGGGCCCATCCGCCCTGCCGCCACCCAAACCAGCCTGGTCTCCAGACACATTAGGATGAACTTGTGACTCCGCTACCTCCTCAATGGCCATGCTCTGGGTCACACTCACACTGGCCTAGGGAACCTGACCTCGTCCCCGACCACGACCACGACCACGACCACGACCACGACCACGACCACGCCCGCGACCAACAACACCCTCTCTAGCCATCTGCACTACCCAGAAGAGAAGGCTAAGCACACAATTCAAAACCACACATAAAGTACACATCTTACCGTGGAATCTCATTGAAGGCTCGAAGAGGATGATACGAGGACTCCATACCACAAGAAAATCGACTAACTACGCGTAATCAATTTCTTCACACAACATCATGCATCAATCAACAGGGAAATAATTCCACCAATTAAATTCTTAAACCGCTCTAAACCATTCACTTAACCATCCTAGAACCGTAAGGGCTCTGATACCAAAATGAAACAACCCGACCCTTATTTTTTTTTAATAATAAATACTATATTTAATTAAGCATTCCATACTACTTAATTAAACCAACAACACATACATTACCAACCAACCACAATACCAATCATAAACCAACAGCCAATAACATGCACAGCGGAAAACATATAACATTAATCAACTCAATATATAACATCAATACATAACAATTCTAACCATTCTATCCAACAACCTAGTATAACTCTATCCACAAAATTTGTTAAATATTAGGCTGACGTGGACACTCTTAGATGAGAGAAAACTCTACTATTATATGATGTCAAAATGATTAACTCAACTCAAATCAACTCATTACCTAATTAGTTTAGATTAAATGAGTTCATGGATTAACCCAACTCATTTAAACAAATGAGTTGGGTTAATCCATGAACTCATTTAATTTAATGAGTTAAATGGTTAAATGAGTTCTAAATGAGTTCTAAACGAGATGATATATCAACTCTTGTAAATCCAAAACTAGAGGTCAAATGTAATAAGATAATAGTGGATTTTGAATACAATGCAGATCTTTTAAAACTTCTTCCCCTCCTCGAAAGAGTCTCTTACAAAGAAAACAAATATTAAGCTTCTCTTCTCTCTCACTCAGCTTCTTTTATATCTTCCAAATATGACCGTTCCAGAAACATATGAACATAAGATCTAGTCAAGCAAAACACCAAGTTTAGAAACAAAATGTGAAGAGAAGAACCTCCTTGAACGGTTATATTCCAAGATAAAAGGTTTCAGTTAAGGAAAAACAAAACGAGTTATCACCTATAGAGGGACAGAGTATTGGCCATGTGCCAGTAGTCAAACCTGAGAAATAGCAACCACAACAATAGGTTAGTATGGAAGAGACATGTAACTTCAGGCAGATAGATGGATTTTGCAATTATTGTTGACTAGAGGAACACTAATCACCATCTGTGAAGAAGTGAAACAACCCGACCCGTTTTTTTTTTTAATAATAAATATTATATTTAAATACTATATTTAATTAAGCATCCCATACTACTTAATTAAACCAACAACACACACATTACTAACCAACCACAATACCAATCATAAACCAACATCCAATAACATGCACAGCGGAAAACATATAACATTAATCAACTCAATATATAACATCAATACATAACAATCCTAACCATTTTATGCAACAACCTAGCATAACTCTATCCATGGTTCCAATCATAAACAATATATATCTGACAACACACAAATGAGACCCTAGATCATCCTCCTCCTCATCGGCATGATTCCATGATCACACTTTTGCCTTTACCTGCACACCACAAACAACAATTGAGATGCGTAAGTATTATCATAAATACTTAGTGAGGCGATCCTCCCATCTACAAGCTATACACACAAGCTAATTGAGAGTACAACCACAAATAAAACATAACAAACCAGTCATTGCACAAGTCACCCAATAACACATTCACCACACCTACATATCATTACACAAAACAAGTCATACAACCCAATCGCTCAGATAAGCTCATGGTCACACACTCACCTTAACAAGTGATTCTAACAACAAATATAACCAGGAGAGACTCTCCACGCGCCTGAAACAGTCCAGAAACGTCCTACAACAAGTCACACAACCAAAAACAACCTTGAAGCAAACTGGACAGAAACATCAGAAAAGAACAGTCACAAAGACGAAACTCTAAAATAAAAACCAACCGTTAACTATTAATTCCCTCTGGTGAACGGCTAGCACTAGACGTCATGAAGCTTCCCACAAAATATCCTGCCGATCAGGAATCAGACGAGACCACGATCTCAGTTACAATCTCCGATGGTTTCAACTCGCGTCTGAGAAAACGTGTCTCACGAAACTGCAAATAACTCATCGAGTTTAAATTCAAATCTACTTCTGTAAAAAGTATCATGACGATGAAAGACTTGGGACTAAACCTACCAAATTCCATCAGCTTTGAAAACGGTTTGATATGGCAAAACTGTTTCCTCCCAAACCCTAACGATTCTGCCCCCTTTTGCTTTCAACACCAAAAACAAGTTTGGTCTCCCTTCTCTTCTTCTCACACGTGAATGAGCACTTCTTCTTCTTTTTTTTTTCAGCCATTCACGAAAATAAGAGGAAGTAGGCATCCTCTAATTAACAAAAGGGTTTTTTGGGTTTAATTAAATTAAACCGAGATTTACCTAAACCAGAATTTAATTAAATCATCCTTTGATTAAAGTAATAAATCGACCAGCTTAGTAAACCAACCGGAAATCAAACCGAATCCACTCCAATTCTCGATATAAACTTCAATATTTCATATTTTCTTGGGACACGGGCATTATAAGAAGGTTGTGATGATTGATACAAGAAGCTTAAGTGATCCTTCTCACCACCATAAAGCATTATCAAACCTAGATACTCCTTTTAAGTTTATTTCAACACATATATTGATTATACAAACCCATAAGCATCAAATTCTAAAAGGAGAACTCAGAACACACAAAAAATGCAATGTAAAAGATGACATTTTAACACTAGCTTACACAATCAAGACTAGATCAATATTCAACAGTTCGACAAATCAAATCCCTAGTAAAAATGAAAACTTTACCTCTCTTATTCATGTTCTTTTCCACTCGAAGTTGGGTTTTCTCGAATAACAACTATCTCTTCCTTCTCATCTACATCATAAAAACCAGATTATACGAAGCAAGACAGCAAAATGGCATCAGAATGACAACTCTACATACACGAGCATAGTCAATCAAATAACAGCAACACACACGTACACAACACACGAATTTTGTCTCATACCTTCATCTTTAGTCGGATAACCATATAGCCAAGAACGAGTACACAATAAAGCTTGGACATTGCTAGGAAGGAGACGGTTTCGATACTTATTTATTACGTGAGACCCAATGCTGAAAGAAGATTAAGAAGCTATTGTTGTAATGGGGATACTGAGCTCATCCATCGCCATGTATGTTAGAGCACCAAAGCGTTGTCTATTTTCTTTCCAATACTGCTAAACGTTCAAATTGGGATAACTTTTCATGTCTAGTTTTGGGTCCTCCAAATACATACTTAACGCTGACTTTCCTTCTTCAACTTCTGGAACATCATCTAAGTCGATTAGATCCTGTATCACAAGAAAAGTTATATCAACAAGGTCAAAGTCTCAATCTTAAAAACTTAATAGAAGTGAGATCATTCACCGAAAAAACTTACCTCTAGCAAGTCCAAGCTCTCACTTCCTGGTTCTGAAACATGGAAATTTGTTCTTCCAGAATTCATAACCGGAGTCAAAGGAAAAGCTTTTCTATATTCTTCAAAAAGCTTTATAAGCTTGCTTTCTAGAAAATCTATTTTTTGCTGTGAAGTGGATGGATGAAGCTCATGATAACAACGCTTAAGAAGTTTAAATTTCATCCTAGGATCTAAAACAGCCCCCATTGCAAGAATAACACTATATTCTTCCCAGTATTTATCGAATCTAACCCTCATTTTAAAAATCATCTCTCGAATGACCTTGTCTTCATTGTATTGGTGCACTTCCAACAAGCACTGAATCTTCCAAATATGTCCAAAATATAAATTGGAAGTTGAGTAGCTTCTCCCAGACATCAAAGTAGTAATCTCTATCTTAAATTTATTCAATGCACGCTGATCCTTCAAAGCTTTTGTAAGCATCAAATATGTTGAATTCCATCTAGTTTGTACATCTAAAGATAGAAGCACTTCCCCTTCACCTTTTACACATTCTGCAAGTGCTATTATCCTAGATGTTGAACCTTTAATATACTTCACAGTCTCTCTAATCTTAGACAAAGCATCATCAAGCACAAGCAAACCATTTTGCACAATACGGTTTAAGATATGTGCACAACACCGCACATGAAAAAAATCTCCTTTACAAAGCAAATTATCATCCAGATTAAGACGATCTTTCAATATATCTTGCAAACAATCGTTGGCTATAGCATTATCCAAAGTAAGTGTAAACACTTTCTTTTCTATACCCCACTCTTTTAAACATTCATGGATCCTACTAGCTAAAGCATCACCAGTATGAGGAGGAAGAATGTCACAGAACGACAAAATCTTGCTATTCAATACCCACTTTGCATCAATGTAATGTGCTGTTAAAACAATATATCCATCTCCACCAAATGAACTCCAACAATCAGAAGTCAAACATATCCTACTAGGAATCTTTGCTAGCTCAGACTTTAGAATCTGTTTTTCCTTTTCCCAAGTTCTAACCACATCAGCTGCAGCAGTGTTCCTAGTATAACACTTATAGTCTGGATTTAAATACTAAAGATAATCCCTCAACTCTTCATATTCAATACAAAGAAAAGGAAGATCATGTCTAATAATCACTCGACTAAACTTTTCCCTAGCAATTATGTGATCAGTCTTTGCTATTTTTCTTTCAACCCCATTGAACATTTATTATGATGACGAATCATATTTGATGTTCCAGTAGTGGGCAACATCAAGTAATTTTTTGGGCAGTTCTGACAATATGCTCTCTTATCACCATTCTCTTATTTTTCTAGTCTAAAGTAATTCCACACATCTGATGTCCTACTCTTTTACGAGAAAGACTTACCATACTTTTATCAGATTGTGATGTATCTGCTGAAGCTTGCCCACCACCCCCACCACGAGAATATGCGTCTTCACTGTCCATTGATCTAGAAAAATAGACAAAACAAATAAGACTCTTCTTAACTGAAAATCTCTGACAGAAAAACTCAAAAAGAACCGGGGAAAGAAACTCTTTTTACTTGGCATATATTATATATACCACAAAGAATCAAGTAGATTTGTTTATCATACGAAGCGAACAATGGCAACAACAAATAGCAAGAAACATACTCTTCAAGACACTTTTATCATGTGTCATAGACATTAGGGCTTCCCCATGTCTGATTCGAAAAGATGAAAGTCAATACATGTTCAACACTTTTATCCTATGAATTAACCAGTCAATGATTCACAAAAATACATTTCATACGCATTTATCCTACACTTTTATACGCATTTCATACACTTTTATCCTAGAGCAACTAGGCATTTCATAAGATAAAAGTGTTGATCACCGAGAACAAGTTTAAAACAAACACAAGTAATCTAACAAGCAATCCAGTTTCCTATACAATTGCTGAAAACTTTACATACACCACCAAACATGATGATCACCGAGAACAAGTTTAAAAACCCAAATCAGTCACTACAATCTTTTTTTTAACAACCCAAATCAAGAGAACAAACCACATAGATACACAAACACCGAGAGTAGCGATTCTAAAATATCAAAACCCAGAAAAAAAATTAAAACCCAGAAAAAAACAAAACCCAAAAATCAAAACCCAGAGTCAATTTGTTTCTAAGATATCAAAACCCAGAAAAAATCAAAACCAGCTTCGAGATTTCAATGACTAAAGGAGAAATCAAATCAATATTTCAAATCCATGAGACAAAGAGACCGAGAGAGAGAGAAAGACACCAAGGCAAACAGAGAGAGGGAGAGAGAGAGAGAGCACGAGAGAAGAAATAAACCTGGACTCAGGTGAAGATCCAACGAAGATCCGGTGAAGATCCGGCGAAGATGAGAGGAGGGAACCAGCTGCCTAGTTCACGCCGGCAAAGATCTCCAAATTTTATTTTTCACGCCGGTGAGGGCCTTAAATCACGATAAGCTGTTTTGGGAAAAAATCAAACATTAATCGGTTTATACATTTTGATTGGCTTACAGATTTTTGGTTATATTTAATGGTTTAACAATTTAACTCAATAAAATTAGAATTGATGGATTAAATGGTTAACTATTACCCATTACAACTCAATTCATTTGATCCACTAAACCAATTAACTCATTAACCTATTTTATTCATGAACTCATTAGGATAAATTTTGTAAATTCATTAGGGTTCATGGGTTGGATTGAATTGAGTTGAACCATGAAACTTGACCCTTTTTGACACCTTTACTTATATATGATTTTCATAGTTCTAAAACTGTCCTTTATTTATATTCAAAAAAAAATACAATTGTTAATTAAGTTAGTAGAATGGTACGGACGGACTCATAACGATGGCTAGAGATTCTGTTAAAGACGCTGCAAACAACTAATAGTTTGACCAGAAGAGCATGTTTGGGATATATACTTTTAGTCCAAATTTATGAGGGTATATTAACTATTACTACGTTAGATAGTTTGCAGCGTCTGGAAAAATTATATACTTAAATCCCGTCCTTGTTTGTATATACAGAGTCAGGACTAACGTATTTTTAATCTTGATATCTTTGTTAAAATTGTTCTATTTTTAGCTTCGAAGTCAGATACAATCCTCAAGTGTTCGATTTTTCTTAACAAGTCTTTAACTGACGTTGTTCATATTGTTTTGGTCGGCTTGGGTTGAAGTCAGAGATTGTTTCTTTACAATTCCACAGGAAGAGGCATCGTACAGTGAAAACTGCACTTAATGAAGAATGAAGGTGATCATCATACTTCTCTATAAAGACAATTCAGACGCTACAGCCTACAACAATAGAAATATTATATGGAAAAAGAAGCAACTAAGGTAGTGACGACAATGGGAGATACTTCGGAACGACTTAACTTTGATGATACAAGATTATGTTTGCTTGTGATCATCAACACTTACATAAGACCAGTTCCTGTGTTGCAAAGGTTGAAGTAGAATTAAAAGGTTTTATACACTTAGTTTAGTTGTATGTGGACCTCAGATTTGAATTGTTGAAAAGCTCTTTAGTAGTTGAACCAATGTAGTCCAGGTGTGTAGCTACAGATGCATTAGTTGTTTCTTATAAGAGTCCATACAGATGCAAGTTGTTAAAATTCGGACCTCGATCATATATAGTTCAAATTATGGTATATATGTAATTATTTACCGAAAATAATATATTTATATCTCTACCAAAAATTTAATGAAAAATAAAAGAATATAACAGGATAAACTCAAGATTATTGTTGTCTGCTTTATGTGTAAGTTAATAAAAAATAAAGAAAGAAGTTGGTGTATATAGAATTGGTAAAATAGATAAATCAAGAGTAGCTAAATTAGAATGGTGCCAATTCAACCACCATAGACTACTGCAACAGATCTACCCCATTTCTACATTTAAAAGGATCAAAGTGTCCTCCCTCTTACTTCACTCCTTCCTTAAAAGTTTTAAGTCAAGATCCATTTCTTCTACATTTAATAAACAAAACAAAATTATTTACGGTTTTATAACTTTTAAACGAGGTAAATTACATTACTTCGTTTGAAATTAAACTCTACATTTTCTTTAATTATTTGTTTTGTTCTTTATATCACAACAATATATTTATTAACTGTAACAACAGAAAAATACCATCAATATGTTGTACTTCACTTAAGCATATTGTATATACTATATACAAATATGGTATTAGCTATTTAAAATTATTTCGTTTACAATGAAAACTCTAAACAATGTACAACTGTCTTCTAAGTATGTTTGCTAGCAAATAGGTAAATACAATGGAAATGAGCCTAAAATCACTAATACATACAAAATAAAAAATGATGTAAGCGGGTAATGATTTTCAAAATAGATTTTTATTTTGAAGATAATTTTGATTCCAAAGAATCCAAAGAAGATAATCTATTTATTATAAAACTGGCTTTTCTCTCTTCTCCTTTTTCCATCTCATCACCTTTTATTTTTAATTTTAACAATTAATCCACATCATCAAAGGAACATCAAATCTAAAGTTAATGCATCAATTACTTCACTCAGTTTTGTGATATTTTTTATTATTAAAAAAATAATTTACAACAATTTAAACTAAAATATAAACCAATAAACCAAAAACGAAATGAAAAAAAAATACAACCAGAAAGTAATATTCAAGTAGAATATAATAGAGATTACATATATATATATATATATATATATATATATATATATATATATATATAATTTGATATTTCAATCATAACATATAATAATTTGTAAGTATTTGTAAAAAACTAGGAATAGGAGAAAGATAAAGCTATCATATATTAAATGGAACAACAATTAATTTAAAAAGTTACAATTCTTAGGATAATGAAAATAAGATTTTTAAAAAAAAAAATACAAATATCTAAAAGTTTTTTAATCAACTCTTGGTGTTAAATTATAAATTCATGTTATCTATTAAAAGTCGGTATATGTTGTTATTTTTACTTAAAGTATAATATAACTAATATATATATATATATATATATTTGTATTTAAAACTTGAGACTATGTTTGTGAAACAATCCCACCCGTTTTTATTTATATATCCTAATATCTAGTGATTCTATACTCACTAGCAACTTAGCCTCAATCAAACAACAGCGGATAACATAAAACAATTCCAATAATCCAATAACCATTAACGAATAAACCAATAACATAATTCCAACATCTTAAACATGTCATAAAGCAAATCACAAGAACAACAACATAGCATCCGTTCTAGACAACTAAGTTCCTGAAACAACTCAACCCGTTTTTTTATAACTATATAATTAAATACTCCATAATATTTAATTACAACTCAAACCGTAAACCTAAAAGTAGAAAAATGTTAAGATAGAAATCATTTTCAGCAAAATAAACTAGAAAGCAATAAGTACTAAGTAGTACTGCCAATTTTTTTCCTACTCTTTTGATTCATTAACTATTTTGAATAACGGACGATAAAATATAATTTGATGATGTTTTCATTTTCTCAATAGTTGATTTGTTACCTTTATTATAACTGATAACTAGATTAGGACCCGCGGTATACCGCGTGACAAATTATTTATAACTAAAATATTTAAATTATAAATTGTATTTGTTGGTTAAATATGTTATAATTGTATAATAATTGTTAATTTTATGGTTTAAAGTTTAAACCATATAATACTGCAATATAATTTATTTTTTACATAATATTTATTAATCAATTTAATTAGATATGTGTAATCTCGGATACTGATAGTGTTAACAAAATAATAAAATGATATTTTACCCGTTTAACACCAAATTAATGATAATTTAAATTCATATAAATATCGACAAAACCTGTCCCGCTATATAACTCCGTCCCGAGATATTTTAACTCGCACTATATAATTTTAATTTTTAATATTTATTGTTTTGTATTATAAATATTAGATTGAGTTAATATATTATTTATTAGGTTGTAACAATTTACATTTTATAAGATTGACGCTTCTTATAAATTTTAAATATTTATAATACTTGGAATTCTTAAAATGGTTGAGTATTTCTCATATGTGAAGTTTCGTAAAAGTTTAAGTATATTATTAATATTTTAAAGATCTTCCAACTTTTTTAAAAAGTTCAAATATTTATAATATTAAAACTTCTTATAAAGTTTAAATATTTATAATATTTGAAACTTCATAAACATTTAAATATTATTAATATTTTAACATTTTATAAATTTTAACTTTCTAAAAAATATAAATATTGATATTTTTTATAAAATATAAATATTTATAATATTTAACTTTTTAAGAGTTTTAAATATTTATAATATTTAACTTTTTAAAAAATCTTTAAAATAAAGAACCAGAATAAACCAAATAATTTTTTTTTAAAGTTTGAAAGCCTGATAAATCAAGCTTTCTACTCAATTGTATTATGAATCATTTTGGTCTCTTTTATAGTATGACTCTGAACTATTGACCAATTTTTTTAGGTGATGTGAGATATTATATCCGTATTTTTTATTCATCTATTGAGTAATATATGTCTGTTTTTAGAAATTTGTATTACATCATATGCAGTAAAAATCACAATTTTTATTAACTAAATGCATTACAGAATAATTCAAGATAATTTAAATATAAATTCAAATAAAAATGAAAGGAAATCATAGATTTATGTTTGAATGAGGTAGAAAGATTTCCTTATTTTTTTAAATCTTACCTATGATTAATTTTGAAATTTTTGGTAACTAATATTAAAATCAATGCATTAAATGTAAAAACTTTCCAAAAAGTATTTTTGAGCAAAAACTGCTGCAAAAATACTAGTATAGATTGATGATAGCCTGCTTGCTTAAAGATACCTTCATTATTACATCTATATACATAGATATATGATTCAACTTTACACCCTTAAATATAACCATCCCTTGGTTTTTAGTCATCCAAACAAAAATAATAATAATAATAACAATGAAAATATATACGCCTAAAGTCTTTTCAACTACTATTTAACATAACATAAGCAAGAGCTTTCTTATAGAACAAATCACCAAACTCAAAAAGAAGGCGAAAGTAATAAGAGCAAACAGATTTGTCGTCTCTCAATCTTCAGAATTACACGAAGAAAAGAAGAGAAAAAATGGTTCTAAGAAGCTCAATCTCCAACACAAGAAAGTTCTTCCAAAAAACTATTGACAACTTCAAGTCATTTTTCTCCAACGATGGTACTTATCACAAACTACCCAAAACACCTAACATCAATACACATCATCATCCAAAGTCCAACATCATCTCACCAACATCATCCACACACAAACAGTTTCAACCGAAACTCAAAGACTATGTGACTACAAACAGAGCTTTGACTCTACGACCGAGAAGAGGAGGCAGAGACGAGGCACTACTTTCCCAACCAAAGGTGAATCTTGTTCGTCGAAAGCTAAAGGAGATGGAGAAGATGATGAATAATGATATAATAAGCGATGAGCATTATATCTCGGATGTAAGAGAGTTTTTGCATTGCTACTCTTGCCTTCGTTACACTGCTTACCGCGACGTGGTTGAGCATTTTTTCATGGAGGTATACTCTGATTTCTTTAGCCCTCATCATCATCTCGAGCACACCCGAGAGGCTGTACAAAGAAGGCATCCAACGGTGGTTCGAGTTGGATCGTACGGTGGCCATCAAAACTGATCAGTGATTGATATGATTAGATTATATAATTAGTTTCATTTTTTTACTCTTTCTTTTTCTTCATATTTTTGTCAACCTTGTGAATCGTGATTGTATGTGGCTGTTGTGCGGCTGATGAAGCCTTTTTTTTTTTTTTTTTTTATTTTTTTTTTTAAATAGAATTTTGTAGTTTTTAATGTTTCTGAAGGTTACAAATAACACTTGATAAAACGTTTTATTTTCTTTGTCTTATTTGTTGGGTTATTATGTACCACTTTTCCTGGTAATTCTAAACTCAACTGGTTTCATTCAATGATCAGGCTAATCAAATAAACTGGAAACAATCAAATGAAAAAAAAAAGCCGTTGAGAAAATGTCATTAATGGATTTTAGTCCATCTATACGTCGTCAAAATTTAGATTGGACAAACTAAATCTTGAAAAATATTATCAAACTAGGATTTATCCTGTACAGCACAGGTCAATTATTTTTTTTTTTTAATTTTGAAATAAAATTTTGTATTATAGAGAAATCAAATTTTTTTTTTGAGTTTGAATATAAATGTAAATCCAAATTTATTTTAAATGTCATCAACAAAGTTATACGGTAGGACATGTTGGATCGATATTTACATAAATTTAAATATATTTTTATCTTGTGTCACACCACAAAAAATGATTTCATCCTCTAATATATTATTATTTTTATTTAATAACAAATACTATTATTTATTTAAAGACATATATATATATATATATATATATATATACTAGATGAGGATCTGCCCAATGTGCGGGATTAAAGTTTTATTAATAAATTTAATTTTTTAAAAATATATTTAAATTTATTGTACATTATTTATAAATTTTCTTTTTTGCTATAATACACTGATTTATATCCATATAAAAATCTTTTATGTATGTTACCATTAAAAGTAAAATTTTTTACACCAAGGTATATTGTATATTACAAATATATTATTTACCACCACCTAGAAAATGTCTATATGAACAAATTAAGCCAATTATTAGATGTCTCTTTATTTTCACTTTTGCATAGTTTATTTAACAACTAAAATTGTTGGCTCAAAAAATATTTTAAATTAAAATAAATTATATCACATTAGTGTATGACTAACCATGGAGATAATCTCAGTTCTGCCTTCCTCCCTTATGGAGAGAACCTTGTGTCCAATCTCCTCCACCATGGAAAGAACTTTCGTTCCGCCTTCCTCCTTTGGGGAGATAACCTTGCTTCCAACCTCCCCCACCTTCCACCTTTGGGGAGATAACCTTGCGTCCAACCTCCTCCACCATAGATAAAACCTCGGCTCTGCCCTCCTCCTGTGTGGAGATAACATGTTTACGTCTTTTAGCTATCTTAAAGTGGCTTGCTCTTGCAACCATTGAAACTAAAGACCCTTTTCCAACGTCACAAAATATTTTAATAGTAACTAATATTAAATTTTCCAGCTTATTCATTGAAATTTCTTTGTCTCCAAGCTCCTATAGATCCATCAACAACGATTTATGTTTTTTTAATCAATCTATGTTTACTCTAAGTTTGTGTTTGATTAGCCTATTTTATCCAACCATTAGGTTGATGACCTTCTCCTCTTTATCTCCTTTTAAAAGTGAACGAATCATAACAATTATGTTTGCACAAAAAAAAGTCTATGACCAACCAGTGAAGGTTAAGAAATTAGAAGAAAATTAATTTGACATATTTAAAGAAATAATAGAAAATTATAAGCACGTTAATATATGAATCTCAAATAATTTAAAGATAAAAATATAAATTAAATAAAACAATCTAAAACTACTACAATAATTAGAAAAAAGAAGATGCAAATATTAATCTTCCATTTTTTTATGGGTCACCATATTAATCTTACTTATTCCAAACTGAAAAAGGAGAAAATAGGCTAATCAAACACAAACAAGGAAAATAAGAATAATTGCATTCCCATTTAAAAAGTTTCACCAGTAGAACAAAGTTGAAAGCAATATTTTTAAATAAATTATTTTGTTATATGAATAATATGAGACGATCTATGTTTATATAGAGTGAGTATTTTACATTTTTTATAATTAATAATTTTCTGTATATTTTCCTTAATTTCTTTTCTTTTTTTTTTTGTAGAATTTATAACTTAAAATTAAAATAAGTAAATTTTTTTTATAATTTCGAATTTTATGAATTATATATATAATCTCCTTATAATTATTTTAAAAACTGTTTAATTTTTGTAATTTTTTGATAATTATCTTTCTATATTATTAATATAGTTTTAAATTTTTTTTTTTTTTTGTTTTTTGTCTTAATCTGAAATCTCCTATTAAATATTAACTTTTATACATGTCAAAATCTCAGTTTAGTAACTTGACATGTGTCAAAATCATGGTAATGTCTATCTTTCAAAACCTAAATTTATCTAATAAGATATATAATCTAATATATTAAAGGAGAAGTCGAGAGAGCTCACAGCCAATCTCACAAAAATTGACCTCTCTTGCCCTTAATGAAAATTGCCATTAAAAATATTTCGGAGAAGCTTTTCCTCTCTATTTAGGTTGCTGAAACGCACAACATTCATCCTCAGACTTAAGATTACTAATTTGCCATTAATGAGATTCAAAACTGTGCATTTTTACCCTTTTCTAAGTTTTAATAAAAAAAGAATTAAAAACGAAAAAAAAAAAACGAAATTTGTTTTACAAAATCGGAAATCTAATATATTTACACAATATCTCTTTTTTTTTTTTAAATGGAAGATAAATATTAGAATATATTACGAATATTTGTTTAAAGAAAATTTCTATTTTTTAAAATATTAAAATGATAAAGATAATTATGACGATTTTCCTTCTAAGCTATATATATAGAGGCTCAACCAAAACAGTAGAAGTTGGATTCATTAAGATAAACATATATTTTGAGAGTATAATTTTTTTTTTTTGTATTATTTTGGTTCTATTGAATCACCTTTACTATTGCATGATTTTGATTTTTTTTTTTCATGTTGATATACTATCCATATGCTTTGGTGCTTTGCATGATTAATTTTTATGCTGCTATAATTTTTAATTATTGTGTTGAATCATATCAAAAGTTTAACCCATTTCATACTGTTTGGTTGTGTTTTTAGGTGTACCTGCCATGGACCATGAATGTTTTTTTTGTATATCAAAAATAAGATTGGACGAACAAGTTGATGAAGCAAGCAAAAACATCAAATCGGTAAAGTATTTTTAATAGTTGTATTTATTTGTTTTTTTTATAGTGGTGATTGTTATTCAATTTTATTCTCTTGGTTAAACATGATCATATTTTTATTCCATGATTTTTTATTCTACAAGCAAATGAGCAAAGACAACTTTGACAATTTTATATTATCATCGGTTTATAATTTTTATGCTTTTTTTTAGTGGTTGTTTGGAAAGCAAGATCAAGCAATCATAGACTTTGTCTATGGATTCTCCATCTTTAAAAAATATAGGTTGTATTATTTATAATATTTTGTTTTGTAGTTTAGTACTTTGAAATAAAATTTTATATGTAACCTAATACATATTTTTTTTTTGTTTCAGTTGAATTCATGGATGATCATTGATCAAAAATTGTGGATCTACAAAATTGAATATAATGAAATTGAGGTATTAATTTTTGCTAACCCGAATTCTTAATTTTAAAAAATAATATTGTTGCTAATATTTTTTGTAATGATTATAGTTGCACAAAAATTATGGTGGATTCTATTCAAAAAAAATTATGATAATTTTCTACAGACTTTGATTTCTTTCTATTTACAAATAAATTAAATATTTTTTATGACTAATATTTAAATAAATATTTGTGACTAATATTTCTTCATAAATATTTATGACTAATATTCTTTCTTCCTCTTAAATTGATAGAAAGAAGAAGGAAGAAATATTAATTGGATTCGGGACTTTACACCAGTATGGTGTCGGTCGACACCAGATTGTCAGTGTCAATCGACACCATCTGGTGTCGGCCGACACCTTCTTTCAGCTACGACGGATGTTGCATGCCTTGTATATTGCCTGGTTTGTTTTATTGATTGTTGATTGTGGCATGTAGAGATCTTATTGCTTGTGTGTATAGCCCAGTAGATGGGAGGATTGCCTCACTGAGTGTTTATCAAATACTCATGCATCTCAATATGTGTTTGTGGTGCAGGTAAAGGCAAACTGTGATCATGGAATCAAGGCAATGAAGAGGAGGATGTTCTAGGGACTCGGTTTGATGTTGTCGGGCATTGCTAGGTTGCTAGAGTTGGGTCATTAGAACATTACTAGGTTGTTGGTTCTATGCTTCCGGTTATTTGATTATTGGATATTGTTGATGTTATATTTATTGGTTATATTATTAGATATCTATTAGATATTGAGATTGGTTATTCCACTGATGATTGTGATTGTGGTTAGGTAGCTAGTGGGTATGGGACCACTAGTTCTAGTTTATTTACTATATTATATTTATTATTTATTATTTTTTTTTGAAAAAAGGTCGGTCCTTTCATTTTGGTATCAGAGCCTTTACGGTTCTAGGTTTGGGTTCACTAGGTTTCTGTTGTGATGTTTGGGATTGCATGTCTTGATTGATTATGTAAGTTAGTCAATTGTGTGTGGTATGGAGTCTTAGAACATCCTCTTCGAGCCTTCAATGAGATTCCACGGTGAGTTATTGTTATGTTTCTTTGTGTGGTTTTGGTTTGTTTCTATTGCTTGTTAGCCTCTGTTCCTGGAAGTGCAGTGGTTAAAGGTGCTTTGAGTTGTTTGTCGTGGTCATGGTCGAGTGGGTCCCGAGGCCAGCGAGTGTGCGGTCCAGAGTTCCACATGGAGGTACGTCAGAGGGTTGCAAGCGTATACGGAGGGACTAGAGGGGGGTCTGCCGGTGAGCGTGCCGAGGGTGCTGGGAACCCAGGTGTGGGGTTTGCAGCCGGTGGAGCACAGGGTCGAGATGATCGCTTGGCGGATCTGTTGGCATGCTGTTGGAGCGGTTACCGAGTGGGGTACTAGTGTAGGCTCCAGTTGTGACGCATGTGGCGGGGTACAGCCGAGGGCTGCGGATGTTGAGGACTTTCCACCTTATGTTAAGAGGATGGAGCGGTTGTAGATGACTGGTATGAGATTATTCTCAAGAGGTATTGGGCCTAGAGAGGTATAGGTGGACATTTGCAGTTAGAGCAGATATTTCTCTATTTGGGGGTTAATCCAGTTGGATATTAGAAGTTGAGTGGGTAGGTGTAACATTGCAATGTTATACTCGGACCACAGGATGTACTTTGTGCCGAGAGATGTTTATAGTCATTAAAGATTGTTGCTCTTGAGGGGATGGTGATTCCCCTGAATACTGATAGCTCGAGGGGCTGAGGGCTCCAAGAGTGGCAGAGGGGATGATGTTCCCCTGAGGGGATGAGTAGTTCCCCTGATACCGAGATCTTGAGGTTTCTGGTCCAAGAGTGAGACGGTATAACTCGAATATGCTGGTCTGATAGTGAGATCGGTAAGGCACGAAGGTTGCAACCTAAGAGTGGAAGAGTTGGGAGCAAGCAATGTATAGAACATGAGTATAAACATAACGACGGAGTGTAGACCTCGAGAGTGATGGTGGTTTAATCTTGGATTTTAGGATTATGTTGGCCGTTGGTCCAGGGTTTTATGACCGGTGCGGTCAAGAATGTGTGGCTGATGTGCCGGGATTGGGTGGCCGGTAGTGCTGGAGTCCCGGAAAGGAGAGCTGCAGCAGATATGAGCCAGCAAGGGGCATGGTTGCCAGATACATAAGATTCACGAGAAGCCTTCATGGCATGGTAAACTAATCGTTGCAACGATGTTGGATGAAGTTCATTGGAGATGGACAGGGTTGTTAGATTCAAGGTTTTGGTAAGCTTGTTGGAGGGAATAAGTCAAGTGGTTTGAGTTAGCGGCCTGCAAAGCATTTGATGCGGTGAATCAAAAATGCGAACGTATGGTACTTGTTTGTTTTATTACGCTCGTATTGATGATTTGCTGTGGAAAATTGCCAAGCGGAAAGCTATTTCTGGAATAAGCTATCTTGTGGAAGTTTTCCTAACTAGCAAGTTACTAGAGGTTCTTCTACGAACAAGAGGGTTGATATACAAGTGGCAGTGAGTTGATGTCGGCATACTTGAGTATTTGTTTAGTTGAGCTGAGGAAATAACTAGAGGATTTATGGAGCAAGGGATTCATACGTTCTAGTGTATCACCGTAGAGAGTACCGGTGTTATTTGTTAAGAAGAAGGATGGGAGTTTCCGCTTGTGTATGACTAACAGGGTTTGAACCGGATCACTGTCAAGAAAAAGTACCCTCTTCCCAGGATTGATGAGTTGTTGGATCAGCTGAGATGTGCTACTTGGGCCTCCAAGGTAGATCTGGCGTCGGGTTATCATCAGATACCGATAGATGAAGAATATGTGAGGAAGACGGCTTTCAGGACGAGGTATGGGCATTATGAGTTGTGGTGATGTCTTTCGGGTTAACTAACACGCCAACAGCATTTATGAGGTTGATGAACAGCGTATTTCAGGAGTTTCTGGACGTGTCTGTCATCATTTTAATCGACGATATTCTGGTATTTTCTAAGAGTCCTACAGAGCATGCAGTGCATTTGAGGGCAGTTCTGGAGAAGCTGCAGGAGTAGAAGTTGTTTGCTAAATTGAGCAAGTGTAGTTTCTGGCAGCGTGAGATGGGTTTCTGGGTCACATTGTTTCTGCAGAGGGGGTTTCTGTAGATCCGGAGAAGATTCAGGCTATCAGGGATTGGCCTAGACTACAGAATGCCACGGAGATCAGGAGTTTCCTTTGTTTGGCAGGTTACTACAGGAGCAGGAGATGAAGTCTCTAGTAGGAGAGATCAGTGCGTTGAGCTTGTGTGCGGTTTCTCGAGAACCATTGGGTTTGGAGGCTGCTGATAGAGCGGATCTTCTGAGCAGGGTGCGTTGGGCTCATGAGAAGGATTTGGGACTGGTGAATGCTTCTAAGGATGTTGATTCGGAGTATCAGGTCTCAGCTAATGGTTTGTTCTTGGGCACGGTCAGATTTGTGTGCCCAAGGATGAGGATTTAAGATAGGAGATCTTGAGAGAGGCTCATGCGAGCATGTTTTCTATTCATCCAGGAGCGACTAAGATGTACCGTGATCTCAAGAGGTACTATCATTGAGTCGGAATGAAGAAGGTTATATCTAGTTGGGTCACGAGGTGCGACGTGTGTCGACTAGTGAAAGCTGAGCATCAGGTTCCGGGCTGGTTACTGAAGAGTCTACCCATTCCTGAGTGGAAGTGGGATATGATCACTATGGACTTTGTGGTAGGATTGCTAGTGTCTCGGACCTTTGATGCTATTTGGGTCATTGTGGACCGGTTGACTAAGTCAGCACATTTTCTGGCCATTAAGAAGACTGATGGAGCAGTGGTCTTGGCTAAGAAGTATGTGAGAGAGATATTCAGATTGTATGGGGTGCCAGCGAGAATTGTGTTGGATAGAGATTCTAAGTTTACTTCGGTGTTCTGGAAGGCATTTCAGGCAGAGCTGGGCACTAAGGTGCATATGAGTACATCTTGTCATCCCCAGAAAGATGGACAGTCAGAGAGGACGATCCAGACACTGGAGGATTTGCTGAGGATGTGTGTGTTGGATTGGGGTGGCCATTGGACAGATCACCTGAACCTAGTAGAGTTTGCTTACAACAACAGTTATCAGGCGAGTATTAAGATGGCTCCTTATGAGGCTTTGTATGGGAGACCATGTCATACGCCGTTATGCTGGCCTCAGGTGGGGAAGAGGATCATGTTTGGTGCTAGTTTTGTTCAGGAGACCTCAGAGAAGATTCGGGTTCTCAAGCTGAACATGAAGGAGGCTTAGGATAGGAAGAAGAGTTATGCTGATAGAAGGAGGAGAGATCTTGAGTTTCAGGTAGGAGACAAGGTGTATCTCAAGATGGCCATGTTGCGGGGTCCGAACAGGTCATTGTCAGAGACTAAGTTGAGTCCGAGGTACATGGGTCCGTTCAGAGTGATTGAGCGAGTGGAACCGGTAGCATATAGGCTAGAGTTGCCTGAGGTTATGCGTGCGTTCCACAAGGTGTTCCACATTTCTATGTTGCGGAAGTGTCTCCGTGAGGGGGAGCAGGTGTTGGCTAAGATTCCTGAGGATCTTCAGCCTAACATGACATTGGAGGCGAGACCAGTGAGGGTTCTCGAGAGGAGGATCAAAGAACTTCGAAAGAAGAAGATTCCTTTGATGAGAGTCCTATGGGACTGTGATGGTGTTGAGGAGCAGACTTGGGAGCCTGAGGCAAAGATGAAGGCAAGGTTTAAGAAGTGGTATGGGAAACAAGCCGCGACTTGAACTTGTCTAGCTTGGTCCCATCTGTAATCCATGACTGGAGCGGGAATGGAGTATTCCAGCCCATCTCTGTTGTTTACTCGGTTGCTTGGGGTGGTTGGTTGTGCGACTTAGTAACAAGATGAGGTGGTGCTCGGGCTACAAAGTTTCTGTGAGGCGGGGTTTTTGGAGGAAAGTTTCCTGAAATAGAAGTTTCCAAGTGGAAAGTGCTAAATACGGAAAGTTTTACGGGGGTTAGAAATTGTCCATTTTAGCGGTGGAGAGCCTTGGAGGGGCTTGTGTGGCCTTAGTGGCAGACTTTTGAGTCAGTGTGCCGTGTGTGGCGGTCTTTTTAGACATTGTGTGGCCTTTGTGGTGGGCTGTTTAGCCGTGTGTGGCTTTTGTGGCGGGCTGTTTAGCCATTGTGTGACCTTTGTGGCGGGCTGTTTAGCCACTTCTGTGGCCTTTGTGGCGGGCTGTTTAACCAGAGTGTTTAGGCGGTCCTTCGGGACAGATGGTTTTTGTGACGGTCCTTCGGGACGAGTGGCCTTGGTGGTGGTCCTGTTTAGGATATTTGTTTGGCCTTGGTGGCTGTCCTGTTTAGGACATTTGTTTGGCCTTGGTGGCCGTCCTGTTTAGGACATTTGTTTGGCCTTGGTGGCGGTCCTGTTTAGGACATTTGTTTGGCTTTGGTGGTGGTCCTGTTTAGGACATTTGTTTGGCCTTTGTGGCGGCCCTTGTGGCATTTATATGATCCTTTTGTGGTCATGAGGTATTCCAGTAAGGGGATATGTGGTTGGTAGGACATTGAGATGTTTTACGCGAGCCACGGGAAGGAAACCTGGATAGGGATAGGACTCAGACGTGTTCAGAATTGTTTGCTCGCGACTCTTGGAGGACTTAGGTTCTCCTAGTACTGCCATATTCTGAGGCTTTGTGGCTTGGAAATATGGTTGGTATATCGACTTCGGATGACGATCCGGGGGCGCGCTGTAGGGTGGCAACCCGAGAGACGAGTTGGATTTTTCCTTATATATTATGGCATGCGGGTTTAGGCCCGATGAGGAGCCAATATTATGGCATGCAGACTTAGGTCTGATGAGGAGCCAATAAAAACTCAAGGGTTAGGCCTATGAGAAAAGGAAAGTCCAAAAGTCAAGAGCAAATGACGCTTGGAGCGTGAGCCTATCGCCTAGAGGTGACCTTCTGTAGATCGGTCGGAGGAGTGCAGGCCATGGAGACGGTTGCACGGGAGTCCTTGGCTGATGGTTGTTCTAGATTCGAGGACGAATCTAGATTGGTGGGGGAGAATTGTAACATCCGCAAACCAAAAATTGGTTTTTGGGGATGAGTGTCGATTGACACCAAGGGGGTGTCGGTCGACACCACTAAATTCTGGTTCGACCAGATTGAGTTTTTAATTGTTTTGGTTTGGTTTGGTTTTAGGAAACCATTGAACCAGGTTATTTAAGCGGGTTTCAACACAAGAAGGGTTTTGGAAGTTAATTTTGTCACCGCTTTGTTGTTTTTGAGAGAAAGGAGAGAAAAGCATTGTTCTTGAGATTTTGAGAGAGATTGGTGAGATTCCTGGCTTTTCTTGAGAGTTTTGGAGCTAGGAAGGATCTAGAAGCTTGCTAGGAGGGTTGGATTCGTTGCTATTTGTCTTAATCTTCCTGCAAAGAGGTGAGTGCATGACCATGGCTTATCTAAGCTAAGATCTCTAGTTTCTCTGTGATTTGGTGCTTATATGGTTGTTTCTTTGAGTTCTTTATGGTATTTCATCTTCTGGGAATGCATGGAGCGGATTGGAGAAGATTGGAGGCGAGATTCAGAGTTTTTGATCGAAGGAAATCGATGCTTGGCATCGGTGTCGGTCGACACCAGTTGGGGTGTCGGTTAACACCAACGCGAGGACGGCTCGAGACTTTGGCGAGTGTCGATCGACACTATGTGGAGGTATTGGTCGACACAAACTAGGGTTTTTGGGAGTGACGGGCATGGTGTCGGTCGACACCAGTATGGTATTGGTCGACACCAGATTGTCAGTGTCGATCTACACCATCTGGTGTCGGTCGACACCTTCTTTCAGCTACGACGGATGTTGCATGCCTTGTATATTGCCTGGTTTGTTTTATTGATTGTTGATTGTGGCATGTAGAGATCTTATTGCTTGTGTGTATAGCCCAGTAGATGGCAGGATTGCCTCACTGAGTGTTTATCAAAAACTCATGCATCTCAATATGTGTTTGTGGTGCAGGTAAAGGCAAAGTGTGATCGTAGAATCAAGGCAATGAAGAGGAGGATGTTCTAGGGACTCGGTTTAATGTTGTCTGGCATTGCTAGGTTGCTAGAGTTGGGTCATTAGAACATTACTAGGTTGCTGGTTCTATGCTTCCGGTTATTTGATTATTGGATATTGTTGATGTTATATTTATTGGTTATATTATTGGATATCTATTGGATATTGAGATTGGTTATTCCGCTGATGATTCTGATTGTGGTTAGGTGGCTAGTGGGTATGGGACCACTAGTTGTTGTTTATTTACTATATTATATTTATTATTATTTTTTATTTTTTTAAAAGGTCGGTCCTTTCAGAAACAAGCTCATCCATTAGATTAAAGTTGACCTCCAAAAGTAGGTTTGTTATCGGATCAAAATATTGCAATTTTATATATAAAAAAGGTGCAAAACAAAAAGGTGTGAAACCTAACGGGTGCCAACATGGAAAACTGGGAGTGCGTCGCTGAAACACAATTGTTGGATCAAAACTTTGCAACTTTTGAGATCATTAACAAAGGGTGACATCATTAATAATATAATACTCAAAGAACAAAAACTTTTTTCAAAGTTCATAAAAATTGGTATATATATAAAAACAAAGAGATGTGAAAATAAAGAGCTGTGAAACAAAAAAGTGTAAAAATTAAATGATGTGATTTTTAAAAGAAGGGGTAAGACGAAAAAACACGATTATTAAAAAAAACTTGCAACTGTTGGGATCATTAATAATTCTAGACTGTTAGAGGAGATAGTAGAAACAATCTCACTCGTTAGATTAAAGTTGACCCCCAAAAGTGGGTTTGCTATTATATATAGATAATAATAAATATTAAAAATATTTAATAGTCAAACAAAGAGTGAGATACTAAAACGATTAAGACGCAACGTTTAATCGTGACTGTTTGTATTCTTACAAATCCGGAATCCACTTTTCGTTTTCGTTAACAGAGAAAAAACAGGAAAAACCCTAATTGAGAAAATCATGAGATTCAATAAAATTGCTGATCTTCTTCCCGGAAGAACTAATTGGCGTATACACGCCAAGGTCTTACATTCTTGGAGTATCAGCGAGTTCTTTACAAAAAGAGTATTGCTTCTTGTGGATGTAGAGGTTAGTGTCGTTAATTGAACATCATTCTTACTTAAATTTCAATTTTTAACAGTTCTTACATATATATGACTTCTTACACAATTGTTATTAAACTGTGAAGGGTAACACAATCGAAGCTACATTTTTTTATCAAATACACTCGCTAAACTCCAAAAATATATTGACGATGGTGACTGATATGATATTAGAACTTTCAAAGTAATCAATCCAACCCTGAATGAGAGGAATACTCATCATCCTTATCAAATTAAATTCACGGACGATACCACTATGACGCTGGTCCAACAATTGAGTCCAAAGAATTACTTTTGATTCGAGGATTTGGATGAAATATCTCGTGGAAGAATAAATCATCCTATCTCTTTTGGTAAGTGTTTAGTTAATTAATTTAATATTGATATGGTACAATCCGTGAGTATAGTTAATTGTAACTTTGTGTTTGGGAATCTAGAATCTTTATAGGATTTGTTGTAACTTTGTGTATTGGCCCCTCCCTCAGAAAAGTATGAATTAAAATTTTACAAAATGTAGATTTGCAACCCTTTGAAAAACTAAATTCTATCTTTTCCCCAAATTAGATGTCTGTGGGTGTATAGTAGATGTGAAAGATAAAGGAAGATCTGAGAGTGCCATTAAAAGTAATGAAGTTGTTTTCACGTTGTTGAATTGCAAGTAAAAGACATTTACTCTACCTTTTGGCCAGTTACGTTTTAAAATTGTCTCTGTTAAGATTTTTTATTAATTTGATAAACATGTAGGAATGAAACTGTGAAGTGTCGTGTCAAAGATAACTACGCTTCTGAATTCATGTCTAAATGGCAATCAAACAGGTGCCATCTCATATACAAATCCGAACCTGAGTTTTGTTTAATGCGGTTTGTGAAGGTCGGAGAATATGAAGGTAACCAATATATTTTGATATAATCATCATAAGGTAACCAATATATTCACTCTGCAAATGTTTATAGGTGCACCATGTATCGAAAACACATTGGCCTCTTCGAAGATCTTTATAAACCACAGTTCGAAGGACTGGTAAGATTTGATTATGTAAAAATAACTTTATACACTTTATATATTATTATGTATGATGTTAAAATAATTTTGTTTCATACACTTAATATATTTACAGGTCTGAGTTTGCTGGACGCTATTACATAAACCATGTAATGGAGCATCAAAGTGAGAGCTCAGAGACTCAGTCATAAAGAATGGACTCAGAAATGAAGATACGGTGGCTTAATGAACCTTTTGTATATGCAAACTTTAGTATAATTTTGAATGTTTGTAGTACCAAATATAATGGTCTAAACGAAAGTATATTTATGGGTTGCTTAAAATATTATTTTAATAGTCTAAACAAAATTACATATTATATTGGACGGTCAATTTGGGCTTAAACTTTATAAATGGACTTTAAAATTTCAATTTATATTTTGCATATGTAGAGTAATACTATAAATATTTTATTAACTATTTATTTTATTATTTTAAAAATGAAAAATAAATTTAATACGAAACTTACAAAAAAATAATTTATGTCTGAGCATACGAATTACTATAAAAACTTAAAAAATTAAACAGGTTTTTAAAATATAATAAAATTTTTGATTCAACATTTTAAAGAATTAAATTATTATTTTTTTCTTTTTTCTATTCAGTTCTTGCCCGCACAAGCGTGCGGGTAACTCTCCTAGTAATATATAAGATAATATCAATTCCATTACTAAAGTAAGTACAGGGATTTATCATGGAAAAAAGTATGTACCTTTCCAACAATATAGTTAGAGTAACTGTGAATGGGGCTCCACATCTGTTATGTGGTATTGAGTCTTGACCAAGACAATCAAAAATTAAGATATTTGGTGGAACTACTAACAGAAGTTGTACAAAACCACAAGAAAAAGCGGATCATGATTTGGATTTACGGTTTAAAAGTTACCGCCAATTTCCCAGAACCTATCTGAAATGAGAGAACAGTGGTATAATATTATTAGAGCTAATGTGTATTTGAGCAAAAGAAACACAAAATTAAACCATAGATAGTTTGGCTTACACTGAAGGTAATATATGAAATTGACTAAATTATAAAATGAATTTCAATTGTTCTTCGAAAGACCACTAAAATAAAAGAATTGTCTCCAATTTCAATCTAGTTGTGGAGGCTTATACTTTGCCATTCGGTCAATGAAAACAGGATCACATGCTGCGTCCCATAGATCAACTGCAATCCTCTTACGCGCAGACCCAAAAAATGACACTCTATGTATGTTATCATCGTTGAATGTATCAATGGGCAGACCCAAAAAATGACACTCTATGTATTTCAGTGCATACACCCCACAATCACAGTGTGATTTGTCGAGTCCAGGCCGCACATACACATGAACGAGTTCATATGGGTATAGTAGGAGTACGAACATCCGTTTTTTTCAATATTTTGGATATAGTCAATTATATCTGTATAGGAAAAAACACATCATTTTAAATATATATTTATAAAATTTAAAAACACATTGTTTTATCGGTATTTATAAAAGTTCAAGTCTCCATATGATCCAAGTCCCTCAGCGAATACTTAGTTGGCATGTGCCTGAAGCTTGGGGAGAAAGTTTCAACTCATTGATCACTTCTGGAACATAATTTCTCCATGTATTAACCAATATTGTTGCCTTCTTTAAGTGACAAGCGTTTTTCAAGATATAAACCACAATATCTCTATCTTGCTGTCTAGCAAAGTATAGTGACCACCTGAAAATCTGTAGACTCGACAACAAGCATTCAGGAACTGAAGTCTGTTGATTCCATCAAACCATAACATTACTCATATCAACTGAATGACCCTAAGACCAACTAGAAGTATTAAACTAAAACGATATAGGGCTTGTTCGTTTGTCTGTCGCTTGCGACAGAAACCAGCGACAGCGACAGAAAGTTGTTCGTTTGGCTGTCGCTAGTTCGGCGACAAGTCGCAGCGACTGTCGCCAGCGATCAGCGACATTAATTTTCAGTCGCTAAAATTTTCAGCGATCAGTCGCTGAAACTAGTCGCTGGATCCAGCGACAGGCAAACGAACAACATAGCGACCAAAAAAAAAAAATTGATAAATAAAATATGATCAAAATTAAAGTTAGTTAAATAAAAATATAACTACATATAGTTATTAAAATTCAACTAAATCTAACAGACAAACGAACAACATATGCTGTCGCTCGAATCTGTCGCTGGTCGCTGTCGCTAGATCCAGCGACAGGCAAACGAACAGGGCCATATGGTTATTAAAAAACAAAAAAGTATTTATCAATTATGAAACGTACATTCATAGCACAGATGTTTAATACTCGTAAGTTAGGAGAACCATTGAGAAACTGGCCAAGGAGGTTACATAAATCCTTTTTGCACAAACATAGGCTTAGATGTTTAAGCTCCGTAAAAACACAACCATCACCATCCAAATCCTGCCCACAATATATATCAAAAGTATTAACAAAGAACTCTATAAATGAGATTGAAGTTTCGCATTTGATAAAAATGAAAAGTAATCACATTACAACGGAAAACTGTGACGGGGATTTCCTCGCAAATGTGCTATGGATTTGCGAGTCATTTGCTACGAAGTCGAGGAACGTTGCAAATCATCCCTCGCAAATTTGCGAGAAATGTGCGATGAATTTGCGAGGAAGAAACTCTCCCTCGCAAATCCCTCGCAAATTTGCGACACATTAGCGAGAAATGTGCGATGAATTTGCGAGGAGGAAACTCTCTCTGTCGCAAATCCCTCGCAAATTTGCGACATATTAGCGAGTAATATTATCCGTAGCAAATTTGAGAGGAAGAGGCGAACGATTTGTGAGGGCATTATGGGTTTAGGGTTTAGGACCAATTGGTGGCAACTTGGTGGCAAATTCTCCTGTGGGAAGGTTGTTAAAGGGTGAGGACCAGGGTTCGAGGAACGCCTGGCGCACCAATAACCTACTGGTGGATTGGGATATCCACAGTGACGGGTTAGGGTCAATGCCCTAAGGGGCCAGCTTGGGTTCCGCTGGGACGGCTAGCGGGGGGCTAGCAGGGTCCACGGACGGTCCGTTGGGGCAGCTATCAGGGGGCTAGTGGAGTCCGCGGGACGGGTTGTCATATAAAAAATAACTGAAACGACCCGACCTGTTATTTTTTTTAATAATTAATAAATATAATATAATAAATAAACTACAATTAGTGGTCCCATATCCACTACCCGCCTAACTACAATCACAATCAACAGAAGATTAACAATACCAATATCCAATAAATATAAATAAACAATATTCGTAAAATAACCAATGTCCAAATAACCAATCATCAGAAAACATGGAACCAACAACCTAGCAATGTTTCTAATGACTCAACTCTAGGAATCTAGCAATGCCAGACAACATCCAACCGAGTCCACGATCACACTTTGCCTTTACCTGCACCACAAACACAAATTGAGATGCATGAGTATTTTATAAACACTCAGTGAGGCAATCCTCCCATCTACTGGGCTATACACACAAACAACAGTGATTCCAATGTTCTAAACAATCAACAAACAAAGCATACAAACCAGGAAAACGAACACTGACTCGCTGGAAGGGAGGTGTCGACCGACACCAGCCAAGTGTTGACCGACACTGGCTCAACGGTGTCGACCGACACTACCCCACAGTGTCGATCGATGCTTGCTTCACTGGTGTCGATCGACACTCCCTCTGCTTCATAACAAGAGTCGAATCTCGCTTCATAACTCCACCAAATCGCCCAATACTCAAAACCCAAGTCATATTTGTCCATAGGAACCTGTAGCAATCAATCCCAACAAGAAAAACACACAAACCTAGCAACAACAAGAAGGAAAATGGAATCAAAGGCTTAGATAAGCCATGGTCATGCACTCACCTCTTTGCAGGAAGTTTCTGACCAACAATGGACGAATCTACACTCCCAGCAAGCTTCCCACACGTTCCTAGCATTCAATACTCACTCCCACAGCAAGATCTCTCCCACAAAGCTTTGAAATTTCATAAACTCTCTCTAGAACCTCAAGAACAAACTCTCACTTTGTTTTTCTCTCAAAGCGGCGAGACAAACACAACTAACACGACCCTAGGTCGTTTTCTCCCTTTTAAGACTCGGTTCAATGGTTTCCTTAAACCAAACCGGTCCAAATCGACGATTATAGCAATCTCGTCGAAACAGAAAACAATGGTGTCGACCGACACCACCTTGGTGTCGATCGACACCCATCCAAAAAACCAATTTATTGGCTCCTCATCAGACCTAAGTCTGCATGTCATAATGTTGGCTCCTCATCGGGCCTAAACCCGCATGCCCTAATATATAAGGAAAAATCCAATACTCGTCTCTCGGGTTGCCACCCTACAGTGCGCCCCCGGATAGTCATCTGAAATCGATATACCAACCATACTCCCAAGCCACAAAGTCTCTAAATATGGCAGTACTAGGAGAACCTAAGTCCCCCAAGAGTCGCGAGCAAACAATTCTGAACACGTCTGAGTCCTATCCCTATCCTGGTTTCCTTCCTGTGGCTCGCGTAAAACATCTCAATGCCCTACCAACCACATATCCCCTCACTGGAATACCTCATGACCACACAAAGATCATATACATGCCACAAGGCCAAACAAATATCCTAAACAGGACCGCCACAAAGGCCAAACAATCTGTCCTAAACAGGACCATCACAAAGACCAAACAATCTGTCCTAAACATGACTGTCACAAAGACAAAACAATCTGTCCTAAACAGGACCGCCTAAACAGGCACTCTGGCTAAACAGCCCGCCACAAAGGACCATCTGTCCCGAAGGACCATCTGTCCCAAAGGACCATCTGTCTCGAAGGACCATCTGTCCCGTAGGACCATCTGTTCCGAAGGACCATCTATCCCGAAGGACCATCTGTCCCGAAGGACCATCTGTCCCGAAGGACCGCCTAAACAGGCACTCTGGCTAAACAGCCCGCCACAAAGGCCACACATCTAGCTAAACAGCCCGCCAGAAAGGCCACACATCTCGCTAAACAGCCTGCCACAAAGGCCACACAATGTCTAAAAAGACTGCCACACACGGGCACAATGACTCAAAAGTCCGCCACTAAGGCCACACAAGCCCTTCCAAGGCTCTCCACAACTAAAATGGACAAATTCTAACTCAAAAAAAACTTTCCATTTTTAGAACTTTCCATTTTTGGAAATTTTCCCCTTTTAGAAACTTCTATTTCAAGACACTTTCCTTCAAACCACCATAGTCCCAAAGGACTCTCATCAAAGGAATCATCTTCTTCTGAAGTTCCTTGATCCTCCTCCCGAGAACCCTCACTGGTCTCGCCTCCGAAGTCATGTTAGGCTGAAGATCTTCAGGAATCTTAGCCAACAACTAATCATCCTCACGAAGACACTTCCGCAACATAGAAATATGAAACACCTTGTGGAACGCATGCATAACCTCAGGCAATTCCAGCCTATATGCTACCGGTCCCGCCCGCTCAATCACTCTAAACGGACCCATAAAGCTCAGACTCAACTTAGTCTCTGTCAATGACCTGTTCGGACCCCGCAACATGGCCATCTTGAGGTACACTCAGTCTCCTACCTGAAAGTCAAGATCTCTCCTCCTCCTAACAGCATAACTCCTCTGCCTATCATGAGTCTCTTTCATGTTCAGCTTGAGAACTCGAATCTTCTCTGAGGTCCCCTGAACAAAATCTGCCCCGAACATGCTCCTCACCCCCACCTGAGTCCATAATAACGGTGTACGGCATGGTCTCCCATACAAAGCCTCATAAGGAGCCATCTTAATACTCGCCTGATAGTTGTTGTTGTAAGCAAACTCTACCAAGTTCAGGTGATCTGCCCAAAGGCCACCCATATCCAACACACACATCCTCAGCAAATCCTCCAGCATCTAGATCGTCCTCTCTAACTGTCCATCTGTCTGGGGATGATAAGCTGTACTCATATGCACCTTAGTGCCCATCTCTGCCTGAAATGCCTTCCAGAAAACCGAAGTGAACTTAGAATTCCTATCAGAAACGATACTCGCTGGCACCCATGCAATATGACTATCTCTCTCACATTCTTCTTAGCCAAGACCGCTGCTCCATCAGTCTTCTTAATGGCCAGAAAATGTGCTGCCTTAGTCAACCGGTCCATAATGACCCAAATAGCATCAAAAGTCCGAAACACTGGCAATCCTACCACGAAATCCATCGTGATCATATCCCACTTCCACTCAGGAATGGGTAGACTCTTCAGTAACCCGCTTGGAACCTGATGCTCAGCTTTCACTAGCTGGCACACATCGCACCTCGCGACCCAACTAGCTACATCCTTCTTCATGCCGACCCAATGATAGTACCTCTTGAGATCACGGTACATCTTAATCGCTCCTCGATGAATAGAAAACTTGCTCGCATTAGCCTCTCTCAGGATCTCCTGCCAATTCCTCATCCTTGGGCACACAAACCCGACCTTGCACCAAGATAGTTCCATTATCTGAGACCTGATACTCTGAATCAACATCCTTAGAGGCATTCACCAGCCCCAAATCCTTCTCCTATCAACTTAGTCATCGGACGTGCCTTGCTTGCAAAACCCTGCACAACTCTCCTGTAACAACATGCCAACCCAAGAAAGCTTCTGATCTCTATGGCATTCTGCGGCCTAGCCCAATCTTTGATAGCCTGAACCTTCTCCGGATCTACAGAAACTTCCTCAACAGAAACAATGTGACCCAGAAATCTCATCTTCTGCTGCCAGAAACTACACTTGCTCAACTTACCAAACAACTTCTGCTCCCGCAGCTCTCTAGAACTGCCCTCAAATGCACTGCATGCTCCTCTGGACTCTTAGAATAGACGAGGATATCGTCGATGAAGATGATGACAAACACGTCCAGAAACTCCTGAAATACACTGTTCATCAACCTCATAAACGTTATTGGCGCGTTAGTCAACCCAAAAAGGCGTCTCCACGATCTCGTAAACCCACACGTCGTCTTTCTACTTGACAACCACACCGACGCACCCACAGTGAAGTGATGAGATGAATGAATCCCCTGCTCAGTAGATCCTCTAGCTGCGTCTCCAACTCTACTAAACAAATAATCAAGTATGCCAACATCAACTCACCGCCACGTGAATATCAACCCTCTTGTTCGTCCAAGAATCTCCTGTAACTTGCCTTTTAGGGAAACTTCCACAAGATAGCTTATTCCAGAGATGGCTTTTCCACTGGGCAATCCTTCACAGGAAATCATCAATACGAGCGTAATAAAACAAACAAGTACCATACGTTTGCATATTCCGATTCTCCGCGTCAGATGCTTTGCAAGCCGCCAACTCAACCCACTTGACTTGTTTTCCCCCAGCAAGCTTACCAAAACCTTGAACCTTGCAATCCCTGTCCATCTCCAATGAACTTCATCCACTATCGTCGCAACGATTAGTTTATCCTGCCATGAAGGCTTCTCGTAAAATCTTATGTACTTGGCAACCATCCCCTTGCCGGCTCATACCTGCTATAGCTCTCCTTCCCGGGACTTCAGCACCATCGGCCACCCAATCATGGCACATCAGCCACACATTCATGACCGTACCGGTCATAAAAACCCTGGCCCACCGGCCAACACAACTAAAATCCAAGATTAAACCACCATCAATTCTCGAGGTCTACATCCCGTTGTTATGTTTATACTCACGTCCTAGGCATTGCTTGCTCCCAACTCCTCCACCCTTAGGTCGCAACCTTCGAGCCATACCGATCTCACTCTTAGGCCACCGTCTTTGAGTTATACCGTCTCACTCTTGGACCACAATCCTCAAGATCTTGATATCAGGGGAACTACTCATCCCCTCAGGGGAACATCATCCGCTCTGCCACTCTCGGAGCCATCAGCCCCTCGAGCTATCGGTATTCAAGGGAATAACCATCCCCTCAGGAGCAACAATCCTTAACGACTATAAACCTCTCCCAACCAAAAGTACCTCTTGTGGTCCGAGTATAACATTGCAACGTTACGCCTGCCCACTCTACTTCCAATATTCAACTGGATTAACTACCAAGCTGCAAAAATTATCTGCTCCAACTGCATATATCCACCTATCTTCCTATCTAGGCTTGATACCTCTTGAGAATAATCTCATACCGGTCATCTACAACTGCTTATCCTCTTAACATAAGATGGAAACTCCTCAACATCCGCAGCCCTCGGCTGCACCCCGCCACATGCGGTCACATGCGGTACAACTGGAGACTGCACTAGTACCCCTCTCGGTAACCGCTCCAACAGCACGCCAATAGATCCACCAAGCGATCATCTCGACCCTGGTCTCCACCTGCTGCAACCCCATAACTGGGTTCCCAGCACCCCCGACATTCACACCGGCTAACCCTCTCTGGTCCCTCCTGAGACGCTTGCGACCCTATGACATACCTCCTCGTAGAACTCTGGACCACACACTCGCTGGCCTCGGGACGCACCTGACCATGACCACGACCACGTCCCCGTCTCCGACAGAGAACTCAAACACCTTTAACCACTGCACTTCCAAGAACAGAGGCTAACAAGCAATCTTAACATAACACAAAAACACAAAAACACAAACTCACCGTGGAATCACACTATAGGCTCGAAGAGGATGTTCTAGGACTCCATGCCACACACAATTGACTAACTCACATAATCAATCAAGACATGCAATCCCAAACATCACAACAGAAACCTAGTGAACCCAAACCTAGAACCGCAAGGGCTCTGATACCAAACTGAAACAACCCGACCCGTTTTTTTAATTAATAAATAATAAATATAATATAATAAATAAACTACAACTAGTGGTCCCATATCTACTAGCCGCCTAAGCACAATCACAATCAACAGCGGATTAACAATACCGATATCCAATAAATAAAAATAACCAATATTCATAACATAACCAATGTCCAAATAACCAATCATCAGAAAACATGGAACCAACAACCTAGCAATGTTTCTAATGACTCCAATCTAGCAACCTAGCAATGCCAGACAACATCCAATCGAGTCCCTAGAACATCCTCCTCTTCATTGCCTTGATTCCACGATCACACTTTGCCTTTACCTGCACCACAAACACAAATTGAGATGCATGAGTATTTTATAAACACTATGTGAGGCAATCCTCCCATCTACTGGGCTATACACACAAGCAACAGTGATTCCAATGTTCCAAACAATCAACAAACAAAGCATACAAACCAGGAAAACGAACACCGACTCGCTGGAAGGGAGGTGCCGACCGACACCAGCCAAGTGTCACTGACACTAGCTCAACGGTGTTGACCGACACTACCCCACAGTGTCGATCGATGCTTGCTTCACTGGTATCGACCGACACCAAGTGGTGTCGATCGACACTCCCTCTGCATTCGCAATCCAGACAAAAACGAGAGTAGAATCTCGCTTCCCAACTCCACCAACTCGCCCAATACTCAAAGCCCAAGTCATTTTCGTCCGTAGGAACCTGTAGCAATCAATCCCAGCAAGAAAAACACACAAACACAGCAACAAACAAGCAAGAACAAGGAATCAAAGGCTTAGATAAGCCATGGTCATGCACTCACCTCTTTGCAGGGAGTTTCTGACCAACAATGGACGAATCTACACTCCCAGCAAGCTTCCCACACGTTCCTAGCCTTCAATCCTCACTCCCACAGCAAGATCTCTCCCATAAAGCTTTGAAATCTCACAAACTCTCTCTAGAACCTCAAGAACAAACTCTCACTTTGTTTTTCTCTCAAAGCGGCGAGACAAACACAAAAAACACGACCCTAGGTCGTTTTCTCTCTCTTTTAAGACTCGGTTCAATGGTTTCCTTAAACCAAACCGGTCCAAATCGACAATTATAGCAATCTGGTCGAACCAGAAAACAATGGTGTCGACCGACACCACCTTGGTGTCGATCGACACCCATCCAAAAACCAATTTCTGGTTCGCGGATGTTACACCGTCCTCCTGGAACTCTTTGGTAAGTAATTCATTAAACTGATTGCAATTTTAAATTTGAAATTTCAACTGTCGCTTCAATTTTAGACTTATTACATCCAATCTCTTTATTCTGTTTCCCTAGGTTTTCTGAAGATGGGAGCGTTGCAGCCACTGTCCGTAGCATCTTTGAAAGAGATTTCAAAGAGCATCATGCCAATTGGACACAGACACCAAAGCGGGTCGTAGATTGATGGTATGAAACTTTTGCGGTAAGTTAATTCTTCTATGAAGTGTTTTGATTTAACTTTTGTATCATTACTTATATATATGGATCAATGGTACCATTACTTATATATTGTTTTCTTTTTTACAAGCAAACATATAACTGGGATAGAGTTAGGCTTGAGTTTGAAAAGAAGTTGAAGGAGCGGATGTGTGATCAAGTGAGCCGGTGGAAGGAAAAGTGGAGGGGTAATGGTGATAATGCAAAGCCTCGATGGAGTGATCCTCCAGTCTGGGCTTGACTAGTTAAGTATGGGCGTGATCCCAAATCAGAAGTGAAGAGTCTCAACGGTCATAATGCTTGATATCATGACCCTGATGGCACTGGCTTTGATAAACGGTTTTTGAACAGGGTATCAATTCCCTATGCAGTTGTAGTACAAAGGGTTACAAATCCAAATGGTTGTTTATGCTAGTAGGAAGGATACAATCAGAACAATGCAAGTCAAGCCAAGCAATAGTGGAGTTTTATCTAACAATCCTAAAATAATAAAAGAAAAGAGTATAAACAAAGAAACCACACGACCTTAGCACTCGATGCAAGCATTCGAGTACAGGATCGGGTGGGGTGATCAAGTAAGAAAAGATGGTATGAACAACTCGAGGGGTTACTCGAAGCAGGTGATCGTGTACCTGTTCGGGTAAGGGATCGAGTGATGAATGAAAATGCAAGCAATTAAGATACGAAAGCTTCTAAGGATGGGGTGATAGAAACAATCAACCTTGATCACTCCCCTACCCAACTCTCGTTGGAGAAACATGACCAAGCAGACATCACTACAACAAATATGTACATTGTTAGTACGAGAGAAACGCTATAATATGTAATTCATAGCTCTTTTACAAACGCTATGTTAGGCCACTGTTATTGTAGGTACCTCACATATGATAGCGCATAATTCGTATGCTATGGTATAGTATTATACCATAGCAGTACAGAAATGCTATGTTATCCCGTTTTTTAAATTTTTAAAGATAATGTTATAAGTCATTTTACACGCTATGTTAGGAGTTTTTACTGTAATTATATCATAGCACTAATCGAATGCTATAATATATTTTATTGGATCACAAAATTCATGCTGTTTTATTTATTATTAGAATTTTTTTTTTCAAAATTTATTTAAATATATTTAAATTTTTACATTTCATAAAATAATCAACATACATAACATAAATTACATTAACCAAAATAAGTCTTACATAACAAAGTGTCACCAAGTCTTAAACAAAATAAAACTAACAATAAAACTAACATGACATTTACATGTAACCCAGCCTTTCTTACTTGTTGTAGCAAAGACTCTCTTTTAGCTGCTCACTTAGCGTTTCTTGAAACAGTCCATTGAACAGCTACTAGTTCACTTTGAATGTATGAAAAAGACATGTTAGTTATCCTCTCCATATGTATCTGCTCATATGAAACAAAAGAATCGTGAGAAGCCACAATATGCCATTAACCCTATAAGCACATAGCAATCACATAGAGATAAATAAACCATAAATTGTAAGTGTTACCTATACATGAGCGGAAACCTACAAACCTTATTATTCAACGTTACAACATGTTCAAATAGACAACTAACAGATATAGGCAATGTGAGAACCTATACCAAGACATAAACACAAAAACATAATGAAACGGATAAAACAAGCAGAGCAATAAGATATATTCCAAACCTTCACAAGACTACCAAAACTTCCAATAAGATATTCCAACTCACATTATGAACTTGATGTACTCAAATGAAGCATGAGCAACTCCTACTAAGTAGGTCAAGCAATGACTCAGATAAGAAGAAGGAAAAAATGTTACCATTTACAATTTGTTCCGAGAGAGAGAGAGAGTAAGAGTTGATGTCATGGACAGAGCAAGGTCCTCCGATCCACACTTGCACTGCCTTGCACCATAGCTCTAATTCATCAAAGATACAGAGAGTTAAAAGACAAGAGAGTCATATAAATATAATGAAATATTCTAACGTGTGATTTTTGAAAAAAACCAAGTTCATATTTGAGAGTGAGCAACAAAATACACATAAAAGATCATTGTTACAACAAGAACCTGAACATGAAGAAGAAATGCAGCCAATTCCATTGTCAAAAATGTGAACATCAATGCGAACAGACCAGACCACCTTTCCGGCTAGAACACATAGTGACTCTGTATCTACTGCACGGCTTTCACTGCAACCACCAAAACTTATCGAAATCCTACAGTAGCAATGTCCTATGTGTTTCAAGAAGACGTTGAAGCTGAATTATGGTAAATAAGACGAACAAAAAAACACGATTAGTCAACCAAAACTTATCCATCAATGGCAGAATGCACCAAAACAAATTGTATTAAGTTCCATAGTTAGAAACGTTACTTTGAGGTTTCCTCTCCTGTAACCTCATTGCCATTCTCAAATACCTTCTATAGTAATACATTGAGAACAAAATTAAACACTCAATTTACCAAACAAAACAAGTAACTGAATAACACAGTCCAACTCAAAACCACAAGTTTACCTTGAATAACTCGTTCGACTTCCTTAGATTACTACTTACTCCAGAATTAGCTTCACCATCTTGTGTTTGTAATTGCTCAGCATCAGCAGCAGCATTGGCGTTTTCATTAGCTTGAATAGAATGCTCAATCTACAAGATCTCTTTCTCCAGATTCGCAAATCTCTCGATTATCGCAGGCGTGTTTACAAATCTACAAAATTAAAGAAACGTAATCAGCAACAAGTTCAAAATTTTCTTATCAAGATCTTCTTCAACTCACATACACACCAATAATGCAAACAAAATTGACATAATGAGAATCTGAAATTAGAAATTGTCAACAAAAAAAATCAAAGAATCGGGATTCAGGGAATTAAAATTACCGATCAAAAGTGGATTTGGTGAACCAAGGAGAGTGAAAAGAAGGAGGATGAAGAGAGATGGAGTAACCTCCTTTAGAGATCTGATCTCTAGCGAATTGGAGATGAGAGACGAAAGGTTTGAAATTCTAGAAGCTAGCTTATGCTTCTTACTCTCACAGAAGAGCCCAGATCGACTCTTATAAAACACAATCAAACACAAAATTCAAAAGACAATTCAACCACGAAAAGAAGATCAAACGAAGTAAATTGAATCAGAAGTGAGAGAGATAGACCTCGTGCGAGTAGGAGTGAGTTGAAACAAAGCGGAATCGAGTATAGCTCGAGAATCCATGGTGGTGGCTGGCTACGAAGAGAGAAAGGGAGAAACGAGGAAGATGAGGCATAAACCCTAAACTGGAATCGGGCTCCTCACTGAGAGAGCCAATGAGGTGAGAGAGAGACGGGGAAGATGAGGCATAAACCCTAAATCAACCAAAATTTCGATTTAGGGTTTGGGTGAGCTGGGTCGTAGGAATTGGAGATGGATGAGGTGGCTAAGATGGAAGAGGGTGGGAGAGATGGTTCAGCAACAACGGCGGAGTAGATCTGCGAGGAGGATGGAGGGAGAAGAAGATGGTTTCCTCAAGAACTGTTTTTCTTTTGGTCGAAATTTTTCTTTTTTTCATTTTTGTCTCCAAACCAATGTAAAAGAAAGGAAAAATTGTGGCGCTTAAGTCAATATTTTCTAAGTTATGGCGCTTAACTCAATATTTTCGAGCAAATGTTGGCGGAATATGTGATTTTAGCTTTCCGCTCAACGATTTGGTTTCTTAGCATTGTTTTAGTGTTATTATAGAACAATCGAAAAAATAATTACTCTATCATAGCAGTTGTGGAAAATGAGCTATCGTCATGTGCTATTAATTTGAATATTTGTTGTAGTGCATTAAGATCAGATTCATTATTGTCAGTAGACCCCTTACTCATCTAATCTCTTAGGCTAAGTGAGTAAACCTCTAGCATTGGTAGATTCAAGCATCTCATCTACACCTCTCGGTGGTAAAACACCTTAGATTTAATCTCACCCTCTCGGTTTGTTGACAACATTAAGAACACCAATCTAGAAGGAAATCTATTAAACATATACAATCAAACTAAGACATCCTAACCGATCAAGAACAAATAATCATCTATCTCATCCCTAGAAACTTTACTACACTACTCGGAAATCATAGCAAGAAACACAAAAGCATATATGAACGAAAATTGCGTTATGAAAAAAGGTAGAGTAAAGAAGTAGAATACAAGATAGAAATCTAAAGAAATAATAAAAAGTTATGAAATAAAATCTAACAAAAGGTGAAAAAGTGTTTTGAGTCGCTCAGTTCTCTCACAGAAGCTCTCGCTCTCTGGTTTGAGGGTCTACGACGTACTCGTTTGCGAGGAAGGAGAGGAGGGGTTTATATATGGAAACCCCTTTGACCTAGCTTCCCAGTCCTGCCAGAGGGTCTACTCGATTGGGTACACGAGGATGAGGTCGGGTTACTCCTCGGGTAGATTTTCGGGTTGTTCTTCCAGCTCTTGGATCCTCCTCGATTGTGTTGGGATTCGGACTCGTTCTTCCAGCTCGATGGCTCCTTCGGGTACATGCTCGGGTTTGTCCTTGTTTTTCCCCATTTTAGGCTCTTAAGCACCTGTTTTCATCCAAAATATGCAAATGCAAAAATGCAACACCCTAAATGGCCTAAAAGTGAATTCCTACAATTAATGACCTAAAAATGCTAAGTTAAGGGTATGAACAATGCAAAATATGGACAAAAAAAGATGCTAAAAACATGTAAATTAGAGAGTTATCAGACCCCCAAACTTAAATCTTGCTAGTCCTCTAGCAAGGAAGTAGGAGGGTGCGGTTTAAAAATGGGGACTCATAACCTTTATATGCTAAGTGACGGATTAAAGCTATAGTCCTTAAAGATAGTTTAATGGTGCTAAGATCAATCAACATACTTACAAATATTTTTCTATGCTCATTACCATGCATCGATCTAGTTCAACCTCCAACTAAAAGTAAAGAACAACTCTTTCACCTTCAATTAAGTGTTTGGTGAATTCTTGCAAATGGAAGGTGAATCAAGCTCAATCGGTTTCAAGGGCAAGGCGTTTTAGTAAGGTGGTTTCAAACAAATTCTTTGGGTGGTTTTCTCTCAAGAAGGAATGCTAGACAGTTTTGAAAACTATCTAAGATTGAGAAAAATTTGGGCATACTAAGCTTAACTCTTGATAATCTACCATTTTCTCATTCACTTTTCTTTTTTATCAAACCCCCTAGAATTAAACTACCCACATCCTTGATTTTAACTCTTTTTTTTTACTCCCTAAGGTTTAAACTTTAAACTTCTAGCTCTTTTTTTTTTCTTTCTTTGCTAAACTCCTAATATGTATATATATATATATATATATATATATATACATATATTTTTTCTTTCTTTCTAGGAGACTATAGCAAGATCTCTTTTCTCTTTTTTTTTACTTAGAGCTAATTGATTCTAACCTTAGGGACTTTTTTATTTATTTATTCCTCAACCCAACCCAAATAAACATACTAACCACCTATCTTTCAAGACCGAATCTATCAGCTAGTTCAAATTCTAAATCAAGAGGCAGTTCTTTGTCGTTCTCGATACTCTCAAGGTTTCACAACCTATAGCACAATTGAAAATGCCTCACTCAACAATTCACAACAAGGTTTGAAAGAAAGGTTTGGGTTCATGGGTAGGACAAACAAATCGGGTTAAACGAAAAGATTGGTAAAAATAGAGTGCTAACCCGAGTTTAGAGTTATCATGAGCAAGTATTCAAATTCCATAAGCAAGCCAATTTAAGTTCAAAATAAGTCCAATAATATAGAGATGTTCCAACGTTCAAACAAGTGGAGGAAGCATTCAAAAGACACAAGTTTCTAAGCAAAGATTTTTCATTTTTTTCCAAAGATTTATCTAGCAACAATGAACTGTGATTAAGGGCTATAGCTTCAATCCTAAAGTTTGATTTTAAACAAGGTAGTTTTAATCATTGTCCCCTAAGATGCATATGCAACAATCCTATATGAAGCAAACTAGACTCAATCCTAATATGTAAATGCAACTACATGAACACTCTTCTTTTTCTTTCTTTTTTTTTTTTTTTTTTTAGTTATTCAAAATTTTTTGGGTTTTTAATGCACATAGATGCAGACTCAAATGAATAAAACTAGCAATGCAAAAATTTGAAATAAGAAAATAAGAAAATAAAACACAATGTTAAAAATATTCTAGGACCCTCCCCCAAACATAAATTACACAGTCTCTGTGTAAATAAAAGTTGGAAAAAGAATCCAAGAATCACACAAAATAAAATAAACTAAATGCAATGTTATTTACAAAGATTGGATGAAAGTGGTACCTTATGGGTTGGTGAAGAACGAGGTTGCAGCAGCCTCCATACTCGCCAACTTGTAGCCAGGGTCGTCCGGCTTCAGCAGGTGCCGGGGTTTGCTTGTCAGAGAGCTCGGTGATATGCACGGACGACTTACTCGGACCAGCATCCGAGGGGTTGATCGAGGGGGGTATCGCGTAGCTCATCGGGTAGGGCATCGGGTAATACGATGGGTATGGTGGAAGAGGTCTAGAATGATCAACCATATAGCCACTCGCAGGGTGCATCGAATATGGCATCGTGTATGGTATCTGGAAAGGCGGAGGGAAGAGTCCTGAGTAATCACCCGATTGTGTGCTCGATGGGTGCATCGGATAAGGAATCGAGTAGTCCATCGGGTTTTGCATCGGATAGGCGTCTTAATGGCTTCTCCGCGATGCTTCAGGTCGTGTGATATTCTCCTCAGCTTGGGGCTCGTATGATGATGCTCTATGAGGCTCTGGAGGTGTCAGTCCTCGAAATCCTCCTAGCGGTCCGCTTCTCCCCATCCATGTTGGTGCGTATGCCGAGGTAGAGGCTGAGGCACAGCTTGCCTTGTCTTGCAGCTCCTTGATATGACCTCTCATAGTCTTCACTGAACCGGTAAGGTCTTTCACCTTTCTCACCAAAAACTTGTTCATCCTCTTCAGCCATCCGATCCTCTTGTGGGCTTCCCTCACTCCAACGGATTGATTTTGAGAGCAAACATACTCCTCAAAGTCAAAATCTTCCGAGCTATCTCCCTGCGGTTGCCTCTCTCTTCTCAGCTTCGGATTCCTCCTCCGGATTGTACAGCTCCTCCAAAGGCGGTGCAAAGTCAATGTTGTCCCCCAGCCGGACCTTGGTGCACACTACATTGGGTAGGATCATTTGGGCGGCTCCGGCGGTTGGATGGATGAACTTGAAGAGCATCATGTCGTTAGGCCTCTCATAGGCCAGAAATCACGCCAGCACGAGGTAGTCTACGTCCAGCCATCTCGGATCGTGTACCACTCCCTTCAAGGGTACATCGCAAGCGACCAAAATCGGTGTGACTAGTCCTCCAATGGAGATCTCTCAGTCTTCTTCTCTTCTCTTTATAGCCCATGACTTAAGGTAGAGGAATTGGTCGAGCAACACAAAGACCTTGCTGGTATCCGCAACATCTCCAACTAGCGGTGTACCATCCCTAGCATTGTCCAAAACTCCACACAATGCAATGTCCAGCAGCTGGAGCTTGTTATCATTCACATTCCCAGTCTCTTTTCTAGCAAAAAGAGTGCATTCAAGGGACTTGTGAAAATACCTCAAGACAGGGCTCCTTATTTGAGTGGATTTGGAGCTTGTGGAAGTTACCATTGCTTGCGGTGTCCAGCATTATCCGTATCTTGGGGACCACTCCTCTGTAAAGTGTACTCAGCAATGAAGCATTGCTGAAGCCATGATGAGGACATCTGGTAGTGTATCCCTTGAAACGTTCCCAAGCTTCACTGAACGTCTCATTATTCTTCTGAGCAAAGCCGGAAATGTCATTTCGCAGCCTTGCGGTTCTAGAGTTGGAGAAGAATTTGGCCAGGAATGCCTTCTTGCACGCTTCCCAAGTGGTGATGGACTCCTTGGGAAGTGATTTCTCCCAGAAGTGTGCTTTGTCTCCCAAAGAGAATGGGAAAAGTCGGAGTTTCAATCCATCCTCACTAACTCCATTTATCTTGGTGAGGCTACACAGCCTATCGAATTCATCCAGATGATCCAATGCGTCTTCCATTGGCAATCCATGAAACTTGTTACTCTGTATCATATGGATGAGACTAGTCTTGATCTCAAAATTGTTGTTCTAGACAGCAGGTGGCACAATGCCATTCCTTTGAGTGTGAGTAGATGGAGCATCTCCTGCTCCTATGTTGGTCCTTGCTTGCGGAGCTGGTGGACTGTTCTGATTGTTCATTGTCTCCTCAATGATTGCTGGTTGCGGTTGAACTTGTTGTTACCTGAGTAGCCTTGGTCTGTCGATGTTGTCGATGAAAGGACTCAGGTTTTGGCTACCTCTGGATCGTGTTTGCATGCACAAGTAGATGACCGAGTGTGTACACAAGGGTCAACCCGATCCAGGTGATCGACTGACGGGTCGGGTGGGTGCTTGGGTTGTACCTGAGATTCAAAACAAACAAGAGGTAAAGCAAACAAGTCAGATTCCGAACCAATATAAATTAAAGAACTTGATCTAGCAAGTGCTGAAATCCTAAACATAGCAAAATAAAATTCAACCAAATGGCAACGGCGCCAAATTGATAAACGGTTATTGACCAGGGTATCAATTCCCTATGCAGTTGTAGTACAAAGGGTTATCAATCCAAATGGTTTTTTATGTTAGCAGGAAGGATACAATCAGAACAATGCAAGTCAAGCCAAGCAATATCTAGCAATCCTAAAATAATAAAAGAAAAGAGTATAAACAAAGAAACCACATGACCTAAGCACTCGATGCAAGCATTCAAGTACAAGATCGGGTGGGGTGATCGAGTAAGAATAGATGGTATGAACAACTCAAGGGGTTACTCGAAGCAGGTGATCGTGTACCTGTTCGGGTAAGGGATCGAGTGATGAATGAAAATGCAAGCAATAAAGATACGAAAGCTTCTAAGGATGGAGTAATCGAATCCTAACTATTCCTGACCCGTACATATGTCTTACATGCATCAAGCAAATATTTCCTAGACAATGAATCTCTAAAATTTTGTTAAAACACTCTCGTGATAGAAACAATCAACCTTGATCACTTCCCTACCCAAATCTCGTTGGAGAAACATGACCAATCAGGCATTAAGATGATTCGGCTCTTCTTGCTAAGAAGCTTGCTGTCGCTGAAGCTACTCTCGCAACTCAAGCCGAAACTTTGGCAACTCAAGCCACTCAACTAAAAGAAAATGTGGAAAAAATGCATAGCTACGATGCATACTTTGATTACCTTGCTAAGAAGGATCCTGAGTTTGTTTCTAAGTTTGGAGGCAGAACTCCGATGAGGAATGAACATGGCTGCAATCAAACCATACCAGAGACAGCATACGACACTGGCACCTGCACCGGCATAGGCACAAGCACAAACACAGGAACCATAACAGGAACCAGAACCACTGTATCACAAGCTTTTTAAGTTTTGATTTGTTTTTTGAACTTGGTTTTTTGAACATGGTATGTAAGACAATTTATATTTGGTAATCAAATACTTATATTCTATTTATATACCGGATTTTAAATTTTATTTTCTATTTCTATTTATAAAAAAAATTGTTAAAATATCAAAATGTAAATATCAAAATGAAAAAAAAAATCCAAAATCCATAGCAAATTTATGCTACAGATTTGCGATGAATGCAAAATTGTTACTAATTTATGAGGAAACATATTACTGGGTATATGATATTATTAATAATTTGCGATGGAAAAACTGTCGCAAAAATCTTGCAAATCTACGAGAGATTTACTTTGACATGATTTGCAAGAAAGTTGCGACGAATATTAGACATCGCAATTTGCGTGTATCTGGCGAGGAATTATATTCGTCGCAAATATTACGACGGAAGTGCTACGTTTTTCAATTTGTGAGACGCGAATAGCGAGGAACGAAAGTTCCTCGCAAATCCGTTACTATTACCGTTTTGCGAGGGATGAACACAAATATTGCCGTCGCAAAAAAGCGTGTTTTCTTGTAGTGTCACCTCTAAACAACATAATGTAAGACGCTTGACAGATGTGATTGATACAAGAATAAGATTCTTGGGATAAGAGGATAGAACATCGACATATGCTTCCCGCAGCTTAGGCATCTTCTTAATTAAAGAGTAGTGGTGTGGATCATAAGTCCAGTCCACTAGTTTCAAATACTTTAAAGAAGGAGTATCTATCTTATACCCATCAAAATTCCCATCAGTACGTATCTTCTCTTTACCATTAAACCCTAACGATCGAAACCTCTAGTGGGCGTGGTCATAGGCCAGGTTTTGTGTAAAATCCTTTCTTCATTTTTGGTGTTGATGGACTGATTATGAGGAATTCTTTATGCATGTTTGTGATTTTTTTCCACTAAAACTCTCAAAGTTTGAAACTAGACAAAACCTAGAATAAAAAAACCTGTCAGCTCGATTCCACTCGGGGAAATAGGAAACACACTTCTCTTTTGTGAAACCTTGAGAATAGAACAAACACGAATCAAATAGAAAACAAAGAAAGAACTAAGAGGAATCAAAACGACTTGCCGGCGTATGTAACGCCCGTGAACCGCGTTCGTCACTCGGCTGGAAAAACCGCGGACCGGCCTGGGAGGATGTCACAATGAGGTCGACAGCCCGCAGTCCGGTCGAGGTTCGACCAACGAATTACGTTCCCCGTCCAGTCCGCTAGCTGCCGCCTACCCGTCTCGCACGCACCTCTGGCTTTTCAACCTTTGGTACGTGCAGGTCGTTTTGCTGACCCGGACTAGGCCATGTACTTTTCCATTTGTCTGAATATATATGAAAATATGTCGATTTACTTAAGTATAATGTTTGTGTTTAAAAACAAAATTACATAAGTAAAACAGTTGGATCCATTTTGAGGAAATGCATGTCAAAGAAACAAGGATTTTTATTTAAGCAATCACACAGCATAAACATCCTATCCGGTTTTCCTAGCTGCCCAATTCTACCCACTTACTTTTCCCTGCAAGAAAAACAGTATTAAGAAGGAGTGAGTAATCTAAGATTACTCAGTGAGTTGGGTGACTCTCTACATGCAGTCCTCCTTATCCAACTACCCCCAAACAACAATCAGAATCACACAATACGGAAGCGATTAGCAAGCAAGCAAGCAACAAAGCAAACAAGCAAACATCACTCAACAAGCAAGACTAGAAATGACCAAACATGACACTTCTAGACACATAGCCACTGTAGGCTTCTTAACACAACTCCCAAAACTCAAGGGAATGAATGTACTAGTGATGCTACATCTACATGCACACCCACTATACTTCATCACACACACACGCAACCTAGGGCCGAATGACCTTCTGTCCCATCTCCCATTCCACACTGCGTTGAAACCACAAAGGCTACCAACCGGGTCACCACACATTTGCATCGTCATGCATTAGATCGTTCTAGTCTCTCACTAGACGCCGATTGTCCTTGCCATGAGATCGCGAAGGTTAGATCGCCGGACCACCACATTCACTTGGGGACAGAAGTCGATTGCTAGTCCAATATGACACATGAGAACTAGCTAGAAAAGTACTAATTCTAAGTCTACCGACACAAAGAATTAAGTACTTAAATAAGAAATAATTTTGAGCAAGAATCAAGCAATGCATGCAAGAAAAACAAGCAAGAAATTCACCCCCAAAATTCTTAAAATGTAAGAATAAAATTACTCATGCATATAAGACAACACCCACATGCATGCAACCCATTCAACTCACAAGAAAAATTAAGATTAATTTCTTAAATATTTTTTCTTGACATCCAAGTGATGCTAACCAATTTTGCTCCCATTCTTATCATGCATGCAACTCAATTTAATCTCCAAAATTATGCAAAAATAATTATTGCATTTTTCAGCTCTTCACACCACCTCATTTTGCTCTCTTAATCGATTGAAAAATGCAAAGACGGATGCATGCATGATCATCCATTTCGGATCTGATCTTGCAAGCAACCCAAACCACCCTTCTCTATGAATGCATGACCTTTTAAGCCCAAACAAGACGATATGCAATAATAAATGAATGCATGTTAGTCTACTCTCTAGATCTGAACTTGGTATCATGTAGATCTAAAAAGAAAAACATGCAACACTCAAGGATTTAAGAGAATCACAAGAGCTATCAAGCTCATGTATCCTCTACATCCACCAACAAAATTACAACAACTCTAACGCCATAACCTCAACTCACAGTGATTTAGGCAGAGAATTGTCTGAGTCGAGCTCCACCACCACACCGCAATCCGACAGCAATTCGCCTCCTCTTTCTCCACTAGCTCCGACGAGCTTTTTCCTCTTCCTTCATTGGAAATCTCTTAATTTCTCTTCAAGAATATTTTGAGAGAAAAATTTGCAAGACTTTGGTGTTTGAGAGAGATTTGTCGAAAATGAGAGACCAAAGAGGCTATTTATAAACCCCTAGTCGAGTTCTCTGGCTAGGCAAGTGGCAACTTGTGTTTGACAAGTGGCAGAAATTCTGCATGCAGAACGCTTCCAGTCTCACTTACTTGCGCGTGCATCTCACTCTCTGGCGAGAGAGCATGCGATGGCGACACGTGGCGTTGCAGCTCTTTAGAGACCTTTCCACTTCCTCCAACCTTCCCACGTCTCTCTTGCGTCCCAAGCTCCCATGCTTGTCCGCAATTCAACGTTTACTCATCGATGGTTTTATTTCCTCGTCAGTCTTTGGTCCTCTCATCCGAGACTTTGACTTTCCTCATCAGTCCTCTGTCCTTCTATCCGAGACTTCGATTTTTCTGGTCCGCCTTTGGAACTCTCGTCTGTGTCGTCGACTTCCCTCGTCCCTCTCCGGACCTCTCGTCTGTGACGTCCTTCTCACCATTTTTCCATGGCCATTCCTTCCTTGACCATCCATCGTCCAATTCACCGGATGCTCTAACGGTTCACGTCCATTTCTCTGTCTTGGATCATCTCACAACTTGGTAACTTCTTCCGCAGGTCTCTTAATCTTTCTTCGAGATTTTCTTTTCTCTGTCTCTTCGGGGTTTTTCCTCGTCATTCGAACATGTTTCTCCGTCTGGTCCGTACTTCTGGTTATGGATCATTACAGCGTTGGTACACCGGAATCCACTATACTCAGCTCTAAAATCGAGATTATACTTTGTCAGTTACAATAGCCCAGATCTCTCTCTCTCTATACAACTTCTCTCTTCTCACTCTACAATGAATCGATGAGGAAGATGATGATGAACTTAGACACTTATGATTCGTCTAACAAACCTTCACACGTGCAAGCGTGTAACCAATGAGAGAGCAGAGTGTGTTGACACATTAGTGGACGACTGAGCCTAAACCAGACTCAATTGAACCAATCGGTTCTCAAGCTAAACCAGCTTCCAGAAACTTACCACCAGAGTGTTTCTAACACTTGGTTAATTCCACATTAACCTTCTGATCTTTAGACTACAACATTCAAATCTCCACCTTAGTCAAAGATCCCTTACATGGTGAAACCTCATATCCAAACCCGGACACCTGCTTAACGTACAAGACCTCTTAGTTTCTCGAAACTCGAAGCATCTACAATACTTCCTGAAACTTCCAAAACGGAAGTACCTTAGTGAAAATATCCGTTGGATTGCTCTCTGTAGGAATCTTTACCACTGTAATCTCTCCCTTACTGATAAGATCCCTAATGAAGTGATACTTCACAGCAAAGTGTTTTGTTCTCTCATGAAACACGGCATTCTTAGATAGTGCAATTGCACTCTAAGAATCGCTATGCACTTATGTTGTCTTTTGCGGAAACCCAAGCTCTTCTGCCAAACCCTTAAGCCAAACAACTTCTTTAATAGCCCCATACAATGCAATGTACTCAGCCTTGGTAGAAGACTGAGCCACCACCTTCTAAAGCGTGGACCTCAAACTAATAGGATTACCTCTTGCAGTAAAGACCATACCCGAAGTAGACCTCCTCTGTGTAGCATCAGACGCATAGTCTGAGTCACAATACACTGTGATAAAAAACTCTCCTTGCTTTCTGAAACTTAACTCTAATCCAACAGATTCTCTCAAATACTTGAAGATCCACTTAACTGCTTGCCAATGTTGTTTGATAGGACGACTCATGAACCTGCTGATCAGACCCACTGGATGAGCTAGATCCGGTCTGGTGCCTATCATCCTATACATGAGAATCCCTACAGCACATTGATAAGGAATCTTCCTCATGTAGTCCGCCTGATTACTTAAATCCTCATCAGATGATGCTTTTAACTTGAAGTGAGCTCCCAAAGGCGTAGCAACAGGCTTTGCCTTATCCATTCTAAACTTCCCGAGGATCTTTATTCGATAACTCTCATGAGATACCTTTAACCTGCTCGCTGATCTGTCACAGATAATGTCCATGCCTAGAATCTTCTTAGGTTCTCCAAGATCCTTCATTTCAAACTCCAGACACAACAAAGACATCAAATTCTTAATCAGATCTTTATATGTCGAAGTTATCAACATATCATCTACGTAGAGGAGTAGATAGATATACGCACCTCCTTTAACCTTCTTGTAGTACACAAAAATGTCATAATCACTCCTGCTGAATCCAATCTGAACCATGAACTCAGCAAACCTCTTATTCAACTGTCTAGGTGCCTGCTTCAAACTGTACAACGACTTTTTTAGTAAACAAACCTTCTCAGGATGTTTCTTGTTTACAAAACCTTCTGCTTGCTCCATAATGATGTACTCATCCAGATAACCATGCACAAAAGCCGTCTTCACGTCCAGCTGATGTAGCTCCATCTTGTAATGATTCACTGCTGACAACATGTACCGAATATAAACGTGTTTGACAACTGGAGCAAAGATCTCCTGATAATCTATCGCTTCTTTCTGCGAGAAACCTCGGGCCACCAACCTAGCTTTGAACCTCGGAGGATCAGAATCTGACATTCCTGCTTTCCGCTCGAAAATCCACTTGCAGCTAATCGGCTTGCAGTTCTCCAGTCTGTCTATAAGATCCCAAGTATGATTCTTGTACTGAGAACTTATCTCCTCCGATGCTGCTTCCATCCACTTGTCACTATCCGGATCTCTAAGCGCCTCATCAAAGCTCGTAGGTTCACTGAGACCTCCATCTTCCGATAAGAAACATACATAGGCTGCCATATCATCCTTTTTTGTACATACATCATAGTCCTGAAACCTGACAGGAGGAAAAATCTGCCTTCTGACCTTGTCTCTTGCCAACTGATAACCACCCAAGTCATGTTGACTACCGTCTTGACCTGCATTCTCTGTATCCTGAACCACTTGATCAGACAAGACTTGCTCAGATGAAACTCCTTGTTCTAAAGAAGCTCCAACTTGAGAAGAATCTCCTAAGATATTGTGTTCTCCTGCAAGATCAGAACTCAAAAGCTTATCAGTAGTCAAAACAATTTTATCATTACATATCTTTGGTTCAGACTTAAGATCCTTGAACAGCACATCCTCCTTGAAAACCACATTTCTGCTGATGACACATTTCTTGTCTTCTAAGACCCAAAACCTGAACCCTTTAACTCCATCCGGATAACCAGTGAAGATTCCCTTTGATGCGTGTGATATTTTGCTTCAAAATATTTTGCCTTAAAAGATCACATGACTACTGCAAGTGCACAGTAATCGGTTGAAGTATTTAACGATCGATCCCACAGTGAGAGAGTTGTTGTTTAGAAAATCCGTTGGAAGAGATGTAAGGCTAGGATTCAATAAAAATGGGGTTTTGGTTGTCAGGGTCGTAAGTAAGCAATAAACGAAAATAAAAGCAAATAAATAAATGAAACAAGCGTAGGGCATCAAGGAGAATCACAAGGGATCAATGATCTATCTATCTAGGAAAGTTTAGGATTAGTTTGTTTATCTAAAACTCAGACTACGAAACACTAATGAGCCGTTAACTTATAGGTCACAAGCTAACCATCTAAGATCTCTATACTCTGTTACTCAACTTTCGCAAGCAACGACGGATAGATCAAAGCATTTAAAACATGTTTGAATCTAATTCATGAAGTTCTATAGGTAAGTGGTATGTGCTCCATATGACACGACACACATCTAAGTTAGCTCAAGCACATATGCAAGTTTTTGGCGACGCACACACACTTTAGATCATAGTTAGTTGATGAGGCTAACTTAAAGCATTAAGCAAAGACTTAGAATTAAAGTATAGAATAAACAGAATTTAAATCTAACAAACCTTCAAAATTACCACCTAAACTAAGATCATCTCCCCCTTTGATTATCCCTTTAAACCCAACTAGAATACTACTCTAGCATGTTTAAGGGAATCATCAAAGTAAGGTTTAATAAACTCATAAACATAAAAGAATAAATAGAGAAAAGGGTTTTAGATATTACTTCAATGATTGGTACAAAGTTGTAAGGATCTTCTCCCTTATGAAAACTAGAACAAACGATGGAACAAAGAAATAGAAAGAGTTGGTGATCTTAAAAGCTTCAAGAGAGGAACGAGAGATAGCTTCAGGTCGTGGCTGCTCTCTGGTCGTGATATCTTGGCTGCTCGGTGAAGGCACAATGAAGGCACACACTAAACCCTAGGTTTAGATGAGTATTTATAGGGTTTTGAAGGCTTAGGGTTTTGTAAGGGTATAAATGTTTTTTCTTGTTGAGTGCAAGACAAAGGGCGGTGTAGGAAGCTTCTAGAACGTGGTGACTCCTCTGGACCGGGCCACCATAATGGTCTCTAATTGGGCCGTCATTAAAGTCCACTTGGCTTCAAACTTATTTTCTCGTTGGTTTATAACACGTTTCGGTAAATCGGATATATCTTCCGGATGGCTTCATAGATTGACTTGATTCCACTTCGAGGAGAATGATGACTCTGTCAGATTTCCATAGACACTAAGCACGTCAAAATGTGAGTTCTGGAAGTTCTTCAAAAGTGTCACGTACTGTAAAGTTCTGAATCTGTTCTGAAACATGTTTTCCTTGTCTTTTGGTCCTTTTTGCTATAAAACCTGTAACATCTTCTTGAAACCTAAAATACTTGATAATAGACATTAAAACCTTGAAATCATATCATAATCTTCCTAAATGCATACTAAAACTATAGCTAAAATGGATAAAATAATGATGTTATCACCCTTCTTCGCCCTGGGTTCTAGCTTTTCCTCATTTGAATGAACATAGGCTAAACAACCGAACCTCCTTAAACCATCCAAAGGTAGCATCCCAGATTTCCACAACTCCTCTGGAACCTTGAAGTCGATAACTGTAGAGGGAGAACGATTTATCAAATAAACCGTAGTAGATGATGCTTCTGCCAAGAATCTCTCACTTAGCATACTCCTGACCTTGTTCATGATGGTCCTATTTAGTCTCTCTGCCACTCTATTTTGTTTTGGGGTATAGGTGCACGTCCTGTGGTTAACCACACCTTCATCCTTGCAAAACCGATCGAATTGTTAATTACAGAACTCAAGACTGTTATCTGTGCGAAGTTTCTTAACCTTCGTTTCTGTTTGAGTCTCCACCATTTTCTTCCAATCTACGAAACTCTTGAATGCTTATCCTTGGACTTCAATAAATAAATCCAAAATTTCCTTGAGAAATCATCAGTGAATGATATGAAGTACTGACACCAGCCTAAGCTCATAGGCACATTCGGGGAACCCCATATATCGGAATGAACATAGTCCAGCTTCTCTTTAGTGACATGTAGAGCTGAACCGAAACTCACCTTGTGTGTCTTACCAAAAACACAATCTTCACAGAAGTCAACACCTGAAACTTTACTATCCTTGAAACAACCTCGGTTGGCAAGAACCTGTAAACCTTTTTGACCGATCTGTCCTAGTCTGCTGTGTCACAACAAACTCTGTTCATCAGCCTGTTTCAGTAAGCTTCTCTAATGTAGAGGGTCTGACATCTCGTGCAATGTGAACCTCTGCAGCTTTGGCAACTCCATCCAGAATGTAGAGGGTCTGACATCTCGTGCCCTTCATGAAGACTGTACAGCCTTTCACCACTTTAAGAACACCATTCCCCCCCCCCCTTGAACTCACAGCCCTTCATCTCCAAGGTACCAAGAGATATCAGGTTTCGTGAAATATCAGCCATAAACCTGACATCATGCAAAACAAAAGTAGTACCATCCGGATTCTGAAACATGATTGATCCTAGGCCTTTCACTTCACTGAAGGTGTTGTTAGCCATCCTAACCTTCCTATTAGACAACTCATTCATATCAATGAATAAGTCTTTCTTCGACGTCATGTGAAACGAGCAAGCCATATCCATGATCCACTCATCTTGACTAATATCTCCTATAGCCGAGTTAACTTCGAAAGCTACCAACCTGAGCAGATCTTGGGCGTCATCTTTAACCATTGCAGCCTCGCCTTGAGTTTGGGACTGAGCACCTTTTCCCTTGTTTCTTTCCACCCAACAGATTTTCTTACCACCATCTCTGGATTTAGACCTTGACCAATTCTTGCCATGATTTTATTGAGTGTTTCTGTTCTCCGATCTCCCTCTGATGAAATGAGCTTCGGAGATAGACTTTATGCTGTTTGATGTGAGCACCGAGTGGCTCGCGGTACAGACAGAAAGTCGAGTCTCTAGGCCGGTCAGTGTAGGGGTAACTTTCCTCGGGCCAAACGATGGTGAATGGTTGTAGAGGACAAAAAAACGATGGAAACGAGTTTTGGTGAAGAACAAACGATTGGAACGCGAGATGGAGCGATGGTCACGCCTTCAAGCGTACGGACGGTCCGATGAAGTAGCAGTACGGAACGGCCATCGAGAACAGGAAGCGGCTAGCAAACCAAGGGTTGGTTTTTCTAGGAGAAATGGAAGCGAGGGTGGATTGAATGACGACACACAAGTGATGGCTCTACTCGTGATACGGCCAGACTAGGAGATTACAAACCCGGTTCATGAATCTACTAGGGTTTCTCGATAGTTAGTCCCGGACTATGTCTAAAGAGAGAAGTGAGACAAGAAACAAAGATTCGCTCTTTGGGAAAAATTATATTCATTCAAGTATGTGTTTTACAAAAGAGAGAATGGTTTAAATAGTGTGAGGGTTTAGAGGGAACCAAGGACACGTGGACTCGCTATGGTCCGCACACATTTGTCCTTGACGTGTTTCCTTTGATGGAGAACACATCGCCCTCTAAAGTGGTTTAAACAGGACCACACATGTCACACTACTCTAACGTTACAAAATAAAGTTCTAGACAAAGTTCAAAAACACAACGTTTAAACAAAAGATAACACGTCCTTAGGCTTAGACGCGAGAACCACGTCATTGGCTTCAAAACGTGGAGGTTTGCGTTAGGACTCGTCGCCTCATTAAAACCTTCTCCGGTAAACCTCGTGGGACAAACCCGGAGTAAGGAAAAAGAGTACGGGTCATGATCCTAACGACTTGGTCGCCTTCATCCTTGGGTAAGGATTAAGGCCGTGCGAACGATCTCCACTTGAATGGCTTCCGCCGGGTTGTCTTCTTGAACAAAGGCTTGCACGAACCGGTTGATCTTCTGTCTTGCGGTCTTAGACAAGCTCTTTGATCGCATAGTAGCTCCCGAAGTAATCCTTGGTGCATTGGCCTGATGTTGTCCCGCAGGTAATGCAAGTGTCTCGGCCGCGTGTTGGGCATCCTGGTCCGGTACGAGTGTTCCTGGCCGCGTGTCCGATCCCGTGCTCATAGCACTGTTACTATTCGGAAGTTCCATCTCCTTTCATCTAGCAGCACTTGCAACCTTTTCAAACTTAATCCCTTCTCTTCCATACCTCAATGTTTCGTTGAGCAGCTCATACCTTGCAGGAAGAGAACTACACAACAATACCGCCTGAACTTCATCTGGAACCTCTATATCTAAATGGCTAAGATCAGCAATCAACTTCAAGAATTCATCAATGTTCTCTTCTAAAGTCTTAGACTCTTGCATCTTGAAATTGTAAACCTTAAGCTACAGATAAACACGATTCGGAAGAGTCTTTACCATGAACAGACGCTCTAAGGTCAACCAAGTCTCTGTGGCAGTAGCACACTTCTCGATCTTTCTCAAAACTTTGTCCCCAACGTTCAAGAAGATCACATCTTTGCCTTGTCACAGCGATCTAGTCTTGTAGGTTCATCCTCAATCAGCTTCTTCTTCTTTGCCGGATCTGACTCTTCGGCTTCTGTTAGAGTCGAAGGTGTATGCTCTGATAGAACATCCTTTAATCCAAGAACGCTTAGATGCATAAACATCCTTGTTCTCCAGAGAGAGAAATCACTTGTTCCATCGAACAACTCGACTTCCAATTTTGCACTCATCATAGATCTTGATTCGCCTTAGCCGTATCCAGGCTCTGATACTAATATGTGAAACCCAATCTACGATCTTGAGAGTAGAACAAACATGAATCAAATAGAAAACAAAGAAAGAACTAAGAGGAATCGAAACGACACAAGTGATTTAACTAGTTCAGGCTTCGATATGAAGCCCTACGTCTCGCTGGTGTCGGTACACCTGAATCCACTATACTTAGCTCTAAACTCGAGCTTATACTTTGCCAGTTACAACCGCTCAGATCTCTCTCTCTCTCTCTATACAACTTCTCCCTTCTCACTCTACAATGAATCGATGAGGAAGAAGAAGATGAACTTAGACACTTATGAGTCGTCTAACAAACCTTCACACGTGCAAGCATGTAACCAATGAGAGAGTAGAGCGTGTTGACACATTAGTGGATGAATGAGCCTAAACTAGACTCAATTGAACCAATCTGTTCTCAAGCTAAACCAGCTTCCAGAAACCCTCTGTTGGTTAATTCCACATTGACCTTCTGACCTTTAGACTACAACCTTCATCTTTACCATTAAATCCTAATGATCTAAACCTCTAGTGGGCCGGGTCGTAGGTCAGGTTTCATGTGAAATCCTTTCTTCATTTTTGGTGCCAAACTGTGGCTATGATAACACTTGTCAAGTAACGTAGCGGTAAATTCAACCTTTGATCTAAGTTTTCTTCTGTGTTTCTACTCAGGAGATGAGTAACAACAAAGTAAAAGACACCAAGATTGAACGAGTTCCCTGAATAGTTATGGGTATGTCTCGTGAGGAATCTTTTGCCCTCAAACTTCCATTATCTTTTGCCATCAAAGAGATTAGAAGAAAACCTAGCTTCCTTAGTCGGTGTTGACAAACGTATTGTTTATGGGCTTCCATGTATGAAGGCCCATCTTCTATTTCTTCTTGAATCCATTAGTATTGTTTGGTCAATACTTCACAAAAGATACATCTTACCAAACCCCTAAGAATGAAGAGATCAAGAAAGAAGACATTCACGACATTCTTAGAACATATAAATTTTTTACTAGACAGTCAGATAGACACTACAAAAAAACACACCATTTGCAACTCCCAAAAACATCACAAAACAGTCGCAAAAAGCTACTTTACGATTATTTAATGACTGTTATAGATAGTCGCTAAAATATGGTCGCAAAATAAGTAAGTATCAAAATAGTCCTAAATTTACGACCATTTTGTGACAGCATAATATGGTCGTGTATTAGAGACTAAATTGTGACCATAATTATATCATAGATTTGGGACATTTTTGTTACAAATTACAAAAATAATAATTAAAAAATAAAATTCATATATATATTAATTTAAATGATTTTGTGATAATTTTTCTTTAAATTAATATATATATATATATTAATATCAACAAACCACCCAAACCGGAAATTGAATAATTATTACAGAATTGAACTGGCCACTAAATCACGGTTAAACCAGATGCTAAATGTAACAAAAAGTACCCTATTCACCCTAGTGAGCCCTCAGCCGACGCAACCAAATGCTGTTTGCCGACGTTGCTTGCTATGCTTCTTCCTCCAAGGCTCCTCGGTGGTCTCGTGGCGTCGGATCTGTTTATGTCCTTGAACGACGAAACAAACGACGGTGAGAATCTTTCGCTGGCTAAAGCTTGTGAATCGCAGAGACGGAGAGAAAACAGAGGCGGAGAAAAAAGAGTGGTCGAGTGGTTTGAGTTTAACGCTTCCAATCTATATGACCTAAGCGAGAAGGCAGTGGAAATGAAGAATGAATCTGATAGTCTAAACTTAATCTGAACTCAACAAATCGCTAGAAATAGAAGAGAAAAGATGGAACAAGTACCTGTTAGATAAGAATCAGAGGGTTAAGCGTGATGGTGGTCAGCCTGTCGGCTGGGGAGACGCATGGCGAGTCGAGGAGGAAGAGATCAGAACTAGATTGAAAAGGAAGAGATCGGAGCTAAATCGAATAGGAAGTTATCTAAGTTTTTACAGAGCATGAGAAGCATGCGGTTCGGGTTAGGAAGCGAATAACAGATGAACTAGAATCGTTAAAAAATTTGTTGAATCACTTGAAACTAAGATTAGATCTGTGTATAATCAATAGAAATATATGTGTTTGAGGTTAAATCTGAAAAAAAAACTGTAACTTCTCTTGCCAGCAGTACTGCAATGTAAAGCAACGAAGAAGAAGAGCATTTAGGTTTTATATTAACTAAACGTGGCTTCTTAATTTTTTAAGGGTGATATTAATATGTAGCCATCAATAACGAATTAATTAAATCTGTACTCTTGAGAATCTAAAAATAAGAAAGAAAAACATAAACAAAAAATCTCTTTTTTCTTTCAATTAATTACAGAAATACTATTGATCAAACCTTTTTTATTTTATTTTACTTTAAAATATCAATGACACTCTTTATTTCAACACTAGAAATAATGTTCATTGGAGACTGACGACATTGTTCACCAAATAATATAGTAAATTATTTTCTTATTTAGTGTATAATTATTTTTTAGCATGCTAAATATTGTATTGCAAAAATTTACATCTTATATGTTAAACGAATGTTCTTATTCTAAAAATATGACTAATGTTTTTTTTTTGTATATATCAGTTCATGAAATGGATTAGTCTTTTTCTAACATGACTAATGTGATAACAATTATTTAGAATGATAACATGCTAACATATTATATATCCAAATAATATTTGTATAAACATGGTAAGATATACAATATATGCTAATATTCATCATATTAAATCATGGATTATACGATTCGTATAAACTAACCTATATACTAATCTGTTTATTTACTCTAATAATTTAATTATTACTGGTTACTTGAAACGATCCGACCTATTTTTTTAAATAATAAATAATAATAATAATAAATAACTACAACTAGTGGTTTCATACCCACTAGCCACCTAACCACAATCACAATCAACAGCGCAAATAACCAATACCAATATCCAATAACTATCCAATAATAAACGAATAATTATAACAAAAACAATATCAAAAATTCAACCAACAGGAAACATATAACCAACAACGTAGCAGTGTTTCTAATGACCCAACTCTAGTAACCTAGCAATACCAGACAACAACCAATCGAGTCCCTAGAACATCCTCCTCTTCATCGCCTTGATTCCACGATCACACTTTGCGTTTACCAGCACCACAAACACAAATTGAGATGCATGAGTATTTTATAAACACTCAGTGAGGCAATCCTCCCATCTACTGGGCTATACACACAAGCAACTGAGATACCAATGTTTAAACAATCAACAAAGAAAGCAAATAACAAGAAAGCAACACATAGTCTCGCTGGAAGGGAGGTGTCGACCGACACCATCCAAGTGTGGACCAACACTGGCACTTGGTGTTGACCGACACTACCCCAAAGTGTCGACCGACACCACTATGGTTTCGATCGACACTACCTCTGCAATCGCGTTTCGCTCGAAGCTGAGAGTCGAATCTCGCTCCCAAACTCCTCCAAACCGTCCAATACTCGATCCCATGGCCATATGAATCCGTAAGAACCCTATAGCAACCCAAACAAGCAACAAAACACCACAAACAACACCAAACAAGCAAGATAAAGGAAATCTCAGGCTTAGATAAGCCATGGTCATGAACTCACCTCTCTGCAGGAAGATTCTGACAAACAATGACGAATCCCACACTCCCAGAAAGCTTCTCACACGTTTGTCGCCTTGGATCCTCACTCCCACAGCAAGATCTCACCCAGAAAGCCTTGAAATCTTACAATCGCTCTCTAGAACCTCAAGAACACTTTTCTCACTTTGTTTTCTCAAAAATGGCATGAGACAAAACAAAACACGACCTAGGTCGTTTTCTCACTTTAATATCTCTGTTCAATAGTTTTCCTTAAACCAAACCTGTCCAAATCGATAATTAAATTGAACTGGTCGAACCAGAGAATATTGGTGTTGACCGACACCACCCTTGGTGTCGATCGACACCCTCCCCCAAAACGCACAGTTTTTGTTTGCGGGTGTTACATTACTTATGTGTTAACATATTTGTTTAAAATGATAATTTAGTTATCACGGTTAACTTATATGTTAGCACTTTAAGTATTTAAATAGGTTGCTAAGTAAATTGTTACCCATAGAGCTGAATCAAACCCAGAAAAATGTGACAATGGTTCTTTCGAGATCAACTACACTGTTCACCAAAAAATATAGTAAATTATTTTCTTATTTAGTGTATAATTTGTTGTTTAGCATGGTAGATAATATTGTATTGCAAAAATTTACATCTTATATGTTAAACACATGTTCTTATTCTAAAAATATGAATTAATGTTTGTTTTATGTATATATCAGTTCAATGAAATGGATTAATCTTTCTCTTACATGACTAATGTGATAACAATTATAATAACACGTTATTTAAAATGATAACGTGCTAACATATTATATATCCAAATAATATTAGCCCATCACAAAGGCCACACAATGTCTCAAAAGACCGCCACACATGGGCACAATAACTCAAAAGTCCGCCACTAAAGCCACACAAGCCCCTCCAAGGCTCACAACCACTAAAAATGGACAAATTCTAACTCACATAAAACTTTCAATTTTTAGAACTTTCCACTTTTGAAAACTTTCCACTTTTAGAAACTTCTATTTCGGGAAATTTTCCCTCAAAACCCCGCCTCACGAAAATTTCATACCCTGAACACCACCTCATCTTGTTACTTAGTCGCACAACCAGCCACCCCAAAGCGACCAGGTAAACAAGAGAGATGGGCTGGAAAACTCCATTCCCGCTCTAGCCACGGATTACAGATGGGACCAGGCTAGACAAGCTCAAGTCGCGGCTTGCTTCTCTTACCACTTCTTAAACCTTGCTTTCATCCTCGCCTCAGGCTCCCAAGTCTGCTCCTCAACACCATCACACTCCCAAAGGACTCTCATCAAAGAATCTTCTTCTTCCGAAGTTCCTTGATCCTCCTCCCGAGAACCCTCACTGGTCTTGCCTCCAAAGTCATGTTAGGCTGAAGATCTTCAGGAATCTTAGCCAACAGCTGACATCCTTACAGAGACACTTCCGCAACATAGAAATATGGAAAACCTTGTGGAACGCACGCATAACCTCAGGCAACTCCAGCCTATATGCTACCGGTCCCACCCGCTCAATCACTCTGAACGGACCCATAAACCTCATACTCAATGTAGTCTCTGTCAATGACTTGTTCGGACCCCGCAACATGGCCATTTTGAGGTATACTCTGTCTCCTACTTGAAACTCAAGATCTCTCCTCCTCTTATCGGCATGGCTCCTTTGTCGATCCTGAGCTTTCTTCATGTCTAACTTGAGAACTTGAATCTTCTCTAAGGTCTTCTGAACAAAATCCGCCCCGAACATGCTCCTCTCCCCCATCTGAGTCCAGCATAACGGTGTATGACATGGCCTCCCATACAAAGCCTCATAAGGAGTCATCTTAATACTCGTCTGATAACTGTTGTTGGAAGCAAACTCTACCAGGTTCAGGTGATCTGCCCAATGGCCACCCCAATCCAACACACACATCCTCAGCAAATCCTCCAGTGACTGTATCATCCTCTCTGAATGTCCATCGGTCTGGGGATGGTAAGTTGTACTCATATGCATGTTAGTGCCCATCTCTGCCAGAAATGCCTTCCAGAACACTGAAGTGAACTTAGAATCTCTGTCAGACACAATGCTCGCTGGCACCCCATGCAATCTGACTATCTCCCTCACATACTTCTTAGTCAAGACCGCTGCTCCATCAGTCTTCTTATTGGCCAGAAGATGTGCTGACTTAGTCAACCGGTCCACAATGACCCATATAGCATCTAAAGTCCGAGACATTGGCAATCCTACCACAAAATCCATCATGATCATATCCCACTTCCACTCAGGAATGGGTAGACTCTTTAGTAACCCGCCTGGAACCTGATGCTCAGCCTTCACTAGCTGACACACATCGCACCTCGTGACCCAACTAGCTACATCCTTCTTCATCCCGACCCAGTAATAGTACCTCTTGAGATCACGATACATCTTAGTCGCTCCTAGATGAATATAAAACTTGCTCGCATGAGCCTCTCTCAGGATCTCCTACCTCAACTCCTCATCCTTGGGCACACCCGCGCACCAAGATAGTACCATTATCTGAGACCTGATACTCTGAATCAACATCCTTAGAGGCATTCACCAGCCCAAAATCCTTCTCATGAGCCAACTGCACTCTACTCAGAAGATCTGCCCTATCAACCGCCTCCAAGCCCAATGGTTCCTGAGAAACAGTACACAACCTCGAAGCACTGATCTCTCCTACTAGAGACTCCATCTCCTGCTCCTGAGCCGAAGCTAACCTCTTCCGACTCAGAGCATCTACAACCAATTTAGCCTTACCAGGGTGGTAGGCTATCTCCAAATCATAATTCGCCACCAGCTCCATCCACCGCCTCTGCCTCAAGTTCAGCTCGGGCTGAGTGAATATATACTCCAGGCTATTATTATTTATAAACACCTGCACTTTTGCACCATAAAGATAAGATCTCCTAATCTTCGGGGCAAAAACTACAACACTCATCTCCAAATCATGAGTAGGATAGTTGCCCTCATGCTTCCGCAACTGTCGCGAAGCGTAGGCAATCACCTTCCCATGCTACATCAAAACACACCCCAAACCAACTCTAGATGCATCAGTATAAACAACATAGGGTTCTCCCTGCTCAGGCAAAGCTAACACTGGCGCAGTAGTCAACATCTCATTAAGGCTTGCAAAGCCCTCCTCAATATCATGTGACAAAAAAAAAAGAAACATCCTTCCCTGTCAACTTAGTTATCGGGCGTGCCTTACTCGCAAAGCCCTGCACAAATGTTCTGTAGTAACCTGTCAAACCAAGGAAATTCCTGATCTTTGTGGCATTATGCGGTCTAGGCCAATCCCTGATAGCCTGAATCTTCTCCAGATCTATAGAAACCCCCTCTGCAGAAACAATGTGACCCAGAAAACCCATCTCACGCTGCCAAAAACTGCACTTGCTCAACTTAGCAAATAACTTCTGCTCCCGCAGCTTCTCTAGAACTGCCCTCAAATGAACTGCATGCTCCTTAGGACTCTTAGAAAATATCAGGATATCGTTGATGAAAATGATGACAGATACGTCCAGAAACTCTTGAAACACGCTGTTCATCAATCTCATAAACGCTGCTGGCGCGTTAGTCAACCCGAAAGGCATCACCACAAACTCATAATGCCCATACCTCATCCTAAAAGCCGTCTTCCTCACATCTGCCTCATCTATCGGTATCTGATGATAATCCGACTAAGTAGCACCTCTCAACTGATCCAACAACTCATCGATCTTGGGAAGAGGGTACTTGTTCTTCACAGTGACCCGGTTCAAATCCCGGTAACTCCCATCCTTCTTCTTAACAAATAACACCGGCGCTCCCCACGGTGATACATTAGGACAGATGAATCCCTTACTCAACAAATCTTCTAACTGCTTCTTCAGCTCTGCTATCTCTACTGGAGCCATTCTGTAAGGAGCCTTGGATAACGGCGTTGTCCCTGGTTCAAATTCAATAGTAAAAGGATCAGACCGAGATGGTGGTAATCCATGCAATGACTGAAACACATCCTCAAACTCCTCAACAACCTGAATACCATTAACCGTAGACTTCTCCACTGACTCTAGCATTGATATAGTAACCAAATAAGCTTCACGGCCCTTCTCGATCATCTTCCCAGGCTGAATGGCCGAGATCACGAGACTCCCTGAAGTCGGTCTAATACCCTAAAAAACAAACTTCCCTCCTGGACGCTCAAACTCCACTGTACCCCGATGGCAATCCAAATGTACCATATGCCGATGCAACCAATCTATCCCGAGAATAACATCATACAACTCCACTAGACTGATAAGCAAATCCGCTGGCCACGACTCTCCTGCGATCTGAATATCCACTCCTCTAGCTCGTCCAATGACCCTTAGAAACTTGCTTCCCGCAACTCTGACAACTCCTATCTGAATATCCACTCCTCCATGAAGTCAGCCCCAGTCATCTCCCTCCGCACTCTCCTAGCAGCCGCTGATCTCCACCACACCTGAGCGTCACCCACCAAGTTGTGGACCCCTATGTCCACCCAAAACTCCTCAGGACATCTCAGAGTCTAGAAGATACGTTCCACACTCGTCCTCCACGCATCTGCAGTAGTAGGATCTGTACCAACCGAAAACAGCGCAGTATCAATGCCACATATCTCCTTGAGCATAGACAGATAACGACTATGACCTCCCACATCCGCAGCCACTAGCTGCCGCTCCTCGCCACCATTGGTGGCACTACCTGAGCCTGAGCCGGTACCACTGCTGGTAACCACTCCAACACCTGTGCAAGCAAAACCACAACATCAACTCCAGGGACTCCATCTGCTGGGACTCCCACACTCGGGACCCTTGCATCATCGACCACTCGAGCACCAATACCGCCCCCTCCGGCCACACTCATAGAATACTCCTGGACATCCTGCGACTCTCCAACACCCTCAGCTGTCATACTGTGGGCCACAGTATCACTAACTGTTGGGCCTCTGCCCCTACCACGACCACGACCGCATCCACGACTAGCAACAGCATCACTCTAGCCATCTGCACTACCATGAAAGCATGCAAATCCCAAACATCTACAACACAAAGCCTAGTGAACACAAACCTAGAACCGTAAGAGCTCTGATACCAAACTGAAACGACCGGACCCATTTTTTAAAAATAATAAAATAATAAATAACTACAACTAGTAGTCCCATATCCACTAGCCACCTAACCACAGTCACAATTAACAGCCGAAATAACCAATACCAATATCCAATAAATATCCAATAATAAACCACTCATTATAACATGAACAATATCCAAAATTCAACCAACAGAAAACATATAACCAGCAACGTAGCAATGTTTCTAATGACCCAACTCTAGCAACCTAGCAATGCCAGACAACAACCAATCGAGTCCCTAAAACATCCTCCTCTTCATCGCCTTGATCCCACGATCACACTTGCCTTTACCTGCACCACAAACACAAATTGAGATGCATGAGTATTTTATAAACACTCAGTGAGTCAATCCTCCCATCTACTGGGCTATACACACAAGCAACTGAGATACCAATGTCTAAAGCAATCAACAAACAAAGCAAACAACCTGAAAGCAACACATAGTCTCGCTGGAAGGGAGGTGTCGACCGACACCAGCCTAGTGTCGACTGACACTGGCACTTGGTGTCGACCGGCACTACCCCACAGTGTCGTCCGATGCTCACTCACTGGTGTCGATCGATGCTCGCTCACTGGTGTCGACCGATACCACTATGGTGTCTATCGACACTACCTCTGCAATCGCGTTTTGATCAAAGCTGAGAGTCGAATCTCGCTCCTAAACTCCTCCAAAACGTCCAATACTCGATCCCATAGCCATATGAATCCGTAAGAACCCTATAGCAACCCAAACAAGCAACAAAACACCACAAACAACTTCAAACAAGCAAGACAAAGGAAATCTCAGGCTTAGATAAGCCATGGTCATGCACTCACCTCTCTACAAGAAGATTCTGATAAACAATGACGAATCCCAAACTCCCAGCAAGCTTCTCACACGTTCCTAGCCTTGGATCCTCACTCCCACAGCAAGATCTCACCCATAAAGCCTTGAAATCTCACAATCTCTCTCTAGAACACTTTTCTCACTTTGTTTTTGTCAAAAACGACATGAGACAAAACAAAACACGACCTAGACCGTTTCTCACTTTAATATCTCGGTTCAATGGTTTTCCTTAAACCAAACCTGATGTGAGCACGGGACCGGACACGCGGCCAGGAACACTCGTACCGGACCTGGACGTCCAGGACACGGCCGAGACACTTGCATTACCCGCGGGACAACATCAGGCCAATGCACCAAGGATCACTCCAGGAGCTACCACGCGATCAAAAATCTTATCTAAGGCCGCAAGACAGATGATCAACCGGTTCGTGCAAGCCTTTCTTCAAGAAGACAACCCGGCCGAAGCCATTCAAGCGGAGACCGTTTGCACGGCCTTCATCCTTACCCAAGGATGAAGGTGACCAAGTCGTTAGGATCATGACCCGTACTCTTATTCCTTACTCTAGGTTTGTCCCACAAGGTTTACCGGAGAAGGTTTTATTGAGGCGACGAGTCCTAACGCAAACCTCCACGTTTTGAAGCCGATGATGTGGTTCTCGTGTCTTAAGCCTGAGGACGTGTTATCTTTTGTTTAAACATTGCGTTTTTGAACTTTGTCTAGAACTTTCTTTTGTAACGTTAGAGTAGTGTGACGTGTGTGGTTCTGTTTAAACCATTTTAGAGGGCGACGTGTTCTCCATCAAAGGAAACGCGTCAAGGGAAAACGTGTGCGGACCATAGCGAGTCCGCATGTCCTTGGTTCCCTCTAAACCCTCACACTATTTAAACCCTTCTCTCTTTTGTAAAACGCAGACTTGAATGAAATTATTTTTCCCAAAGAGTGATTCTTTGTTTCTTGTCTTATCTCTCTCTTTAGCAATAGTCCGGGACTAGTTCTCGAGAAACCCTAGTAGATTCACGAACCGGGTTCGTAATCTACTGGTTTGGCTGTATCACGAGTAGAGTCATCACTCGTGTGTCGTCATTCAATCCACCCTCGCTTCCATTCCTCCTAGCTAAACCATCACTTAGTTTGCTAGCCATTTCCCGTTGTCGACAGCCGTTCCGAACCGCCATCTCATTGGACCGTCCGTACGCCTGAAGTCATAACCATCGTTCCATCTCGCGTTCCACTCGTTTGTTCTTTGCTAAAAGTCATTTCCATCGTTTGTTTGTCCTCTACAACCATTCACCATCGTTTGGCCCGAAGGAAGTTCTCGTAATCTTGAACGGCCCGAGGATTTGACTTTCTGTCCATACCGCGAGCCGACATGCGCTCACATCAGCTGGTATTAGAGCCGAAAGTTCCCTCAAAAGGTTGTATCTTTCTGAAACCCATAACTTTTCTTTACATGTTTAAAGGTTTAATCTTGACTGCTTCTAGTAGTCTCGTTCATTTTCTTCTTGCTTCATTAGAGCGTTTGGTTTAATTTGTTTTATGCGTAGTATTGCTGTTAGATCGTTTAAGTTATCTCTTGTTCATCGTGTTCTTATTGTTGTTCATCCTTGTTCTTGTTTAGAAACTGATAGATCGATAAAGTAGAGTGTTTGCTTTTGCGTTTGTGTTGTGGTCCCAAATAGTTTGTCTTGTAGTGTTCTTTTGCTTTTGCTTTTGCTTTTGTTTAGTCATAGGTTATTTTTTGCTTTGCTGTCCTCAATCATTGACTGGCCAAAGAAATATCTTAGTCGTTGTCCATTGAACGTAATATACACACGAATATTCGTTTTTGTTTCAACGAGGTTTGAAATCAATTGGACAGCGCAACGTGTACGGACCAAGCTACGTCATCATTGACCGTCCGTACAAGCATCATGGCCAAACAACAACCACCGGAGATCCCTTTACCTCCACCGGAGATTGGCGCCACCTTGACAGCCCTTCACAACGGCATAGAACGTCTGGCCAAACGAATGACGCATCTTGAACTCGCTAATCCCCCAAGGGAAGATCCACTTCCAATGCGACGTCAATGACAAGACCCAGAACCAAGCGACCAATCCGACGAAGATTATGAACCGCGTCCGAGGCAACGACACCGACGCGATGACCAGTATGAGGACGCACCACGGCCGAACGAACCAGGACACAAGATGGCGGCCCCAACTTTTGCCAGCAAATCTGACCCCGAGGCCTACCTCGACTAGGAGAGCCGGATGGATCCCCTTTACTCCTGCTACAACTATTCGGAGATTCGCAATATCTCTTATGCCGTGGCCCAGTTTACCGACGACGCTGTTACATGGTGGGATCGCTTAGTGGCCGAACAACACCGCAACCATGACCGACCGATTGCTACATGGGAAGTCATGAAAGTCGTGATGAGGAGATGATACGTTCCACCATTCCATTATCGAGAGCTCCAAAAGAAATTTAGGTGACTCACCCAAGGTTCGCGGTCCGTTGAAGAATATTACGAGGAGTTCGAGCACTTAAGCAACCGACTCCAAGTAGAAGACACCAAGGAGTCCCTCATGGCGCAGTTCCTCGACGGTTTACAAGACCGGATTGAACGAAAGGTCGAGCGACAGCCTTACCATGGGTTCGAAGAATTACTGCACCTAGCGGAGCAAATTGAATCCCAAATCAAGAAGAAGGCTGCCGCTACTAACCGAACCAGAGCTCAAGGAGTGCCAAACTGGTCACCTAACGCTTTATCCTCCAACCGGCCACAATAGAAGCCGAAAGCGGCCAATGTTGACAAGAGGTTCAAATCCAAGGAGCCGGCCAGTGACAATCGTCAAGATCCACGAAGGACGACCAACGACTTTTGTAGCCGGGACATCATTTGCTACAAGTGGCCAAAGATAACGATCAAGCCGAAGCGGACCTGGAGGAGGCCGTAGCAGAACCGGAGGTCGGAGAACTCTTGATGATCTGACGTATCCTCTGCACCAACCTGGAAACGGACGACTCAAACCAGCGAGACAATATTTTCCATACGCGTTGCACTGTAAGTGGGAGGGTTTGTGGGTTGATCATCGATGGTGGATCTTGCACTAATGTTGCAAGTTCTTACATGGTCAAGAAATTGTCTCTTAACACCACAAACCACCCAAAACCCTATATGCTCAAATGGTTGAATGACAAAACCGTGATTCAAGTCAAAGAACAAGTCATGGTTTCGTTCAGTGTGAGTCCTTATAAAGACCATTTCTTGTGTGATGTGGTGCCAATGCAAGCTAGCCACCTCCTTTTGGGGCATCCATGGCAGTTTGAAAAAAGGACCTCTCACTGCGGCCACACCAACCAATACTCATTTGTGCACGATAATAAACGTATTTTTTTAAAACCGTTGACTCCCACACAAGTTCGTGAAATGCAATCTAAACTGTCTAAGGATTCAGACTCTAAAATGAACTTTCTAATTCACTCTAGTGATGTTAGAAAGTCCCTTAAGGACTCCAACCAAGTTTTATTGATGGTTTTTAGAGATTTGTTGGTTGAAGGGATTGAAAACTTGGTGGACGCACTACCGGGCGTTATCCGTGACGTTCTTTGACGTTTTGCGGACTTTTTCCCGGACGAACTGCCCGAAGGACTACCACCGATCCGAGGAATCGAACATCAGATTGATCTAGTTCCTGGAGCTCAATTACCGAACTATCCTGCGTACCGAGTCAACCCGGAGGAAGCCAAAGAGTTAGAGCGACAAGTGGCCGAACTCATGTCCCAAGACTATGTTCGAGAAAGCCTCAGTCCGTGTACCGTTCCTGTCCTACTCATACCAAAGAAAGACGGAACCTGGCATATGTGCATCGATTGTCAAGCCGTGAACAAAGTCATGATCAAATACCGACACTCAATACCGAGGCTAGACGACATGTTGGACGAATTGAGCGGTTCGAGCATTTTCTCCAAGATCGACCTCAAAAGCGGGTACCACCAAGTGAGAATGAAGGAAGGGGACGAATGGAAAACCGCATTCAAAACCATGTAAGGTTTTTATGAATGGTTGGTAATGCCATTTGGTTTTTCCAATGCACCTTCTACTTTCATGCGATTGATGAACCATTTTTTGAGAGCTTATATCAACAAGTTTGTTGTGGTGTACTTTGATGATATCCTTGTTTATAGTTCTTGCTTATCGGATCATGTCGTGCACCTAGAATATGTTTTAAACACCCTCCGCAAAAAGCAATTGTACGCTAACTTGAAAAAGTGCGTCTTTGCTGCTAATGAACTAGTCTTCCTAGGTTTTGTTATTAGTGAACAGGGACTCAAGGTGGACAGTGATAAGATTCGAGCCATCGAGGAATGGCCCACGCCTACCAGTGTTTCACACGTTTGAGCCTTTTATGGCCTCGCCAACTTCTACCGCCGGTTCGTGATAGATTTCAGTACGATCGCGGCGCCTCTTACCGCGGTGATCAAGAAGAATCAGGAGTTCAAATGGGAGAAGGATCAAGAATAGACATTGGAGCGGTTCTCACACAAGGCGGCAACCCGGTGGCCTATTTTAGTGAGAAACTCAGCGGCGCCACTCTCAACTACCCTACGTATGATAAGGAGCTATACGCATTGGTTCGTGCCATGGATACCTGGCAGCACTATCTTTTGGCCCAAAAGTTTGTGATTCACACGGATCACGAAACCTTGAAGCATTTGCGTGGTCAGACCAATCTCAAAAGGAGGCACGATAAATGGATGGAGTTCATTGAGTCTTTCCCCTACGTGATCAAATACAAGAAGAGAAAGGAAAACATCGTTGCCGATGCTTTGTCACGAAGACACACCCTGATCACACCCATGGACGCCAAAGTGTTGGAGTTCGAAAGCATCAAAGCGGCGTACGGCAAAGCTGCTGAGTTTGGAGATTGTTTCAAGAAACACAGCAAGGGCATATTCACCGAGATCTATGTTTACGACGGCTATCTTTTCCGGGGCCGGTGTTTATGCGTCTCAACCGGCTCTATTCGAGAGTTGCTGATCCGAGAAGCGCATACTGACGGCCTTTCCAGACACTTTGGTATAACAAAAACTTTGGCCGTGCTCCAAGAACACTTCTGTTGGCCGAACATGCGAAGCATGGTCGAGAATCATTGTGGACAATGTGTGGTGTGTCGTGCGTCCAAGTCAACTACCCACCCGCACGGCCTATACACACCACTGCTGGTTTCGACTGGACCTTGGATCAACCTATCGATGGATTTTGTCCTCGGCTTGCCACCCTTACATAGGAAGGACAGTTTGATGGTTGTGGTCGATCGATTCTCAAAGATGGCGCATCACATTCCGTGTAACAAGAGCCACAACGCGGAGCAATTGGTCGACATGTTCTTTAGTCAAGTGATCCGACTCCATGGTTTACCGCGAACCATTATTTTGGATCGTGACCCGAAGTTCCTTGGGCATTTTTGGCGGACCTTATGGAAGAAGCTTGGAACTAAACTGCTGTACTCCACCGCCGCGCACCCGCAAACCGACGACCAGACCGAGGTCGTGAACCACTCCATTGGAGCTTTACTTCGGACGGCGATCGCAAGCAACAAAGGAGCATGGATAGAATGCGTCCCACTAATCGAGTTCGCATACAATCAAGCCGTTCACTCGGCCACCAAAGAAGTCACCATTCGAGGGCGCGTACAGATTTAAACCTCTTACTCCGATGGATCTACTACCTTTACCACCGAACGAGGTTGAGAGTCAAGATGGAAACGCAAGAGCCGAGGTGGTCAAGAAGCTTCATGAGGAGGTTCGAGCAAACATCGAGAGGAGGACAGAACAATATGCATGCTTCCTGAACCGCGGACACAAACCTATGCTTTTCAAGTCGGGAGATTAGGTTTGGCTGCGCCTAAGGCCGGAGCGGTTTGCACAAACGAGGAAAGACAAGCTTAGCCCGTGTGGCGACGGGCCTTTCCGAGTCTTAGAGAAGATCAACGACAACGCCTACCGCCTCGACCTGCCAGGTGAGTATAATACTTCTACATCGTTCAACGTCACTGATCTTGTTCCGTTTGACGCATGTGATGACGAAGGGAATGATGTGAGCACGGGACCGGACACGCGGCCAGGAACACTCGTACCGGACCAAGACGCCCAGGACGCGGCCGAGACACTTGCATTACCCGCGGGACAACATCAGGCCAATGCACCAAGGATCACTCCAGGAGCTACCACGCGATCAAAGAGCTTGTCTAAGGCCGCAAGACAGAAGATCATCCGGTTCGTGCAAGCCTTTGTTCAAGAAGACAACCCGGCCGAAGCCATTCAAGTGGAGAATGTTTGCATGGCCTTCATCCTTACCCAAGGATAAAGGCGACCAAGTCGTTAAGATCATGACCCGTACTCTTTTTCCTCACTCTGGGTTTGTCCCACAAGGTTTACCGGAGAAATTTTTAATGAGGCGACGAGTCCTAACGCAAACCTCCACGTTTTGAAGCCAATGGCGTGGTTGTCGCATCTAAGCCTAAGGACATGTTATCTTTTGTTTAAACGTTGCGTTTTTGAACTTTGTCTAGAACTTTCTTTTGTAACGATAGAGTAGTGTGACCTGTGTGGTTCTGTTTAAACCACTTTAGAGGGCGACGTGTTCTCTATCAAAGGAAATGCGTCAAGGGAAAACGTGTGCGGACCATAGCGAGTCCGCGTGTCCTTGGTTCCCTCTAAACCCTCACACTATTTAAACCCTTCTCTATTTTGTAAAACGCAGACTTGAATGAAATTATTTTTTCCAAAGAGTGATTCTTTGTTTCTTGTCTCAACTCTCTCTTTAGCAATTATACGGGACTAGCTCTCGAGAAACCCTAGTAGATTCATGAACCGGGTTCGTAATCTACTGGTTTGGCCGTATCACGAGTAGAGTCGTCACTCGTGTGTCGTCATTCAATCCACCATCGCTTACATTCCTCCTAGCTAAACCATCACTTGGTTCGCTAACCGTTTCCCGTTCTCGACGGTCGTTCCGAACTGCCATCGCATCGGACCGTCCGTACGCCTGAAGTCGTGACCATCGTTCCATCTCGCGTTCCACTTGTTTGTTTTTTGCCAAAACTCGTTTCCATCGTTTATTTGTCCTCTACAACCATTCAGCATCGTTTGGCCCGAAGGAAGTTCTCCTAATTTTGAACGGCCCGAGGATTCGACTTTCTGTCCGTACCGCGATCCTACCTGCGCTCACATCAAAACCGGTTCAAATCGATAATTAAATCGAATTGGTCGAACTAGAGAATATTGGTGTCGACCGACACCATCCTTGATGTTGATCGACACCCTCCCCCAAAACGCACAATTTTGGTTTGCGGGTGTTACATTACTTATGTGTTAACATATTTATTTAAAATAATAATTTAGTTATCACGGTTAACATATATGTTACCACATTAAGTATTTAAATAGGTTGCTAAGTAAATTTTTACCCATATAGCTGAATCAAACCCAAAAAATATGACAATGGTTCATTCGAGATCAACTACACTGTTCACCAAATAATATGGTAATATTCTATTGCAAAAATTTACATCTTATATGTTAAACACATGTTCTTATTCTAAAAATATGAATTAATGTTTGTTTTATGTATATATCAGTTCAATGAAATGGATTAGTCTTTCTCTTACATGACTAATGTGATAACACTAATGTGATAACAATTATAATAACACGTTATTTAAGATGATAACGTGCTAACATATTGTATATCCAAATAATATTTATATAAACATGGTTAGATATACAATATATGAATATCATTTATATTATCGTGTAACTTATACAATATATGCTAATATTCATCATATTAAATCATGAATTATATGATTCGTATAATCTAACCTATATATTAATCTGTTTATTTACTCTAATAATTTAATTATTACTGGTAACTTATGTACTAACATATTTATTTGAAATGATAATTTAGTTATCACAGTTAACTTATATATTAGCACTTTCAGTCTATAAATAGCTTGCTAAGTAAATTGTTACCCATAGAGCTGAATCAAATCCAGAATAATGTGACAGTGGTTTTTGCCATCAACGATTCCCATTCCCCTATTTCGATCAATAAACCTCAAGAGATTATGACTTATTTGATTATAGTAATGTTTTGCCAGAGAAATACTCAAGAGTAGAAAAAAAACACATAAAGAGAAGAAAAATAAATAAAATGTGTATGATGGTGTAGTTGTCTTGTATTCATGTATATTTATATATATATGTCAAACAGTCACTAACAGAGAGAACTAATTTATTCGATTCTCTAGGGATACAGATTGATATTATTCTTTTTTTTTTAATTAATGAAATAAAGATATGACATACTCTATATAATACAAATATATGTTTTATCCTCACCTGGTCACAATTTACATAATATTATAATAATGTCCAAACGAAGATTTCGTTTATATTGTAATAATGTCCAAACGAAGATTTGGTTTATAGAATATGAAAATCGGAATGCAATTGTTTCAGATATGACAATTTGAATTATTCAGAACTATAATATTAATTATATATAAACAGATATATAATTAACCCTCTACCTTTATGAGAAATACCCTAGAATAGCACACATTTAAGTTTTTGTTCCAAAACTAGCACAATAGCACACATTTAAGTTTTTGTTCCAAAACTAACACACACGCGTGAATGTTCCAAAACTAGCATTTTTTAATACTGAGTAATTAATAGAGAGAAATATTATCTCTATTATTATTAAAAAAAACTCAAAAAATCAAAAACCCGATCGCTCTTTCATTTCTCTCCGGCGAAGTTTGATGATTTTCCGATCTGAGATCTTTATTTCTAATCTCAGATTTTCCCGTGAAGCTTCAATCATGTACTAAATCGATGGCTATCATCAATAAATCTTTCTTCTTTTTTGATTTCAGAGTTTGAAATTGTTGGGTTCTCTTTCTTCTTCGATTGATAGCTTCAATCACGAAAACGGAATCAGCGACGGTGAGCTTCAGTGAGAGAATCTTGTTAGCTGTTCTCGAATCTGTTAATCAAAGTAAGGATTGAGTTTCTGGAATTTTCATTGTCAGATGTTGAAATTGTTCTTTGTAAATTCTGACTTATTGTTGTATGTAGGGATGTTAAAGGTGCAAATGAGGAACATGAGAGAGAGTTACCAATTATGAATGGGATCAAATAAGATATCAAATCAATTGGAGTTTTGGACTCTGGGATTTGTTCATAAGCTCTCTTTAGTCTTGCTTCTCGTTTCAAATCATTGCAAATCAGTTAACTAACAAAAAAACACCAATCTTTAAACTTTTTTTTATATGTTATTGTAATGTTTGAGTGAGCTTTTTGTTTGTCAAAAACAGATGATGTGTAGAGCACATTTTTCAGAAATGGGGAAAGAGAAGCATAAGAAACTGATGAATCAAGGCTTGAAGCTTCTATAAGTATGTTATAGTGAAGCTTGTAAGGAGATGAAGATTAAAAGGACTGATTTGAATTGGTAGGTATCTAGCTTGCTATGAGTTTTTGAATAGTTTTGCTAATGGCATAGATCAACTTGGTAGTGTTTCTTGGGGTTTTAAGGTTAATCAATCTGGTAGTGTTGCAGAACTAGTTTAAATGTGGGGTGATATATAAGATATCTCTTGAAGTAATGTTAAAACAAAAATTGAATTCATGGAATGATCATGTTGTTGAATAAGGTTTGCAGGTCTAACTCAAGTGATTGATGATATACATGATGACAAATATTTCAAGAACAAAGCAGAGAGTTGATGATGAAGATGGAAAAATGGGCACTTGAGTGGAAGTTTGAGTTCGTCATTATGGAAGGTCTTCCTAAAATTCAAGAACACCTTTCTAAAAGCTATGGAATTCTTCCTATTTTAGTTTAAAATGTGTTTTTAAATCTCTTTATATGTGTTTTGTTGTATTGTATCACATATTACTTTATTAATGATTTGATTATGTCCACATATTGGTGTTTTACAATAAAGATAGCAAATAGAAGTATCCAACATGATGTTTTAGGAAGATCTTCCTAAACGTCAATGAATTCTTCCTAAATTTCAAGGAGTTCTTCCTAAACGTCAATGGCTCTTTCCTAATGCTTTTTTTTTCTTTTCATGACGGTCTTCCTGAAATTCAAGAAATCATTCATAAATATATGAGAATCCTTCCTGAATGTTACATTCAAATCCTTCTTATATGTTTACCGGTGAAAACACAGCTATCTACCAAAATATCGAGATAATTAATACAAAACCTTCCTGAATATGTTTTAAAACAAGTTTTGTGGTGAAAACCATTCAAACTATCTTTCATAACCAAAATCCTAATGCTAAACACAAAGACCATGTGAATACAAAGACTCAAACTGTATATACTTCAATCTCATATGGCAACTGAAGCCTTCAATCTTGTATGAGCACTGTTCGTCTTTGATTATGAGTGTTATTGCAGCTCCAATTCTTGACGGAAACAACGGTGGTGTGGTATGGTCTGGTTAGGCGGCGGTGGTGTGGTCTGGTTAGGCGGCGGTGGTGGAGGAGAAAAGGAAGAGAACGAGGAAGGTGGTTCGTGGGGAATGAATAAACAGTACATTATATTGTACTAGGAAAAGTGATTGAATTAAGCTTTGTCAAAAATTCTTGAAGCATTCTTGAAAATTTAGGAAGGGATCCGTAAACATTAGGAAGACCTTCCTACACGGTACAAGAGACTTTGGCGATGGTTCTTGACGGACGGAAACAACGGTGGTGTGGTGTGGTTAGGCTGCAATGGTGGAGGAGAAAAGGAAGAGAACGAGGAAGGTGGTTCGTGGGGAAGGAATCAAGAAGATTGGGCTAAATTTGGGAGGTGGATTGTGTCCAAGGAGAAGAATGCAAACCGAACATACCTTTTTTTGGATTTCTGAATATTTAGGAAAACCTTCCTAAAATTGAAGAACATCTTCCTAAATATGATGAAACACCTCGTAAACATTATGAAATTCTTCATAAATTTAAAGAAATGAGTTTTTGAATCTTTTATTTATGTTTTGCCTTATGTATCAGCTTGGTTCTCTTGTTGTAGATATTGATTGGAATAAGAAGCTTCATATAATCTTTAAACCATTATGTTTATGAAAATCATCCTGAATTTCAAGGTGTTGATCCTCAATAGTATTGAACCCCCTAAATTCGTATAAATGTGTTTCTAACTATATACTTTTGTGTATTTTGCTTCAATGTGTCAAATATTAGTAGATCACTCTATAATCCAGGGGTAATGTTATCATTTTTGTGATATTAGGAAATCCAAATTGTCTTTATGAAAGTCATCCTGAAGTTCAAAATGTTCTTCCTGAATTTTATAAAATCCTTCCCAAATTTGATAAAATTCTTCCTTAATTTCATATATTTCTTCCTGAAGCTCAGTCACTGTTAAAACAAAGTACAGACAAAAACATATGACACTGTTATTTGGGCAAGGTTCAAATTCTATGGCAATCATGCTTTAGATTTATCATTAGATAGCATCTAAATCTAACAGCACAAAGATATAAGCTTGATGGTGCATGCTAGGCTTAACACAGCTCCAAAACCATATCAATAAGCAACAAGAACAATTCCACATAATTTCAGTTAATCATGAAATTAATCTTCATTATGCTCAAATTACAGAAAAAGCTAATTTGTTTTTTCTTATAGGCCAACTATCGAACACCTTATGGGCACTAATAAATACTAACAAGTAGCACCAAAAAAATGAAGTTTGACCTTATAAGGACACGAAACTGGAGACTTCTATAATCTTCCTAACACAAAGATAGAACTTGGGCTCTGAAATTTTGGCAGCCACTTCAACGCCGCAGCTTCAATCATCACATTACCAACGAAATTACCCAAACGATCTGTCACATTAGTCGCATACTTATCCCAAATATGTTTTTCTTCACCAAAGACTCTTTGATAATCTCCTTTGTGACTTTCCTCCTAATCTTAAGTGCCTTAAATATCATCTCACTCTCAATCTCTCCGTCGTCATCACCATCAAAACCGAGAAAAATTACAAAGGGAAGGAAAAGAGGACGCAACATCAGCATCAGAAGCAAGTCGAGTGTAGATTGAACCACTGAACTATGGAATTCTTCAGGTTACAAGAGAGATCTCGGGTAGCTTCGATCGGTCATCACCATCAACATCACCATCAACTACAGAATGCAGATCTCAGCCAGAAAAATAGTGAAAAGAATCGATAAACCAAGAAAGGGTTAGGCAAACACGATGGTGAGAACACGACGACAACTGCAGATCAACGATGAGAATCGATTGGCAAGAGATCTGGGATGCTTCAAGGTCTTGTGGGAGTAATGATTCAATTGGCTCGTGGAAACGTTCCTTCGTCTCGCTTCGAGCTTATCTGTCGAGATAAAGATAAGATTTTAATTATAATTGTATTGTTTTTAGTATTACATTAAAAATTTTGTGCTACTTTTGGAATATTTGAAGACATATTGCTAGTTGTGGAATAAAAACTTAAAATTGTGCTATTTTTGTCAATTGCCCTACCTTTATTCCAAATAATTTCACATTAACCGGAAAAACCAAATAAAATAATGGGATGGTTGGAATTTTTGGGTTTGTCCGCCCAAACCAAATAATATTGATTTCACATTTATTTTAGTTGTGTATATGATTTTGAATACAAATTCATATTTGTTTATATAATTGTCTTTTGTTTTTTGTTCATAATTAGGCTTCCAATGATTATGTTTTTCTTTTGAAGATTTAAGTGTTGGATTTTAATTTTAGATATACTCAGTTTAAAAAGATAAAAATCTCAGTTTAAAAAGATAAAACAATGTTTTGATAAGTTAGTTTATAAGATACATAACTAACAAGTTTCAACTGAAACCACATGTAACACATGTGTAACAGAAAATACAAATATTTTGTTTAAAACATTGATAAACAAGAGTTTTATAGAGATTTTGTGTATGTATTACTCATAAAAGAACATGTAATACTTAAGATAAATTTTGAATTATGGATGTTTAGGTTATAGTCATTGAAATTTAATACTTTGAGAAAGTTATTATTGATAAGGTGAGCAAAACAAAGCATAAACATCAACCTAAACATGTAAATGAATCTCAAATGTGGAATTTCAAAATAAAAAATATAGAGAGTGAGTAAACAGTCTTAAAAGAGTAGTTAAATGAGGTGTTAGTCGCAAAGTCTTCAGATATCAGTCACAATATCGTCGCAAAATAGGTCTCTAATTGATAGCAAAAGAGTGACAAATTGAGATAGTCGTAATATAGTGGCAAATCAGTCGCAATGTGTGACCATTTTAAGACTACCATATAAACATCACAAAATAAAAATCCTGAATTCTAGACATTATGAACAAAACTGTTTATATAAATCACTAAGGAGAACTCATAGTAGTAGTATAAAGTACATGTAATAGTAAGAGTTAGTAAAACAATGTTTACATCACTTAGTTTTGAATTTTTCTTCATTGCAACACATTCTCATAAAAGAACATGTAACACTTAAGATAAATTTTGAACTTATGGATGTTTAGTTTATAGTCATTAAAATTTAATACTTTGAGAAAGTTATTACTGATAAGGTGAGCAAAACAAAGCATGAACATCAACCTAAACATGTAAATGAATCTCAAATGTGAAATTTCAAAATAAAAAATATAGAGAGTGGGTAAACAGTCTTAAAAGAGTAGCTAAAGCAGGTGTTAGTCCTAAAGTCTTCAGATGTCAGTCACAATATTGTCGCAAAACAGGTCTCTAATTGGTAGCAAATGAGTGACAAATTGAGGTAGTCGAAATATAGTGGCAAATCAGTCGCAATGTGTGACCATTTTAAGACTATCATATATACGTCACAAAATAAAAATCTTGAATTCAAGATTATGAACAATACTGTTTATATAAATCACTAAGGAGAATTCATAGTAGTAGTATAAAGTACATGTAATAGTAAGATTTAGTAAAAGAATGTTTATATCACTTAGTTTTGAATTTTTCTTCATTGCAACACATTCTCATAAAAGAACATGTAACACCTAAGATAAATTTTGAATTTATAGATGTTAAGTTTATAGTCATTAAAATTTAATACTTTGAGAATGTTATTATTGATAAGGTGGGCAAAACAAAGCATAAACATCAACCTAAACATGTAAATGAATCTCAAATATGAAATTTCAAAATAAAAATATAGAGAGTGGGTAAACAGTCTTAAAAGAGTAGCTAAATCAGGTGTTAGTCGCAAAGTCTTCAGATATCAGTCACAATATCGTCGCAAATTGTGACGTCTTTGTTACTAAATAGGGGTAAAAAATGTGGATGCAAATAAGTCTCAATATGCAACGTTTTTGCGATTTGCTGTACTGACTATATATTTGGTCACAGAGTAGTCGCAAATTGTGACCATTTTGAGATGAATTTATTTTCGACGCAAATTAGTCTTAATATAGTCGCTAATTTAAGACTCTTTTGTGACCTTTATGTTTTTTCGTTAATGAGCAATGTTTTTCTCTCCAATTTTTTTGTAGTCGTTAAGTCGTCGCAAAATAGTTTCAAAAGCGTCGTTCTATTTTGCGACTGAATAAATAGTCACAAAATGTAATCCCAAAATGCAGGTTTTCTTGTAGTGAGACTATATGTATCATGAACATTTTTTAATTAACTCATATTGAGTTTGACGTTTTTGAAAAATCATCCAAGTCCATAAACGAGAAAAATGACAAACTATTTTTAGCATAATCGAACAATTCTTATTAAACGAATCTATAAAAGAACTTCGGTCAGAAAGTAATTCTCGTACGAGTATTCTACGTAGAAATAAAGAATGGCAAACTAGTCTTAGCATAGTGAAAGACAAATATAAACATGAATGCTTATAACTACGACAACCTTAAAAAGTAGACATCAATGGAAGCAGTTTGATCAGTTTCTATGTCTTTAGATCTTTTGCACGACAAGCCACCCCATCTATTTTTTAATTACAAAATTTTCATAACGGTCACAAACAATCCGTGATGAACTTAGTGATGAGACTGATAGCTTGGTTGTGTGGTTAATGTTAAGATCATGATTTACTTTGAGTCTTCTCTCTAAGATTGATGAACAACCTTAAAAGGACTGATTTAGCCGGCCTGATTTGGAAAGATGTCCACAGTCACGAAATTTGGTGGCTATACTATATATATAGCAATGGAAAGGAGCAAAGAAATATAGCGTTGTAGCTAATCGAATTTCGTTGCTATCCATGACGATTAATATGCTGCGCGCAAAAGATTTTGTAGCTTATGTACAACTTCACCACAAAATATTTCCGTAACCATTAGTCACGACATGTCACATACAAACTCGTAGCTTATATATCCACAAATTGGGACAGATATTACTCTATAATAGCCACAAGTTAGCTACAATATTGTCGTGTCTAGTATACCAGAGATAGACACCGTATTCGTGTCTAATTGCTACAAAATAGCAAGGATAAATATGCAACTACAAATAATTACAAATTTCAGTTGTGGTTCCACGAGATATACGTTACTAGCTCATGGCTATTTTAGTTACGGAAGATGTTGTGGCAATACGTGATCAGAGATGGAAGTGAAACCATCCGAGCAGAGCACATAGTAGGGTGGATGAATAAGAAACTCTTAGTCTGCTTAACATTGATACTAAAAAAGAAAACTCTTATTAGTCTACTTAATATTGATACCCAAAAAAAAAACTCTTAGTCTTACGTCCTAGACATTCAGGGATAGATGGATATGTTATGAACCAACTATTTGCTTGTGAATTAAGGAAGATATGAAAGCTTAGCTCCCTCTTAACCCTAATTCTCTCTTAGAGATAAAGGTTAATTCTTGGGGCTTCCTTTCTCATTAATCAATAAAGACCATTATATAGGCCTTGATACAACTTAATCAAAACCCTAGTAAAATATAGAAAATACTTTAACGTAGAATGGAAATTATGAAAACCAAATGCATAAACTAAAACACCAAAACTAATAAATTAAAATGTCCTAACCATACTCTAATCTACCTAACCATGATCACGTATCATTACTCCACCCTTCGATTTGGAGCTTGTCCTCAAGCTCCAACTGTGGTTGCACGACTCTAGCAGTTTCTTCGCACCACTAGCAGCTTCTCTGTGTCTTCCCCCCACGTCGACTTGTCTTTCAAGTCTCATGTCTTCTTCTTCTTGTCGAATCCTTGGTGGCTCTTTCAACTTTATCTCTGCAGCCAGAGACTCCTCCTTTTCCTCAATCTCCACCACAGGAAGTGATCTGTTGATCATCTCCTCTGCCATGTGGGTCGGTGAGTTTGGCTCCAACACAGACGCTGCAGCTCCTAACTCTGCCGCAACCGAAGCTTCAGTGTAATGACCCTCACCAAGAATAGAAATTTCAAAACAAAAAGGTCGAGGAAATGGGACGGAAAAGACCTAAGAAAGAAGAAGTAGGAAAATAAAGGTGAATGACCCAAGGAAGTCCGAGGAAATATTTGTGAGTCGTAGAATGGCCGAGAACAAGACAGAAGTACCGGACGCACGGTCGAGACCCTAAAATTCACCGAGACAAGTGGTCGAGAAAACTTGTCGAGAAGGTCGAGAAAATTGGTCGAAGAAATTCATCGAGAAGGTCGAGAAAACTCGTCGAGGAAATCCGTCGAGAAGACCCGAGAAATTGTCGAGACATCCGAGACGCATAGTCGAAGTTGCCCGAGACGTATCAACGAGGCGTACGTCCGACTTGCCCGAGAGACTACCAAATGTACCGAGCAGAACGTCCGAACGGTCGAGAAAATGATCTGACTGAGTCGAGAACTGTCAGAGAGAATGTCGAAGGTGCCGGACGAAGGACTCAATATTCTTTTGGTAAATTATTATTTCCTTAGAAATATGGACCAATAAAAATTAAGGAAGGTGGAAGATTATTTTAATCAAAGAGGAATTAGTGGGGGAATTAAAAATTCAAGAAGATTAAGAAGAGATAGTGGGGGATTAGTTTAATCAAGGAGGATTGGTGAAGTTGGCAGAATCTGATTGGTCAAGAGCTAAGGATTAAGCTCACTTAAACCACATGCACTAATGGAGATGATCACATGCACTAATAAGAAGAAGATTAGTGGCTTAATGGCGATCGATGATTGGGGGTGAGATTCACGCAGCGCATGCAACGGTGGAGGAAGACACTTATCAAAGCCCACTAAGGAAGAAGGTTCCAAATTGTGTCTATAAATATGGGGTGATCAACTTCATTTGGGGATTACTCTCCTAAACTCTCTCAAAACACTTAAGATTTGCCGAGAAAAAGAAAGAGACAAAGAATAGAGAGTTGTCGAGTAAGATTGTGAGAAAGACCAAGAGTGGTTGAGAGGGAGACCGAAGGAGAATCACTTGTCTCAAAAAGCGGAGTTGCAGCTAGCGATCGAAGAAAGATCGAGTGCGAGACGCCTTTGCGGTCGAGAAAACCATCGAGAAAAGAACGGGTTGCGATCGACGGAGCGAGAAGCTGTTGATGCGAAGTAGGAGTGGATTGTCTAATCGAGTGGTGCTGTGAAGTCCGAGTATCATCGACGATTGCGTAAGAGGTGAGTCTGTGGTAAGGCATGTAGAGTAGTTGCATGTCGTTTTGGTTGAGATTTTTGGTGCGTGCAAACATGATAGGATTCGTGCTAGAATCATCATGCGAAAATGAACTAGTGCATGCTAAATAATTGGGACTCACTCAATAATTGGTTAAAGGAGAACTTGGGTGCATTTTAAGTATAAACGGATTACTTTAAATTTGGTTTAAGGGTTGCATGCATGATCGAAGCTAGAGGATTTTGTAAGTAATATTTCTTACTTAAAATCGGTTTCATGCATGACTAAAGGAGTGAAGTGTTTTGCATTTTATTGCATAATATTGAGTGAGGTTACTTGCATGCTTAATTGGATTAGGAGGATTTAAGGGAATTAAATCATTTGGCTTTGCATGCATAATTTGGACTTGAGGATTTAAACGGTTAAATCAAATTGGTTGCATGCGTGGATAAACTTGTTGCATGAATTGCTTAAGTTAAGGATATGGGTTGCATGCATAAAGAATAATCTTAAGTTGCTTGATTTATTTTCTTGCTTCTTGTTGATTATTCCATGTTGATTTTCTTGCGTGATTTCATGCTAACGAGCTTGATGTATCATCGCTTGAATTTATGGTGGTGTGTTTGGTTGTAGCTTAGCCTCTTGAATTCGTTTCTTGAGTCTTAGCTTGAGTAGTGTGTCGATATTTCTGTTCCCAAAAGCGTATGTCACGCGTGAGTTCCCGACGACCACTCACGCGAGGACAATGTTACGGCTGGCTAGCTACCAGCATAACCGCTACATGACGATGTAGCTATTGGAGGGTTCATGCCGGAGAACTTTGTGGTCTCGGCATGGGAAGTGTTGGAACGGAACAGATTATCGAAGGGCCCTAGGAGTAAAGAGTCTAGAGTAATCAAGTGTCCCTTGTTTATGTCTAGTCGTCTTTACATGTTGCGTGTTGCGTGTTGTTAAAGAGTCTATGGTATTTTAAGTATCTAGACGTCTTAGTAAGTCGTGTATGAGATAAGAGTCTAAGGTTCAAGTAGTTCTTGTTTCCTTAGGTCGTCTTTCTCTTATGGTAGCAAGTTTAGATCGTTCGAATGAAGTCGTAGAGATCTAATCTCCCTTTCATGTTATTGTTTGAATTGCTTCCGCTAAGCTTTTGTTGCGTTACTTTGATGTAGTTTGCTAGCTGTTGGGGCTTGCTAGCTTTCTTTGATTGTCGGGGTAGTCGGCTTGGGGAGAGTAGTATCCAATTTAGGAAATAAAGGGGGTACCCAGACTCACTGAGTAATCTTAGATTACTCATGTCTCAGTTGTTGTGGTTTTGCAGGGAAGCCTAAGTGAGTCTAGAGCCGGAGCAAACGTTAGGGTACCGGATAGGGTTTTCTTGTGTTTCTTGTAAAACCCTATATTTTCTTAAACGAATAAGTGTAAAGTTTTCCGACTATCTTTATATATATTACTTTAATGATTTATTTGCGATGAATTATTTTATTAAAGTGATATATATACGGTTTTCAGGAAAGCATGGCAAGTTGCAACTGATACTCGGCCTAGTCTGGGCTAACACAACGCACCAGGCCGCGAGGGTTGCAAAGCCTAAGTAACCTCGACTGCGGGTGTGATTGTGCTAGGGAGGACCGGTTGGGAAGTCTGCAGCTTCCGTCCTTCGACCGGATCACCTCGGTGCAATTCCGCAAGTGGCGTTCCGTGGCTGTCCGATGGCCTTCGTGGTCATAGTACGGTTCGGGGGCGTTACATTCAGCCCCTAACGTTTCCATCACGGTTGTTATAGTCACAGCCGGTGGTTTCGAAGTCACCGTCTCTACCACTTCTCTCCTCACGTCGTTTAGTTCCACCGAAACCACAACCAACATTGGATCCGGTGTCGATGTCACCGTCTCCGTCGCCACCGCTTGTTCTTTTGTCTTCTTCTCTTGCTCAGCCTTCGCTTGCATGTTCTTCACTGTCTCAAACACCACATTAACTAGTTTCTTCATCTCATCAATTCGTCTCGTTAATGAATCAAAGTGGAACTCCATGGTATCTTAATATCTTTTAGGGACTTCACAGGATTAGTTTCTCCCATTGAATCCGTCTGCTCTGATACCAAATGTTATGAACCAACTATTTGCTTGTGAATTAAGGAAGATATGAAAGCTTAGCTCCCTCTTAACCCTAATTCACTCTTAGAGATTAAAGTTAATTCTTGGGGCTTCCTCTCTCATTAATCAATAAAGACCATTATATAGGCCTTGATACAACTTAATCAAAACCCTAGTAAAATATAGAAAATACTTTAACGTAGAATGGAAATTACGAAAACCAAATGCATAAACTAAAACACCAAAACTAATTAATTAAAATGTCCTAACCATACTCTAATCTACCTAACCATGATCACGTATCAGGATATTAGACTTTCGTTATACAAAAGAAAAAACATCAAATGCTTCAATCAATCTGATCCAAGGCCTCAGCGAATACTTAGTTGGCATGTGCTTGAAGCTAGGGGAGAAAGTATCAACTCCTTAAGGTTTGGAGCAAGATCTTCGGGGCTATCAGCCAGGATTGTCGTCGTCTTTAGGTGACGAGCATTTTTCAAGTTGTAAACCGCAATATCACTATCATGTCGTCCCCCAATGTATGGTGACCAGGTTAAAATTTGTAGACTCGACAATGGGCATTCCGGGACAGAACTCGGTTGATTCCAGCAAGCCACACAATATTCACTGAACATATTATGCTTAGACCAAGCAGATGAATCAGATTAAAAACCATAAAGAGTAACAAGAAATAGTTTATCAAAGAAACTTACTTCCACTGGAGAGATGTTTTTTTTTTTTGTCAAACCTTGTGCCTTCATTCATTCAAATATATAAGAGTCCATTACAAGTACATAGAAGAGGCAAGGAGCAGAGTTTAAAACAACAAAGAAAAAGCATTCCCCAATGCCAACAGGTGATAAACAGAGTGATAAAAGAAAAACATCGATTGTATAGTCTAAGAGAGCTATGAGCCACAGGCTTGAGGGTCTAATGGTACATGTGAGATCATGGTACATCGATAGACCATCTTCGAGGGCTTCAAAGGATGGTTGAATAGTCACTGTCATCCAACATTGTGACGTTAACAAAGGTATCAGTGCCTCAATGTCCACCGGGGCGATAGGAACCCACAGTAACAGGACGGCAAAGAAACCGGTGACTATGGTGCTATAGTCGGTTAGGGATTGCTTTGAAACCCAAAGCATAAGGTTCGGATCACTTCGTGAATTCACAGTAAGGACTGGTTGGGACAAGATCCATGTGGTGGTGGTGGTTGAAAGACGATGCTTGTAATCATCAAATAGCCAGCTTAGTTTGTATCCGTCAATGAACAAGATGTGTTCAAAATCGAGATTACCACTTTTACTAGAGCAGTTCAAGGAGCAAATACCATATATCCATATGCTTTTATAACCAAATCTCATTACTCTAGAAGCATCTAAGGCCAGGTTCCGTGAAAAATAGATGAATAACCAAATCAGTAAAGGGAAACGAAGCAGTACATTGCACTGGAAATCCATAAACGATGAAGTAAAGGGCCTAGGCTTCCTCTTTTGACCAACCTGAGGATAATAAATTGGTTTGACATGTTTTTGTGCTAATGGGCTTTTCTTGAGGCCTAGGTCCACTAAGGGAAACCCTAGGTTTCCAAGAGGTCGCCGCAAGGAATGGTCAGGTTGTCGGCCACCCGAGATGGACGGAGAGATCTGCGTTGCAGACGGGTTCTCCGTTGAGTGGGGAGCCGGCGGGTTCATGTAGTGGCCGTGGTAGCAGGATCGTCTTTGGTAACTAGGTCCACTGGGGAAAATCCTAGTGTCATAACCGATTGCCAAAGTGAGAACTGGTTGAGGCGACTATCCGAAAGTAGCAGAGATTTTCCCAAGAGCGGAAGCATCCCTGGTGAAGGTGAGTTCGGCGGAGTCAGTCGGTGGCCTTGGTTAGAAACGACGATTGAAGATAAGTCCACTAGGGAAAATCCTATCTTCATAGTAATTTGCCATGGTGAGGGGTGAGAGAAATGGTTTCCCGAGATTTGCGAAGAGAGTCTCTCCGGAGGAGTGTAGATCGGCGGGAGCATACAGCAATTGTGGTTTGAATCGGTGGAAGATTTTATTGGGGTTGTAATAGGGTTAAAACAAAGGGAAAACAGAGAGAAAAACTTGAAAAAAGAACTACTAGCAAGATCGACTAACAGATAAGCAGGTAAGTTAAAGATGGATCCCAACACCGGCGAGAAGGAGTCTCACCGGTGCCGGAAAAAATGGTTGAAAGAGTCTTCTCGATATTCGTGTCTGGGAGAAGAAATATTCCAAAACTATATGAGCTTCCCACTGGAGAGATGTTTAATACTCGTAAATTAGGAGAATCCTTGAGCAACTGGCCAAGGACATGCGACACGTCTTCCTTGCACACACATAGGTTCAGATGTTCAAGCTGGTTGAAAACAAAACCATCACCATACACACCCTGCCCACATTATATAAAATTATTACTTAACGGAGTATTCTAGAAATAGTATCCACAACTTGCGGTTGATAAATGGAACTTAATTACCTCTAAACAACATATCGTGAGACGCTTGACAGATGTGATTGATGCAATAAGACTCTTCGGATTAAGGGATACTGCTTCCCTCAGCTTAGGCATATTCTTAATCAAAGAGTAGTGCTCCTCTTCATTCATGTCTTCAAGTTTCAAATACTTTAAAGATGGAGTATCTACCTCATACCCATCTAAAAAAGAACAATTATCTACAAGGAGTGTTAAACTCTGCAAAGTTAGGACGATAATAGTGAACGCTCCGGTACCAATTTGCACCGATAGATCATCAAGAACAGGACAAATAGAAAGAAGATCCTGAAGAGATTTTCCATTTACGTAATCCACAGTTTTAAGTTGAAATGTTTTCAGAGAGGGAAAACAAACCATAGACGGAACATCCATGAGAACCACATAATTGAGTTTCAAGGTCACGAGCGATTTGCAGGTAAACAAGCTACTCGGAATTATGTTTTCATGCACCGGATGAAAACGAATATCAAGCTCACGTACATGGTGAGAAACTGAGATTTCAATCCACCTCTTGACATCTTCAGGTTTAATATCGTCATTTAGATGTAAGACGAGTCGCAAGCTTTCTATGAACGGAGATTTATGTAATGGCAGCTTCTTGTTGATAAAATCCCCAAGTACATCATCGCCTTCTGTACCATATGGAGATAAGAACTCGAGTTTAGGCAACCACATCCAAAGAAACTCCCATCGCTTAGATAAAACACAAGTGGATACAGCTTTTTTTGTTGGAAGAAACGATAATATCTTCACCAGCACGTCATCAGGCAATTCATTGATTTTTTCCATATCTTACTGTTAAACACAAGAGAAGAACAACAAAAGAGTCAAACGATTTATTTTTTTTGATTAAGTCAAGGAAACGAATTAGTAACAAGAGAAAACACAGAACACATACCGGACAAAACCCAACAACAAACAAAAAGCTGTAGTGTTGAAATCTGAGACAGGAAAAAAAAACCCTAGAAAATAAATAAAGAGGACCTGTGAATTCCAGTGGAAGCTCGGTTCTTCTAGAATTCATGAATCCGAAACACCCGAACAAGTGCGAAAGCATTTGGTTTCGATTTATAAGAAAGAAGGTGTGACAACAGAATAGGAATCGTCTCCGTAAAAGATTCGAAAATGGCAAAACTACATCGGTACTCACACAACTCATTGAACAATTCGTCTTCTTCACATTTAATTGGGTTAGCGAAGAAATTTAAACCTCTAGTAGACCTAGGCTAGGGCCAGGTTTCATGTGAATTTGTTTTTGTTCTTTTCTTTTTCAGCATTTTGAAAGATGTTCAACAGCTCAATTTGGTTTTGATGTATAAGAAAGTTTGAGCTGAAATCAATTTTAATATACAAAATTATTATAAGAAAAGAAAAAATAGAGATGCCTCTTCATATTCTATTCAAAATTCAAATGGCAAATTTAGTAAATGAACCAATGTAGTCCAGGTGTGGACCTCAGATTTGAATTGTTGAAAAGCTCTTTAGTAAATGAACCAATGTAGTCCAGGTGCATGTGCATTAATTGTTCTTATAATACATTGAAGCATTCTTTCTTTCAGTATTAAAAAAAAAAATATACATATTTTTCGAAAGCAAGTTGTTAAAATTCGGACCACGATCACGCAACTTTACTAAAATTCGAAACTATCTGACCTTTGTTGAACACAAATGGAAATAGATAGGAAAATAGACTTCTTGATATACAAAAAAAAAAAAAAAAAAAAAAAAAAAGCATCTAATGTTTTTCAAGTCTCAATATGATCCAAGTCCCTCAGCGAATACTTAGTTGGCATGTGGTTGAAGCTCGGGGAAGAAGTCTCAACTCATTGATCACTTCTGGAACATAATATTTCCATGTATTAACCAATATTGTTGCCTTCTTTAAGTGACAAGCGTATTTCAAGATATAAGCCACAATATCTCTATCTTGCTGTCTAGCAAAGTATGGTGACCAGCTGACAATCTGTAGACTCGACAACATGCATTCAGGAACAGAAGTCTGTTGATTCCAGCAAACCATACCATTACTCATATCAACCGAATGACCCTAAGACCAAGTAGAAGAATTAGACTAAAACGATATATGGTTATTAGAAAACAAGAAATTATTTATCAATTATGAAACTTACTTTCATAACACAGATGTCTAATACTCGTAAGTTAGGAGAAGCATTGAGAAACTGGCCAAGGAGGTTACATGAATCCTTTTTGCACAGACATAGGCTTAGATGTTCAAGCTCCGTAAAAACACAACCATCACCATCCAAATCCTGCCCACAAATATATCAACAGTATTAACAAAGAAGTCTCTAAATGAGATTGAAGTCTCGCAATTGATAAAAATGAAAAGTAATTACCTCTAAACAACATATTGTAAGACGCTTGACAGATGTGATTGATCCAAGAATTTGATTCTTGGGATAAGAGGATAGAATATCGACATATGCTTCCCTCAGCCTAGGCATATTCTTAATTAAAGAGTAGTGGTGTGGCTCATGAGTCCAGTCCACTAGTTTCAAATACTTTAAAGAAGGAGTATTTATCTCATACCCATCAAAATTCCCATCAGTACGTACAAAGAGTGATAAACTCTGCAAAGACGGGATGATTATAGTGAACTCTTTCATTTGTTCTTCATCTGCTTCGAAAGACAACGATAGATCTTCAATAACAGGACAACCAGATAAAAGCCGTTGAAGAGATTCTCCATCTACGAAAAAATAACTAGCCGTCGTCTCAAGTTGCAAAGTTTTAAGAGAGAGAAGACAAACCATAGTGGGAACATCCATGTGAGTTATCTTTTGGAGTTTCAAGGTCACGAGCGATTTGCACGTAAACAAGCTACTGGGAAATATGAAGAATTTTTCACCATAGGGATAATAATCAATTTGCAGCTCACGTACACAGCGAGAAATTGCGATTTCAATCCACCGTTTCACATTTTTAGGTTTAATATGTGAATTACAAGTTATGTGGAGACGCATGCTTTCTATGACGGGAGCTCTATGTAATGGCAACTTCTTGTCTATAAAATCCCCAAGTCCAGGAGGCCTTGGATCCGACATAGAATTGAACTCTAGTTTAGTTAACCACATCCAAAGAAACTCCCATCGATTAGACAAAACGCAAGTGGATACAGCTTCTTTTGTCGGAAGAAATGATAATATCTTCACCAGCACGTCATCAGGCAATCCATTGATTTTGTCCATATCTTACAAAACCCAAGCTATTGTTACTAGAAAAGCCAACTAAAAGAATTAATTAGACGAGAAAAAAAGACACAGCCGCACACACATAGGAACTAGGCGAAACCTAGAATAGAAAAACCTAGGGGTAGGCATATAAATATAGATTTAATTATATTTAATATTAGGTTTTAATTTTAACTTTCTATATTTTCTAATTTATTTGATTAATTAACTATTATAAAACCATAATCAATAAATTTTAGTTATATTAACTAGATATTTATTTTATAAATTAATTATATATATAACTAATGTTTAATTTGTATTTTTTAAATGTACATCCTCACAAATTTAAATACATTAGATTAAGACCCGTGCTAGAGCACGTGTTGAAATTCATTTTATTTATATTGTAATTTTTATGTAAAATATAATTCATGTGATTGTTTTTTAAAAAAAATTTGGATAAAATATTATGCAGTAAAATCATATGCTAAATATGATGACTTGAAAAAAGACACTTATTTTGTAAGTTTTATATTGTTAATGATTCTAGATAAGTACCTAACATTGGTTAAATTTTATTTTATACAAAATTTTGTATATTTTCTATTTTATAAAATTCGAATATGTTGTATTAGTTTATGTACATGAAGTTATTTCAACAATCTATATTCTACATCATGACTTGAATGTCATTATAAGACATAATTTTGTGAATTTGGCTTTTAAAAAGTAGGTTATTGTATTATGAGTAATTTAATATATTGTTATACTTTTTGTTTTAATATACTTGGTTTTTTGAAATTCTTTCTTATTATAGTGACATATTATTGACATTGCTATAACAAACCAATTTAGACTGTTTATAGTTTCTAACTTTTATATCAAGTTTCAATATTTTAAAAATATTTCAAAATAAGTTATTTAAAGTTTATTATATTATATAAAATTATAAAATTCATCAAAAGTATGAAATTGAATTTAAATATTCATATTTTGACCGTTACTCCGTAAGATTTTTAATTCAATAGATATTATTTTTAAAGAATAATATTACTAAAACTTGAATATTTTATAAATTGAATCATTTATTTTTTGTTTTTAAAAATTTAACTTATGGTATATCCGGAAATAAAACTATTTTTTAATTATAATAAATAATATGATAATTTATTTGTTTCACAAAATAGACTCACATATAACAATGAGAGTTGAAGTATAATGATAATTAACAAATTAATATTAATAAAAGAAATTAATATGGTAAGTTAGATGATATCAAATGATTCTTTAGAATATTCTCTTTAAGATTTTTGGAAACAATAAATCCAGACTATACAAATAATATAAAACTTAATATACAACCTATTTGTAACCAACTTATTAAAATTATATAGTCTACAAAACAATGTTGTGTACTTCCGTTTTATTATATAGGGGATTAGTTAGTATGGAAATTAAAAAGTATTTTGTTTGAGGTTTATTGTTTTATATTATAGTATAACATACAGTTAAATAAGTAGTGATTTATAGAAGGAATATACTGTGTGTTTTATTTATTTATTTACAGATAGTAGTATTTTTACTATTTAATTTTTTTTTAAATACTAGGTTTTGAACCCACGCTACGCGTGGGTTTATTTGATACATTTTGATGAAAAATATATATACTCACTCTGTTTCAAAATATAAGAAATGACCACTTTAAAAATGTTCAACCAATCATAAATAAAACTGCATAATAAAATATATTAAACTAATCTGAAAGTAGCATAGAAACTTGAAAACATCTTATATTATGAAACAAAAAAATCTTCTCTAAAACATCTTATATTATGAAATGCAAGAAGTATGTGATTGATGACAGTAATGAAATATTATCTTATAAAAATAAATTATATTAGTATTAAATAAAAATTTAAATTTCAGATACACAATTTTTAAAAATATAAAAATGAGTTGTGTTATACATTTAAATCAGATAAAAAAATCATGAATTTAACTCGACATCCAGGCAAGGCGAATCAAACTGATGACCTCACATATCCTAAACCATTTCTTTGACCACCAGAAAAACAAAATAATTTTGTAATCTTTAATTTATCTCGTTTTCATATTTAATTGATCGCTACCACCTATGTTTTCGTGTTTTTTATTCAATGTTTTCTTATTTTTCATATTCTTTCTTGTCATTTTCATTGTCAAATTTTATGGTAATTGTCATCGTTACTTTTATCCTGTTCTTTGTTATACTCTTCTTCTTTTTCTTCTTCTTCCTCGTCAACTTTTTCACATTCTTTCAATGAAAAACATTTTTTTTAGACTACCATACAACTTGTTAACCCATCAAACTCCAAGACCAAAATCTTTTATTTTCTCATAAAATTTGTGCAATTCATAAAGACCTGCATAGTCAACACATGCATCCAATTATTGATAATTTCATTCATATACTTATTCGTTTAAGATCCACATGTATCGAAACTTCTCAAACCAAAATCCTTACTCGCAGAGAAAGTAATATGAACACATGTATAGTTAAAATAATATTTGTGCTTTTCGTCGATCCTTCTTCTTTAAACTCAAATAACATCAACTCAAGGTCTTGCGATGTCAATCCTTCTTTCTTAGACTTAAAAATAAAAATTTTACTGCAAGAATATCATATCATATTTCTTTTATTTCTATAAATTTTAATTTTTTTTCTAAAAATTCTTAATAATATAGATTACTACTATATTTCCAAAAATGTTAATTAGTGAAATATCTAATTCTTATTGGTTGTTTTAAATCCTGTATGGACACTTTTAGGAGTTTATAGCTTCAACTTTTTATTAGTATAGATATAATATTTTAAAATTTCTATGGAGGTTAAGTAATTGTATTATTTTCAAACATTCTATGAAGTTTAAATATTTTTAATATTTGAAACTTTTAAAAGTTTCAATATCTATACTATTTTAAACTTTTAAAATTTATAAATTATAATTTTTTAGAAACCTTTTATAAGCTAATAAATTTTTAAAATTTAAAGATCATAAGATTTTGAAGTTTTAAAAGGTTTCAAAATATAATATTTGAACCTTTTAAAAAGTTCAATATTTATAATATTTTAAACTATTTTAAAAACTTTTAAAAGTTTAAATATTATAAATATTTAAACTTTTAAAAATTTTCAATATTATAATATTTCTTTGAAACTTTGTAAAGTTTTAGTTTGATCAAATAAAAAATCAGATCAAACGAATAAAACTTTTTAACTTGGACACCTGATAAATCAAGTTTTCCTGCTCATTTGCTGTTGGAAGCATATTAATCTTTATTTATACTGGTTACTATGTGGACGCCTTTAGGAGCTTATAGCTCATACTTTTTATTAGTATAGATATGTACAGGATAATTTTGTATTGTAGTTTTGTATGTTTTATATATAAAGAATCAGTTAACTTAAGTATATATAGTTTTGTTGTGAAATGCAAATAAAAGTTGTGAACAGTTATTTGTTTGAGCTGAATTCCACATTGTTTTTCTTTTAATAAACTTTGGTTATTAAAATGGACTCAAGATGTGTGTATATAATTTGTTAGAAATGGGAAAATAGCTATTTGAACAAAAAAAATAATTCAGCGAATTAATTGCTTACATATATATACTAATATTGTTTTTAAAGTAAACTAATATTGTTTTTTTTTGTCTAGACCGACACAATTGTTCTTGTTTTTATCTGACAAAACAAATCTATCATCTTCTTCGTCTTTGTTTTATCCCGTCCATTGCGACATCTCCGCCCATCTTGATTTTTAGTCAATTGATTTCATCATCCTTATTTGTCATAATTCGTCTACGAAAGAGTGTTTTGATTATGCTCCAAATCATCTTCTTTTAGCTCCTTAGTGTTCTATCCGTGCCAATGAGTACCTAAACCTATAAAAACTCAAAAACAACCTAGAAAACAAATCAAAAGACTCAAAAAGCACACTTATTCTATTGTTAAAAACCACAAAAACCATGATATATCATGGAGAAAATATTGTTTTGTAAAATTGGAAACTGAATATTAATTAAATTAATCATAAACTTAATACTTAATGTTAAAGGGAGTGGTTCCGATTGTTTTGGAAATTTTATTAGGATAAACCTTGTTTCCAAAAATCAAAATATTAATTAATTAAATGAAAAAAAAAATCAATAATTAATGCCAATAGCATCCCTATAAATAAGTGTCAACTTTAGGATTTATTTTATAAATGTCTCAAAAAATGTATATATAGATTAATTTTTAAACCCAATTTAAACCGAACCAAACCAAACCAAACCGAACCGAGCCAAACATAAATCGACCCAAACCGAACCAAACCAAACATAAACCGATCCAAACACAAACCAAACCAAACTAATTTTGGTTGAATTTGGTTAGAGTTTTACCAAAACCAAATAAATAAAACCGAACGGAACCCAAACCAAATCAAACCTTAAACAGAAATGCTCACCCCAAGAAAAACCTGTCAGCTCGATTCCGCTCGGGAAAATCGGAAACGCGCTTCTCTTTACCATTAAACCCTAATGATCGAAACCTCTAGTGGGCCTCAGGGCCTGGTCATAGGCCAGGTTTCGTGTGAAATCCTTTCTTCGGAGGGGGTATTCAACTAGGTATTTTAAAAGATTTTAGAGTATTCTTAAAATCACTTGTTATTTAATTGATGAATTTTAAAAATCTTTTAAAATGCTATGTTATTCAACTTAGATTTATGTAAAATCATTTAAAATAATTTACAATCCTTTGTTATTTAATCAATGATTTATAAAACTTACTTGAAATCTACTGTTATTCAAAATATCATAACTTTTAAAAAAACTGCTACTTTGAATGATTCTAGAAGATTTTGATTTGTTTTCTACTTGAAAATACTCCCTCTCAAAATCCCACCTTTTGAGATAGAATTTTAAAGGATTTTGTAAAAAGAAGAAAACTTTATTTCCTGGAAAATCAAAATTGAAACAGAAACATTCTCACCTCATCCCCACTCCTCCGCTCCAATCCCACCAGTGGCGAATTCAATTGCTTCCTCTCATGTGGAAAATGCTTTGAAGAAGTTTGATGATTGTCCATTCATCCTCGGCGAGCTTAGTTATTGTAAGAACGTTGTCTCTTCTTTCTTTTGAGTTACCTTTTTGTTGTTTCTTATTATGATTTTCTCTTGTTCTGTGATTTCAGGTATTCAACAGCTGATTCAAATACATAAACAAAGGAGTTAAATAATGAGTTGACGAGTCGGAATTAAAAGGTTGGTTTACTTTTTACTTACCAAACCTTGTTTTGCATAGTTAGGGTTTACTTGTTACTTACAACTACGGTTCTGTTGCAGATAGTTGTTCTTGATGATGATCCATATAAGAGGATAGGAAGAGATGGGAGCAGTGAGAGCTACGAGTATCCTAAGAGAGAAAGTATGATCTGTATTTTTTTTAATCGTTGATGAGGTACTTGTTACAAATTCTTTGATCTGTTTTTTTGTTGTTCATTCTTATTTAGGGTGAGAATTAAATGATATTGGGTTTTATTTTGCAGGCTTGGCTTGGTGATCACCGTTTAATATTGGTTCTGATTTTGTGAGGTCGTTAATTGTCTCTTCATCTTTCTTTTGATTTAGCTTTGAGTTAATGGGTTTGAGGAATCAGAATTAAAGGTTTGTTTACTTGTTACTTACTACTAAACCTTAGCTCTGTTGCAGATAAGGAAGAGATGATGATTCATGGCTCTGTTACAGATAGCAGCTCTCGATGATGATCCATGTAAGAGGATAGGAAGAGATGGGGGCAATGAAAGCTACGAGTTCCTAAGAGAGGCTTTTGTAGACAGAATTACATCATCGTCATCTCAGTTCTAAAGGTAATTTTTTATTATTATAAAGTATCCTAAAATCTCTCAAAATCTAATAATAAAATCTCACCAAATCACAAAGTATTTTTAAAAAAATATATATATTCTAATAAATAACCAAAATTTTTCTAAAAGCTCAATCAAATCTTGCAAAAACCTAAAATATTTAAATCCAACCAAATCCCTTAAAATACAAGTTCAATACCCCGTTCTTCATTTTGGTGCTGATAGACTGATTATCAGGTATTCTTTATGCAAGTTTGGGATTTTTTTTCATTTAAACTCTCAAAGTTTGAAAATTTTATTAGAAAGAATGTCAAAAAAAAAAAAAACATCCAACTTTTATTATTATCACACAAATTTAGTTTGACAAAAAGTATTTTTTTTTTATGGTTGTAAAAGTACAAGGCACGGATTTGAACATAGAGTTCGTAACTGGAAAAATGGCCAAAATCAACCTCAACTATTTTTCAAACGTTTTTTCGTACCTAAACTTTAATACTTTGCAAATAACAACTTGAATTGCATTGGTTCAGGTTAGCTAGGTTAACTTACTAGGGTATATAAAGAAAAGAAACATTGGTTTTATTATCTCCTTCAAATTATTAAAAAAAACAAAACAAAAGTAGACGAAGATCATCATCATCATACATTGATCAAGAAAAAAACCACACACTGAAGAAAAAGAAAAAAAGGTGCTTAATGTTTGATCCATGATCCGCTCATTCAAAAGCCCATTGATTCTCCTTACGAACCTCTTCTTCTTCCTCAGGTGTAAAATCATTCTCAATGTTGAAGTGTGCACGAATCTGGTCTGGAGTTTTGCCCTTGATCATATCAGCAACAGTTTGGCACGTCATGTTTAGCCGTTTAGGTAGTTCGCAGCAAGAATGAGATCAAAGATCGTGGATTAATAATCTGTTTCCATTAACTGCTTATCCCAGTTCTTGAGTTCCTCCTCGGAGATTGGGTTAGCATCATCGACGTGGTGCTTCTTGCAGTACTCCATCACTAGGGCAAGAGTCTTGCTCGTCACGTTAGCAAGAGGGATCTCGGTACTGGCGCAATCGTCCTCAACCATATGCGCTATGGTCTGCGATTGGATCGCGATCTCTTCTTCCACCTCGAACGACTGACCATCGGAGCTCTTCAACATGATCATCTTCTTCGTCGACATAGTTTGTGTTTTGTGGGGTGAGATCTTTTCTTTGTGAAAGCAAATTTGATGAGAAAAAGTTTAAGAATTGAGAGAGCGATTGAATTGTTAGGTAATGAAGTTGTGAACCCTATGCGCCGTATAATCCTCCCCCATTATTGGTCTGAGAGAAGTCGCGTGAGTCTCACTCGCGGCGATTTCTCTCTCAAAGTCGAGAGTCTTCTGAGCACAACCTCGTGCGCCGCTGGTGGGTCCTCAGTCAATTCCGGTGACGATGAGGACCCTATGGCCCATGGTTCTTCATCCGCGGCTCTGCATCTTTCTCGGCGACACCATTGGATCAAGATCAAGGGAGCAGTGGAAGGGAGAAGCATCTGCGAGACTCCTCAGGTAAGAGCTCTACCGGAGGAGTAGCGACGCAGAGTGGAAGAAGGAGTTTCACGGAGAGGGACGAGCGATGAAGATAGTTAGATCTGGGGACCGGAGATCTTGGAGGTTTCGCGGGTTTGGTCTCGATAGGGGAGATAGGTTCCGATCCGGCGGAGCTAAGCCACCGTCGAAGGTCTCCTCATCTACTCCCTACTATCTTTCTCTCTCACGACCGAGCAAGAAGTCTCCTCGACGACAGCGAGCTCGGTTCTCTTCGTCCTCCTAAACACAGCTCTACGGTGGCGGGATGGAAACGGATCTTGGATCACCATCTCCGTTCGGCTAACGACGTCCAGGCTTACCGGAGGTCCTGTTCCGGTAAGTATCCGCAGATATTGGGCGGCGGCTACAGCGAGTTCTTCGTTCTGTAGATTAGGGTTTTCAGCGACCGGTTTGGTCCTTCGGTTCGATTTGTAAATCCAGTCGGTTTTGTATCTTAATGGTTTAGTCTGGGTTGATGTAAACGGGTCGGGCCCTTAGGGGATTTTGTATGGGCCTAACTCCGGAAATAGCCCATTGGGCATATATTATTAATTGAATACCCTTGAACAAAAAAAAAAAAAAAAACCCTATGCGCCGTATTTATAAGCCCGAGTCGGTAAAATCAACCATTCCTTTTTTGAGATGGAAATAGTTTCTTTAACAAAAATAAAAAGGAAAATAGTTATTTGCCCAAGTCCTTTTTAGAAAAGGTAACTTCAGTGGAGTAAACCGAGATAAACCTGGTCAATTTTGCAATATGGTAGGTTCGGCTTAAATCCTTTTTTTTTACCTCGAGAACTCTAGAACTGTCACTCTGTCAGAGTCGGTTCTGCGATCAACATTTTCTTTTTCTTTTTAATTTGTTTTAAGAAAACTTGGATCAGCAATTCCTTTTCAGTAAAGGTAAATTTAGTGGAATAAATCAATAAACCAAATCGGAAATTATCTAAGCTTAACTAAAATACTCTGATCCATAAGAAAGCAAAAACAAGTCTAGTGGAAATAGCCGTTACAGCAGACTAATATATAAAACAATTTTATTATGGAGATAGAATTGAGTGTAACTATTATATAAAACTAATAACAACTTGATGAGGAGATCAAGAAGGTAAACTATGGAGGAGATCCGCGCAATGCATGGGGTTGTTTGCTATTGTTAATTTTTTCATGGTTCTCTATTTATTGTTATACTAGGTATAGGCCCACACATATGTGCGGGGTTACTTTTACATAATTTTTTAAAATATTAGAAAATTTTCACGTAAACTTCTATTCATACCTGCATGAGTGATATATATAAGAAAAAATTAAGATATAATTTAGATAAGTGATATTACGTTTATATTATTCTAAACTAATCCAAATATTTCCAACTATTTGTTTAGGGGTGTTAAATCAAATTTGTATTCAGTTTCAGTTTCATTTATTCAATTGAAAATAAATAATATCAACCATATCACATCATCAAATAATATCAACTGTATTATGTCATCAAATAACCATAACTGATAGTTAATAAACCGTAATCGTACCTGTGTTCATGCTTACTTGTCCATACCCATTCTGTTGCATATCATAGAATTTCCAAATAACCTACATATAATTGTCAAGCGATCAAACCCGTCTAATATGTCTGATTGTAATGTTTAAAATTTTTTGACCCGAAAAAATCCCATTCCTCGTAAATCACATGAATAAATAGTATGTCTGTATATGTTCTGCTTGAATTCTTGTTCCCAAAATTTCAGTCCCGTATTTTGTCATAAATGAATATACCCACACAAAATTCTCATAACCTGATTATTATGTAACTAATTTGAACAATATCCCAAAATATAATAAATATGTTGTTTAATCTTTCTTTTTCTTAATATGTAAATTGTGTCAGTTTGACAAAATGAATATTTGATATGATTTTTTTTTTAACCCTTAAGTGTATTCCCCAATTAATAGTATAGATTTCCTTCAATTATTGAATGAAATATTCCTTAGTAAATAATATAGTAAGAGAAGGAAAAATAAGAAAATGGGATAGAAAGCGTGAGTATTTTATATATGAGATACCATAAGGTATTTATTAAGGAGAATTATATTAATTTGAATATTGTTAGTTTTTTAATAATATATGTGTCTGTAATTGATGGAGAAATAAAATTACAAATCATAGATCAAATCTTATTGTTTCGTGAGGGGGAAGACTATAGTTGGTCATTAGATCCCCTATATAATTGGTCTTAGTTACGGTATTATATCAGTGAATTTTATAAATTTTAATTGGTCATTAGATCACTATATATCTCAGCTATTGGTATAATATTATTACTTGTTTTCATTTTTATTGGACTGGATTTTTTAAAATTCAAGATTTCTGTAAAAACACTATAATTACATATTTATATATAATGTTTAATTACATAGTTATCCAAATTAAAGTATATATTCATGTCATTTCAATTGGTGATCATATATTTTTTTTTGGCAAATATAGGTATTGTTTTTAGCAAAACAATAATCATTAAGCCATTTTCAAATGATCTTCAATTCTTTCACCATTAGAGCTTTATAAAATTATTAGAAAGGTAACATTATTTGTATTTCTGAAGATATGATTTTAGATATATATTTTTACATCTCATAATATAGTTATATTATTATATTATAATACATAGTGAAATTAATTTAATTTTGAAAATATGTATCAATTTTTGAATAATATTTACCATTTTTAGAATTTATAAGAGTAAAATATTGTGTATATAAACAAATTAAATAGCAGTGGCAGTTGACAAAAAATATATATAGCAGTGGCAGTTTTATGTAATTTTATAGAATACTAAGGGTGAATAATAAATTGGGTACGGAGCTCTCTGGCGACGACACATCAGCTTTTTTCCAGAATGCTTCTCTTTTAATATATAAGGGATTTTAGAATTTATAAAAGTAAAATATTGTGTATATAAACAAATTAAATAGCACTGGCAGTTGACAAAAAATATATATAGCCGTAGAAGTTTTGTGTAATTTTATGGAATACTAAGGGTGAATAATAAATTGGATACGGAGCTCTCTAGCGACGACACGTCAGCTTTTTTCCAGAATGCTTCTCTTTTATGGAATATTAAGGGTGAATAATAAATTGGATACGGAGCTCTCTGGCGACGACACGTAATCTCATAATATAGTTATATTATTTTATTACAATACATAGTGAAATTAATTTTATTTTGAAAATATGTATCAATTTTTGAATAATATTTACCATTTTTAGAATTTATAAAAGTAAAATATTGTGCATATAAACAAATTAAATAGCAGTGGCAGTTGACAAAAAATATATATAGCAGTAGCAGTTTTGTGTAATTTTATGGAATACTAAGGGTGAATAATAAATTGGATACGGAGCTCTCTGGCGACGACACGTCAGCTTTTTTCCAGAATGCTTCTCTTTTAATATATAAGGGATTCTATAAGTTGGCGATATACCTATGCTGATTTTTTCTATATATTTTTAATTAGTTTTGCTATATTTTATTGTTTTTCTTTATTCTAATCTTATATTTTATTTATTCGTTTGTGTGCACGGTGTTGTTATCATATGTCAGTGAATGTTTTTGGTTTAGTTTGGGCATGTTTTTTTATTGTTAAATTATAAGCTTAAACTTAAAAGAAAATGTGACCAGTATTATAAATAAGTTAAATTTTTTTTTTAGTCTTTTTTGGTAATCCTGATTTCATTTTTTATTTTTTTCCTCATTTTATTTTTTATTGTCATATTTTTCAGAGAAATACCTAAAATAGGACTATTTTTGGTTTTTGTTCCAAAATTAGCACAAATGACTAAATTTTCCAAAACTAGCATTTTTTATATTTACTTAAAATTAATTATTAAATTATGACCAAAAAAGAAACAATTATAACAAATAACATAAATGACGGCGCTCCTAGGGTTAGGGTTTGGCGACTCGAAAGGTGATTTCTCCAAGTCATCGTTCTAGGTTGCTTTTCCGGTGGTTTTGTCCTTTTTGGAGCGGAATCCCTTAATAATTTTCTAGCACACTGCTAAGTTTTTTCTCTGTTGTTTATTTGGGTGTTTTTCTCATCGAGGCTATTTCGATCTTGAAAGTTCTGTCAGTAGGCGTTTGGTTTTTGGGGCTTCTGAAGGAGCACTAGGGTCTCTAAACATCGATCTAATGTCTAGGCTGGAGTTCACGAGGAGAAGCGGTAAGGAACCGATGACAAATCGGCAGGAGGAGGAGGGAGAAAAAGGGGTGATTCGAATCCCAAAATTCGATTTCTCTGATCTGATAGATAAATTTAAAAACTCTTTCACGTAGAGGGAAGAAGTATTGAAGCTTTGTTAGCTTTCATGCCAAAGGAACGCATATGGGATGTTGAGGGTAGAGTCCATGGCACGGATCTGGGGAACGTCAAGTTCCAATTTGATTTTGATCACGAGGAAGATCTTCTCAAGGTTCTACAACGTCGACCGTGTCATTTTAACCGCTGGAGTTTCTCCCTTGAGAGATGGGAAGCAAGTATCAGGGATGATTACCCAAATACGATGTTATTTTGGGTACACGTTAAAGGGATACCCTCACTATACAAAAGAGAACAAGCGTTTAGGGGAATTGGAGAGGCTCTCGTAACAGTAGAAGCTGTGGACGTTAATGGGGCGAGAGTACAAGTGGCCATCAACGGGATAACCCGCTTCAATTTGAGAGTAAGGTGGTCTTTGAGAATGGGGGAACTGTGAATGCAACTTTAAGATATGAGGGTCTGTATCGTTACTGCTTTACCTGTAAAAGAATCTCCCATGAGGAAAGAACCTGCCCGAAATTATCTGATTTGGAGAGACAAAGGAATAAATCCTTGAGAGCAGCTTCGTCTTTATCTGAGTACCAACAAGGCTCAGAGACTTGGAAGGAGGGACGAGGTGATGACCAGGCTGAATCCTCATCACATGTACGAAGGAATTTGTCGAGGGAGCTGGAGCAAGGTGAACAACGGCAATATTCGGATCTCCGACAGGATTTAAAGGAAATGTGTGACTCGAGGAGTAAAGGAGTCTGGGATAGACTAGAGAGGCATATGCCAAGAGACAATCCCCGATATCGGGAGAGCTTCCACCCGTACGAAAGATAAAGGCATGGACAATTAGATGGAAAGGGTATTACTTCAATGAAATATGAAAATAATCCGCGCGAACGGAGGTCCTACAGAAACCCCACATTTGAGGATAGATACCGAGAGATGAGATATGAACGGAACTCGTTGAAGAATCCCTTAGAAACTCCAGATTCACAAAGAACAATCTCTGATATGCAGAGGACCGGAGTTCAATTTGAAAGGCTGAGACTTGATCGACAAGCAATACCGGTGAATCGTCTACGTGACAACTATGGACCATGGAGGGGAAATTCGAGTGGTAAGCAACATTACCAGGAAAAGGTACCTGGAGACAGTTCATCAAAACGTAATGAGAAACAGGGGATGTCTAAAGAAGCAAACCGAAGTTTCCCTCAGATTGAGGCGGAGAAGCTTCGAATGGAACGTCGAGAGGCAAAAAGTCAGGACACAAGGAAATCAAAAGACCCTACGTGTCTAGGATCTGCAGGTCAGAAGGAGGGAAGAGTGTTCTCACATGTAGCTGAAAGAGAGGATGCTGAAAAACAGAGACAGGTATTACAAGGGGAGGAAGATGAAATTACGGGAGACTCAAAGTCCAAACTTAATACCCAGAATTGCGGGTTAGAGGAGGATTTGATAATGGACGATGAAATGATTGATAATGATGATCTTCTGGATGAGGAAGATCCCCCAATTGATGAATATCTTCATGAAGCTGGAATTCTATATGATTCTCAAGAACAGGGGGCTTTCCGCAGGATGAAGATGCTGAACAAATCGAAGCAATCTCGCAACTTTCCCCGGATATTACAAGGAAGGTTATAGAAACTAAGAAAAAGATAAATACACGATCAAAAGGGAGAGATAGGAGCGCCAAGGATAAAGGTAAGCTGGGAGATCACACGGATCATGCAATCGTAGTAGAAGAGAAATCAAAGACTCAAAAGAAAGGCGAGAAGGAGGAGAAACGACGTATCCCCAGGAGTCCAGATATAGGAGGTGCAGCCTCTAAGAAGGTTAACGCCCTAAGGGCTCGTCAATCCCCAAAGAAACGTCCTGGTGCTGGACGTGCAAAACCAATTACTGTCCCTCGTACGGAGGTGTTCCCTTCTGCAATAAGCAAGAAGTCCAATGCTGTTTCAGGTTCGGTGGTGTCCCAGAAACCACCCAGTACTCATATATGAATACAATTGCCTGGAACTGTCAATGGGCGGGAGCTTACTTGACTTCAGAGCACCTTAGGGAAAAGCGGAGGTTTAGCAAGACATTCAACTTTCTTTAGGCTATGATAATTTGTTTACCGTGGATCCTATTGGGAAAAGCGGAGGTTTAGCGTTGTTTTACATGAATTCTCCTCAGGTTACAATCATATATTCGGACAACAGAATGATAGATATTGAAACCACAATGGAAGGACATAAGGTCTATATGACCTTTGTGTATGGTGATCCGGTTGTCGCAAACCGAGAGGATGTTTGGGAGCGGCTGACGCGAATTGGTCTCACAAGACATGGCCCCTGGTTCATGATAGGAGATTTCAATGAGATCATTGGAAACCAAGAGAAACGAGGAGGTAAACGACGAGCTGAGTCGACCTTTCTCTCGTTTAGAAATATGTTGGCCAATTGTGGTATGATTGACTTTCCCTATAAGGGGAATTTTCTCTCCTGGGTGGGAAGAAGAAGAAACCGTAAGAGAGTGCGCTGTAGGCTGGATCGAGCTGTTGGGTATAAAGACTGGCACAATACCTTTTCATACACAAATGTGGAGTATCTGAAGCTATGGGGATCCGATCATCGGCCTGTCTTGGCTAGAATCTCCTCTAATAATCGCATAAGGCAGAAGAGTTTCAAGTTTGATAAACGTTGTTTTGGGAAACCAGGATTTAAAAACGCGGTTAAGGTAGGATGGGGGGAACTTACCACCGAAGGACAAACGGATATTCACTCAAAGTTGGTAGCATGCCGAAAGGCAATATCCATATGGAAGCGTGAAAATCCGAGTAATACCTGCAAGAAAATTGAAGAGTTAAAAGAAAAACTAGAGCAGGCTCAAGATAATGATTCCCTCACTACTGAGGAGGAACTTGAATTGAAATGGCAGTTATGTACAGCTTTTCGAGATGAAGAGTTATATTGGAAACAAAAGAGTAGAGCAAACTGGTTGCGAGAGGGGGATCGTAATACCAAATTTTTTCATGCCACTACAAAACAACGAAGGGCAAGAAATCACATAATCAGTCTACAAAACCGGGACGGTCATCTGGTGGAGTCTGAAGCGGAAATTGAACAAGTGGTGACAAACTATTTCCAGGAATTATTTACTGCTTCAACTACGTCTAGAGTTGATGAGGCACTACGGTATGTCACTCTAAAGGTTACACCTGAGATTAATGCTGCGCTGCTCCGACCTCCCTCTAACTGGCATATGATTGGCAATGACATAATCCGGATGGTGAAGGAGTTCTTTGAGACAGGAGAGTTCGATCCAAGACTCAATGAGACAAACATTTGCATGATCCCAAAGAATGAGTGGCCTAGAGCAATGGGGGAATTTCGGCCAATCAGTCTTTGTAATGTGAGTTACAAAATCATTTCAAAGGTATTATGTAATAGACTGCGAAAAGCTCTCCCGAAGCTAATTTCGGAGACACAATAAGCCTTTGTGGCTAGACGGTTAATCACTGAGAACATTCTGTTGGCACAAGAGAATTTTCACGCTTTAAGGACGAATGCGACTTGTCGTTCAAAGTTTGTAGAAATAAAAACGGATATAAGCAAGGCTTACGACAGGGTAGAATGGTCGTTCCTAGAGTCTTTGATGAGAAAGCTTGGTTTTGAGGAAAAATGGATCGAATTGATCTTGTGTTGCATAACTTCAGTATCTTATAAGGTACTCATTAATGGGGAAGCGAAAGGAAATATAATTCCCACTCGGGGATTACGCCAAGGCGATCCGCTATCTCCCTTCCTATTTATCTTATGTACTGAAGCATTAATAGCACAAATCAATGGTGCTGAGAGTGAAGGACGCATCACGGGTTTGAAAATAGCCCAAGGAAGTCCTCCGGTGTCACACCTCTTATTCGCGGATGACAGTCTGTTCTTCTGCAAAGCCGATATCCAGCAATGTGCTGAGTTGTTAAAAATAATAAACTGCTACGGAGCAGCATCTGGTCAGCAACTAAACAAGGAGAAGTCGGCGATATTGTTTGGTAATCGAGTGGAGCATAACCTCAAATCAGAACTGAAGCAGGCCATAGTAATCACGAAAGATGGCGGAAAGGGGTCCTATCTTGGACTCCCTGAAACTATTTGCGGTTCTAAGCAACAAGTTTTTGCTTTTGTTCAAGACAGACTAAACAACAAGATAAACTCCTGGTCAGCAAAATTTCTCACGAAAGGAGGCAAAGAAGTGTTGATTAAATCAGTGGCTCAAGCTCTTCCGACTTATGTTATGTCGTGTTTTTTACTTCCACAATTTATTGTGAAAAAGCTCCGAGGAGCCATTGCCCGTTTCTGGTGGAGCACAAAACAGAATAAAAAAGGGATGCACTGGATGGCATGGGACAAAATTTGTTTGCCTCTGTCACAAGGAGGACTTGGATTTAGGGATCTAAAGGAGTTTAACTTAGCTTTACTAGCTAAACAGCTATGGAGATTGATTCGGTATCCAGACTCTCTGCTCAGCCGGGTACTTAAAGGGAGATATTATCGGTATTCAAACCCCCTTGATGTGAAAAAGGCAAACTCTCCCTCATTTGGATGGCGTAGTTTATTTGCTGCACAACCTCTGCTCCTGCATGGTTTCCGAAAAAATGTTAGATCAGGTTTTCACATCCGCGTATGGTCAGACAATTGGATTCCCACTGTACCTGCGAGACCAGCAAAAGATCGGGGCATCGACAGAGATCCAAGCTTGTATGTTAATCACCTCATTGATTTTGAGACAAAGAGTTGGAAGTTGGACGTGTTAAATGAAGTGATGGATCCCGATGACATTCCCCTAATCACTAGCCTTCAACCGAGCAAGCAATTCCGGGTTGATGATTATGTATGGTGCTATACGAAGACAGGACAATATACGGTCGGTTCAGGTTACAACATTGCAACAACTTTGGATCCCGAAGTTTTAGAGCCAAGCACAAACAAGCTAAAGAGCCAGGTATGGAAAGCAAAAACATCAAGAAAGATCAAACATTTTCTTTGGCAGGCGTTGATAGGTTGCGTCGCGGCGAACAGTAGACTGGTGGACCGGCATTGTGGTTCGGAACGAGAGTGCCCCAGGTGCGGCTTGGAGGAAACAATAAATCACATACTCTTTAAATGTCCGCATGCCCTGCAAGTATGGGCGTTAAGTCCCATCCCAACCTCTCCAGAAGTGTTTCCGTGTGACTCAAATTTTGCAAACTTCGATTACCTCTTATGGAGAGCAAAAGAACAAGGCGCAACAGAGGAGCAGATGGAAATATTCCCCTAGATAATTTGGTATAACTGGAAGGCAAGGAATGAAAAACAGTTCAACGGTATAGACATTACGCCACAGGATACTTTAAACCTTGCTTCTTCGGAAGCTTTAGCGTGGAAGCTGGCGCAAATTGCTGAGGCGGAAGAAGAAACAGAGTCGGTTACACAGGAGGATGCGAGTGAAGAACGGCTGCAGTTAGGGGAGTGCAAGTGCCAAGTGGATGCTTCTTGGGAAGACAAAGATCATTTTACGGGACTGGGTTTCGTTTTACACAGCTCCACGGTTCGGTTTGGCCTGAAATGTTCGAGGCGTTTCCTTTCAGTGTTACATGCAGAACTGGAGGCTCTGCTATGGGCGATGGAATCGGTTCTTCAACAGGGTTTGGTTTCAGTTCACTTTGAAACAGATTGCGCGAGTATCCCAAAACTTATCGAGGAGTTTGATGAGTGGCCCATTTTTTCCATGGAATTGGATATTTTTTATAGTTTACAGGATAAGTTTTCTGTGTTTTCTATTTCGCATATTCCTAGAACAATAAACATCCGTGCTGACCGCCTTGCAAAGGGTGCTAGGGCACGAGGTACTCTGTTTTCCCATGTTAACTCCGTGGTTCCGGAGTGGTTGGCGTTAGAAACCAACCTATTCGAACCTGAGTAATAAAAGTATGGTGTTTTTGAGGTCAAAAAAAAAAGAGAAACAATTACAATCACGAGAATCTTACCACTTTGATTTTGGTGAAGCTTTTGATCTCGGATCTTCAATTCCAATCTCAAATCTTCTTCTTCTTCAACAATTGATATTAACCAGATTTTTCAGATTAATTTTTGCAGACGACGAATCCACCACAACCATCGTTTCACCCTCGTGAATCCCCATCTCCACAGTCACGAAAACTGACTCAGCAAGGGTGAGCTTCGCCGCTACAGTGAAACTGTACATACCATCAAACAGTCTGGCGTATTCAACAGGTTTTAGTGAGAGTGATGAAGACAAAGTTGTGCTTAAGGCTTGTGCGAAAACAGGGAAGATTCAACAGGTAAGCAGATTCATGGGTTTGCTTTGAAGCTTTGGTTGAGCTGTGATGAATTTGTGATGAGTAATCTTGTTAGGATGTATGTGATTTGTGGATTAAGGTGAAGAGGAGGGTTTGAGAGTGCAAACAGAGGAGGGGCTGTTGATGAAGAATAAGATGATGTTGAAGGAGATTGGGGTGAGGGACTTGACATGGTCGATGTTGATGGAATTGAAAACAGCGACATCGAAGCCATATTGGATGGTGAAGAAGCAGCGGACGAAGACAACAAGGAAGGTGGATGGGGGAGACTTGAAGACTTGGAGTTTCCACCAGAGCTTGACACTCCTAAAGCCTTTGCTAACGCCCGTTCATCAATTTTTGTGACACCTAATTTGGAGCCAGAACTCGTCCCTTCCTGGTGAGCAGGCTGCAACAGGAAGCTTCGACACTGCAATGCGTTTGCTCCACAAACAGCTTGGCTTAAGAACTTTGCGCCTTTAAAATCGATGTTTTTTTATCTTTTCATTGGGAGCCATAACTACTTGCGTGGTTTTTCTTCATCTCTTGTGGTTCCTCTTTCCATTGAGCGTGGATGGAGTGAGTCTTCCAGTCCTAACGTATGTGGCCCGCCAGTTCTTTTTTTTGAATTCTCTCAGCTACAAGAGAAATTTAATACCGGTTACAGGTTCACAACAGCTGGGAAATTAACTGAGGCTCTCCGTGTCTTCCTCTCTATTCTCCAAACCATCCCACTGGTCATCATTGTAAAAGAATATGCCCTAGGTCTTCAAATGGAGCTCAAGAGGAGAGAGATGAAAGATGATCCGGTGAGGCAGCAAGAGCTTTATGCTTACTTCACTCACTGTAAACTCCAAACGCCTCACCTACGGCTTGCGTACTTTAGTGAAATGACCGTCTGCTACAAGTCAAAGAACATGGCTACTGCTGCTCACTTTGCCAGAAGATTGTTGGATACAATCCCAACTATTGAGAGCCACCATCATCAATTTTGGCTACGCAATCATGCCCATGCCTATTTTTTTGTTTTAGGAAAGTCATCATGAATTATAAAGATCCTTCCTAAACATCATTCAGTTCTTCCTAAATAATTTTGTTTGCATCCAACTTAGTGTCTAACCTATATTAATGTTTATTGTCATACTTTCTACAAATGAACAACTTGGCTTACTGGTTACACTTTTATGAAGGTCTTCATTTTATGAAAATCTTTCTGATCAGTTCATCCTGAATTCCAAACATTTTATGAATGTCATCCTGAAATTAAAGAAATCTTTCCTGAAATTCAAGGAATTCTTCCTAAATGTTATGAATGTCATCCTGAAATTCAAGAAATATTTCATGAAATTCAAAGATTTCTTCCTAAATTTTATGAACGTCATCATGAATTCAAGGAAACCTAAGAACAACCTCAATCATCAAAAAAGAGTACTTAACATACACTCAGAGAAGTTTTTTATCAACAACACTTAAACCTCTTTTATCAAAGGTGTGGCAGGTGTTAATAGACAAAAGTGGAAGCTACAACTACAACTACGTTGATAAAGCTCAATAGCCTCATGACCATAACCGTTGATCTAATGAGTGTCCTAAACATTCATTCCCTCATCATTAGAGGAACTCTCTGATGCCCTTATATCTAATACATTTTCTTTAAAGAACCAAACGAATCTCATAACTGAATGAAGCAGAATGCAAACTTTGGATCTGAATTTCAGCATCTTGGATCAACTTCTCACGCTCTTTCAAGTAAAGGGTCTAAACATCCACCTTCTGTATGGATGCCTCAAGAACAACTTCTATACGAGATCAGAGCCTATCCATTCCCAGCAAACAAATCAATATAAAATTAGTAATTGAGAAGGAGAGCATAACTTTATTACCTAATTGAGATATTTTGAGCTTAGCTGCTCCCAGATCATTGACCAAGTTCTGATTATAACCGATATGCCGGATTTGGTATATAAACCGTCAAAATAGAAGCGTATTATTAGGATATGTGTCAATCTTATGTTTCCTATATTCACGTAGATATGGTGTTATCTTCTAGCTAGGCAACTCTGTATAAATACTCTGTTAACATTATGAATACAACAACACATTACTTTCGTATATGAGCATTACATGGTATTAGAGCACTAAAATCCTCTGACCTAATTTTCTTTCCAACACCGCCGTTGTTCTTAAACAACCGCCGTCATCGTATAATTCTATCACAGCCGCTACCGCCGTTGTTCTTTTCCAACCGCCGTAGCCGCAAATCTCTCTGTTTCAACCGATCTTCTCTGCAACTCTACTATGGCGGCTCCTCCACAAATACAGATCGCTGTTGCCTCATCACCATCTCCGTATACTCTGAGTTCTTCTGACAATCCAGGAGCTTTGATCTCTTATGTTATTCTCCAGGAAGACAATTACTCTGAATGGGCCACCGAGTTACGCAACTCACTGCAAGCAAAACATAAGCTGGGGTTTATTGATGGTACTATTCTAAAACCTACTCCTGAACCTGATTTGAGCTTGTGGCATGCTGCGAACTCTATGATTGTGGGGTGGATTCGAACTTCTATTGATCCTAAGCTTCGATCCACGGTCTCCTTCATTGCCGATGCTTCAACGTTGTGGGAGAGTCTTCGCTCTCGGTTCTCAGTCAGCAACGGTGTTCGTAAGCAAGTTCTCAAAGACGAATTTGCTGAGTGTAAACAAAACGGCCAGTCTGTTTTGGACGACTATGGTCGTTTGTCGAAGTTATGGGAGGAGCTACAAAACTACAAAACTGGTTGTGATTGTACGTGTGCTGCTGCTCCGGGTATCGCTAAAGACCGTAAAGATGACCGTATTCATCAGTTTCTTTTTGGTTTGGATCTTCCGCGTTTCAGCAACATTCGCTCCACCATTACTGGAGAAGACCCCAAGCCTCCGCTTACTCAAGTCTACTCCAGGGTTATTCGGGAGGAAAAAAACCTTAATGTTGCTCGTTCCAAGGAGACTGTCAAAACAGAGGCGATTGGTTTCACCGCCAAAACAGAGGTTCCTGTTCATGCTGCTGCTGTTTCTGGTCCATGTTTTTGTGATCGCTCCTCATTATCGTGTACACACTGTCGACATCAAGGTCATGAAGCTTCTGAATGCTTTCAGCTGCGTGGCTTCCCGGATTGGTATTTCGATAATAAAGGTGGTACTAGACCCGACACCAGAGACAACTCTAATCGGTCGGTTTAGCGAGGAGGTCACCCAACAAGGGGCATTGGTCGGGGTTGAGGTCGAGCTAACAATGCTCGCGTTGCATCGTCTGAGACTGGCAACAATCAGATAACACAACTCATCAACCTGCTTGAGCTCAACGTTCCAACACGTCTTCAGAAAAATTGTCGGGTAAAACTCATTTGTCTGATGTTGTCTTAGATACAGGCGCCTCTCATCACATGACGGGTGATCTTTCGATTTTGGTGGATGTCTTTGACATTATCCCCTCACTTGTTACTAAACCCGATGGTAGTCCTTCACGGGCTACCAAATGCGGCTCGCTTCCCTTGAGTTCTGCCTATCTCCTCACCAATGTTTTATTTGTTCCTGATTTCAACTGTACCTTGATCTCAGTTTCGAAACTTCTCAAACAAACCGGATCCATTGGAATTTTTACTGATACTCTTTGTTTCTTACAGGACCATTTTTCGAGGACTTTGATTGGAACGGGTGAAGAACGTGAGGGAGTGTACTATTTTACGGGAGTGTTAGCTGCACGGTCTTACAAGGCATCTGCATCTCCTAAGGCTTCTAGTGGTTTGTAGCATCGTCGTCTCGGTCATCCTTCCCCTGGTGTTTTAGTTTCTTTAAGCAAGTGTGTTGATTCTTCTAGGAACTTTGAGGATTTAAAAAGTTGTGACATTTGTTTGCGCTCTAAACAAACTCGCGATGTTTTCATGAGAGTAATAATAAAGCTACGGATTGTTTTTCTCTTGTTCATTGTGATGCTTGGGGTCCCTATCGTACCCCTTCTACAACTGGTGCTACGTATTTTCTTACGTTGGTTGATGATCACTCCCATGCGGTTTGGACATACCTCATGTTTGCTAAATCGGAAGTGTCATAACTGATTCGAAATTTTTGTGCTATGTCCGAACGTCAGTTTGGAAAACCGGTCAAGTCTTTTCGCACTAACAACGGCACTGAGTTTATGTGTCTTTCCTCATATTTTCAAGAACATGGCATCCTTCATCAAACATCATGCGTTGATACCCCTCAACAGAATGGACGGGTGGAACGCAAACACCGGCATATTCTCAACGTTGCTAGAGCCTGTCTCTTCCAAAGTCATATGCCGGTTATGTTTTGGGGAGAAAGCATTCTCACCGCAACTCATCTTATAAACCGCACTCCGTCTTCACTGTTACAGAACAAGACTCCTTATGAAATCTTATTTGGTCATCGTCCATCCTATGATATGATTTGCACTTTTGGTTGTTTGTGCTACGCCCATCTTCGATCCAGGGATAAGGCCAAGTTTGGACCTCGCAGTCGGAAATGTCTCTTTGTTGGGTACCCGTACGGTAAGAAGGGATGGCGTTTATATGATCTTGATACTAAGAAATTTTTTGTTAGCCGCGACTTCCGGTTTCAAGAGGAAATCTTTCCATTTCTCCATCAACCGTCGTCTCTGCCCTCTCCTACTCCATCTCTTCCCGTCGTGTTTGATGATGACTGGGTGTCACCACCCTTGTTGGTTCAACCTGTTACGCAGCCCATCTCTCTACAAGAGGATTCCCCTGCTGTGTCACCTCCGCCCATATCACCATCCTTGTTGGTACCCGATACTTTGACAACTTCCCCAATCATGGAGAGTTCTCCCTCTTCGCCTTTGTCGTCTTTGGTTCCTTCTCCTGTTCTGGAACAGTCGGATGCTGTGTCACCATCTACACCTGGTTTACCAGAACTTTTGGGCAAAGGACAACGCAAGAAGTTCCCGTCTATTTTGCTTAAGGATTTCGTCGTCCCCCTGTACACTCCTCTCACGTTCTCACTCCTAGTTCTCCTGAATCACTGTCCTCCTCTACGGTTTCTGGTAAGATCCTTTATCCAATCTCGAATTATTTGTCTAATGAAGGGTTCTCTGCAAATCATATTGCTTTCATGGCCGCTATTTTAGACAGCAATGAACCTCGACATTTTAAAGAAGCGGTTCTCATCAAAGAGTGGTGTGACGCTATGTGCAAAGAGATAGAGGGCTCTTGAGGCTAACCATACGTGGAATGTTACCGATCTCCCTCCGGGTAAGAAGGCCATCAACAGCAAGTGGGTGTACAAACTGCAGTTTAACTCTGATGGCTCCCTTTAACGCCATAAAGCTCGTCTTGTGGCCATGGGTAATACACAGAAAGAGGGAGTCGATTACAAGGAAACCTTTGCACCGGTTGCAAAAAAGACTACCGTTCGATCTCTTCTTGGTGTTGCTGCTGTTAAGAATTGGGAGGTTCACCAAATGGATGTCCATAATGCGTTTCTGCATGGGGATCTTGACGAAGAGGTTTATATGAAGCTTCCACCGGGTTTCAAGTCGAGTGATCAAAATAAGGTGTGTCGCCTTTGTAAGTCGTTGTATGCTCTTAAACAGTCACTCCGCTGTTGGTTCTCCAAGCTCTCGACAGCACTTCGTGCGTTTGGCTTCAAACAGAGTTACCAGGATTATTCCTTGTTCACTTTGATTTGCGGGGATTCTATTTTGCATATTCTTGTTTATGTTGATGACTTTGTCATTGTTGGGAATAATTTGGAGGTTCTTAACAAGTTCAAAGTGCAGCTCAGCAATCGCTTTCACATGAAGGATCTTGGAAAGCTGAAATATTTTTTGGGACTTGAGGTTTCGCGTGGCAAAGACGGATTCTGTTTATCTCAACGGAAATATGCCTTGGACATTATTCATGAGACAGGTATGTTGGGAGGTAAGCCGGTTTCGAATCCTATGGAGCTCAATCATAAGCTTGGATCAGTGTAGGGTCCTCTCTACGCCAATCCGGATCGATATCGCCGCTTAGTAGGTCATTTTATCTACTTAACCGTCACTCGCCCGGATTTGAGTTATGCAGTGCATATTCTTTCGCAGTTCATGAAGTCTCCTCTCGTTGCACATTGGCACGCTGCTGTCCGCCTCGTGTGTTATCTCAAAAGCTCCCCTTCTCAAGGCATATTCCTTCGGTCCGATAGTTCACTCACACTCACTGCTTATTGTGACGCCGATCACTCTGCTTGTCCTCGCACTCGTCGGTCACTCTCTGCATATGTTATTTATTTGGGAGACTCGCCCATTTCTTGGCGTACAAAGAAACAAGATATGGTGTCGAGTTCGTCGGCAGAGGCAGAGTACAGGGCGATGGCTTACACTCTTAAAGAGGTCAAGTGGTTAAAGGGTTTAATGGAGGACCTCGGGGTGGCTCATTCTCAACCGATTCCATTCTACTGTGACAGTCAAGCGGCCATACACATAGCTGCTAACCCTGTTTTTCACGAAAAAACAAAGCATATAGAGAGGGATTGCCATCAAGTTCGTGATGCCGTTCATGATAAGTTGATTACCACTATTCACATTTCAACAAAGGAACAAGTTGCTGATCTTCTTACTAAGTCGTTGCCTGCGCCTAGTTTTCAAACATTGTTGTCCACGTTGGGTGTCCGGGATTTCGTTCCACCAACGTGAGGGGGGGGGGTATTAGGATATGTGTCAATCTTATGTTTCCTATATTCACGTAGATATGGTGTTATCTTCTAGCTAGGCAACTCTGTATAAATACTCTGTTAACATTATGAATACAACAACACATTACTTTCGTATATGAGCATTACACGTATCATGATTCTTGAACCTTGCAATAAACGCAATAGCTGATTCGTAAACGCCGGGACTAAGAAGTTTGACTAAGAAGCTGGGGTGGTGTGTACGAGAAGAAGCTGCACATGATACAAGACGATAAGCAAGTCTTGAGCTCAAATAAGTGAATTCAACAAATTTCAGCAGAGAGATAAACGCTTCACAGAGCCGTCTCGATTCGATTCTGCTGGAGAAGAACTCAGAGATTTTGTGTCGCTCTTTGTCTCGGATGATAGATTCGGAGGGCTTACTCGGGTTGAGATTGGGTACAGGTTGAACCGTGTTGCTGGAGGTAGAGAAGAAACGACATGAACCTTAGTTTTATTAATAATTTAGATTTCTCTCAACATTAAAAATATTTATGTGCTAATTTTGGAACATATAGAAGTGTGTGCTAGTTTTGGAAAAAAACTTAAAATAGTGCTATTTATGAGAATTATCCTATTTTCAAATATTTTTGAAATAAATTTATTGCTTGAGTTACTAATAAGCTTGGACCATGCTCTACGTGTTAGGATCGTTTCTACCTAATTTTATTTTGGTTTCATCGAGTTTTTGTTTTTATTTATATGACTCAGTTTATTGATTTTGTGTTAAAATGTTTTACAATTGAGTATAACATGCATGAGTCAGATTATAATTTGATCCGGAACAATCTGATCTTTTACGTCGGTGGGAACAGATTATAATTCTGTTAGAAAAATGAAAAAAAAAAACCATCTAATGGTTCAAGTCTCAAAATGATGATCCCAGTCCTCAACAGAATATGAGTTGGCATGTCCTTGAAGCTCGGGGACAAAGTGACAACTCTGTAAGGTTTGGAACAAAATATTGGGTTGTATCAGCCAGGATTGTTGCCTTCTTCAAGTGACGAGCGTTTTTCAAGATGTAAACGGCAATATCTCTATCTTGTGGTCTCCCAAGGTATCGTGACCACTTGAAAATTTGTAGACTCGACAACAAGCATTGAAGAATAGAATTCGGTTGATTCCAGCAAACCATACCCTCATGCCCATCATCAATCCAATGATCCTAAGACCAAAAAAGCAGAAGAGTTAGATTAACATCATGAATCCAATGATCCTAATTGGGGATGGAATTTGTGGCGTCAACCTATAGGTCTTATCATTTTTCTAATTTCTTCCTTAGCAGAATGCGAGAGGTTACCGTTTGATTTACCAGAAGCGGAAGAAGAATTAATAGCAGGTTATCAAACTGAATATTTCAGGTATAAAATTTGGTTTATTTTACGTTGCTTCTTATCTAAATCTATTAATTTCCTCATTATTTGTAACAGTTCTATACTTAGGCGGTTGAAATATTTATATTCCGTATATATTTATTCAGGAGCTATTTCAAAGGGATCAAATACTCGTGTTATAGAGATGTTTAATACTCGTAAGTTAGGAGAATCCTTGAGCAACTGGCCAACGACGTTCGACATGTCTTCCATGCACACACATAGGTTCAGATGTCCAAGCTGGTTGAAAACAAAACCATTACCATACACACCCTGCCCACATTATAAAGTAGATTATTAACAGAGAAATAGGATCGACAACTTGCGGTTGACACATATTGTGAGACACTTGACAGGTGTGATTGATCCAACAAGAGTCTTGGGATTAAGGGATACGACATATGCTTCCCTCAGCTTAGTAATATTCTTAATCAAAGAGTAGCGTTCCCTATGAGTCCAATCCTCAAGTATTTCTTATTTTTCTGAAGTTGGATTTCAGCCAAGAGAGCAAATGAATCAATTAGCTCTCTTTTATAGCCAAACGAGCTTGGTCGCTCATTGGTCTCTTTATCCCTTCACATGCATCACCACATGGCATAGGAGACTTGTCTAACAAGGTCGCCATATATTGAGATAAGACTAAATCTTAGGAGATTTTGTTCAATATATGATTCATGTATATCTTAGCTAGATTATCGGATCTATCATGGCTGACTCAAAACTGTATAAATACTTGTATGTTTCTTATGATGAAAGACAATAGAGCATTATTGATCTTACATGGTATCAAAGCACGATCTGGACTTTTGATAAAAAAATTATTTCTATTGCTTTCTTTGCTTCTTTGAAAAATGAGTGAACTTGAATCCACCACCTCTGTTGCTAAACCAGATTCAAAAGAAGCCTCTGCTGCACATATGTCTCCGTACTATCTTTATCCAGCAGATAGTACTGGACAGGTGCACACTCCAATCTTGTTGAATGGAGTGAATTACAAACGGTGGTCGAAGTTGATGTTGAATTCTCTTCGTACCAAGCGGAAACTGGGTTTCGTTAACGGAACTCTTAAACGGCCTACCAATAACCCCGACGAAGAAGAGAAGTGGGATATGGTAAATGCTATGATCATTGGTTGGATCTACAGCAGCGTCAAACCGAAGCTGCGACAATCAATCTCGTTGGTGGATAACGCCAACTCGATGTGGGCAAGCCTACTACGACGATTCTCTGTCAGTGACGATACGAGAATTCATCAACTACACTCTGACATCGCGGCGTGCAAACAGAACGGTGACGAGGTGGAAGTGTATTTTAGCAAACTCAGGATCATGTGGGATGATCTTGCGGATTTTGAGAAAGGTTTCACGTGTTGTTGTACAACTGCAAATTGTGAATCCATGGGGAATTATGAGAAGATGCGGGAGAAGTTACGAGTGCATCAGTTTCTCATGGGCCTTGACAATTCTCGTTTTGGGACAACGAGATCAAATCTGTTAAGTCGACAAACAGATTTGAACCTTGAGTCTGTGTACTCTTAGGTTATTCAAGAAGAACGACACATCAAGGCCATGCGCACCACCGAAGATCGAACTCCGATTGTTGGTTTCTCAGCAACGACGTCAGCTTCTTCCCAACAGAACCACTCTGTTTCCTCTGTTTCCTCTGCTTCGGCATCGGCGTCTCGATTTGTTAAGCCGATGACAGTGTGTTCTCACTGTGGTAAACAGGGACATGAAGCAAGTAGCTGTTTTCAGTTGATTGGTTTTCCTGAGTGGTGGGAAAAAGATAAATCCTCCGGTGGTCGTGGGGGTTTCGGTCGTGGCATAGGAGCTTCAAACCAAGGGTGTGGTCGTGGAGGTCGTAGATCAGGCTTTCGTGCCTCACAAACTCAGCATGGTGATTCATTTTCCTCAGCAGATACATCATCTTCCGGGATCCCAAACTTCACGACAGATCAATGGGCTACTCTGGAACAGTTTGTTAAGAAACAGGGTACCAATACCAAACCTCCGGGTAAGACAGAAAAATTACTTCTTTTGACAAAGAACGTCGTCATGATATTATCATTGACTCGGGTGCTTCCCATCATATGACGGGGGATTTGCACTTACTTACCGATGTTATCACTATTGCTCCTTGCCCGATTGCTTTACCTAATGGACAGATCACTTGGGCAACCAAACACGGCAGTTTGAATCTTGGTGGTCGCCTTGTGTTGTCAAATGTTTTCTTTGCACCTTGTTTATCGATCACACTTATCTCGGTTGCTCAATTGCTTCGTGATGTTGCTGGTTTTGCTGGTTTTGTTCTTTTTACTAAAAAGTTTTGTGTGATACAGGACCTCGGTTCGAAGACTTTGATTGGAGCGGGGAAGGAGCGTGACGGGGTTTATCACTACGAGGGTGTTGTTGCAGTTCAAGCCGAACATATGGGCAAACTGCAGACTCGGGATTTATGGCATCATCGTATGGGACATCTGTCTTCTAGGGTGCTTTCTGTTTTAGGATCTATTGGTGGTTTTTCTAATAGTGTAGGGTCTTTTGAACAATCTTGTGGTGTTTGTCTACGAGCCAAACAAACTCGAGACGTATTTTCTTCAAGTATCAATAAAGCAGATGATTTCTTTTCTTTAATCCATTGTGATATCTGGGGACCCTAGAGAGAACCATCAACGTGTGGAGCACGTTATTTTTTGACAATAGTTGACGATTGTTCTAGAGCTGTTTGGGCAGTCTTGTTGTTGGAAAAGAAAGAGGCGTCCGATGCTTTGAAAACCTTCTGCATGTTTGCAGAACGACAATTTAATAAACAAGTGAAGACGGTGCGTAGTGACAACGGAGGAGAATTTATGTGTTTGCGCAAGTTTTTTGCGGACAAGGGTATCGTCCATCAAACTTCGTGTGTTGAAACTCCTCAACAAAATGGGCGTGTAGAACGCAAACATCGGCACATCTTGAATGTGGCTCGAGCCCTTTTGTTTCAGGGCAATTTACCTAAGAAGTTTTGGGGAGAGAGTATTTTGACTGCTACTTATCTAATAAATCGAACACCATCTCCTCTTCTTCACAACAAGACACCCTATGAACTACTTTACGGCTCTCCTCCGGTTTATAATAATCTGCGTGTCTTTGGAACATTATGTTACGCTAGAAGGATTGATCGCTTAAAGGATAAGTTTGACGCTCGAAGCATCAAGTGTGTCTTTCTAGGCTACCCAATGGGGAAGAAAGGTTGGCTTGTATGTGATTTACTTACGGAAAAGTTGTTTGTCTCTCAAGGTGTTGTATTTCACAAGGATGTTTATCCTTATTTGCCTACTCCTCTTGCTGCTCCTCATGACAAGTCGGATGTGTTACCGGTTAATACTCGGATCCAACACCCTGCGGTGTTTGACACTGACCAAATCTCTTCTTCAGGGGGAGATAGTCCGCATTTAGGGGGAGTCCAAACTGTTTCTGTTGATATTGAGAGTATTGACTCTCCACCGGTTGTGATTCAGTCTAGTGACTCTGTACCTAATGTTGTTGAAGCTGAGTCTCTTGGTGTTGGAAAGCGGATTAAGAAGCGATCAGTTTTGCTTGAGCCATATGTTACATATGCAGTCCGAACAGTCGATGAAGAACCCCACGTCACGCTCTCCTCTCCATCAACAGCTCCATCAGAGTCTTCAGGTACCTGTTTGTATCCCTTAACTAACTATTTTTCATGTCATTGACTGTCACCCCTGTTGCGTGTTTTAGCTGCGTCTATTACTGCAAATCTCGAGCCTACTTCTTTTAAGGAGGCGGTTAAGCTGAGGTAGGCGCTCTGGAAGATGCTGATACTTGGGATGTCAACGACCTGCCGCCTGGTAAACAAGTGATTGGTTGTAAGTGGGTCTTCAAAATAAAGTTCAAATCAAATGGTGAAATAGAGCGTTACAAAGCCAGACTGGTGGCTCTCGGTAATAAACAAGAAGAAGGTGTAGATTACAAAGAGACATTTGCTCCAGTGGTCAAGATGACGACAGTACGTATCCTTCTTGAGGTTGCTGTTGCAAAGAACTGGGATTTGTTTCAAATGGACGTGCATAGCGCCTTCTTACATGGTGATTTACAAGAAGAAGTTTACATGCAATTGCCACCGGGAGTATCTCATGCAAATGGTAACAAGGTGTGTCGACTGAAGAAATCCATTTACGGTCTTCGACAATCACCAAGATGTTGGTTCTCCAAGCTGTCTAAAGCTCTTCTTAATTTTGGTTTTAAACAGAATCACAAGGACTACTCTCTTTTTACACTTATGAGGGGAGGCTCTACACTGTTCGTTTTGGTTTATGTTGATGATTTGGTGGTTGGTGGTGATAATCCTCTGCTCATTGCAACTTTCAAGTCCTATTTAAGTTGGTGTTTTAAGATGAAGGATTTAGGGGTTTTGCGGTATTTCCTTGGCATTGAAGTTGCACGCAGCAAGGAAGGTATCTATTTGTCTCAGAGGAAGTACTCGCTTGATATTATTGCAGAGTGTGGTCTACTTGATGCTGCTCCGGAACCCACTCCCATGGAAGAGAATCACAATTTGGCTCGGGATGATGGTCCGTTTTTCACTACACCAACACAATATCGACGTTTAGTTGGTCGACTTGTGTATCTGACTGTAACTCGTCCGGAGCTTAGTTATGCTGTTCACATCCTTGCCCAGTTCTTGAAGGCACCAAGACAGAAACATTGGGAAGCGGCTCTTCGTTTGGTACGTTATCTGAAGGGGGCACCTGGTCAAGGGATTTTGTTAAGTTCAAAGAGTAATCTTCAGATTACAGCATTTTGTGATTCTGATTATGCACGGTGTCCCTTATCTCGATGTTCCCTGACTGGATATATTGTCATGCTTGGTAACTCCATTGTCTCGTGGAAAACTAAAAAGCAGAAGGTTGTTTCTCGTTCATCGGCAGAGGCGGAGTATAGAGCGATGGCTATGACTCTCAGTGAGTTGAAATGGACAAGAGAGTTGCTTCAAACGATCAGCATTGCACAGAAGGCTCCAATGTATTTACATTGTGATAGTGAGGCTGCAATACATATTGCTGCCAATCCTGTTTTTCACGAACGTACGAAGCATATAGAGGTGGATTGTCATTTTGTTCGTGATGCGGTCATGGATGGTATGCTCATTACACCGCATGTTTGGACTAGGGAGCAGCTGGCTGACATTCTTACGAAGTCATTACCACCACGTTCGTTTTATTATCTACTTGGCAAGATGGGCGTTAGGGATCTTCACGCGCCATCTTGAGGGGGAGTATTGAGATAAGACTAAATCTTAGGAGATTATGTTCAATATATGATTCATGTATATCTTAGCTAGATTATCGGACCTATCATGGCCGACTCAAAACTGTATAAATACTTGTACGTTTCTTATGATGAAAGACAATAGAGCATTATTGATCTTACACCATAAGCGCTTAGCCAGCATCCAGAATTCCCACAAGAAATCGGGAGCTTTGGTCGCCAAATCTTTCTTCTCTCTTCTGCCCGCTCGTCGCTGTACATGTGGCGGTTGGTTGGAAAACTGAAGAGTCCACGTTTCGTGTACTCAAGCTCTCTTCCATTCCGTTTAGCTGCCCTTCTCTCTTCTTAACAAGCCTTAATTCTTTTTAAGCCTTTTATTTTCTTCGTTCCTCGTTCCTTTCTCTTTTAAACCCGTTGGTTCTTCGTTCTTTAGAGTTTCTAGTACCTCCAATCGTGTAAAAATCTCCCAGCTAACGAATCATACCTTTTTGGTTTACAACTCACGATATTCGGCATTAGCTTAGTTCTGTTGTCTTCTTCGAATTTCCTCGGACATCTTTTGGTTGTTCCTCTTTTTTAATTTGGTTCGTCATTCCCTTCTGGATACGGGTCTACACCGATCTATAGAAATTATTTAATATTGTTATTATTCTTGTTATATTGTGATTTTCTCCAAAGTTAGTGACAAAATAATTAGGGAACTAAGAAAATATTGTTCACCAGTCTATATTTCAAAGTTAGCGACAGAATAGTTAATCCAGATAAACTAAAATGTAACATATATATAAAAAATAATAATAATGACAGAATAACTTTTAAATAAGTAATGAAAATTAAAAGAGAAACCATCCAAGTATGGTCGAAGAAAAAGACATTGTTACTGTTTACAGAAACGCGCTCTATAGACCTCTATAACACACGACACACCTCAATATGATCCAAGTCCTCAACGACTATACATAGTTGGCATGTGCCTGGAACTCGATAATCATCTCAAGGTGCCATGTTCACACGTAATCGTTGATTGATACACTCATACATACTAACGTTAGTTGCCATGCATGTGCTGTACGGTCAATATGATCCAAGTCCTCAACGAATATACTTAGTTGGCATGTGCTTGAAACTCGGGGAAAAAGTGTCAACTCCTCGATCATCTCAAGGTGTGGAACATAATTTGTCCTTTTTACAGCCAAGAATGTTGCCGTCTTTAAGTGACAAGTGTTTCCCTAGATGTACCCCGCAATATCTCTATCTCGTGGTCTCCCATAGTATCGTGACCACTTAAATGTTTGTAGACTCGACAACAAGCATTCAGGAACATGACTCGATTGATTCCAGGAAACCATACCATTATGTTCCATGAAACTATACCAATAATCCTGAGACCAAGTACAACAGTTAGATTAATATATAATAACCATACTGGACATCACAAACAAAGAATAAGTTTATCAAAGAAACTTACTCTATCCAGTTCTACTGAGATGTCTAATACTTATTGAGAGGGTTTAGGACTAATATGTAATTAGTATATTCTTATGTATTATTTGGGTAATTAATAACTTTGTATTAGGGCATACGAGTATTGTGTATATAAGGCTATGCCTTACAATCTTAATAAAACAGAAAACCTTTATACAACTCTAGGTTTTATCATGGTATGAGAGCATAACCTATATTTTTAGGTCTACGATTCTTTGCCTCTGTTTCTTATCGCCATACTCTGTTTTTCTTCTATTCTTCTTCTCTTCCTTGACCTTAGTATTATCGATCATTCTGTCGAAATACTCTCTCTCTCTCACTAAACTATGTCTGACGGGGATTCTGCTGTAAAGCAATCTGGTTCTCTCATCACTTCAGGTTCAAACACACGAACTGAGATTACACGTCGAAGGATTGATCCGTTTCTTCCGGTGATAATCCAAGGTCGGTGATCGTGCAACCCCAGTTGCGTGGATCTAACTATGATGAATGGGCGATGAATCTTCGACTTGCGTTGAGAGCTAGGAAGAAATTCAGTTTTGCGGACGGTAATATCCCAAAACCTGATGAAGGTTCTGATGATCTTGAGGATTGGTGGGCTAATAACGCCATGGTGGTGTCTTGGATTCGACTTACCGTCGCTCCAGATTTGAGTAGCTCACTTTCTCATCATGAAGTCGCTTGTGACTTGTGGACGCACATACAAAAGCGTTTCTCAGTCAAGAATTGACAACGTGTCCAACGACTTAAGACAGAGCTGGCGAACTGTCAGCAAAAAGGATTTGCTGTGGAGGCTTACTATGGGAAACTTACAAAGTTGTGGACTAGTCTGGCTGATTTTCAACGAGCAAAGACGGTGGAAGAGATTGCACGTGAACGAGAAGAAGACAAGCTACACCAGTTTTTGATGGGGCTTGATGAAGCTGTTTTTGGTGCAGTCAAGTCCTCTCTATTATCACTTGATCCTCTTCCCTCTCTTGTTGAAGCTTACCAAGTTGTTACTCAAGACGAAGAGTCCAAGCGGGCGAGTTATCTATTGGAGGAACGGAACAAAGGTGTTAGTTTTGCTGTTCAAGCTTCTTCTCGGTCTAAACCACCACCGCAATTGCGAGATCCATCCGCTGTATGCACTGCTTGTGGTCGAACAGGTCACTTAGCTGCAAATTGTTTCCGCAAACTTGGTTATCCATATTGGTGGGGAGATCGACCACGTTCTAAGCTTCTAAACACACCAATAGGTTCTTCAAGTGGATCCACAAGTGATCGTCGTCAACCTTCTGCTCCTTCTTCTCAACCTAACCATGGTGTGACTCCACAAGCTAACCAGATGGTTACCACGACACCAGTTTTTACTGCAAACTCGATGGTTACGGACGCTGATCGGATTGGTATTAGCGGACTGAGCGAGTTGGAGTGGACCAGTTTGAAGCGTATGCTCAATGAACGAAACACTGGTGTTAGTGATCGTCATTCCGGTACGTTTTTTTCTTGAATCTTGGGTTATTGATACAGGAGCTTCAAATCATATGACTGGTAGCATTGAGTTTTTTGAAGATATTTGTGACATGGATCCCGTGTTTATCAAGTTACCGGATGGTCGGTTTACAATGGCCACTAAACAAGGGAAAGTTATCTTGGTTCACATATTCAGTTGCAAACTGTGTTCTTTGCGGATGGTTTACATTGTCACCTTATATCAGTTTCTCAGTTGACTAGAGATAGGGGATGTATCTTCCAGTTGTCTGATAAGCTTTGTGTTGTTCAGGACCGCATCACTCAGATGCTGATTGGGGTCGGTGAACTGATGAATGGACTCTATTTCTTTCGTGGATTGGCAACAGCGGTGATGGCTCAAGCATTGGACAAGGACTCTCTGGATGTTTGGCATTGCCGCTTGGGACACCCTTCATCGAAAGCTATGGAGATGCTGAAATTCAAGGATTCTGTTAGTAGTAGTAATTTTGATTTCAAGTTGTGTGACGTTTGTATTCGTTCCAAGCAAACACGAGATCATTTTCCTCTAAGCATTAATAAAACTTCAGCAGTTTTTGAGTTAGTCCATTGTGATTTGTGGAGTCCTTATCGTACAACTTCGATTTGTGGTTCTCGATTTTTCTTAAGGATTGTTGATGATTATTCTCGGGCTGTGTGGATTTCATCAATACTCGTAACTTAGGAGAATTTTTGAGCAATTTGCCAAGGAAATTCAACAAATCAAATCTCCTCACACATTGGTTCAGATGTCCAAGTTGGTTGAAAACAAAACCATCACCATACACATCCTGCCCAAAATATTAAAATTATCAACAAAAAAGATTTCTATAAATGAGACTGAAGACTCGCTATAGCTAATGAAAACTAATTACCTCTGAACAACATATTGTAAGACGCTTGACATATGCGAATGATCCAAGACGAAGATTCTTGCGATAAAAGGGTCGAACATTGACATATGCTTCCCTCAGCTTAGGCATATTCTTAATTAAAGAGTAGTATAGTGCGTCATAAGTCGAGTCCTCAAGTTTCAAATACTCTAAAGAAGGAGTATCTATCTCATACCCATCTAAATTCCAATTACTACATAAAAGGAGTGATAAACTCTGCAAAGACGGGATGATTATAGTGAACTCTCTCAAATTGTAATTTTCCAAAAGTTGCACAGATAGATGCTCAAGAACAGGACAACCAGATAGAATCTGTTGAAAAGATTTTTCATCTATGAGTTCCACACTTTCAAGTTGCAAAGTTTTGAGAGAGGGAAGACAAACCATAGAGGGAACATCCATGACAGTCATGTATTGGAGTTTCAAGGTCAAGAGCGATTTGCAGGTAAACAAGCTACTCGGTATTATGTTTTCATTCCTGGTAATACAACCAATCTCTAGCTCACGTACAAAGCGAGAAACCGCGATTTCAATCCATCCTTTGACATCTTCAGGTTTAATATATGACTGACAAGATACGTAGAGACGCAATCCTTCTATGAATGGAGCTTTATGTAATGGCAACTTCCTACTGATAAAATCTCCAACTCCTTCATGCTTTGGTTTCCAACCTGGTATCCTTGTTGATTCCAAAGGACAAATAAACTCGAGTCTAGGCAACCACATCCAAAGGAACTCCCATCGTTTAGACAAAACCGTAGTTGATACAGCAACTTTTGTTGGCACAAACAATTAAAATCTTCACCAGCACGTCATCAGGCAATCCATTGATGTCCATATATATATCTTACAAATTCACGTCACTTGTTACTGAAGAAGAATTTAAAAAAAAAAAAAAAAAAAAAAAAAGAAGATCATAAAACTGATCAAAGTATTTGTCTTTATGACTTTATCCATGTGTACGAGTTAGTAAAGATTAAAAAAAACAAAACACAGCCACACACATAGGAACCGAACAAATCCCTAGAAGAAGAACCTGTGTAGAGTAAACTTGATTACCTTTCTCTGCGAAGCTACCATCAAACCAATTTACGCTATGTTATAATTTATTGATTAGCGAAAGGTTTCATAAACCCTAATGATCAAAACCTTTTAGTGGGCCGGGGCTTCATATGAAATTGTTTTTATTAATTCCAAAGTACATTTGTCAAGATAACATTTTTTATTTAAGATTTACATAATTAAGCTATTGTCATTTGTATAAATATCCAAATTTGAAGTTATTATTTGTCATATTTTAAATTAGTATTTTAAAAACATACTTTAAATAATTCTAAATGAAATTAGTATCTATAGTTTAAATATTATAAATACTTTTAACTTGCTAAACAAAATTTAAACTCTTACGGATCATATTATGGAAAAGGTTAAATTTACATAAATATGATTATACAGTTTTCTACGGGTTGCACTACTAATATTTGAGTCAGATATCAAACAAGGTAACGAAAGGTGTTACACCAGTCATAACCGGTATCAAACACAAAAATACAATTCATCTAAAATTATAGAATCTAAATATTAATCAAAACATACATTTTTTTAATAATTATTATAAAAATTATCCACTGCGGGTTAAAATCTTGTTTCTTTTATTAGTGAATGCATTGGAAAGTGTTATTTACTTAGTTGTATTGTTTTTCATTTTGATTTTCTTTATACATTTTATTTGCTAACATATCTAAAAGAATGTGTGATTTTATTCTTTTCATTTCATAAACATTTTAAAGGAGTTATACACTATAGTTACATAATCTTGTTGTTGTTTTTGGTAAGAATGGATTATGGATCTAGATAATATCTAGTATAGTAGCCAAAAGCTAGTAGAACCTTGCGCAATATTCTTATCGCGATGCGATCTTAAGCTCTAGATTGTCTCGAGTTTTCGGCAGGAGTTTGGAAATTGGAATGTCAATGCAGTACTTGAGTTACAGTACGTATGTTTTCATAAAGATTGATTGACTCATTGAAGCATAAATTAAAATTGATTTCAGCACAAACGCAATAATCTATTCTTTCTTGGATAAGAGATAAAAAAGAAATAACCTTTTTGTCGAAGACAAGTTTTCAGAGATGGAAGAGAAACCATCCAAACAGAGCAAAAAATAGGGTCAAAGAACATAGTCGTCGACTGTTCATTAAATAAATAGTTTTGGATTTCTCGTAACTTCAGGTAGTAATTAAACTTAAATATTTCATCGAAGAGTCAGTCAATTTTCTTGAGTTTTTTTTACTAACAATTATATATGTTCAATATTTATTTCATTACTTCAAGTTATTTCATAATATATAATTCTGAATTCTTACTATTTTAAGAATTTTGAAATATCTCTCCCACAACATCCATCACAGGGCTTCAGAGTCCTCGTTTAAACACAAGAATACACAATACTGAAACTGTTCTATATATAGAATTACATTTTGTTGAATATGACAATAATAAAATATAATACACCAATCTTAATCTATAGAACAATTTTAATATTGTTATTATTATTGTTAAATTGTGAGTTTTCTCCAGAATAATTAGGGAACTAAGAAAACTGTACGAATATCTATATTTCAAAGTTCCCTAATTAATTTTTGTGTTTATGGCATTTTTGGAAAATAAAATTTTTGTATTATTTTTAGAAAAATAAAACTTAAGAGTTGGTGTTTTTGGGGGAAAAAAAAAACTGAAATGGTGATATTTTGAAGAATCTTTTTTTTCTTCTAATTGTTTTATCGTCGAAAGGATTACCAACTTACAGCTTCGTTATGACTCGTGTCAGCTCAATTTGATGTATCACTGGTTTCCATTTCAGTTAAATTTTGTCTGCTCTGTTAGAATTTAGGTTACCGTTGGGTTAAAATAGATTGATTCTGTTGGGTTAAAATTGATTGTTTCTGTTGTTTCACGATGAATTTAGGTTACAATTTTATCTAACTTGCAGTTTGGTTTGGTGACTTGGCCCGAAAACACAATGCAATGGATGTTCACTCGGCGAGTTTGTAATCGGAATTTAACCCATACAGTAGGTTTTGCAGTAGATCTGGTAAACCCATTAAACCTACATATCTATGTAGGTTTTGCAGTAGATCTGGTAAACCCATTAAACCCATTAAACTGCTCTGTATTTACCATGTTCCTTTGAGTCTAATGTTGCAGAAGATTCATTTAGCTCATCCCCGTCCTCAATCTTGTAATGTCTCTGCTGCTGCACAAGTTTCACATCTCTCTCACTTGTCTCCTGCTGCAAGAGTTTCATTATACCTTACTGCTCCAACCGTTTCTTCTCTGATACTTTTCTTATCACAGGAGGTAAGTGTTATCCTGTAGGTCCACCATAAAGCAGATAGAAGAATATCAAGAGCTATATCTGTACCAATTGGAGAGGGAAGTCCTAACATCCTCTGTAAATCTCCTTCTCAACTCCTCAGAGAAATCTTGTAACATGGCCAAACATGAACTCTTTCTTTAGCGAAAGCTTTGTAGCATGGTCAAGCAGGTACTCCTTCTTCATCCCTCTGAGTTATAGTAGATGAGTTTGCATAGTTTCTATGTTTGAGGTACTAAGATAAATCATTTTCTTTAAGTTTGGTTAGGAAGATGAGCACTAATTTTGTCTATATGTCATCATTCTAATTATCTCACCTTTCTTTATCGCATCATTCTAGTTTGGAGTATCTGTGATTCTGGTTAGCAGATTCATAGCCATCATCACTTGTCACTACCACCGAACTGATCTAAAGTCACCAAAGAAGAGCAGTGAGGTCTTACACGGAAAAGCGATGGAGGAGTTAGCGATCTCTTCACCGGAAAAGATAGAGAAGTATATATGCAGAAGAGACGGAGAGACGTGAAGGAGAGGAGTGAGAACCATATGTTGCAAAAGTGGTGGAAACCACTGGTTGGTCTGTGTAGTCGTGATGTTTCTGTGTAAAGCCTCTATGGTGGTGGAGGATAAACGTTAGAACATATCACAAGTGGAGAAGAGAAGTAAAAGAAATCAGATCCGAGTTCATCTTTCGTGAGAGATTATCGTCAAACCAGAAGAAATCAGATCGCAAATAAGGTTTCTTTGGAAAGGTATTTCTTTCAAGAATCTACAGCCGCTGACGGAGATTGAATCGTGATCATATCGAAGAAGTTACGTGTGTTTCTTCCTGGTTAAGTAATTGTCGGAATCCAGCAAAAAAACAGTTCTATTCCAGCATTTTCTGGAACACACTTGGAGGCTCCAGAGTATTCCGATTGGGACAAAATTTGGTGTATAGATTCATGGCACTACAGACTAGATACTGAACGGTGGGATTGCGTTTCCAACGGTTAGTTCTATATTTATTTGTATGTTTTAGAGACTGATTTGGCGTGAGTAAATTGTGACAAGTTGCAGTGTTTGGTTTGGCAAACGAGTTTGGATTGAGCTAAAGCTCTACAGGAGAATTATGATGCATGAATATAAGTTTTGGTTGATGGAAAACCAAACTGGAATTCTCCAACTAGTTAAGGCTAAGTGATATAGCAAATGAGGAGCTGGCAATCGCACGTTTGAAGTCAAGGCAAGTCAAGATAAGAAAAGAAGTGTCACGTGCGAGATGAGCTGGATTGTGAACTGTTAGCGAAGGAGGAAGGAATGTCAACGTAACGGTGACGTGACGGCTAACGAATAATAGCAGTTAAATCTGTTAGTTAACTTAGTATAAAGAGCACTTGTAGCTCATCATTTCTAGTATGCGTAAATCTGGATTTGTAGAACCTGTTTGAGAACTCTTCCCTCATTGTTTAGCTGGTTTTTCGTTTAGAGATCCTTGCTGGTGAGAAGATGACGCTGCTTTTGTCTTGAACGTTGTACCATTTCGTTATCTTGAATCTATCTTAATCAAATTCTCAGTTCTCTCTTTGTCAATTTATTCTTTCGTTATCAATGGTATCAGAGCTAATCGTGTCCTCGGAATTAATGGTGGAGTCACGATTTCAGATGGTATTCAAGGAAACAGTGGTTCATGGAGGGCGGAGATGAGCTCTCAATCGTACTCGAGTTACGCCGATCATACCAGGTTAGGGAAACTTGATTTTCCATGATTTAATGGTGATAAAATCAAGGAGTGGTTGTTGGAGGCTGAACAATTCTTCTTAATTGATCGTACTCCTGAGGAATTGAAAGTTTTTATAGCTTCAATCCATTTCGATGGTCTTGCTGCGACTTTGCATCAGTCAATTGTACAATCAATGTGGTGGAAGCATGTTAGGCTTGATTGGTGGGGTTACAAACTGTTGTTTCAAGCGAGATATAATAGGCATGTGGATGATTCGATTGAAAAGCTGAAACTGTTGGAGGAGACTGAAGGAATTGAGGAGTATCATGCTCGTTTTGTGTTGATTAGCACTGAAGTGGAATTAGCTGAAGATTACTTGGTTGATATCTACTTGGCAGGGCTGAGAAATGATACTCAGACGAATGTTAAACTGTTTCAACCTAAGTCTATACAACAATGTTTAGTGGTGGGAAGGTTATATGAGAAAATTCAAGCTCATCAGAAAAGAGAGGTTGTAAAAAAAAGAGTGATGATTCTAAGAAAGTAGCTCAGTCTCCAAATGTTTCAAGCACAGTTGAAGGGGCTTCTTTGAATAACTCTCTAGTGCATCATTACCCACCTACAAGCAATGAATCGTCTAAGGAGAAACAATCACTTCAGCATGAGGTTTCTGTAGACGTGGAAAGCTTGTTGCAGCAAAAATTAAAGATAGAAACCTTGAATCAAGATAAACATGAGTTGTGTGCATCACCTGGTGATTTACCGAACGTAGCTCAACCTTTAAATGTTCCATGTGAATCTGCAGGACCTTCTTTGAGTAGGTTGAAGTGTTGGAAGTTTAAGTTCAGACCTGAAACAGTGGCTATTAAGCAACAACACAGTCAGGTACCTTTTTCTTGGAACCAAGCAGTAGCTGTCACAAGGTAGCAACGGTTGTTGTTGATGATTTATCATCTGATCTTAGTGTCATGGCTGGATATGGTAGTGAACTTACTGTTTTCAAGTTGAATGGTCTGTTAGAGAAGACTTTGTAAACAAACTGCAGCCAGAACTAGATATATCAGTGAGGGACGAGATAAGTGAAGTGAAATGCTTCACTCATGCACATCAGACCAAGTATGTATGGGAACCAGGGGGATTATCCGCTAAAGCAAATCAGTGGGACTGGCCAAAACAAGTATCTATTGTACAAGGGAGATATGGACTGCAGAAGCAAACTCTACAAGACCTACAACAATTTACATTTGGTGATGGGCAGTTCCCAATAAAGCATAAATGGAGAACTAAGTGTGTTCGTCATCGGTTGCGGCACCTGCGGAAGAAGGGAAAGGGCTCCAAATCTTGGAGGTTTAAATCCAAGCTTCACAACAAGAACATACAGAACCCTCATAATAAGATCCGACCTGCATCACAAGAATTTTTTAAAAGGAACTTGAGAGGTTATCAAGTGGACATAGTGCAGTGGCTGTTTCAAAAGTCAATGCAAGAAGACCCAGCTTTAGAGAGACTAAGGAGGCGTAGGCTACTGGTGCTTATAATTGAGAGGGGGGACATTTACAACCAAGTTTGGGACCTTAGAGGTTCAGCTCTCAAGTTAAGTAGTCAAATGGAGATGAGACTGAGATTTTTGCGAGTTAAAAGTTTTCAGGAAAGCTTCATCTTCTTGAGGACAACATTCACACATCCACTCAACTTCATGCATCTGTCTCTCACGTGTTGCTTAGGGAACCAGAATCCACTTTGGAGCATGACATGGTTTAGCGGCAAAGTCAAGCCCCATGGAAAGTTTCTACAGTTCAGCCATGTGGTCAAGGTTCTTTGTCTCTACTTCTCTTAGATTTTTTCCTATAAGGTGTTTCATTTACAGAGGCCACCAGAGATATCTACAAGGGTTCTTCACCAAAAGTCAAGCTTATCAAACAAGGGAGACTTGGTAAATGCAAAGCTATGCACTGGGACAAGAAGTTTCCATGAACCTTGTGGGCAAGGTTCTCTAAGGAGGGGAGCTTTGATATAGCAAATGAGGAGCTGGCAATCGCACGTTTGAAGTCAAGGCAAGTCAAGATAAGAAGGGAAGTGTCACGTGCGAGATGAGCTGGATTGTGAGCTGTTAGCGAAGGAGGAAGGATTGTCAACGTAACGGTGACGTGACGGCTAACGAATAATAGCAGTTAAATCTGTTAGTTAACTTAGTATAAAGAGCACTTGTAGCTCATCATTTCTAGTATGCGTAAATCTGGATTTGTAGAACCTGTTTGAGAACTCTTCCCTCATCGTTTAGCTGGATGTGCATCTGAGTATCCAAGCGAAGACCTGCAAGATAAGAACGCACCAGGTAATCCTCTGAAAGAGTAACTCTCGTTCGAATCAAATCAAACTTCTGATTATAGTCCACTATTCCATCAGTCTCCTTCAAAGCTTTCAACTCAGCAATCGGATCTTCCAACACATCAACGAACCTCTCCTTCATTAACAGCTTGTACGATGGCCAATCATTCAACAAACTTTGACCAAAAGGAGTTTGTACTATCAAAATGCATAGTAGCCATTCGAACCTTTGAATCGTTTGGTGTAGCATCAAGAACGAAGTAATCTTCTACCTTACAGATCCACTCAAAAAAACATTCTCCATCAAAGCGGGGAAAGTCTACACGTCCTAAGCGTGTGACTCCTGCATAATGACCAGATCCAAAAGATCCTCCACCGCGTTGTTGACCAGAACCACCGCCACTTCCCTCTGGCAACGCTGACACCGCCAAGGGACTACACTCTTCATGAGATTTGCTCGAAGAAGCTGGTGGACCCGGTATCAACTTGATCAAATGCATCATGTTAGCCATATTCTGCTCCATCTTCTTATCATGTGCTTCGATCGCACGTTCAATCGCATGACTCCAATCGAGAATGGTTCTCGTGTCTCCGATCGTCTTGCTTTCCCCTTCACGAACTTCTTCACCCACTAGATCTTGCCGTACAAGCTGAGATCTCGTCTCCACACCCATCGTTCCGAGGTTCGACTTCGCTTTGATACCAATGATAACGTTTAGTCAAAACATGCTTTCAACGGTAACAAAGAGAGGAAAACAGAGGAAAATGCAGAGTTGATTATTCAATAAGAAACCGATACAACTGAAACAACGTTCACGAAGGAACGCATAATCACTTCTCACCTGCAGAGTCTCGGAAGAGAATCTCCAGCAAACGATGAGGGAAGAAAGTTCTAGAAAGTACTAAAAGATTTACAACTCACAAAAATGCATAAAAAGATAAACATGAGCTAACACTGCTCTTATACTGCCACCACATTAACAGTGTTAACCTCTTATTCCGTTATCTGACGTTGACAGTGCCACCTGCACATTGCCAGCTTTATTATTCCTTCTTCACGCGCTGAACACACTTCACACACCCTTATCCAAAGCAAATACTTCTTTGTCCTATGTCATGTGAACCACGTGCTTGAATTGCCTCTTTTGCTATATCACTAAGGTGAGGGTGGTTACCACTGGATGGTGTTTACGAATATGCAGTAAACTCTTTTTTTATTTACTCTTCAATAGTTACTGAGTATAGGCTTAAGAATTTTTATGTTGTAGAACTGTCTATGATGTGTCGCATTATCTGGATTAGAGATATGCAGAACTTGCTTTGGATCTTTTGATGGAATCTTCAGTTTTTTTATATTAGATTATGCTTTTAAACTCTCTTTATCGGAACTGGTTTGGTATGTTGAGTCTATTTGAAACTTTGAATTCGTCCGTATTATATTAATCAATGTAATGCTTGATGGTGATTTAGATTTTCATTGAAGATGGTACTATGAGCTTGAATGTATTTTAAGTATAGTCTTATAAGGGCATTACCAAGTGTGGTTTAGATTAGAAGAGTCATCTATGGATTTTAACTATAAGAGAAATAAAGGAAGTTTTCCGATCATAAAAATACCAATATCCATATATAACTTGTATCAGGTGAAAGAGTTAATATAAAAGAACAGAGGAATCAACTAATGTATATAACTTCACTGAAATAACGAAAGAAGAGATTGGGATTTCTATTTCAGGGAGGTGTATAGACTTTAGCATTCTCGCTCGTCATCAATGACGAAGTGATCTAAACCATTTTGGAATGAACATCTCATAACCCTCTTCTAGGATGGGAAGACATACTCAGTTGAAGTTGGTCATGATGTTGTCTGGGAAAAGATCTATATGCTCTTCCATCATCCATCCTATGGTTAAGGTTAATGTCCGTATGGTGAATATATTCATATAACTCAAGTGTACAATGCAAAAAATATGAACGAATGGATCTAACATCGGAGATTACAACCCTTTAAAAATAAAAATTAAACACAAATACAATTGTGAATCATAAACAAACTTACACATTAACATAGAAATCACAAACCAATATATACATATAATCATTTTCACTTTATCTTCTAAACGAGAGAAGAGAAAAAAATGTTACTATCTTTACTCAACGTGTTAGACTATCCTCATCAGTAAAAAATCCACAAATAAAATAAATTAATATTTTAATTGTTTGATTATATTTAATTTTTTAAAGAAAGTTGAACCAGTATTAATGCAAGAAACGTTTCAAATGTTTCTTGATGAAGAAACGTTTCTCTCCTCTCTCATAACTTTTCATTACTTTTTGATTTTTTTTATTGTAAAAGTTTCTAATAAGAAACACCAATGTTTAATACAACATTGAAATATATCAAATAAATATTAACTATATTATTTGGTTCCAAACAACATAAAAAATAATGATTTCATAAATTACAAAGTCAAATTACATGAAAACAAACTTTTAAAAACAATCTTATGTCGTAGTGCGGGTACAGCCTTAGTGCAAATTAAAAGAGAAACCATCCAAGTATGGTCGAAGAAAAAGACAATCTTTATGTCCAAAAGACGTCCAGTAATTGCATGGATACCGTAGTTGTAGATATCTTGTTCGTAAACATAGAAACGCCATATATATATAAAGCAATATCACACACCTCAATATGATCCTAGTCCTCAACAAATATACTTAGTTGGCATGTACTTGAAGCTCGGGGAGAAAGTGTCAAATCCTCGATGATCATCTCGGAGTGTGGAACATAATTCGTTTTTAAAGCCAAGAATGTTGCCGTCTTTAAGTGACAAGCGTTTTTCAAGATATACAGCGCAATATCTCTATCTCGTGGTCTTCCAACGTATCGTGACCACTTAAACGTTTGTAGACTCGACAACAAGCATTCAGGAACAGAATTCGGTAGATTACAGGAAACCATACCATTGAGGTTATCCCAATGATCCTGAGACGACCAAGAGTACAACAGTTAGATTAATCATAACCATACTGGACAATTGGACATCACAAACAAAGAATAGCATATCAAAGAAACTTACTATATCCAGTTCTACCGAGATGTCTAATACTCGTAACTTAGGAGAATTTTTGAGCAATTTGCCAAGGAGATTCAACAAATCATGTTTCTTCACACACAGGTTCAGATGTTCAAGTTGGTTGAAAACAAAACCATCACCATACTCATCCTGCCCAAAATATGAAAATTGTCAACAAAAGATTCTATAAATGAGACTGAATATAGCTAAATGGAAACTAATTACCTTTGAACAACATATTGTAAGACGCTTGACAGATGCGAATGACCCAAGAATAAGATTCTTGGGATAAAAGGGTCGAACATCGACATATGCTTCCCGCAGCTTAGGCATCTTCTTAATTAAAGAGTAGTGGTGTCCCTTATAAGTCCAGTCCACTAGTTTCAAATACTCCAAAGAAGGAGTATCTATCTCATACCCATCTAAATTACGATTACCATTTAAAAAGAGAGATAAACTCTGCAAAGATGGGATGATTATAGTGAACTCTCTCAACTCGAGTTTTTTCCAAAGTTGCACAGATAGATCTGTTAGGAGCGCAAAAATCGAATTGAAAAAATATGCGAATTATATTTAAATTAACAAAATCAGAAACGAATTACAACAGCATAATATAAAGCAGTAAATAAATTACGGAGGCGAGATATGATATCTCTTTCCTTAATTCAATAAATCGGCCGTAAGTGCTTTCGGACAATCACGATTTATGAATCCCAGGATACAACCGATCACGAACTATTACCGTAGCACACCAGTAATAGAACTCAAGCGAACAGATCTACGTTATACTCTCGAGACTACTAAACTAAGAACTTACTTGGACTAAGCAAGAGAGAGGGAGAGAGAGATCTTCAGAGGAAGGAGTGTTTATGTTTTTTGTGTGTGTAAAATAATGAGAGGTTATGCCTCTATATATAGTGGAAGGAGGGAGCTCTCAAGAAAATATTCAGTGAATATTCTCGGAGTGCTGCCCAAGTTTGCTTGGAGTTCACACCAAGTCTTTCCATAAAATTAAATGAGCCTACAGCAGTCTCAAGAGCCAAAAACCCCAAAAACCCAAAAGCCCAAGAGACCACAGCCCGCGTCCGATACCAGCCCGGCCCGGCCCGCCCCGCGTCCGGCCCGTCCCGCATCCGTGCTCGGCCCGGTTCGGTTCAGTTCGCGTGTGGGAACCTTCCCTCTTCATTCTACACACTTTTGAAACTAGAAGAGTGTAAAACTATATATATATGAGTGAAAAATCAATCATATTTCCGATGTGGGATATTTCCCAAACCATCCCAAGTAGCTCACTTCACACTCTTATTTCTTATTTAAATCAACTCCGTTTTGGACGTATGAGTATACTATCTTGTTGTACTCGTTACCAGCTTTCCATTGCACTATTTACCAGACAATTCCGATCAGCCATTTGGCCGGAATTTGGCCGGAAAGTCACCGGAAAGTCATTGTCCCAAAACCTGCAATTTTCTGAAACTTGTTTCTGAAAATTCAGTTCCAACAATCCCCCACATGAATAGAAATAAGTCTAAACATATGACGACATAACTAACCCTATAGACTGACACTACTAGCTAAACTAGATAGACCTTCGAGAGTATATGCGAAAACTAACTGTATCTGAGTTGGTGGCGTTTTTCAACCTTGAACCGACTCATTGTTATACCTGTCGAGTTTACTCGGCCAGATGGTGAACATGATGTCTTGAACCATCCGGATTTGTATGTAAACTTAGACAGCAGGCATAACACAGCTTCGTTTTCTCGTAGAACGAGGTTCTCTATTGTGTTCATTGTGGCCTTGAACATGCCTGGTTAATCATGAGTGAACTTGGAGAGTATAGCCTCATATAATCTCCTAGAAACGGCCCCATTTCACACTCACAAGGTGATTTATATAAGCTGCTTGTATTTAAAGAAATATCCTGTAATTATTTCAAATATTTTACAAAGCTACATTTCAAATCATTAAAAGCATATGCTTAACCTCTAACATACAGGAAGCACTTTACATCACTCTAGGAACTGGGAAAAGACAAAAGTCTTATAGTGCTTGTAGCAGATTCTGCTTGATTTAGTTGTCCCTTTGAACGTAGGTCATGGGGTCTCCAATCTGAGTAGGTGGGGTTACCATCAAACATCCTCTTATGTCATAGGCTTTAAACCCATTCCTCTTGATGATTTTATAACTTGATCTCGCGCCAAACCTTTTGTAAATGGATCCGCTAGGTTTTCTTTCGTATTGATGTAATCAATCGTAACTACACCAGTTGAGATAAGTTGTCTAACAGTTTTATGTCTCCGTCTGATGTGACGAGATTTGCCATTGTAATGGGTATTCCTTGCCCTGCCCAAAGCCGATTCGCTATCACAGTGTACACGTATTGTAGGCACAGGATTCCCCCACATTGGGATGTCTTCCAAGAAATTATGAAGTGATTCAGCTTCTGACATAGCTATCTCCAAAGCTATAAATTCAGATTCCATAGTTGATTTAGCTGCCAGAGTTTGTTTGGAAGACTTCCAGGACACTGCTGCACCTCCAAGTGTAAAAACATATCCACTTGTGGATTTTGAGTTTCTCGAGTCTGCGATCCAGTTGGCATCAATGTAACCTTCCAAAACTTCAGGTTCTCTACCATAGTGCAAGCCATGATCTTTGGTATAACGTACATAATCCAAAACTCTAGCTATAGCCATCCAATGCTTATGTCCTGGATTACTTGTGTAGCGACTAAGTACATTTACAGAGTGCGCTAAATCCGGTCTTGTACAGTTTGTCAAGTACATTAGACTGCCAATTACTCTTGCATACTCCACCTGCAGCACAGGTTCACCAGAATTTTTGGTCAAGTGAATTTGAGGATCCTCTCGAGTTTTTGCAGTCCCATTTGAGTAATGCTTGAATCTATCAAGCACTTTTTCAGCATAGTGGGTTTGAGACAAGATAAGGCCCTCATCAGTTCTGATGATTTTTATCCCCAAAATTACATCTGCTAAACCCAAGTCCTTCATGTCAAAATTTCTTTTGAGCATGTTTTTCGTTTGAGTTATGATGTCTTTGTTGCTGCCAATAATAAGCATATCATCTACATATAAGCATAACAAAATGTACCCTGATGGAGTAGTTTTGTAGTATATGCATTTGTCACATTCATTAATGCGAAAACCATTAGACATCATCATACTGTCAAACTTCTCATGCCACTGCTTAGGAGCCTGTTTGAGTCCATATAATGACTTCACAAGTTTACACACTTTGTGTTCTTGTCCTGGAATAACAAATCCCTCATGTTGTTTCATGTAGATTTCCTCTTCTAAATCTCCATGAAGAAAAGCAGTTTTTACATCCATTTGATGGATTTCAAGTTTTCTCAAGGCTGCAATACCTATGAGCATCCTGATCGAAGATAGTCTTGTTACCGGTGAATAGGTATCAAAGAAATCTAAGCCTTCTTTTTGCCGAAATCCTTGCACTACAAGCCTAGCCTTGTACCGTTCAATATCGCCATTTGGTTTTCGTTTTATCGTAAAAATCCATTTACATCCCAAAGGCTTAAATCCTTGTGGTAGATCTGCCATCTCGTAAGTATGATGTTGCATGATAGAGTCTATTTCAGTTTTGACTGCTTCCTTCCAATAAGGTGCATCAGGTGTAGACATAGCTTCTGCGTATGTTCTTGGTAGATTTTCAGCTAGAAATGCCATCATCAGAAAATCATCACCAAACGATTTACTTTTGCGAGCTCGTTTGCTTCTTCTAGGTTCCAGTTCTGATTCTACAGAAGTAGTACTCAAAGTATTGCCAGCTTCCAAAGTCGCTGCATCTCGTTGTTCACGAGTCCGTTTTTGAGTTTTCCTACAGGGAAAAATGTCTTCAAAAAATGAAACATTTCTTGACTCCATAACTGTATTCACATGGATATCTGGAATATCTGATTTATGAACCAGAAATCGATATGCACTACTGTTATGTGCATATCCGATGAAGATACAGTCTACGGTCTTAGGCCCAATTGTGACCTTTTTAGGAGGTGGTACAACCACTTTTGCTAGACACCCCCACACTTTGAGGTATTTGTACGAAGGTATTGTACCTTTCCAAAGCTCATATGGTGACTTGCCAGTAACCTTATGCGGTATCCTGTTGAGGATGTAATTAGTGGTAAGCAAAGCTTCCCCCCACATATTCTGGGCTAACCCAGATTCCTGCAACAACGCATTCATTATCTCTTTCAGAGTTCGATTCTTTCGTTCCGCTACTCCGTTAGATTCTGGCGAGTAGGGAGCGGTTGTCTGATGTATAATGCCTTTTTCTCTGCAAAATGCATTGAACGGCTCATTATATTCTCCTCCTCTATCACTTCGAACTACTTTTATAGTTTTCTGAAGCTGATTTTCTACTTCGAGGGTGAACTCTTTGAATTTTTCCAGTGCTTCATCTTTGCTATGCAAGAGATATACATAGCAATATCTTGTGCAATCATCAATGAAGGTAACAAAGTATTTCTTACCACCTCTAGTTTGCACATACTTTAAATCACATAAGTCTGTGTGAATTAAACCTAGATGTTCGGTTGTTCTTTCAAAGCGTGGTGAGGGAGTTTTAGTGAATTTGGCCTGTACGCACACTTCACATTTTTCTTGGTTAGTTTTGAATTTCGCATTGTTTTGTAATTGACATGTCCTAAACGTTCATGCCAAGTAGTAAACGACTCAACCAAGTAAGCAATAGGGGTTTCTTTCATTTCAGCAACAGAAGCAGAAGCTACAATTTTTGGATGGACTGTCGTTACAGACATTTTGATCAGTCCACCCTTAACAAAACCCTTTCCCAAATACATCCCATTTTTCTTAAGAACTAACTTATCAGCCTCAAAATTGATGGAAAAACCATACTTGCTTAACACTGTTCCAGAGATGAGATTATTCCGCATATCAGGTACGTGCTTCACGTTCTGGAGGGTGAGCTCACGATCAGAAGTTAGCTTCATAACCACTTTGCCTTTACCTTCAATCTTGGACACCGCCGTGTTGCCCATAAAAAGCTGCTCATTTGACTTGTTCTGCACATAGGTGGTGAACATGGTCCTATCAGAGCATATGTTTGTGGTAGCACCAGTGTCGTAGTACCACTCCACTGGGTTGTCTTCCACCATGTTACATTCAGTAACCACCGCAACCATGTCTTCTTCAGTTAGGTTTGCTTGCAACTTAAGATCTTTTGCTTTGCTTTTGCAAACATCAGCCTTGTGTCCAATCTTACCACAATGATGACACTTCCCTTTGAACTTCCTCTCAAGGTTGCTCTTCCTGAAGTTTGGTAGTTTGGTCCCAAAACACCTTCAATGGTTTATGAGGAATAGAGATCCCTTTACCCTTGCCTTTAAACTTGGCCTTATGCTCAGCTACATGAACATCATGCCCTTGGCTTTGAGCATCCGAATGAGCTCCACGATTGTTGTCCTCAACTCTCAACCGACGGATGAGATCATCAAGAGACATTGCCTTACGCTTGAAGTTAAGGTAATGCTTGAAATTCGACCAGCCTGGTGGTAGCTTCTCGATTAGGCAATTCGTCTTGAAGACATTGCATATCGACATCCCTTCCAAATCTCCTGAAAGATGCGTTGAAGAGCTTCCACTTGTTCCATAATTGGTTTGGAATCCACCATTTTGAAATTCAGGAACTTCGTAGTTGAGAATTTCTGCATCCCAGACTCATCAGTCTTGTACTTGGTCTCCAAAGCTAGCCACAATGCTTTTGAAGTCTTGTACATACTGTAGAGGTCATACAGATCATTGACCAAACGGTTCAGAATCTGACCTTTTTGCAACAGTAGTCTCCTTGAGCCCAACTATCCATACTTCCAACCACATACACGTCAGTGTCACCTTGTGGAAGCATTGGTGGATCCTCTGTGAGGTACCTTTCCATGTTCATGCTGGCCAAGTAGTAGCGCATCTTGTTTTGCCACGTTTTGAACCCAGCTTTGCCATCAAACTTATATGGCATCATCCCTTGGGAAGCCGAAGGTGGTATCCCCATGTGGGTTGATCCATTACCGAACAGATTTCGGCGCACGTTTTCCATACCCGAATCAGTAAGCTTCGTCTTTTCAAGTTCTTTAGCAAGGCGTAAAGCCAACTCCGCAGGAGTTTCAACAGGGGTTGCAGGAACCCTATCACCGTCAACGTTGTTGGTGTTGTCTCCAGACATTTTTCTGTTTCACAATAAACAGATCTGATTAATATATTAATCAAACAATTCAAGTAATTAAATTACACTGAATTAGTTTTGCAAACTCGCTTAACAAGCGTTTGCAGAAACTTGTTTCACAAACTCACTCAATTGAGCGTTCGTGGAAACCAAAGAGAGTAGAGAAGAAATAATTAAAGTAAAAGCGTTCTTCAAAAATTTTCCGCGTAGGCAACGAAAGATGAAAGCAGAAACCGTTTTTCATAAGATTTTGAAATCGTTTTTAAAATAAATAAAAAATTCGAAAAATTCTCAATCTGTTTAAAGCGATAAGCAGAAAGCGGATTTATTGAATTAAGACTGTTAGGAGCGCAAAAATCGAATTGAGAAAATATGCGAATTATATTTAAATTAACGAAATCAGAAACGAATTACAACAGCATAATATAAAGCACTAAATAAATCACGGAGGCGAGATATGATATCTCTTTCCTTAATTCAATAAATCGGCCGTAAGTGCTTTCGGACAATCACGATTTATGAATCCCAGGATACAACCGATCACGAACTATTACCGTAGCACACCAGTAATAGAACTCAAGCGAACAGATCTACGTTATACTCTCGAGACTACTAAACTAAGAACTTACTTGGACTAAGCAAGAGAGAGGGAGAGAGAGATCTTCAGAGGAAGGAGTGTTTATGTTTTTTGTGTGTGTAAAATAATGAGAGGTTATGCCTCTATATATAGTGGAAGGAGGGAGCTCACAAGAAAATATTCAGTGAATATTCTCGGAGTGCTGCCCAAGTTTGCTTGGAGTTCACACCAAGTCTTTCCAAAAAAATAAATGAGCCTACAGCAGTCTCAAGAGCCAAAAAGCCCAAAAACCCAAAAGCCCAAGAGACCACAGCCCGCGTCCGAGACCAGCCCGGCCCGACCCGCCCCGCATCCGGCCCGTCCCGCATCCGTGCTCGGCCCGGTTCGGTTCGGTTCGCGTGTGGGAACCTTCCCTCTTTCTTCTACACACTTTTGAAACTAGAAGAGTGTAAAACTATATATATATATGAGTGAAAAATCAATCATATTTCCGATGTGGGATATTTCCCAAACCATCCCAAGTAGCTCACTTCACACTCTTATTTCTCATTCAAATCAACTCCGTTTTGGACGTATGAGTATACCATCTTGTAGTACTCGTTACCAGCTTTCCATTGCACTATCGACCAGACAATTCCGATCAGCCATTTGGCCGGAATTTGGCCGGAAAGTCACCGAAAAGTCATTGTCCCAAAACGTGCAATTTTCTGAAACTTGTTTTTGAAAATCCAGTTCCAACAAGATCTTCAAGAACAGGACAACCAGATAGAATCTGTTGAAGAGATTTTCCATCTACGAGTTCCACACTTTCAAGTTGCAAGGTTTTGAGAGAGGGAAGACAAACCGTGGAGGGAACATCCATGACAGTCATGTAACGGAGTTTCAAGGTCACGAGCGATTTGCAACTTAAAAAGCTACTCGGTATTATGTTTTTATTCTTTGTACGGTATACAATCTCCAGCTCACGTACAGAGCGAGAAACCGCGACTTCAACCCATCGTTTGACATCTTCAGGTTTAACATATAAGTAACAATCTACATGGAGACGTAATACTTCTATGACTGGAGCTCTGTGTAATGGCAACTTCCTATTGATAAAATCCCTAACTCGAGTTTGCGAAGGACAAATAAACTCGAGTTTAGGCAACAACATCCAAAGAAACTCCCATCGTTTAGACAAAACAGCAGTTGATACAGCAACTTTTGTTGGCACAAACAATAAAATCTTCACGAGCAAGTCATCAGGCAATCCATTGATGTTGTCCATTACAAATTCACGTCACTGTTATAGAAAAAAAAGAACATCATTAAAGTATTTGTCTTTATCCAAGATTTAAGCTTACGAATTACTAAAGAAAATAAAAGACAGCCACACGCATAGGAACAGAACAAAACCTTAGAAGAAAAACCTGTAGAGTAAACTTGATCACCTTTTCTGCAAAGCTACCATCAAACCAATTTAGGTAATGTTATATATAATTTGATGATTAGCGAAAGGTTTCGAAAACCCTAATGATCCAAACCTTTTTGTGGGCCGGGCTTCATATATATGAAACTCTTTTTACATTTTATAATAGTGGGCTGGCGATGGTGATGATGACAAAAGAAGAGTTCCATTACGATTTCTTTTATTACTGAACGCATTGGAAGGAAGTGTGGTTTACTAGGGCTATTTTTTAATAAAAATAAAATATTATTTGGTTTCTAGATTAACTATATATAAAACTAATATTTAATTTGTATTTTTTAATATGTACAACCTTATATATATATATATATATATATATTATATTAATTAGTGTAGAAAGTATTTTGTTTGAGGTTTATTGTTTTATATTATAGGAACTATAATAACATACAATTAAATAAGTAGTGATTTATAGAAGAAAAATACTGTGTGTGTTTATAGAATTAATTCTTATTGTTTTGTAAAATTAGAAACTTAATATTAATTAAATTAATGATAAACTTAATACTTAATATTAAAGGAAGTGGTTCCTATTGTTTTGGACATTTTATTAGGATGAGAAATCTTGTTTTCCAAAATTGAAATTTAAAATTAATTAATTAAATTAAAAAAATAATAATAATTAATACCAATGGCATGCTTGTAAATAAGTATGAACTTCAGAATTTGTTTCATAAATATCTCCAAAAATATATATATATAGATTTCTATTCGCTAACATATCTAAAAGAATGAGTGATTTTTTTCTATTCTTTTCATGAACACTTCTAAAGGAGTTATATGATTCACTAGCTACATAATCTTGTTTACTGTTTCTGATAAGAATGGATCTAGTAGCCAAAAGTGGGTAGAAAAACCTCATTGCATCCGGGAGCTTGTGGTCGAGTGGTAGGGAGCGAGACTGGGACGTTACAGCGTTTCAGGTTCGATTCTCCTGCTGCGCGAAACTGGGCTTGACTGGTTCAAATGCTGCGGTTGCGGTTGCGGTTGCGGAAGATTGCGGAAGCGGACGATTGCGGTTTCAAGCGTTATTAAGCGTTTTGAACGACTGGTTTAGCGATTTAAAATTGATGCGTTTGCGGAAGGTTTACGACTGGTTAACCAGCGGGTGCAATAGCGGTTGGAATATAAATAAATGTGATATATAATTATATAAATGTTTTAAAATATCAAAAACTTTATTAATCTTAATTTATAATTAAAATTCATTAAAAATACTAAAATAATTATTTAAAAAACAAATAAATTTCATAGTAAAATAATTATTACTTTATGCATTTGACTTTTTACCAAAACTTTAATCAAGTAATTTGATAAATGACTAAACATATGTTTTAGATCGTATATCTTCTTTCTTAAATCTCACACACTCAATAAGTTCTATGGAGCAGTATTTGCATCAGTAGTAATGATCAAGCGAGAGTTGAAAAGAGTCACTCGTGATTTGTTTTTATATTTTTCACAAATAATCTTATTTTCTTAAATTTCTGATGAAATGTTATATTTATTTAGATTTTTTTGAACTTATGTGCAAATTTACTTCAAGTTTTCCGGGTTATTGTTAATTGAAATCTTATTTTCTTCCAATTGTTTATTTTTAATATTTTCAATCGTATCCGTAGTTCAATTTCTTCCATCATTAATGAATAAAATAATTAGGTAAAAGATATATATAAAAATATTTCATTATCATTGCTTTATTTCAAGTTTTTTCAAAAAAAAAAAAAAATCCAAACGCAAACGCCCGCAACCGCAAACGCTTGCGGGAAACAGCTTTTAGAATTCAGTGGTTGGGAGCGATTGGGAGCGGCTGGGAGCGACTGGAAGCGGTTTGTGTGATTGGCACCAATCGCTAGCAACCGCTACCACCCGCAAACGCAGCGTTTGCGGGAGATAGCGGGAGAACCAGTCAACAAAGTCACATTTTCCTGGACACCTTTACATAGATATGGGCCTATCTAACGGCCCATTTGAATATCCAGAGAAAAGGTCTATCCATGGGCTACACCTCTCCAGAGATTAGTTTCGAGCCTTCCATAAGCCTGGGGATTTACTCTGAGTTAAAAAAAAAAAAAAAAAAAAAAAAAAAAAAAAAAAAAAACCTCATTGCAATAAGCTAATTGAAGTGTAGAACCTTGGGCAATATTCTTATCGCGATGCAACATGAAGCTCTAGATTGTCTAGAGTTTTTGGCAGGAGTTTGGAAATTGGAATGTCAATGCAGTCAGTACTTGAGTTACAGTACTTATATTTTCTCATGAAGATTGATTGTAGCATAGATTAAAGTAGGTTTCAGCACAAACGCAATAATCTATTCTTTCTTGGATAAGAGATAAAAAAAAAGAAATAAACCTTTTGTCGAAGACAAGTTTTCAGAGATGGAAGACAAGTTTTATAATATAACATGTAGTTTGGTGGGAAATTATTTAAATTCAAAAAGAGAAACCATCCAACAGAGCAAAAAAATAGGGTCAAAGAACATAGTCATCGACTGTTCATTTCATTAAAGAAATAGTTTTGGATTTCTTGTTCGTAACTTAATTATTTCATGGAAGATTCAGTCAATTTTCTTTGTTCCTAATTGAAAGATTTTTCAAAATTAAAATTTGGACACACGGTATAGATGGAAATTAGAATTATGTTACACAAACCACTTCAAGTCTTCAACAAATACGACTTGGCATTTAATTGAAGCTCGGGGAGAAAGTGCCAACTCCTTGATCATCTGAACGTTTGGAACAAAATGTTCGCTTCTATCGGCCAGGATTGTTGCCTTCTTCAAGTGACGAGCGTTTTTCAAGATATAAACCGCAATATCTCTATCTTGTGGTCTCCCAAAGTATCGTGACCAGTTGAAAATTTGTAGACTCGACAACAAGCATTCAGGAACAGGACTTGGTTGATTCCAACAAACCATACCATTACGCTCATCCATCCCATGATCCTAAGGCCAAGCAGAAGAATTAGATTAAAACCATGCATATTACGGTATCAGATAAACTAGTTTGTCAAAGAAACTTACTCCCACTATAGAGATGTCTAGTACTCGTAACTTGGGAGAATCCTTGAGCAAGTACTGGCCAAGAAGATTCGACGAATCCCTTTTGCACACACATAGGTTCAGATGCTCAAGCTGGTTGAAAACGACAAAACCAATACCATACACATCCTGCCCACATAATCATAACTATTAACAGAAGATTCTATAAATAAATGAGATTGACAACTTGGAGTTGATAAATGGAAGCTAATTACCTCTGAACATATTGTAAGATGGTTGACAGATGTGATTGATTCAATAACACTCTTGAGAAGAAAGTACCTAACATCGACATAGGCTTCCCTCAGCTTAGGCATATTTTGAATCAAAGAGTTGTGATTCAAATGATTACAATCCTCAAGTTTCAGATAGTTCAAAGAAGGAGTATCTATCACATACCCATCGAACAACCAATCATCAGGTATAAAGAGTGATAAGCTCAGCAAAGACGGGACGATAATAGTGAACTCTTCCATATTGTGATCTTTATAACAATGCACCGATAGATCTTCAAGAACAGGACAAATAGATAGAAGCTTTTGAAGAAGTTGTTCATCTACGAATTTCACACTTTCAAGTTGCAAAATTTTGAGAGAGGGGAGACAAGCCCTAGAGGGAATATCCATGAGAGTCGCCCATTTGAGTTTCAAGACCTCGAGCGATTTGCAGGTAAACAAGCTACTTGGGAATATGTTTTCATTCTCGGAACCATAAAAAATATCCAGCTCACGTACATTGCGAGAAACTGTGATTTCAATCCACCGTTTGATATCTTCAGGTTTACTGTCTCGTCTAGATAACTCAAGAAGCAAGCTTTCAGTGCCGGCTTAAACATATTACATGCCCCTAGGCAAACTAAAAAAAAATGCCCCTTAACCTATAGAAAAATTTACTGATTTTTTTTAGGTTTCTTTGGGTTCATATAATTTTGTTTTTGTATCTTTTTCTAGCTTATAATTTTTTTTTTGTGCCTATTTCTAGCTTACAAAGTTTTTTTTGTGTGCCTTTTAATTTACAAATTTTTTTTGTGCCCCTTTTTAGCTTACAAATTTTTTTTTTGTGTTTATCTTTTAGCTAATAATTTTTTTTTCTGTACTCCTTTCTAGCTTACAAAGTTTATTTTTTGTGCCTTTTTAACTTACAAATTTTTTTTTGTGCTCTTTATCTTATACATATATGCCCCTTTAATTTATGTACCTAGGGCAGTCGCACTGCCCGCCCTCCTAGTTAAGCCGGCACTGCAAGCTTTCTATGAATGGAGCTCTATGTAATGGCATGTTCTTGTTGATAAAATCCCCAAGTCCAGGCTTTGTTGTAACCATCTGAGAAGTGAACTCGAGTCTAGGCAACAACATCCAAAGAAACTCCCAACGCTTAGCCAAAATGCTACTGGACACAGCAACTTTTGTTGGAAGAAACGATAATATCTTCACCAGCACAGCATCAGGCAATCCACTGATTTTGTCCATAATCAAGATACTACAATCGACAGAGTTCTCTTTTGTCAATAAGACCATAAGACTAAAAAGGAGTTGTCTTTTAACCCAAGCAAACGAATTATTAACAAGGTAAAAAACAGGAACACAGAGGAACGGGTCAAAACCCCAAAAAAAAAGCTTAAACCCTAGAAAATAGAATCTAGGAACAAAAAATATTTTACTTATTTTAATGATATTTATTTTAATGTGATGTGAACAAAAATATAACAAAAAAGTATTAATAAGTCTTATTCACTAATATATTTAAAAGATAGTTATTTCCTTTTTGGGGGAAAAATTCAGAAAAGCATGAATTATCAAAAGTGATGAACAATACCATGAATATTGTTTGTGGTAAATTAAATGTCTAATTTTTATTGACATTCAAACAAATCACGAATTTTCATTGACTTTATCAGATAAGGCACAACATTTACAGAATAATTTAACAAACATTAAGTCGTTAAATTGATTTTTCAAATAAATCTTGAATTTATGTTTGACAAACTAATAGAATTCGCTAATGGACTAATCGAGCTGTCAAATTGTTTCATCAAATAATTTAATGGTGTGCCTTGGCAAAATTAATGATTTTTTTTAGATCAATTAGTAACGTTTAGTATAATTTATTTGGAAGTCAATAAAAATTAGACATCTAATTCAGCACAAGCAAAGTTCATACGGTTTCACCAGTTTCTGTAACTTCAAATTTTTTTCTTTTTTCTTTTTACATTTTTCCTTTTTTTTATATTCAGTATTATTCACTAGTTGGTGGCCAAACAAACCTTTTTGCAGTTAGTAGAAGCACAAACTGAAGTTGATTTCACCTCCACCATTAAAAAAAAAAATAAAGTAAATAAAGTTGAATTCTTTTTTTTTTGTCAACAAAAGATTAGCTCAGATGAGCCAATGCAGAGGGAAATTGTTTACATACAAAATAGTATGCGGAGATGTGCGCGCACAGCGTGCCAGGTGATCCGCTTTTACATTTGCAGTTCTAGGAATAAGAGATAAGGAAAAAGAAGAAAATTCTTCCCTGTCCATCGTGATGTCATCAAGATATGTGGAGAACGCCGGCCAGTCGTGTAGCGAAGACACCATCTTCACCAAATCAGTGTAGTATGAGTAAAATGCCACTTCGCGGTGATCATGTCCGATCATGCAGCGCATCGCCCAAATGAATGCCTCGACTTCAGCGTGTAGGGGGGAAAAACTTCTTCGAAAGTTAGTAGCTCCCATGTTTGGCGTCGGATCCTGAGACGTGGTACAAAACCAGCCAGCTCCTGCGAAATGGTCGCCGGACTTCCAAGAGCCATCAACGAAACAACGAAAGCCTGAAAAGAACATGGGAAGAGAAGTAGGTGGCCCCCAAAAACGAGAATCAACACCCATTGGCTGGACAATTGAATCCGCATCTTCACTCTCCTCCTGAGCCTGCTGCTAGGACAAAGCTTCACCTTCAGCTACCCGAACCACCTCCTCTGGCCTTTCTGTAATATTTTCAAAAACCTTTGCATTACGCGCTTTCCATAATTACCACAAAATCCTCGGGAAAGCTAACACATGGGATCCCTGGCTTTTGGGGTCCAAGAAATGATCCATATTAGCGTAAACAGACTCCACCGGAAAACAGTGTGATCCTACCGGTATCTGAGATAGAGCCCACACCTGATGCTGGTGGACAAAGAAACAAAACATGATTAACTGTTTCCTCCTCCGCACCACAACGTGAATAGCCCAAATCACACGCGATACCACGCCGCCGTAAATTCCTTGAAACAGGAATACACCCAGACAATACTTGCCACATAAAGTGGTGGAGTTTTGGTGGGCATCGGACCTTCCAAACACTAGCTAGGAGAGAGGTAATCTCTGGCCCGTCACCAAGCACCTTAAAAGGCCTAGAGATCGTCATACGTGCCGCATGATAACCAGACTTAACCGTATACCTCCCATTCTTCGTAAAATGCCAACAAAGAGAGTCCTCCTTCGGACCACTACCTAAGGGTGATGCTCCTATTAATGCAACATCAACAAGATCAAAATGCTAAGTGAGCACATCCATCCGCCACGAATTTGTCCTACTATCAATTAAGTGTGAAATTTTAAGAGAAGGGTCCTGAAGCGGGTCCTTACTGAGAGCTGGTCTCGGGGATTGAGCTGGTATCCAGGGATCGGTCCATATAGAAATAGACTCTCCAGATCCAACCCGTTTAATAAGTCCTTTATGTACCAGAGAGCGAGCTGAAATAATACTCCTCCACCCGTAAGAGGGAAAGTAAGAACGAATCGGTTCCATGGGATTCGAATTCCTATAATACCTACCTTTAAAAACCCTGGCAAACAAAGAATCCGGATAATTCATGAGCCTCCATAGTTGTTTTGCCAACAAAGCCGAATTAAAGTCATCAACATTCCAAAAACCTAACCCGCCCAGTTGTTTGGTACAACATAGTCTCTCCCATGCTAACCAATGCATACCACCCGTCCTACCATCCGCACTCCACCAAAAATTCGCCACAGCACTTGTGAGTTTGGATGTAATTGTTTTTGGTAGCCGAAAACAAGACATCACAAACGTCGGGACCGCAGTTGCGATAGATTTGATCATCACCTCCTTTCCCCCTTTAGAAAGCAGTTTCACTGACCAACCAGTCGTATGTCCCTGTAGTCTTTCCCGGACACACGAAAAGACCTTTGTTTTAGACCCACCTAAACTCTCTGGCAGCCCTAGGTAGGAACCCATGCCTCCCAAATTTGTTATGCCAAGGATCCCTTAGAGTTCCATTTTTGTAGTTTCCGCAACTTTATGACCAAACTGAATAGAAGAGTTCGCAAAATTGATCTGCTGACCCGAGGCAGCCTCATATTTCCGTAAAATACTCAAAATGACCTCACATTGTTCCTTGGTGACCTTACAAAAGAATAAACTATCATCGGCAAATAAAAGATGTGTGATTGGCGGGCATTGATTCACCACCTTGATCCCTGTAATTAGTTTATTCTCCTCCGCTTTCCGAATATTGGCAATTAAAGCCTCTGTGCATAAGATAAACAGATAAGGAGATAGGGGATCCCCCTGTCGTAAACCCCTTTCCGGAATAATCAAACCATTAGGTTGACCATTTAGGAGCACTTTATACTCAACTGAGCTAACACAAAACATAATCCATCCTATCCATCTTGCATCAAAACCCATTTTGTAGAGTAGCTTTTCAATAAACCCCCACTCGACCCGGTCGTAAGCCTTGCTCATATCCGTTTTTATTGCCATAAACTTCCCTTTACATGACGGATTAGTCCTAGCCCGTGAAACATTTCCTGAACAATCAGAATGTTATCTTAAATGAGACGGCCCGAAACAAAGCCGATTGAGTTTCCGAAATTAGTCCTGGTAAAATCTTCTTAAGCCGTTGACACATGATCTTAGAAATAATTTTATACCCCACATTGCACAAACTAATTGGGCGCAGCTCTGTCATCCGGGTTGGCTTTGCCACCTTCGGGATGAGACAGATGTGCGTAGTATCTAAACCTCTATCAAACACGCCCTCCTCGAAGAAACCATTAACTAACGAGACAAGGTCTCCCTTTACAACCTGCCACACCTTTTGGTAAAACAAAGCGGTCATCCCATCCGGGCCAGGAGCCTTATCCGGATGCATCATAAATAAAGCCGCATGAACCTCTGCCTCTGTAACCGGGGCCGTTAACTGAGTATTGACCTCGTCTGTGATGACTGTGCGTACCTCACATAAGACCTCATCAAAATTTGTCGGGTGCAACGTTGTAAACAAATCTGCAAAGTATAACACTGCAGTATTGCACATATCAACATCCTCCGTAGACCAAACCTCATTCTTATCAAAAATACATGTAATCCGATTACGGGCCCAGTGCTGCTTAGTCAGCGCATGAAAATACTTAGAGTTTTGATCCCCTACGCGCATCCATCTATTATGGCTCTTCAAATACCAATAGACCTCTTCATCCCTGTAGGCTTCCCGCAAGCGGGCATTTAAATCAGAGATTACCGACGGTGGAGTTGCGTCATCGGCCTGAGCCACGGCCAGCTGACTCTTTAAGGCCTCAATTGTATCTCGTAGACAATTTACAATTTTGTCTAAAAAGGTGGGTGAACTCTGAGTGTTTTCCCCATCCCAACCCGCCGAGATTGCCTCCATCAAACCTTCCTTCCCAATCCACCAGCGATCAAACAAAAACCGTCTCTTTCCCCGCGGCCTCTTTGCCCCAATATTAATCACCATGGGCTTGTGATCAGAGGCAATCATAGGTAAATATTCTAGAAACGTATCAGAAAATAATTCATGCCAATCCTCATTACCAAGAGCCCTATCCAACCGACACCGAATTGGTTTTTTATCCCGCCAATCCCGCCAAGACAAACAATCTCCAAGATAGGGAAATTCCAAAAAACCACAGTCTTGAATCATCCCATTGAAAGGAAGAAAAGAAGAGGCATGATGAAGCTTGCCTCCTCTTCTTTCATGGTTACCAGTCAGCTCATTAAAATCACTTACAGCGAACCAAGGTGATGACCGAGACCCACCCATCCGCAGTAACCGCTCCCACACCATATCACTATTATGGGGTATAGGATCACCATAAACGAACGTTAAATAGATGACCCGTCCTTTATAAACTGCTTCAATATCAATTAACCGGTTAGACTGAAATAAAATAGAGACGTTAAAGTCCTCCTGATTATAAAAAAGTGCCAAACCGCCACTACACCCAAGAGGGTCAAGTGTGGTTAAATTTTTATACCCAAAATGCCCTACATATTTTTCCAAAACAACACGAGGCTGTTTTGTCTCCATCAAGAATAGAAAATCAGGCCGATGTTTTTGCCATTAATCCCTCAGATTACCAATGGTTGCCTTATTACCCAGGCCTTGACAATTCCAACTAATAATATTCAAAAATTAAATCCAATTGTTGTGGTAAGAACCACACAAGTCTACCCGCCCAGTCCTCAGGGAGGTAAACAGAGTTAAAAACTCTTAAACAACCATGAAAGCAATCCAAAAACCAACAAGAACCAAATATATTGAAAAACTCCAATACCAGCAAAGCCCAACTAGGCCCAAATAAAAGTGGCCATGAAGCCTGAAATAGATATGTCGAACATGTGTAAAAATTTGACAATCCCCAAACGGACCCATAGTCTCGTGGTAGACCAGGAAGTAAACCACACTTAGCGACCAAATAAGAACGAGGAGAGACTCCAATACATTCAAACAACCAGTGACAATAGTGATAACCAGAAAAACAAGAAAAAAACAAACAAGGTTTTATTAAGTTTCTGGTAAAAGTGGTACAACCACAACTAGTCGAACAAATACAAAAGCACCCATTGCTAATTTATTCCATACAAGCGAATGAAAAATAAAGAAAAAAACCACAGGAGGCCATAACAAAGCCTGTTTGCAAACTAAAAACCAGAATCGAGTGGGTTGAAACGAGGCCACATCCCCTTGCCAGCTCAAGCAGACAACTAACATCAACGGTCCGAGTTCCTTGGAGGCTTCCCTCCTTGGTTAGGACCTGGTTTCCCCTGCAGACCCATCCCCTTGATACCGACCTTCTTCCGTGGCGAAGATAAGGTGCACAAGTTCCGCTTTTTGTGTTTGCCCCTGGTAGAACCCCATTACTCTTAACCAGCTTATGCCGTGGTGGATGAACCGTAGCTTGGGCTGCTAAACCCTGCTTAACCGCCTCTGTGTCATCGTCTACATCAACAGTACCAGTCTCCCCCTGGAGATCTTGACCAGTAGAAGCACCGTCAGAACTCTCCTTGTTAACAAAAGTCACCTCCTCCTCTGCGAGGAAAGAATCCACCTCAGAGGACATCTCTGTCTCGTTCCCTGGCTCCTCCAAAATAGGGGCCATAAACCCTAAGGTGCGATCATCAGGAGGATAATCCTAGGCTAACAGCTCACTCAGTGCATCTGAGAAATAAACCTCCTGCTGAACGAACTCCATGGAACCAGTAGTTGTCACATTCGGGCCTTCAGAACCAGGAAACAAGGTCCTACACACCCGTTTGTCCTCACTTGGCAGGGTGTTGTGCTCTATAACCACAGGCGGAGCAACCAGAGCCGTAGACTGAGCACCCGGAGCCACACTCTCCTCCGTAGTTGAACCCACAAAGGCATCAAGCATCGTTTGCTCCGTATCAGAGATATGAACTCCCACATCCCCACCATGGTCCTCACTGGGACCAACACCCGAACCAACAGCCTGGAGACTAGTACCAGCATCTGCGGGAGAGGAGACCTTTTGCAGTAACCGCTCCTTAGGGTGGGAATCCCTACGTCCCTTCTTCGACTTATACCCAAAACCCTGGTTTTGTCGATGGTTGACAGCCTAGGAGCCACCTGCACCCCGTCCATTTCCTGCACCAGAGCCCTGATGAGGAAAACCTGACCTGTCCCCACCAGGCAAGCCAGAGCCATTCCCTTGAGCTACACCATTAGCCGCTGCTCCCTTATAGCTCTGAAGCTTATCCTCAGGTCGAGGATCCGACCCACCACCCATCGGTAGTTTTCCATTATTGCCAAACAAAGGGCAGCGTGAGACATCATGGCACAAGCTATAGCACCTCCGACAATACCCAAACAGCCGTTCATACCGCAAAGACACAGATGTTTCCTCCCCACTGTGAAACTCCACCGAAGCTTCAAACACTAAAGGTTTAAAACCATCAAGCAGAACCTGAACCCGACCATTATCAAGATCAACGTCCTCAACCTTCCCCAAGTCTGAACCGATGCTGCGGAAAGTCTCATCAGCCCAATAATGTAACGGGAAACCCATGACTCGAACCCAGAACTTAATGTGGCAGGGATACTTTGGATCCACCACTGGCTCCCATCGAACCAAAGAAAGCATCCAATGATCAAAATGGTAAGGCTCCATTTTCAAGACCTCCTGGATATCTTCTTCTTGATCAAAATCAAACTGGAACCGCCCCAAACCCAGATCAGCACCCACAACCCTCTCTTCGATCTTCCAAATCTTTGGCAGCATGAACAACAATGCCTTCATGTCCTGCATCACATGGTTCATGCAGCGACCAATAAGGGTCTTAGCATAACCTTCAATCAAAGCAGAGTTATCAAACCGTGGGATCTTAATCTTGAGCTTTCCACCAGCCCCGGACAAATTCTCCGAAGACACCTGAGGATTCAACAAACCACTCTGAGCCATAACTATCGTGAGGACCAAAGGAGAAACACCAAAGAGACAGACAAGCCAGGAACCCCGTAAACACTTTAGTATGAGCCGAAAGAAAATGAAAGAAAGAGCGAGAGGACACAAACAAAGATGAGAAACAGACACGACCCTGAGTTCCCTTTTATATCCAGATCCGAAGATCCCGACTGTAATGACACAAAATACGACAACCACGAAAGGAATTGAGGAGGGTTTTTCGCAATCTCCCTGACGATGATATCGTGATCTACAAGCTGAGATCAAGCCTCATCCGAAACCAAAAAAGGAAACTGTGGAATCCTGCAGATCCCCCATAACCATCGCCCAAAGCCCCAAAATCATAGTTAGAAACCTCCATTCCAATCGGAGTAAATCCGACGGAGCCAGTCTGTAATCAACGCCCGAGAAAACCCAATCCAGGGATCCCCTTGCAAAATCTCCATTCCCCAATCTCCGTCCCAACGAATCAGCAGAGAAATCCCATTTGAAATCCGAAATCCCTAACAAGGGAAAACCCAGATCCACCACAATTAATCCAAAATCCGAGAGATCAATAACCTTGAAACCATAGGGAGCCAACCAGAATCTCAAGTAGAGATTCTCCATCATTAACTGAAACCGAAGAATAGAACTCATAACCTGAACATTGCGACGAGAGAGAGTTTTTCTCGAGAGCGTTTTTCTCTACCTTTTGGCCAAAATTTATATTATTAATAAAACTTTTTTTATTTTTTTTTTGAATTCAATAAACCATGAAAAATATAGTCTTAATAGAATTTGAAGTAGGCTGAGATAATAAAAGCAAAAGGATAAAAGGGAAATGTGCAAGTTATTAGATGAGAAAGGAAGGTTGTTAAACCTAACTGAATTTCTCATTAGTTGCAAACATAGTCTATGGTTAAATAAACTATGAATAGAAACATAGTCTAATGATTATTAGGGATTCTGGAGGATTTGAGAGGATTTGTTTAGTTAAAAATAGAGAAATCCAAATCTCATCGTTTTAGGTGGGATTTGAAAGAATTTTACAATAAATCATATAAACTTCCCTAAAATCATCAACTCATTTAAAATCTCATGAAAAATCAAATCACTTGAAATATTAGATTGAATATACCCCCCTAAAAAGAAAGGTGGATTGAGATTAAGAGACCTAGAGAAATTTAATGATGCGCTCCTTGCCAAACAGGCGTGGCGACTAATTCACCATCCAAATACTCTGTTTGCTCTTATAATGAAAGCTCGCTATTTCAAAGACGATAACATTTTAGATGCAAAACCATGAATCTATGTTGGTCGGAATTGATGGAATTGATGTGCTAAAGATGGGATCACGTTACCTAGTAGGAGATGGCATGAATATCAACTTGGCAACAGATAATCTGGTTGATTCTCACCCACCTCGACCTTTAGAGATGATTCACACGAATCAGGACCCTGATAATAAGTTTAGCACTCTTATGTCAAACTGTGGTTCTCATAGATATTGGAACAATGATCAAATTCAGGCTTTCATCCACCCTAGAGATCATGAGTATCTACACTTGATTCATTTACCATTCAATAGTTTGGAAGATAAGTTAATTTGGCATTCACACCAGATGGCGCTTACACTGTCGATCTGGATATTGGTTCCTCATCCACGATTCATTGAAATTTAATCCTAGACCACCGGCTCCACATGGTTCACTTGAGTTAAAGACTAAGGTCTGGCAACTACCGGTGCTTCCGAAAATCAAAGATTTTGTATGGAGAACATTATCTGGTGCTCTGGCAACATGGTCTCGATTAAGGATGAGCGATATGCGAATAGATACACTTTACCCACGATGCCGTGTGGAACAAGAAACTATAAATCATACAGTGTTTACATGTGGTTTTGCTAATATAGCCTGGAGACTATCAAACACGCTCCCACAAAATCAGGTTCCTTTGAAGGATCTTCAGGAAAACATTTCGGCTGCTCTGAATTTCACTCAATCTTCGACTGAGATAAGTGCCAAATCTTTAGAACCTTTTTGGGTCATGTGGAGAATCTGGAAAACAAGAAATAATTGGGTCTTTAATAGTTTCTGGGAAAGTCCTTCAAAAATTGTGGTGAAGGCTAAAGCTGAAGTTTTGGAATGGTGGTCTACATTAATCCCACAACGTTACCGTGATTCTTCACAATGCTTGGAATCTCTCCAAGCCACACATTGGAACCCCCTGCACTACCTTCGGATAAATCTTAAATGTAATTTTGATGCAAGTTTCAATCAACAAACTTCAAAAGCACAAGGTGGGTGGATAATTAGAGATCATCAAGGTGTTGGAAAAGCTTAGAGTGCTATTAATTTGGGTAAAGTTTCCTCCCCTTCAATAGCAGAAACTAAAGCTTTGTTAACTGCTTTACAAAAAGCATGGATTCGTGGTGACTGCGAAGTAATCGTCAAGGTCATCGATGACGAATATGTCCGATGTGAGATAGAAAACCTCGTGCAAGACATTTTTTGGAGGAAGAAATTTATTTCTCAGTCAATTATGTTTATATATCCTGTAACATTGTAGCACATACTCTCCAAATCATGTTTGTATGGAGATTTCTTTTCTGCTTTCGTAAACCCTTCATCAAGTCTTTTACAATTAATCTCGCCTGATCTGAAAAATAAATAAATTTTATTTGACGAAAAAAATAATGTTGACCAATACACTTTTGGTAAATAATTTTTCCATAGTTTTTTTTTTGTTAATACCAAAATTACTAAAAAGAAATCATTAATTTTTCAACTTTCAAAAAAAAAAAAAAAAGATTACTTACCAAAAGAATTACCTAGTCAACTTTACAAGCAAGTTGACGAATCAAACACGCACCGTTTGGGTAAGTTGACTAGGCTCAGAGTAAATTAGCTGCGCTGCGTAGCATTAGATTATTGACTGTTAACTCTTTAGTATTATAGACACGGATGAATAAAACAGTCTTCGTTTTGAATCTCCCAGATCTCATCTCATCTCTCTGTCTCTCTCTCTCTCTCCTTTGCTTCTCCAACCTCCATTAACTAGGTTAAGCCCTCTCTCTATCTCCATGTATATCTCTCCCAAGCTTTCTTCGTAGCTTACCGTAAATTTTTACACCTTTTTGAATGATTTGTTTGTTCCCGACGAAGCTGTCGTTTCGTCTCCCTCCTCAAATTCTCTAAGTTTTCTCTAGTTTCTGCTACGTGAATATATGATTTATGTTTCGTATCGAGTAGATTGAGCTATGGTCACTGTAATTTGTAAAATCTTGAACCCTAGTTTTCTGGATATTTTCTTTGTTTTTTTGGGTAGGGCGAAACGAGCTGGGATTGACTTAATCGCTCTAGGACCTGGAAATTTTTTTTTTTGTTAGATTGAGATATTGCTTTCTTGTTCTTCATTCTTAAGCAATTTACGTTAATCAAATGGAACTAAATCTTGTGACTTGATTTGGATATGAATCTATTGTTTGTTGATTCGTTTCTTAAGGGAGCCGAATTATGGGTGACTTGATTTGGATATGATTTGTTGATTCGTTGCTTAACGAACTAAATTTTGTGTTGGATATGATTCTTTTGGTCTTGAAATAGTGTTTTGAATGCTATTTAATGTGTAATTTTGTTCTGGGATTTCTGATACTGTTGTTTTCTTACTACAGGATATTTTTTCATGGGTGATTTATGAAATTGTTTTGAGGATATAAGCTTACAATTTTGATTACAAATGGAAGCTGAGGATGGGCTTGACCTACCAGCTTCAAGCAGTTTTGGTTCTGAAGTACAGAAAAGTAGTATTGAATCTGGGAATAGGTCACCTGAGGCTAATCCTATAGTTGGCAATGATGAGAACGTGAAAAGAAATTTAGATATGGAGACGGATTTGGATCCAATAGAAGAGAATTTGAGAACTGTGGGGGGCCAGGAGTCTGGGGAAATATTAACAGAGCAGGTTGATGACGGTATCAATGTGAGTGTTGAAAGTTTGGTGGTAGATGAGAAGGTGGGTATCCAAAAGGAGACACTAATTCAAAGTGCTACTTTGGATGTTAGTTGTATCCTTTTCTTTGCCCTTCTATCTTGAAGGTTGCTTGCAATTATGATAAGACATGGCACCTGATCTGTTTTTGTAGTTATTTGCTAATCAAACTCGATGCCTGTGATTATTTTATCTTCTTCTTTTTTTCCATAATTCCTTATAGCAGCTAAATTGGGTGTTAAAAGACCCCGAACATCGTCTGACGAACAGCAGCCTAATGTCCATGTTACTTATAAACACTTGACGAGGTTAGATAAAAAATGAGTCACAACTCAACTGCATGTAATTTTAAGTTGCATAAAGTGGTGTTTACACAAGCATTCCCGTTATTATGTGATTCCCGGATTTACCATTGTATCAATTTTTAATTGACTGCATCTTTCAGAGCTAGCAAGCAGAAGCTGGAAAGTTTATTACAGCAATGGTCAGAATGGGAGGCTGAATATACGTCCTTGGCTCAGGTATCTCTGAATGGAGAAGGTCATTTACTCTTTAAAATGTTCTCTGTAGCAGAATTAACAGTGAGTGAATGTTATCATTCTTCAATGTTTGATTTAATTAAGATTTCGTTAAGGGAATCTTTGTTGGATATCGAGCTGACTTAGTGTGCAAGAATATGATACTAAATACTCGTGGACCATATAAAGTATCTATTATATTATGCATGCTTTGGATCTCCAGTTTGCTATCCTTGCATTGAATAGGCCTTAAAGTATGTATTATTGTATGATGTGGATCTTCAGTTTTCTATCCTTGTATTAGGTATGCCTTAGCCATATTTGTACTAAGGAACCAATTATTTTCTTATGTAAAACAGAACTAGCATTGACTAAGGCATCCTTATCATAGTCCCTAACATCGAAATCTTCTAGTTTATATGATAAGATAATAGACTTCACATGGGGAAGTTGTTCTAGTTTATATGATAAGATATTAGACTTCACATGGGGAAGTTGTTCGTTGATTAGGTTGTCGAATAAAGTTTTTGGCTTATCATGTATGAAACTTAAAAGGTATAATCTTTTCATTGGTTATATGCTCAGAATCAAGAAAAACCATTAGAATCTGGTGAAGAGACATATTTCCCTGCCTTACGTGTTGGATTGCAGAAGACTTCATCTGTGGTGAGTGAAAATGTTGTCAACGCTATTAAAAGTTGTTAACTATCTATATCAGTAATCTTCATAACATGTCAATTGGTGCATTCTTGCATATGCAGTCATTCTGGATCGATAACCAAACTGGCCCGAAGCCGTTGGAAGAGTTTGTTCTAGTGGAAAGTAGCACCACTCCTCTTTATGACCGTGAATTTGCAATTGGTTTAAATTCAGCAGATGGCTCAAGAAACTTGGAAGGGTAAATTAAATCTTAGATTTGTAACAACTTCCACTTGTTTCTTATTTAAGACTGTGATACATCCTTTAATTCTTCTTTACTTTTATTTGTTGTAGAACAACCTAACCGTGAATGTTTTTAATGATCTTGCATTCATGTAACATTTAATGTATCTATTGTTTCAGAGGATTGGAGATTATTGATGATGATCCTCCACGTTGCTTCAATTGTGGTGGCTACAGTCATTCCTTAAGAGAATGTCCAAAGCCTTTTGATCGGTTAGCGGTTAATAGTGCTCGGAAGCTTCAGAAATCCAAACGAAATCAGAGTAGTAGTGGGCCCCGTCTACCATCGAGATATTATCAAAAACCTCAAACTGGAAAGTATGATGGCTTGAAACCCGGCACACTTGATGCAGAGACACGTCAGCTTCTGAATCTTGGGGTAATTCTGAACCTTGTCTTTCTGTGTATAGGTTCTTACCTATATTCTCGATTCAAGAATTCTTAGATCATTGCTTTCCTCTTTTGAAGGAACTAGACCCTCCTCCTTGGCTTAACAGAATGCGAGAGATTGGGTACCCTCCAGGATACTTAGGTAAGCTTTTCTGCTCTGTTTTCTTATCATTCATGTACATGGAAAAGAATTGGATTTTGCTGTTATCGCACAGGAGCTAAACTGTATTAGATGTTCTCACACTTTCTATTGTATCTACTTCATCCTGTCTCTAGCTCCAAAAGATGACCATTTGTCTGGAATCACTATATTTGGAGAAGAGGTGGAGACTCGGAAGGAAATAGAGAGTGAGGATGGGGAAATTTTGGAAAAAGCACCCCCTCCAGAGCCAGAAATGAAAAAGACAGTCGAGTTTCCAGGAATTAACGCTCCCTTGCCAGAAAACGCAGATGAGTGGCTTTGGGAAGCTGCACCTTCACAGAGGAACAATAGCAGAAGCGGCCGATGGCAGCAAAGAACAAGCAGAGGAAATGATTACAGAGACGATGGTCCGCTTGGTGTTGAATCATCGAGTTATCCTCCAAGGTATGGCAGTAGATATGATTACGGGTATGGATCAAAAGATTATAGTTCGAGATCAAGAAGCCCGGGGTTAGATAGATCTGTATCCGAAAGAAGTAAGAGGGATTATTCTTTTTATGACGCTGATTTCCGCGAGAGAGATAGAGACAGAGATAGAGACAGGAACAGGGATAGGAACAGAGACTGGGATAGGGACAGGGATATGGACAGAGACTGGGATAGGGACACAGACTGGGATTGGGACAGGGATGATCGTGATTGGTCTTATAGGTTAAGCAGCAGAAGATGAAACTATGAGATTGTTAGCTGTGTATCATGTATGAGTATGGTTAGGGTTTACTTTTCTACATTCTCTTTCTCTCTCTCTAAGTTGAATTTGTTGTTGTATCATGTCCATGAAAGTGGAAGCTTTTTTCTTTTCTTAGTTATCAGACTTTGGCGTTTATGCTTTTGACTTTTATACTTTTTGATTTAGTCTGCTAGAAAGGTAGGGGTTATCTCCTCTAGCAAGTTTCTTTTGATGCGTAAGGTTTTACTATTTTGGGTATGTCTTCAAAACTATCTGTATCTCCCTGGAAAGTTTCATATAGCACCATAACTCCACAGAATTCGAACCTCGGGGCCACACAAATCGGAAGTTCTAGTCAGAACACACACGTTGAATTTGTTGGTTTATGACTTAAACCGATACTAAACTACTTAAAATTAACAATAAACCAAATTAAAAACTGACCACTTATAAGTTATAACCAACACTAAACCAAATTAAAAATCTGAAGCATCTCCTCCATCTCTCGATCACGAAACCAACAAAATACGTTAAAGAATCTCAGAATCATGAAACCAACAATTGCAAATTTAAGCTACAATAGCCTTTTGCGCAATCTTGCGTGTAAGTCTTTCATCATCTTGTCTTGGGTTAAGGCAAGATCTTGCATTATCTTCAGGAGTCTTTCTTCTTGTTGTGGGCTCCTTGAAGTGATAGGTTTCTGAGTGTCAAAGAAGTAGCTTTCGTTGACATCGACATTCATGACTTCTTGTGAATCCAAGTGTTGGTCCATCGAGGAGCAATATCCTTCTCTTTGGTACGGATTAGGTGAATGGGAAGCTTGTCCCATAAGTGCTCGATCTCCAGAGGATCGAGTAACATGTGGGCAACGAGGGTGTCTAAGTGGTGATGCATGGGCTGGTCGACAGTGACCAATGCGAGAACCATGCATTCAGCAAAATTGGCTGGATGTTTCTCTGTCCGTGGCTTGGTAATGTGATATAAGTTGTGCAATTGTGAGGTTTTGAAATTCATTAGGAACAGCGTCGAGGTCCATCCTCAATGATGAGGCCTATGTACCGGTCGTACCGTGCCTTTGGTGCCAACGTTAAGCAACTAGCGAACGGGCAAGGATCATGAGTAACGTCTAGGACACCTTGCTTTTTAATTTTTCTTTTTGATTTTCATTTGTTTCAGGAGACCTTGAGGATGAACCTAGATGCTCTCCCATACGATTTTCAGAATCTCACAATCGCAAAACTTATGTCGCATTACCGAGCCACGCATGGAGACCCATCCGGACCGTCATTTCACTCGATGCATGATTCTTGCATTTGTCACTCTCGACCAGCCCATGTACCACCACCTAGGCGCCCTTGTCGCCCATCTTTTACTTGACCATCTGGAGGCTAAGCACTCATGGGACCAAGTCACTCACCCTATGACCAAGCTGTCTACTCATTCACTCCGTACAACGCGGATCTGCCATGCTTCGCCACAGACCATCACTTTGATCCACAAGAAGTCATGAATGTCGATGTCAATGAAAATTTTTTCTTTGACACTTGCAAACCAATCACTTCAAGGCGCTCTCACACTGAAGACAAGCTCATGAAGATGATGTAAATAACTTATTTTGAGTCAAAAGGAGGCCAATAAAGTTCTACATGCTAAATTTGATATGATGAGTATCGAATTCGGAGCTAAGTTCGAGGCTATGACCGAGGACATTACACGCTTGGAGGAACGAATAGAAGCCATCAACAATCAAGTTTCGTACCACATAGAGTATATTGATGATGATAGAACAAAAATTATCAACATGGGTTACACCATTGATACCATTGAGAACCACCTAGAATGGAAGATTGAAGCCTTACAACAAGTATTCAATAACCCAGACGGATGCAAAAATTGGAGTTATGATCAAGTCTATCACCCTACTGAAGATGAAGAAGGATATGGAACCTCACATGAGTATCCAACTGATCCTAACAAGTCCAAGGAGTGGACTAGAGAAGAATATTACCAAACCGATGAAGGAGATGCTTATTTTGAAGAAAAAGCCATGAAGAACCATTATGAAGATTTGCCAATAGAGAATGATGAGTCTTATGATCTATCATCTACTAAAGAAGATGGAGAAGAAGAGCTCAAAGACTTCTACTGTTGCATGACATTTCAGATTCCTAATGAAGAAATTCCTAAATCAAGGGGCGTGATTCTTGGCTCGATACATATTCAGTTAAACATGAAGATTCGACAGTTATGAGCAACAAAACCAAGATCAAAACAGACGCATTCAAAGAGAATTATTGCAATTAATCTATGAATTTATGATTTAATTTAGTATTAATAGTAGAGTTGTAACCTCTCTTTAGTATTAATGTATGAATTTATGATTTAATTTAGTATTAATAGTAGAGTTGTAATAAAGTACATTCTTCCACAAATAATTGTTCTGAAGGTTCATTCTCTCTTTGACCACTAAAATCGCTGAGTGTGGGATCTGATGCCCACAATCTTAACATCATGTCCTTCCGGTATCAACGGCTGAATGGCATATCGATTTTGAGAGTGTTGGTGAGGAGTGTCGAAATCGGCGACTCTTCGAGTTAATGGATCACAAGCTCCAGCGATTTCTTGATCATACCTCCAAGGTGGTGGATCGTCAAGCTCTCTCGGGGCTTGGTTTTGGTCCTGCATTCGAGCTAGGCTCGAGAGTACTTGAAAAGAAAAATAAAAATATTATAGTAAAATTCAAAAATAAAACGTCCTGTACGATATCCTAGTCCTAAACTCGTAGGTAACCTAAGTAGTCCCAGAAAACAGTGCCAAAAGCTTGATGTGTATGGTTTTTACCTCAATATTTTACCTCAAAAGACCACCTGACTACTGTAAGAGCAGTTAATCGGTTGTAGTATTTAAAGATCGATCCCACAGAGACTAATAAGCTACGCGTCAAGTTTTATGAAGAAGGAATATGGCTAAGACAAAATAAAGGGGGTTTGCTGTGGGGTTTATTATGAACAAAGTGTTGGGCAGCAGATAATCCTTATGGTATCATGGATTGAATCATACTAAGAAACTAAACAGGGAATTTCCAACTATTTAATGTTCAAGAACTCAAATGTGGATTAAGAAACTCGCCTATTCCCATAGAACCGAATCACTATGTCTAGACAACCTAGGTTAATCTATTTATGCGGGTAATAGGAGCTAAATATACCTAAACAATCCAACTTTGATATGTTGATGCCTCTCTATTTTACACCTTTTTAGACATTTTTTTGATCATGTTTTGCATTGTCTAGAGTCTAATCTTAGCATTTTTAGGTCTTTAACCTTAGATATTTGCATATAGGTTGTTTAGGGTTTTGCAATTTTGCATTGTTACATTTTGGATGAAAATAGGTGCTTGGGAGCTTAAAAAGAACCAGAATGAGGAGTCACTCGAGCATGTACCCTCGGGTGTGATCATGCAGAAGAACAACCTAAAGCCTTCACCTGAACAAGCGGATCTAAGCGCAAGGGGAACCACCCAAAGCCCAACTCGAAGAGGTGCATTGACCCTAGCCTCATTAGGACTTTGGATAATGGCTGTGCGGCTAGGTCAAAGGATTTCCATATATAAACCCCTTCCTATATTGGCAGACACACATCACGACACAAAAAAGCGAGAGCTTAGAGAGAGATTGAGAGCCGATTTTACATTAATTTTTTTTTAGGATTTCATATTTCTATTTTTACAATTCTTCTACTTAGATTCTGTATTACATTTCACTTCTTTCGAATACATTATTTGCTTTCTTTTATCAATATCTTTATTATGCAGTTCCTGTTCGTTTCTCTGCTTATGAGGATTATAATGAGATCAGAGTACTGAACCAAATTTTCTAGGGATGGGATAGGCTTGTAGGTATTCTTAATCGATTAGGATGTTTTAAATTGAGTGTTTATATGAAATATCCCTTCTGCATTAATGTTCTTAGTAGCGCTGGGCAAACGGGTTAAACGGGTTAAACGGGTCGGGTTATTCGGTTTAAGCAAAATTCGGGTTGTGAATAATGTCACCGAATTGAACCAAAATTCATTTCAGTTTCGGATCGGTCGGTACTCGGTTTGTTCGGTTCGGATACCTGATTTATATTACCTTCTGAGATTAGCGGAAATTGTTCATATTTCGGTTAATTTAACCCGAAATAAATCTGTTGAAAGAGAAAACAAAGGAAAACAAGTACAAAAGCTTAAAAATATGGTTGCTTCTCATCTAGGAAGCTTTACAAACCATTAAAGAACCTGCTCAGCTAGCATTGTATCAAGTTTAAAGCTAGCATTACATCATGTACGTTAGTAACTATTAGAAAGTTGTAGAAGTTACACGAAGCATGATAATCTGCATCAAAAAGTACTCAAAAAATCGGCTTCCAAGTCAGTTATATCCAGTCCTTTGTTAAGGCTGCCAATCCGCATCCAAAAGTAGGCACAAGAGCAGCTTCCTATCTACTACCTGTGCACCATGAAAACCATAACAAAAGACTTAACAAATCTAATAAAGAAACAAAAGCAAACATAAACTTAACAATGTAAATCAAATACATAATTAGAAACTAGAATATAGACTTTAATGCAAGACACAAGTAAGCAAACACTAAACTAAACACCTACGTACCATAGTTTGTAGAATCATGGAGGAGCTGCCACTGAATTCCGAGAATCTACACAAGAAAAGAAGAGAAAATACAAAAGATTCCAGTATCAAATTGAAAACATAGTAAAGAAACTTAGTGATACTTACCAAGAGATTCCAGAAACTCAACCTCTTCCAACATTTGCACCAAGTTTGATACTTGTGCTTCTGACTTATATGAACACTTTAGCCATTGCTGTGCACATATCAAAACCTCAACCATGTAAGGAGTTAAGGAACTCCTATAAGAGTCTAACACTCGACCACTTGTACTAAAAGCTGACTCAGAAGCCACTGATGAGACTTGAATTGCTAGAACATCTCTAGCAAGTTCTGACAAGATTGGGAACTTAGAACTATTGCACCTCCACCAACTGAGAACATCAAAAGGTAACCCCAAACTGTTTTCAACTCTTACCTCAGTTTTTTCAGTCAAATAGGCCTGTAAGTCATTGCAGCCGGGTTCACTTTTCTTACAACCAACCTCCATCAGCTCACAATCATCATCATCCGAAATGTCACACATGACCGTAGGCTCAAAATCTGGAGGATCTGCATCGACTACCGGTTCACTCAGCCTAAGACTATAATCTTCATACAACTGCTTCATTGCACTTGAAACTGAAGACTCAAGTTGCTTACTTTCTACTGTGTCCTTGCCATAGAGCTGTTCGAAGCAGAGTCCAGCAAACTCCATTTTGTTGCGAGGATCAAAGGCACTAGCTATAATCACTAGAGGATTCATGTTATGCAATACATCCCAGTACTTCTCAAACTTGTGCCTCATTACATAACCTTGCTTTCGGATCTCCAAATCAGGACTAGAAGACTTAGCGGTTAGATTCCTCTCAATGTCAACAATTTCACTGTAACACAATGTAGAAGTTACCGTCTTTGAAGCTGAGAATGTCAAAGTAGCCTTGTAGAACACTTTCAGAAATTTTACCAATCTTGAAGCTTCCTCCCAATCAGCTGATGTTGGTGGTCCAATCCTTTTTGCTTTCGACTTCTCTTCTACTTCCTCAAAGTAGTCACAATACAACATATCTTCACTCGCCATTTTCTCAAACGCTACCCTCAGCTTGATAGCAGCAGTTAGCATCAGATAAGTTGAATTCCAGCGTGTGACAATATCTAATGGCAAGCTGCCTCTACATACCTTTCCTGTCTCACACCTCATTGCAAAAGATCTAAGTCTACTGAAGGATGACCTGACATACTTGACTGCATTCCTTATAGCAACTATACTAGAATTGGCCTTCTTCGAACCATCCCCAACAATCAGATTTAGTATGTGTGCACAACACCGCATGTGTAGAAAATCACCACCTCTGACTAGTGCTTCTCCTCCTCTCAGCCTTAACGCATCTGTGAAAATTTCCAGCGCCTTGTCGTTATTCTTTGCGTTATCAACAGTGATTGTAAAAATCTTCTCAATCCCCCAGTCTTCTATGCAATCCATCAACTGTCCAGCAATAGTATCTCCCTTATGATATGTCACAACCTTAAAACTGAGGATTCTTTTCTGCATTTCCCACTGAGCATTAATCCAGTGCGCTGTGATCACCATATAGTTGGTAGAGGTTGTAGGAGAAGTCCATATGTCTGTAGTCAGAGAAACCCTCTGTTTCGCAGCAGTAAACTGATCCTTCAAAGCTCTCTTCTCTTCCAGATAGAGTGCAACAATGTCTCTCGTACAAGTCCTTCTCGAGATAGTCTTGTAGAGAGGTAACACATTGAAACAGAAGCGTTTCCATCCCTCAGACTCGACAAACAAAAATGGCAACTCACTGATAACAACCATTTCATTAACAACTCTCCTAAACATAACCGGATCAAACTTGATAACCTTCAGATTCCCATTACTGTCACCACTGAGCACCTTCTATTTTTCCTTCTCATCAAAATCCTTGTATTGTTTACACCTAGCTAAGTGGCCTATCATCGGACTAGTTCCAGCTGTTTTTGAATCACAACCGATCTCTGCATCGCAATACTTACAAAAGCTCTTACCAGAAACATCATCCTTTTCCAGAAAATGTTGCCATATGAGCGCCCTTTTAGCATACTTCTTCTTTCGAGGTCTTGGTGGTTTAGCAGCAGCAGTGCCAGGTTCTTTACGATTGTTCCCTGTTAGAACCTCTTTAGTAGGTTCAGGTGGAACCGGCGGCTCCATCTCATTGTGCTCTTAATTCATCTACAGAACATAAAACACACAATCAGCGTTTACAACCATTAAACAACCGATATACATGCACAACAGATAACACAAGGACCATAAACAACAGACAAAACTCACATAAACAGACTTATTTGAAATTATAAAAACCAAACACAACAGATAACACAAGGACCATAAACAAAAGACATAACTCACATAAACATACTTATTTGAAAGTTCATCAACCAAGCTCTAATCGACTAATCCTAATATGTTGCAAACGATATACAATTATATATATACACAAGTAACACAACAGAACAAACAACACAACATAACAAACAACCCAATACAAACACAATAAAATAGAAAACAAGGACAACAAACAAACAAGACAAAGCCGATAACAAAAGACAAAGGCGATATTATGTTTAAAAACTGAACCTTAACCCTAATAAGTAATATGTTACAATCGATAAAAAAACACAATAACCCGATAACAAAAAAAGACAAACTCTAATTTTGAATTATAAACCCTAACCCTAAAATTCCCCAAATCAAAATCGATTTGGGGAATTTTAGGGTTAGGGTTTAGACTTCAGAAGCATAGGTTGTCGCTACTCTCTACCATTCATTCCTCTTGATAATCTGTGATTTCGAATTATAGGGTTTAGAATTCCTCTCTACCATTTTAGGGTTAGGGTTTAGAATTCAAAATCAAAGATTATCCAGATGAATGAATGGAGCAAAGAAAAACAAATTATTGATTAGAAAGAAAGAACAAAGAGGAAGAACTAAACTTACTTTCAGAGATTCGTAAGCTTTTAGGTCAGAATTCGCAAAAACCCAATATCTTCTTTGTTCTTTTGTTTTGCAAGAGGCGGATAAGAAATGACAAAACATGGGTTACTTAGGGTTAGTGAGAGTTATTATCCTTATATATGGCTGCATAATCTCGGTCTAGGTAAACCGATCCGGTCCAATTACCGAACCGAACCGAACCGACATCCGAATTTTCTAATTAATTTGACCGATCGGTTTGTCCCTCTCTAACTGGTTGGTACCAATAACCGAAAACATTCGGTTTTCTCGGATCGGTTTATTCGGTTTGCTCCATTTGCCCAGGCCTAGTTCTTAGTGCTAGTTTCAAACCGAGAGGTTGGGATTAGATTCTAGGCATTTCTGCACCGAGAGATTGTACGATGAAATGCATGTATAAACTAATGCCAGAGATTTACTCACTTAGCCTAAGAGATTAGATGAGCAAGGAGTTTATTGACGATAGTGAATTGGATTTTAATGCCTACTTGGTCATGTTTCTCCAACGAGAATTGGGCAAGAAAGTGATTAAGGTTGATTTTTTCTACCATAAGAGTGGATTAGCAAGGTTTAGAAATTCACTGTCTAGGAAATATATTGCTTGAGGCCTGTAAAACATTCTAGGTTGGTTAGAAATACTTATGAACTGATTGCCCCATCCTTAAGATCTTTCGTATTTTGATTGTTTAAACTTTTATCATTAACTCGACCACCAATCCGACATGGTACTCGATCATCAGAATCATGTGGTGCCTCAAGTTGTTCGTCATTCTGTTCTTGTTTTCTTATCAACTGATCACCTACTTGATCCGGTACTCGATTGCTTGCATCGTGTACCTCAATCGTGTAGTTCTTTGTTTTATTCTTTTTATTTATATTTGTTTGAGGTTGTTAGATAAAACCACTTTATTGATTGGCTTAACTTGCATTGCTTTGAGTGCATCCTATCTGTTAACAACAAGCATTTGGATTAATAACCCTTTATACAACTACTGCATAGGGAATGGATACCTTGGATGTAAAAACTCTATATCAATTTGACGCTATTGCCATTTGGTTGATTTATTTGTTATGTTTAGGATTTCAAAACTTACTTCATCAAGTTCTTTTTTATTTTATTTATTTTGGTACTGACTTCTTTGCTTTTTCTGCTTGTTTGTTTTGTGTTTCAGGTACAACCCGATCACCAGGATTGCGTTGACCATCGAGTACCTTCTCAAAATGATCCAAAGGTAGCAAGAGCTACAACCTGAGGTGGAAATGAATCAGCAAAACGGTCCAGCTGCCCCTCAAGAGAGGAACAACATTGGAGCTGGAGATGCTCCATCTACTCATACTCAGAGGCATGACATTGTGCCTCCTGCTGTTCAGAGCAACAACTTTGAGATCATGAGTAGTCTCATCCAGATGATCCGGAGTAACAAGTTTCATAGATTACCAATGGAAACCCATTGGATCATCTAGATGAGTTTGATACACTACAAGAAAATGTTACATATACAGCGTCCGGAAAACGCTATAACAGGTTATCATAGCGGTATTGTGAACGCTATATATGCGCCCGTTATAATAGATATGGCACTTTACATAGCGTTTTCTTCTTATGCTATTATATTTTCCTTTGAGATAGCGTTTCTTTTATTACAATTGTAAACTTTATAATAGCAGATAGTTTTCGTTATTATTTATGGTTTCATATAATTCACAAACGCCACCATTATTTTTAATATAGCGTTTGTTTTCTATCCTTGTTATTGTTCCCCAGATTTTTAAATAATTGGATTTTTGTTTCCCATATTAGCTTATAGTTAAACATCCTGTCATTTATCAAACCAAAACATTATCTAATTGAAAAAGTTCATATATATTGCTACATCAAGTACAAATACAACAAGTTCACCAAGCCAAACAAGTTCTACAACCCAACACAATCCAAGACAATCCAACATAAGAGGCAGCTTCACATATAAACAATGTACTTATTAGGCCAAGCAGTAGTAGTACCTAATACATCAGCAACAATCTCAAATTCTGATGTTCGTCTCCATACTCGTGTGTCGCCAATCAAGCAGATGTCAACCCAAACCTTGTTGACATTTGGACCCAAAGGATGGCAGTGGACAGTGTCGTTTGGATTGGTTGAAATGACTCGTTTAGAAGCTGATCGAAGTAGTTTTCTGACATCCCACTCTTAACTTTAATCTGGTACAACCCCATGATAGCAGACACTTTAGTGTACTTAGAACAGCTGGAGTAGAGTGGAGTCTCAGCATCTTTCAACTTTTTCATAAATTCTGAATCTTCTTCATGATGATCTGTATTGTCACTCTGATCTGCATTGTCATTCTGGGCCTGTGTATTGTCATCACCATCAAAGAAAGCAGCTCTAAACAACTCATAAGCTTCAAATTCTGAAATTGGATCATCACCTCTTGTTAAATCCCTTATCTCCCCGTGATTACTCCAACATCTACTCTTCTTGTATATCAAGTCCATACCCCTAATAATCAGATGATCTACTATCATGGCTAATGGTTGATGGCACAGATTCTGGCAGTCAATACATGGACAAAACATATTTGGAGGATCTCCCATTCTCCTTGCTGACCCATAAACAAAATCAGTTGCTCCTTTCTCATACTCGAGACTATTCCTATAAGGTAAAAAATACTTTCAAGTTCAATAAACAGTCATAAAAAACTCAGTTGTAACTTAAGAAATTATTAGTAATAACAATATAAAACCATACCTTGGAAGCCAAACCCAAGACTTGTCCATGTTACACAGCTCCATGGTCAAACGATTACATACATTTGTGACAAGAGATTATTATATCAGACAGATTCAAACTCAATTAAACCAACAGAGATACATACTCAGTGACATCGATTATAGTCAAACAACAGAGAATATGACAAACTCAGTGAAACAAAAGAGATACATATAAAACTGTAATTACCTATAGATAAGTAGGGTTTTGTAAAGAAGAAGCTGCGAAATGAGAACCTGCAAAAGAAGAATCGATTATAGTCAGAATCTTGTAACCTTAAGAACTGAAACCTTAAAAACTTAAACCAATTGAAACCATAAAATTCTTGTAAAGAATAGTCGATTATAGTCACAATCGATTATAGTCAGACAAAATCGAAATCGAATCAGAAACATCTCGAAACCCAAAATCGAAACAGAAACCCTAAATAATTGACAAATTTGTCGAAAAGAAAACCAATTTAGAACATCTCGAAACCCAAAATCGATTACCCAACATATATATATATTATATATATATCATTCAATCGAAATCTGTACCTTCGATTTCTGAGAGAGATAAAAGATTTCAGAGAGAGAAAGGGTGTCTGAGAGATAGAGATTCTAAGAATGTGAGATTTTGACAAGAATCGAAGAATTTGAGAGATAATCAACAGAAGAAATTGAAGAACCCTAGTTCGCGAACTTGTGAGAGAGATGCAAAGGAAAGAAACTGATATGTCGACTAAGATAAAACGACAAAGCATAACAGGGAAAATGAAAATATTGGGCGCTTGTTTTTACTTAGCCGGGAAACAAATTTTTTTTGGTCCGCCTAAACTAATATACAGCGTTTTAAACCTCGTATTGCTATCTAAACATACGCTTCTAAAAATGTAACTTCTAAAAACATAATATAGCGTTTAAAAATTAACCAAACGCTATCAAAATATATGCTGTTATGTTAACTATAGCAGAAATGAAATAAACGCTATCTTCATATGCTATCTTTACTACATTTTCTTGTAGTGATAGGCTCTGCAGCCTAACCAAAATTAATGGAGTCGGTGAAGATGGCTTCAAACTGAGCCTAAGGAGTCTATCACCACATGAGAGGATTGTAGGAAGGGCTTCCTAGCTAATTTCTTCTCCAACTCCATAACTGCAAGGCTGAGGAATGACATCTTCAGCTTTGTTCAGAAGAACAATGAAACGTTTGTCGAGCCTTGGAAAGTTTCAAGGGATATGCCAGCCGGTGCCCGCATTATGGATTCAGCAATGCGTCCTTACTCAGCACCGTCTCCCGCGACGATGTCCCTAAGATCAGAATGCTGTTGGACAAAACTAGTAATGGCAACTTCCTCAACAAGGATGTTGATGATGGTTGGGCTCTTGTGGAGAACTTGGCTTAATTTGATAGTCACTACAATGAGGACTATGATCGGATAATCAAATCGCCAGGAGACAAAGATGGGAAGTATATAAGGGATATAAAGTCCCTTAACTACAAGTTGGACAAGATACTCCTCAGCCAATGCACAACATCAGACTTGTCTCTGACGAAGAGTAGTCTCAGCAACAAGATCGGGAGACTGTCCAGAATGAAGATGTCAGTTACATCAACAATCAAGATGGCTACAACAAAGGTTACAATCAGTACAATCCGGGTCCACCTAACCAAATTGTCCCATACAATAGAGGCTACAACCAATGACCTCAGTACCTTGGTCGCCCCCAACAGCCACCTACCCAACAACCCGATTCGGAACAAGACCTGCATAGCCCCCTAAAACAAATTTTGCTTACTCAAACAAGTCAAACAGTTAACACAGCAAAGCGATTCGCAGACAAGGACAGTCTCATCGCAACCACCACTAAGGGCCTGCACCATAAGTTTGACACTATGAACTCCCGAATCAAGCAGGTTGAGGGCAAGATTGCGTCTACTTTTGCTACACACGCACCCGCACAAGCAATTGTCTTACACATTGGACGCATGTTACCAACTCGTGAAGCACCAAATACCATCACCTAGGACAGTGATGACCTAGATGGGGAGAATTTTGGTCAGGAAACAAATCAGCAGCTGCACCCAATCCAGCACCCAATCAGACTACTCGTGTACCTGATTGGGTTGACCCTCGATTAGAACTGGACCCTTCTAATAAGACAGGTGACGAAAAGCAGAAGGAAATATGCTTTATTCCTCTGCCTTACAAGCTGCCTTTACCATTTCCTGGGAGGTTTCACAAAGAATTTCTAGAGAAATACAAGGCCTTGTTCGACAAACAGATTAAGGAACTTGAGGTTTGTATGTCTCTAATGGATGCATTTGCCCTCATACCTCCATACCATAAATTCTTGGAAGATGTAGTGATAAAGAGAATCAAGCAAGTCCAATGGACGGTCATGTTAGCCACAAGTGTAGTGCTGTTATTGAAAGAACAGTCGCCTTAAAGAAACTTGGCGATCTAGGATCGTTTACTCTGCCATGTTCAATAGAACAATTGTTGTTCGAAAAATGCCTTTGTGATTTGGGAGCATCAATCAGCCTCATCCCACTAACTGTAGCTAAACGACTGGAATTTGAGAAGTTCAAACCTAGTGACATACAGTTCATTCTAGCATATAGATTTGTAAGGCTACCACGTGGTGTGTTGGAGGATCTGTCAGTTAAGGTGGGATATGTAAAAGTGCCAACTGACTTTGTGGTCATAGAAATGGATGTGGAACCAAAGGATCCTTTGATCCTGGGAAGGCCATTCTTAGCCACGATATGAGCGAAGATAGATGTGATCTTGTGAAGAACAAGAAGATTGATCTGAACCTCAGAAACGATTTCACCATGAAGTTTGATATTCGCGATGCCATGAAAAAACCCACTATCCCTGGCCAAACTTTCTGGGTTTAAGGCACCAAAGGTGGAGTTGAAAACTCTTCCATTCGGGCCAAGGTACACCCTTCCTTAGGCCCAATTCAACTTACCCCGTTATTTTCAATGCATTTAACAAATAAAGATCTGGAATTGCTTTGCACTGAATTAAGAAAGTATAAAAAGCAACTGGTTATACTTTAGATGACATTAAGGGAATCGCGCCTGATCTTTGAACCCATAGGATTAATTTAGAAGATAAGTCTTACTCTGGTGTTGAACCTCACCGAAGGCTAAATCAAAATTTAAAGAAAGTGGTAAAGAAGGAAATCGTAAAATTACTTGATGTTAGATTTATCTGCCCTTTCTCAGATAGTACTTGGGTATCTCCATTGCATTGTGTTCCAGAAAAAGGAGGAATCACCGTAATCAAAAATGAAAAAGATGATTTGATCCCCACTAGGTTAATCACAGGGCACATGATGTGTATTGATTACAGAAAACTTAGTGCAGCCTCTAGAAAATATCATTTCCCTTTATCCTTCATTGAACAAATGTTAGAAAGGCTTGCCAATCACCCCTACTACTGTTTCCTGGTCGAGTATAGTGGAATTTTCCAAATCCCTATACACCCCGCTGGTCAGGAGAAGACAACGTTCACTTGTTTCTATGGCACCTTTACTTACAAGAATATGCCTTTTGGTCTTTGTAATGCTCCTGCAACTTTTCAGAGATGCTTGACATCTATCTTCCTGGGTTTGATAGAATAGAAGGTGGAAGTATTCATTGATAACTTTTCCATTTACGGCTCCTCATTTTGTACATGTCTATCGAACCTTTGTCAAGTGCTAACAAGATGCAAAGAGACTAATCTAGTGCTTAACTGGAAGAAGAGTCACTTCAAGGTGAAGAAGGGATAGTCCTTGGCCACAAGATATCGGAAAAAGGGATTGAAGTCGACAAGGCAAAAATTGAAGTTATTGTTCAGCTGCAACCCCCAATATCGGTAAAAGATATTAGGAGTTTCCTAGGGCATGCAGGGTTCTATAGGAGATTCATCAAGGATTTCTCAAAGATAGTGAGACCTCTGACGCGACTTCTTTGTAAGGAAGCATAGTTAATTGTCGACAAGGATTGCTTGGAAGCTTTCAACAAGATCAAAGAAGCCCTGGTAAGTGATCCAATAGTTCAAGATCCACACTAGGACCATCCTTATGTAATCATGTGTGACACATCTTGCTATGCTGTTGGAGCCGTATTAGAACAGCAATTAGATAAAAAGTTCCATGTGATCTACAACGCCAACATAACGTTGGACGAAGCACAAACTAGGTATGCCACGACAGAGAAGGAGCTACTAGATGTTGTCTTTGTATTCAAAAATTTCAGAAGCTATCTAGTGGGATCAAAGGTCTTTGTCTACACCGATCATGCTGTCCTAAGATGCATCTACTCGAAGAAGGATAGCAAACCCAGGCTTCTAAGATTGATTCTTCTGTTGCAAGTATTTGACATAGAGATTCTGGACAAGAAGGGGATTGAGAATGGTGTTTCTGACCACACTTTTCTAGGTTGAGAATTGAGGATCCAATCCCTATAGACAATTTAATGCTAGAAGAGAGATTGATCCATATAGATTTTCTAGAAGAAATGAGCCATAAGATAGGGCACACGATCGCTCACTCGATCCCCGAATCGATATCGCCGATCAATTTAATGACGATCGAGTCAGCTAAACTACCCTGGTACTCTGACTCTATGAACTACATGGTGTGTGAGGAAGTTCCTCATGACAACGACGCCCATAGGAGGAAAAGCCCTACTTATACAAGAAAGGGACAGATTGTCACAGATCCACCTATGGGGGCCATTTTGCCACTTTCAAGACAGATCATAAAATCCTTCAAGGAGGCCTCTGGTGGCCAACAATGTTTAGGGATGCTCAGATTTTCATAACTAAGTGTGACCCGTGCCATAAAATGGGCAACATTGGGAAGAGGAATCAGATGCCTCAACAACCGATTATAGAGGTTGAGGTTTTTGATGTTTGGGGAATTAACTTCACGGGGCCATTTAACCACCATCGAACGGTAACATGTACATCTTAGTGGCGATTGATTATGTCTTGAAATGGATATAAGCCATCGCAAGTCCTACAAACAATCACAAGGTCATAGTAAAGATTTCAAAAACATCATTTTCCCTAGATTTGGGATCCCTATAGTGGTGATCAGCAATGGGGAACACACTTCATTAACAAGGTCACTGCTTACCGTCCCCAGACCAGCGGGCAAGTTGAAGTAAGTAATAGACTGATCAAGGCAATCTTAGCTAGTATCATGGTGATCACAAGGAAAGATTGGGCATTTAAGCTTGATGATGAGCTATGGGCATAAAGGACAGCTTACAAAACCCTCATAGGCTGAACACCATTACAGCTCCTCTATGGAAAGAATTACCACCTCCCAGTAGAAGTAGAATATAAGGCTATCTGGGCTACTAAGCTTCTAAACTTGGGTATCAAAACTGCCCAAGAAAAGAGAGCAATGGATCTCCACGTAATTGATGCAATGTGATTATAGGCGTATGACAATTCCAAGATATACAAGGAGAGAATCAAAGCTTTTCATGATAAGAAAATCCTGCACAATGACCTTAAGGCTGGCGATAAAGTGCTCCTGGTCAACTCTAAGCTTTGACTTTTCTCTGAAAACTCAAATCAAGATGGTCAGGACCCTTCACAATCAAAGAAGTTTTACCGTATAGAGCAGTAACCATGCTTGGGAAAGACGGTCCAAGTTTACTGTAAATGGCCAGAGGGTGAAGAAATACATAGCTAACGAAGGCACTGAAGAAGGGTCGTCCATACTCCTCGCTGACCCTACCCCGGTTTGACCAACCCTTGAGTCAAGCTTCGTCACTTTAAATAAGCTCACTTGGGAGGAAGTCCCAATGTTATCCTTGTGTATATAAAATAGGATTTGAGTGTATTTTTATAGGTTTTCTTTCATGTCTTTGTCGCTCATTCCCCTACTCGATGCCATACCAGGTGAGCTACGCGATGTTTTACCCGACCCACCACTCAGATTCTGGTCCGAGCAAGCCGGTCACGACCCTGGATACACCCTGGCAAGCATGGAGGCTGCTATAACCTTCTTTTTCACCAACCAATGAGGTACCACTTTCATCCAACCATTGTAAATATCATTGCATTGTAGTTTGTATCATTTTGTGATTCTTGGATTCTTTTTCAGACTTTTATGTTCACAAGAGACTGTGTAGTATAAGTTTGGAGGAGGGTCTAAGAATATATTTAACATTGTTTTTATTTTCTTATTTCAAATATTTTTATATTAATTTTATTCATTTGAGTCATGATCTATTTGCATAGAAAAATTTGAAAATTTTGAAAAAGAGAGAGTGTTCATGTAGTTGCATTTTCATTATAAGATTGAGTCTAGATTGCTTCATATGGGATTGTTTGCATATGTGTTGGGGATTTGATTACCATAGCTTTGTAAACTCGCTAATTAGCTAGGATAAATTCAATGCCCTCATTATTATATGTCTGATGCTTGTTGATACCTTGAATACTTATACCTGCATTTTAAACTTAGTCCAAGCATATTGTGATTTGTTGTCATTCCTTATCTTATTTGAACCTAGTCTTGACTAATAATTCTCGAGTAATGCATTGAAATTAGACTCATGAACAAAACACACATACTTGGGTTATATTTTTCTTTCTACCACCCTTTAATCCAAATAGCTGATTACCATTATTGAAACAGTTCACCCCACCATTAACCTTACCACTCTTTCAAGCCATTGTTATTCTTTGAGTGATTAGGTCTTTTTTTGGATTGAGCTTTGTAGAAAGTGTTAGGTTTGAGCCGACAAAAATATGATCCTAAGTAGTTCTAGTTTTGCATTATCCAGACTAGATAGGATCCGAGAGTTTTGGTTTAAAAAGAAAAAGAAAAAAAATTGGGAAAGAAAAAGGGTTAAAATTATTTAGGAAGGGAGTGTGATCAAAGTTTTTTAAAAAAATCTAGTGAAGCATTTGGGAATAAAATAAAAAAGAGTTGGTTCTAAAAGAAGAGAAGAAGAGAAAAGAACCATAATTTGAAAAGAATACCAATCCACTAGACAAGTTTTAAGAAAGAAAACCACCCCTAAGACTACCTAAAAAATGGTTTAGAAAAGCTAAAGCTAAAGGGTGGAAATATGACATTTGATGGAGATTATGAAGGATCAAAAGTTGGTATATTTACCTTTGGGTAGATGGGATCCTATTTTTGTATGCATCTTTCAGAGCTAACCTTTAACATTCTCCTAAAGCTTAATCCATTTTTATTGAGAGAACCCAGTTTTTAAAAGATAAACCCTTTGGAAAAGAGACCATATTTGTCTCTAAACCCTTCATCCTAGCCAAATGAGTTTGATGACAATGCATTGCTTGATTCATAGTTTTTTGCTAATAAATGTTAAAGGGAATGGCGAATCTGAATGCATGTGTAGATTAGGGATAAAATCAGGTTTTGTTGTGATTTGTGTGGCGAAAGTTCTTAAGTAGACTCCTTCACCATGCATCTTATATGAAATTTCTCTTCTGGATTAGTGTTCTTAGTGCTAGTTTCAAACTGAGAGGTTGGGATTAGATTCTAGGCATTTCCACACCGAGAGGTGTTTGATGGAATGCATGAATCAACTAATGCCAGAGATTTACTCACTTAGCCTAAGGGATTAGATGAGTAAGGAGTTTATTGACAATAGTGAATTGGATTTTAATGCCCTCCTTGGTCACAATTCTCCAACGAGAGTTTTGTAAGAAAGTGATTAGGGTTGATTGTTTCTGCCATGAGAGTGGATTAGCAAGATTTAGAAATTCATTCTCTAGAGAATATATTGCTTGAGGCTCGTAGAACATTCTAGGTTGGTTAGGAATACTTATGAATCTATTAACCCATTCTTAGGAGCTTTTGTATTTTGGTTGTTTAAACTTTTATCATTAACTCGACCACCAACCCCACCTGGTACTCGAGCATAAGCATCGTGTGGTGCCTCTGGTTGTTCCTCATTATGTTCTTGTTTTCACGTCATCTGATCACCTATTCGATCGGGTACTCGATTTCTTGCATCGTGTACCTCGGTCGTGTAGTTCTTTGTTTTATTCTTTTTATTTATGTTCATTCTAGGTTGTTAAATGAAACCACTTTCTTGATTGGCTTGACTTGCATTGTTTTGAGTGCATCCTATCTGTTAACAACAACTATGTGGATTCATAACTTTTATACTGCAACTGCATAGGATATTGAAACTCTGCCTGTAAAAACTCTACTATAAAATGTTCACAAACAAAACTCCATAACTCAACGTTTGGTTGGCTTTGACACTATGCTCATCTAAATTACTTCAGGCGATTTAAATCTTTCCTAAAATCAGTAGCTAGAGCATCAATTAAACACTAAGCAGTAAGGATATATATAGATATATAGATGGGGAACAATAAACGAACATACCCAAATCTAATCAACCTAGTCAACAATCCATGAATCCCCTTTTGAAAACCTTTAAATCCAACAAGATTACTACTCACACATACTCATGCAAATCAAAGCCATATGAATAAGATATTACAATAGAGAATAAGAGTATGAGAAAAGGGTTTAGAGATCTTCTCTCGAATACAAACTAGATGACTCTTCTTCTTAAACAAGTAACTAGAAAGAGTAGAAACGGTTTGGTACCTTCGAATGTGAACGACGATGGCTTCCAAGAGGAGCTTGTTCTCGCTTTAAAACCTATAAAACCTACTTGAAATCTAGAATGCTTGATAATAGATCTTTTAACTTTGAAATCATACCAAACTCTTCCTAGTAACATAAGATAATTGTAGATAAAACGACTAAAAATATGATGTTATCAATCGACAATGGTAAACGAATGTAGCAATTTTTACTGACTGTTCAGATTTGGTGAAGATGGTGTATTTCCATACAATTGGCATGACTTATGTACTTACTTGGAAGAAGTAAAGATTGATAGGGAATAAATTTCAAATTTCTCTTTATCTCTGATTACCCGAAGTGAAAATGTAACGTAGGATAACTTGGCTTCTTTGTACCGAACAACATTATGTGACTTATGTAAAAACATTCCTTCTAACGGGCTCCTTTGAGCCAATCAACATTTTTTTTTTTTTAAAAACCCCTTGAGTTTAACATTTTGTTTTTAGTTTTCTTCTAGATTGATGTTTTTTTTTCTAGATTAATTTTGTTATTAAAATTAAAAAATCTAAAAATATGAATCCACTCAAAAGAAAATATATATAAATAAGCAATTCTATATTATAGTGTTAGTCACATATATGATTTATGTTTGTATATATCTCATCATAGATATTTCAGTTATTGTAAGAACATTAATGCAATAATTTAGCTAAGTATTGGATAATATTTTGTAACTGCAAATTGTTGAACGAAGAAGACCAAATATTTAAAGACACATATTATTACTTGTGATTAAGATAGGACATAGAAGACATATGCAATCTAGGGATCGACAACCTTCTTCATTTTTTTTTCACACAACAATTATTGAAAACATGAAAAACAACACTGTGAAAAGTGACCACCCCCTTCACTTCGGGAGGTATGTGGTTTCTTAATGGATATGGTTGTCTAGTCAGTTTCAACTACATTCATCGATCCCTTGGTGCAGACTTTAGAACATCCCATGACACAGTTTTCAAAATCTTCATTCATGATTTCACTTGCATCTAGTCGTCAAAACAAAATTTGAAGGGATTAAATACATATTTTCTTTTCGATTATCAAAAAACAATTTCTTTTTAATAGTATAGGTAATGAGTTTGAAGAGAGTTTGCTTTACCGGAGGTCTCGAGAGTCGTTAAAGCAATGCAGACAGAGGATACACACCCAACCTTGCAGTATTCATTAACATTATCACCTAAATACAAAAATCAAAACAAATAAAAGTGAAATTTTGATCATTCTTACAAAAACATAATGTATTTTAAAAAGTACAATATTAATCAATTTACCTGCGTTTTCTAGAATGTCTTTAGTACATCCGTTAGGACATTTCCCATTAACGATATCGCAGCCACTCGAACCTTTCCCAAAACGGGAAGTATTATAGATTTGTGCCATGACCAGACTAATTAAAAGCACACCAAGAATTATATTTTTTCCTTCCATCTTTCGATTGAGTTTTTTTGATCGAAAAATGTACGTGGAAAGTTATAAGCTTCTATGATGAAATGGTGAGGAAACAAGGCTCTCTTAAATACTAGTTATTCTACAACTTGCAACCACAAACTTTGTTTGATACCTTTGTCACGCTGTACATACGTGGACCAACCCTATATTAAAGGCTCCTTCACCTCCGGCCAATCTGATTCAGACTAAGGATAGTTTAAATCTTCTTGTCTTTTTGTTAATTTTTTTAATTAAAAGAAATTGTTAAAGTTACGTGGTACAATATATTTGAAATTAGATTCATAAGGACTTAATATTCAATATTCCGTATTAGTTTTTCAGGTTATAAATTGTATGTTTGTGCTAACCATATAATTTTTATATGTACATTCTTAAACTTCGGTTTATAACAGTGAGAATTTATATTAGGAGTTTCCTGTAAAAAATTCGTATCACTTCTTGTGTAAATATTTTAATTAAGAACTTATGAGTTGGAGAGGGATAGATAAGAACGTAGTTGTTACAACGTGTTTTTTGTTTTTCATGTAATTTAACCGACTCCCTTTTGGTTGTGTAGATATATATGAAACTAGGATCTACCCCGTAGTACACCACGGGGCAATTGTTTTTTTTTCTAAATTGGTCTTCCACTTTTTTTTCATACAATTGGCAAAGTTTTGTTGTAGTTTCAAAATAATTACATATGTAACTTGGATATATATATATTATATGTATTTAGGATTTTTAATCTAACTAACTATATATATATTTATGAATTTACTGAACAATATACATGTAGAAGTATCCTAATATTTTAATTTTTTAATGTAAATTTGCTTAATATAATTTTTGGAATAGAGAAAGTAATTTAAAGCAAATATGTTGCAGAAAATTAATTAAAGAGAATATCCATGCGATTTTGTTTGTTATTATTTAGGAAATAATGGTGATGCACATCGTTATTTTGAGTATAGTTAGGATTTGATTAATGAAATCCAATAATTAGGAATATATTTTGAACGATTCTGATTAATATAGGTATAACTACTTACCAAATTGTTTGTTTAATATCAATATTTTAGGGATGTAGCAAATTGTATTAGCTATATTTTTAGGGAAGATTCGATTATCATAATCAGATAAAATGTTTTTAAATAACCCGACCCGTGTGATAAGGAAAGGAAAAATCCGATTTATTGAATCGATTTAAAAGCAGAAAAAAACCCGATCCGGGTGGCAAAAAGAAAAACACAAATTTGTACTCCAAAAATGTATAGATAGATATTTAAACACTCATGTGATTATGTAGATATATATATACAGATGTGCCCCCACTCCACCACCCCTACCATTCTCTCAATATATATATGTATATATATTTGCAGCAGATGTGTCCCCCACTCCTATACGACCTCCTACCGTTCTCTCATTATATTCACAAAACACGTTCTAACACTATTTGGATTTTTGTCTTATATTTTAATTTGCAACAGATGTGCCTCCCCTACTCGTGAAACCGCCCTAACCATTCTTGCATTATATTCAATATTCTGTATTAGTTTTTCTGGTGGTATATTGTATGTTCGTTCTAACCGTCATTACAAGAAGTATGTGCATTAATAGTAGAAAAGCATTAGTGCAGTTTTTGTAACTGTTATCTTAGATAAAATTTTAGAAATGAATTTATATATTAGCGCTTTTTTAGCGGTAGGCAGGCCCGACTCACAGAGGAAGCAAGTGAAGCCAAAGATTCGGGCCTAAATTTTTAAAAGCCTTTTTCACTTAAAAATCTGTTATACAAAAGGCCTTTTTTTTTTAAGAATATGTACAAGAGCTTTTTTATTTACATGTAAAAGGCCTTTTTTCTTTAGTAGGATATGTAAAAGGCTTTAAAATATCAAGTTGTGGCCTTCTATAGAAAACCTATAACTTTTTTCATAGGTGAAAAAGACACATTTTTAGATTCTTGCGTAGGGTACTCATGAATGTTGGGCCGGCACTGGCGGTAGGCCTAAAAATATGTAAGCAAAAACTAAAAATCTTTCCTTCCGCCAAACACTTACATATAGCTAAATTTTTTTTGGTTTTACACCAATTATTGGATTTAAAAAATAGAAAATGTGTATTTTTTGTTTTTTCCCAAACTCTAAATATTTTTTACAATCTAAATTCTTGATTGTTCTTCTCTTTCGCTCTTCCTGTCTTACTTCTTTCACTCTCCCTAGCTCTCAGCCTCTCAACGTCGTTACCCCTTTCTTCTTCTCATCTTCATCCTCACGAATTTGTCCATTTCTATCTTGATGAGCTCCAGTTCGATTCCTACAACTTTTTCATCGATAAAGATCAGTTTCTCGGCCATGAATCTGGTTAGGACTTGACATTTCTTGTTTATGATCAGATTGTAATCTTCTGAAGCGGAACACGGAAGAGGGGTTGAAAAGATCTGACCTGTTTGTTTGTTAATAATAATATTAAACTAGTGATCACATAGTCACTAACCACATAACCACATTCAAACCAAACAGCGAAATAACAAAACATTAAACCAATGAATTAAGTAACCAAGAACTAATCAATAACCTACAACCAATATTAATTCCAAAATAACTAATTCAATATATAATTCAATCCAAACATAAACCAAATAACCAGCAATCCTAAACAACATTCTAACATGAGCCAGACAACAACCAATCAAGCCACTAGAACATCCTCCTTCTCATTGCCTTGACTCCACGATCACACTTTACCTTTACCTGCACCACAAACACAAATTGAGATGCATGAGTATTGTCATAAACAATCAGTGAGGCAATCCTCCCATCTACTGGGCTATACACACAAGCAACTAAGATTTCCAATGTTAAACAAGCAACAAACAGACACAAACAAACCAGGAAAACAAGTAGCAGCCGCCTGCCAAAAGTTTGGTGTCGACCGACACTACCTCTCAGTGTGGATCAATACCTCTCCTTGGTGTCGACCAACACTGCTCCTCAGTGCCGACCGACACCCCTCCTCGACCTGGAAACCCTAGAACCGACACTCGCTAAGTCTCCATGCCGTCAACCTCTTGGTATCGACCAACACCCACCCGGTGTCGATCGACCTCGACTGACTTCACAAATACGTTCTGATCGAAGCCAAAAGTCGAAGAACCGTTTTCCAACTTCTCCAAGTCATCTGAAACTCACCCAAAAGTCCTGGAAACTCATGGGAACCACGAACCAACCAAAAGCATACAAGAAAACACCACAAACAGCCATAAAACAAGCAAAACAAAGATTCTCAGGCTTAGATCAGCCATGGTCATTCACTCACCTCTTTTACAGAAAGTTCTGACCCAAAAATGATGAACCCAACCCCTTAGAAGGCTTCTCCTTTGTTCCTAGCCAAAGATCTCCACTCCACAGGAACAGATCTCAAAAAACAAGCCAAGAATCTCTGAAAATCTCTCAAGAACACTATAAATTTTTCTCCTTTTCTAAAACTCTCAGGGTTGACAAAAACTCTAAACTCCACGACCTAGGTCAACTTTCCATTTAAATAGCCTCGTTTTAAGGTTTCTCCTAAACAATACCAAACCAAATCGATAATTTAAATCAATCCGGTAGAACCAAAAAATGGTGGTGTCGACCGACACCTTCCTTCGTGACGCTCGACACCCACTCCCAAAACCAGCACTTTGGTTTACGAATGTTACAATTCTCCCCCACAACCGTAGTTTCATCCTCGAATCTCAAATAGTCATCAGCCAAGGACTCCCGTGCAACCGTCTCCGTGACCTGCACCTCTTCCAGCCGATCTACGAAGGTTACCTCCAGACGATAGACTCACGTTCCATAAATTATTTGCTCTCGACTTTTGGACTTTTCTTTACTCAATGGTCTCAACCTTGAGTTTTATTGGCTCCTTATCAGGCCTTAGCCTGCATGCCATAATATTTGCTCCTCATCGGACCGAAGCCCGCATGCCATAATGTATAAGGAAGTCCAATATTTGTCTCTCGGGTTGCCACCCTATAGCGCGCTCCTGGATCGTCATCCAAAATCGGTATACAAGCCATATTCTCGAGACATAGAGTCTCCAAATATGACGATACTAGGAGAACTAAAGTCCTCCAATATTCGTCTCTCGGGTTGCCACCCTATAGCGCGCTCCTGGATCGTCATCCGAAATCGATATACCAGCCATATTCTCGAGCCATAGAGTCTCCAAATATGACGATACTAGGAGAACTAAAGTCCACCAAGAGTCATTCATGACAAACTGTCCTTAGAGCAAAAAATTCTGAACACGTTTAAGTCCTATCCCCAACCCTGGTTCCCTTCCCGTGGTTCGTGAAAAACATCACAATGTCCTACAAAGAACATATTCCCTCACTGGAATACCTCATGACCTAGAAGGATCATCAACATGCTACAAGGGCCGCTGATATGTGTGATTTTTCACTCCAAATCTTTTACCTGAAAATACCACACGACGACTGAAAGTGCACAGTTAATCAATGTAGTATTTTAGGATCGAGCCCATAGAGAGTAATAGCTAACACGAATTGAATTAAAAGAGAAAGAACTATGGCTAAGACTAAATAAGAGATTGGGGTTTTGGTTTTCCTAATATCTATTGTAAATAAAGAAAGTGTAAATAAAAGAGGTTTAAAACTATAAGACTAAGGCGTTGGGCATTTGTGAGTCATCTCAGGGTTTTCATGGTTCTAAGCAATATTAAGTGTCAAGATCTAACAAGTAACTACTAATTTTGGTCTAGGTTCTCAACTACTAATGAACTAACAAGCAATGACGCATGTCAACCAGCTAGTAAAACAAGTTTAATACATTCACCAAACTCCGCAACTCAACTTACGCAGGTTACAACGTGAGGTTTTGGTATAACACTAGTTTGGAGAAGTAGGATAACGCGGCTAACACTCCCGTCTAGATCAGCAAATGGTGATCAATCCAAGCACATGCATTAAAATAACGATGTCCCAAAAGAACTCTAATATAGAACCGAAATTAAGATCCAACAACATAATTGAAGTGAACCATGAATTCCCCTTGAATCATCCCATAAAACCCAACAAGTAAACTACTCGCTCATAATGCAAAGCAACGACATTGATATTATAAAATATAGCATCAAAAATGAATCAAATAACAAAATGGGATCAAAGAAAACTTCTCTAGATGTCACAAAAGTAACTTATATCCCAAAAGTGATGAAAGTATGAAAGAACTAGAAAGAGTAGAAAGAGAGATGGCGAATCTTCAAAGTCTTCGAGAGGGATGAGAGGTTGCGGCTGCTTCTCTGGTCGTGGCCAGGGCTGCTCCAAAAGGTATTGATGATGCACATTTGAAACCCTAAGTCTGGAAGAATATTAATAAGGTTTTGTCTTGGATTAGGGTTTGTAAGGGTAAAAACGTGTTTTTTTCTTCAGTGTAGGAGGTAGGAGTAAGGGAAGCGAAAGAGGGTTCTGGAATGTGGTGAAGGCTAGGCCCGTCTCTACCCCATGACAGAGTAGGCAAATGCCATGGGTCCATCACAAATATCAAAAAAATTCTTTAAGCAAAAGGGTCAAATTTTGTCAAAAAAACATTTTTATTAAGGGTTTTTAGATTTTTAAAAAATTTGACAGAGGCCCCATTTTAATTTAAGACGGGGCTGAAGGCTTGGACTGGACCGTCATGATGGTTTCTGGTCAGGCCTTTAATAGATGCCCATCGGCTGGATGCTTCTCTTTACGTAGGTTCATAACACGTCTCGGTAAAACAGGCATATCTTCCGGATGGCTGGACGGATTGACTTGATTCCACTTCGAGGAGAAATCTGACTCTTCTAGATTTCCATAGAAACCAAGAATGATATAATATGAGTTCTGGAACTTCTTGAAAAGTGGCCCGTACTGTAAAGCTGTGAATCTATCATGAAACATGTTTTCCTTGACTGTTGGTCCAATTTGCCATAAAACCTGTAAAACCTTCTTCAAGCCTGAAATACTTAACAATAGACCTTTTGTATCTGAAATCTTATCAAATTATTCCTAAATTCATATGAAAACTATAGCTAATATGGGTAAAATTATAATGTTATCAACTCCCTTGGACTTAGACTTTGATTGTCATCAAACAAACAATCAAAATAAAGTCATGGAAAAGAGGTTTTGAAAATAATTGGAATTCATTTATCTTAGATGTTATCGTCTTTTCACTCTTTTTTGTCTTGTAATTAGAACTTACGTTTGTAATCGCCTATGACAATCATCAACGCTTCTTCGGAGTTTCCAGAATCTCCATTGTCATCTCTTTATATAGATTAAAGCAATAATAAAAAATGAAATCTTACCAAGGGAAGATCGATCAAAGGCTTGTCGACTCTCTTCAAGCCAAGACTTTCTCCGTATGATTCCTTTCCTCTCCCTTTTCTCACTTCAAAGGAATCGATTTCTCCCTAATTTTCTAGGGTATCAATTTTTTTATCGATCCCTTGCTCTTTTTATTTGGACAGGTTTCCATGAAATCCAAAGTATGCACGGGTTTACACGACATCCCTCGGCTCACTTCTTTGCTACCTACATCCTTATTCTTTTTATTTTGTCTTTTTCTTTTCTTCTTATTTTTTTAGAGTTTCGAAGGAAAGAGAGAGGGGAACATACTTTTGAAGAAGTGCAATGTCTTCTATGGCTTGAATGTAGGGATCTAGTCCAATGTATACCAAATCCCAAGGCTTGATAATTAAGTCCAGTTTAGGTCCTATCAAATTTAGAGACAATGTTATATCATCCTAATATCCATCGAATAGGAACTCTGGGGATTGTTGAGTCCTCTCATGGTCTTTACAAACTTTGGTTCTGTTGTCAAGCGTAATCAAGAGTCATAAGAGTGTAAAATCAAATAAACTGTTAGAATAAGATCATAATCCCTATTTGACTCAATATTAAAATGTGACTCGATAAAAGCATCAAAAAGTATTGATGTAAAAAGTGGAAAAAGACTTAAGTCAAAAAATAGAAAGTAACATTAGTATAGGATGAAATATCCTTCCCCCCAGACTTAAATCATACCGTCCTCGGTGGGAAAAAAAGTAAGAGTTGAAGATTAAAAATAACGAAGAAAAATGTAGGGTTTAAGAACAATGTCACCTTGATTGAGTGATGTTTGTCGACTCTTAGATATTTTATGGTTCCTCAAAAATTGTCTTAGAGATCGGCTGTGGAATGATGTGTGGTGACTAACCGTTTGCACTTCCTTGGTTGCTTGACGTCGAATATGAACTAGGCTAAGTTCATTCAAATTCTTTTTTATATATCTCTAAATGCATCCTCCTTGAAACAAAAACCTAAAACCATCAATACTAATAATAAATAAAAATAAGAAAAACATACCTAAATGATAGAATGGTGACGGGATGGTGGTGAGGATGGTGGATAGTTTAGAGTTGTCTCGCGGTACACGGATGAACTGTCATAGACATTAGCAGCTAACGTTGGGCGTGGTATGGGGTACGTTGAACATGGTACGCGGTACGTTGGACATGGTACGCGGTACATTGGACTTGGTAAGCGGTATGTAGGGCATGTACACGGTACGTAGGATATGGTACGCGGTATGTAGGACTTGGTATGGGCTACAGTTGGTAAGGCTGGTGGGGACTCTTGGCATCAGTCACGCCAGGATGGTGATGATCCGTCGCCTTTGGCATGCTTCGGTCACATTGGAGACGGCTGGTAAGTAGGTGGTACTTGCCACTAGTTATACTATGCATAGTCAATCCATGGACCTTTGTAACATCCATGAACCAAATTGGAGATTTTGGGGGTGGATGTCGATCGACACCAGGGGGAGTGTCGATCGACACCAGTAATTCCGGTTCGACTAGGTTGATTTAAATGTTGGTTTGGTTTAATTGGAAGTCCTTAACCGATGTATTTAAGTCAGAACTCGACCTAGGTCGTGGAAAACAAGTTGTTTTCCGTTTTAGAGAGAAAAGAGAGAAAAGAGAGTGTTCTTGGGAGATTTGAAAATTCTTGGTTGGTTTTGGGAGATCTGTTGCTGTGGAGTGAAGATCTGGTGCTAGGAACGAAGTAGAATCCTTCCAAGGTGTTGGATTCGTTAGTTTGGGTCAGAAACTTTCTGCAAAAGAGGTGAGTGCATGACCATGGCTGATCTAAGCCTGATATCTCTTTTGTTTTGCTTGTTTTGTGTTGTTGTGGTGTTTCTCTTGTTTGTGTTGGATGCTATAGGGTTCCTACAGTTTCCTGTGGCTTTTGGGCGAGTTTTGGGACAGATTCAAGGTGGTTAGAATCGTAGATTCGATGGTCGGCTTTGAGCAGAACGTGTCTGCGGAGTTGGTGTCGATCGACACTAGGTGAGTGTCGGTCGACACCAACTTCTCTGACGCTTGTTTCTCTGGTTTGTTTTGTTGTTTTTGCTGTTTAACATTGGAATCTCAGTTGCTTGTGTTTATAGCCTAGTAGATGGGAGGATTGCCTCACTAAGTATTTGTAATAATACTTACGCATCTCAATTGTTGTTTGTGGTGTGCAGTTTTGTGGCGTGGAATCATGGCGATGAGGAGGAGGATGATCTAGGGTCTTGGTTATTGTGTTATGGTTATGTTATTGATGTTGGAACCTTGGATAAAGTTATGCTAGCTTGTTGGATAGAATGGTTAGGAATGTTATTGTAGTGATGATATGCTGCTTTTGTATTGTTCGTATGTTTCCTCTGTGCATATTGGTTGTTGTTGGTTTAATGATGAATTGTGGTTTGGTTGGTTTAATTAAGTAGTGTGGGATGCTTAATTATATATTGTTATTATTAATAAATAAAAAAATGGATCGGGTTGTTTCAACCTTCTTCTTCCTTCTTCTTGGCTTTTCTACTTTCTATTTTTCTATTTTGTTTTTCTATATGGAAACCTGAAACTAAAATGCAAGAATGTTAAAAATAAAGAAAATAAAACGTAAAAATAAATACTTACTAGCGTGGGTTACCTCCCACGAAGCGCGCTTGTTTAACGTCATTGGCTCGACGTTAGCGGCCAAGTTAGTCTTGAGAAGAATTAGCTTTGGAAATCATTTCTCCTTCGGCTTCTTTGATATCTTGATAATCTGCTCCAGATTAAATAACAAGTTGTCCTTTTGTGGAAGTTTCAAAAGACTAAAATGAGGTTGGATGGCGATATGTCTCGCAATCCTAGCTTTTCGGCAACACTTCTTGACATAACATTAACATTAGCACTAGAATCACAAAGAGAGTTAGAGTATTCAATGCCTGTTATGGAGCATGAGCAAACATAACGTCCTGGATCTTCAGCTTTAGGTAGTCTCTTTAAGGGGTAGTGTCTTGCCGCTTCTTCATCAAATGGACAAGTCATACGATTAACATCTTCATAAAAGTCAAAGAGAGGTACCATAGGCTTTGATTCATGGTAGGTGAGGGCTGGTACGGCAGAGATAGCATTGCAATATCCATTAGGATTCTCTTCGGGTTTTCTCTGAAGTACACCTACTTGGCGTGGAACGGTGCTAGCGGTTTGAGAAACTTGAGTTTCAAGCTTCTTGATATGGATAGAAATACTTTCAAACTTCCAGTCAGTTCACTATAGATGTTCTCCATCCTTGTGTTGATGTCTCTTGATTGCTTTTGAAAAGTAGCAAGGAATTCTTGCATCATCATCTCGACCTTTGGATTATCTTGAGAGTTAGGCGCTTGGGCTGGTCCGGATTGGAAAGGCGGTTTGTTGTTGTTCTTGCGGAGTCTCCACATTCCGGTTCCTATAAGAAATGTTAGAAGTGTTTCTAAAGTTGTTGTTGAAGATGTTGTTGTACCCTCGGTTTTGGTAGTGATAACATCATTATTTTACCCATATAGCTATAGTTTTTTTTATGCACTTAGGAAGAGTTTGACATGATTTCAAGGCTTTAATGTCTTTTATCAAGTATTTTAGGTTTCAAGAAGGTTTTATAGCAAAAAGACCAAAAAGACAAGAAAAACACGTTCTAGGATAGATTCAGAGCTTTAGAGTATGGGATACTTTTGAAAAACTTCCAGAACTCACATTTTGACGACCTTGGTGTCTATAGAAAGATGGAAGAGTCAACTTTCTACGCGAAGTAGAATCAAGTTATTTCATGCAGCCGTTTGGAAGATATGCCCGATTTACCAGAACGTGTCATAAATCGACCAGAAGATAAGTTTGAAGCCAAATGGACTTTAATGATAGCCCGATTAGCAACCTTCACGGTGGCAGTCTAGAGGAGTCACGATGGTCCAGAACCTTCCTTCACCGCCCATTGTCCTGCACTCAACAAGAAAAGACGTTTTACCCTTACAAACCCTAAGCCTTCAAAACCTTATAAATACTCAACTAAGCCCTAGGGTTTAGAGTGTGCCTTCAAAGTGCCTCAAAAATGCCCCTAGGAATCGACCAGAAGAGAAGCAGCCACGAACAGAGTCCTCTCTCGTTCCTCTCTTAAAGATTTGAAGATCCACCAAACTCTTTAGTTTTCAGTTTGCTTTGTTCTTGTTTCTAAACTAAGGAAATCCTTACAACTTTGTTTACAAGCATTGAAGTAATATCTAAAACTCTTTTCTCTATTTATTTTTTTATGTTTATGAGTTTATTAAACCTTGCTTTGATGATTCCCTTAAACATGCTAGAGTAGTTTTCTAGTTGGGTTTAAAGGGATAATCAAAGGGGGGAGATGATCTTAGTTTAGGTGGCAATTTTTATGGTTTGTTAGATTTATATTCTGTTAATTCTATACTTTAATTCTAAGTCTTTGCTTAATGCTTTAAGTTAGCCTCATGAACTAACTATGATCTAAAGTGTGTGTGCGTCGCTAAAAGCTTGCATTTGTGCTTCACCTAGCTTAGATGTGTCTCGTGTCATAGGAAGCACACACCCCTTACCTATGGAGCTTCATGGATTAGAATCGAACTTGTTTTAAATACTTTGATTGCAATTGTTAAGTGCCCATTGCTTGCAATTGTTGAGTAACGGAGTATAGGGATCATAGATGGTTAGCTTGTGACCTATAAGTTAATGGTTCTTTCGTGGTTCGTAGTCCGAGTCTTAGGTAAACAAACTAATCATCAACTTTCCTAGATAGATAGATCATCAATCCCCTGTGATTCTCCTTGATGTCCAACGCTTGTCTCATTTATTTTACTTCCTTTATTTTCGTTTATTTGCTTACTTATGACTGTGATAACCAAAACCCTTTTTATTGAGTCCTAGCCTTACATCTCTTCCGACAGATTCTCTAAACAACAACTCTCTCTCTCTCTGTGGAATCGATCCTTAAATACCCCAACTAGTTAACTGTGCACTTGCAATAGTCGTGTGGTCTTTTTAAGGTAAAAGATTTTGAAGAGAAAAACCATAGGCATCACAAGCTTTTTTGGCACAGTTGGTGGGGAGAGATTGTTTGTTTCCAAGTGTCTAGGAACTAGAGTAACGTCTAGGGCACTTTGCTTTGTAATTTTTCTTTTTGATTTTCATTTGTTTTAGGAGACCTTGAGGATGAACCTCAACACTCTCCCAGACGATTTTCAGATTCTCACAATTGCACAACTCATGTCACATTACCAAGCCATGGACGGAGACACATCCGGTCCGCAAGCTCATTCGATGCATGGTCCATGCATTGGTCACTCTCTACCAGCCAATGTACAACCTCTTAGGCGCCTTTGTCTCCCATCTTTTACTCGACCATCTCATGGCCGAGCACTCATGGGACCAGCTTACTACCAATCTGATCATTCTTTCACTCCATACCACGCGGATTTTCCATGCTTTGTGATGGACCATCACCTTGATTCGCAAGAAGTCATGATTGTCGATGTCAATGAAAACTTTTTCTATGACACTCCAAAACCTAAAAATTCCAGGAGCTCTCACACTGACGACAAGCTCATGAAGAGGATAAAAGAACTTATCTCAAGTCAAGAGGAGGCTGATAAAGTCCTACATGCTAAATTTGATAAGATGAGTATCGAATTCAGAGCTAAACTCGAGACTATCACCAAGGACATTACACGCTTGGAGGAACAAATTGAAGCCATCAACAATCAAGTTTTGAACCACATGGAGTATATTGATTATGATAGAACGAAGATTATCAACATGGGTTACACCATTGACACCATCGAGAACCGCCTAGAGTGGAAGGTTGAAGCCTCACAACAAATATTCAATAACCCGGACGAGCGCAACAACTGGAGTTATGATCAAGTTTATCACCCTAATGAAGCTGAAGAAAAATATGGAGCCTCACTTGAGTATCCAACCGATCCTAACAAGTCCAAGGAGTGGACTAAAGAAGAAAACTACCAAACCGATGAAGGAGATGCTTACTTTAAAGAAAATGCCAAGGAGAACCATTATGAAGATTTTACAAGAGAGAATGATGAGACTTATGATCTATCATATACTAAAGAAGATGGAGAAGAAGAGCTCAAAGACTTCTACTGTTGCATGAAATTTCGGATCCCTGATGAAGAAATACCCGAAAACCACAATTTTGACAATTTCAAGACCAAGAATAAGCTTTCTACCGAGGTAACCCTAGAACCCGACCATCTTCAGCACCTTATGATATCTATGAAGACTGGGAACCTGTCCCAAGTCACCGTCCATCACGTTTTCAAATACCTTATTCAAGGAGAGCTGAAACCAATTTAAACTGCTCATACCAATACCGATCCTTTCCGACTTCCCTACTAAATCTAACAAGACAATTTTGATGTGTCTACAAAACAAAAAGCTGAAGAAGAAAGGATGGAGAACCTAATAAGACAGTTAGAAGACTTTCAAGATGAGACTATGAAGATGCTACATGAGAAGCTTGACAAAGCCAATTCTGTTCTTTCGGGAAAAATGGACGACATTGCTATTAGAGTTAGAAGCATAGAGGAGCAAAGATCTAAAGATTTTGAAGCCATGGAAAGGAAGCTCCATCGTCTTGAAGAAGAACAAAATCAACATTCAAAGGAGATAAGAGAAAACGCTAAGGATATTTGTGATTGCAACATGAGGATTAATACCTTGGAGAGCCGTTGCTATAACAATTCCGAAGCCATTGTTAACAATACCCTCGACCTATGTAAACTATTTATATATATATTTTTGAGTACATTTTGGGTTCTACCCTTTTATTTGTACTTATTTAAAAACTTATTTACAAAATTAATCCCTAAAAGTTTTCCAAAAATAGCATTAATTCAGATTATGTTTCCTAAATATTTTACATACCATTCCAACAAAAAAATACAGCAGTTCGATACCATGGCTGGTCTGGTTCCCATCTGGTTCAATCTATTCAAATTTAGATTTTATTTATGGCAAAGGGTTAGGCCCTATGGCTTTAGGAACTACTCATAGTTTGATATCGTGGTTGGTCTGGTTCTTATGGAAGGATAGGAATAGAAAAGTTTTCGAAGGGATACATTCAGATCCAATAGATATCATTAATCAGGCTTTACGTAAACAATTGTGGTGGGAGGAAGCCCAAATAGCTGCAAGGGTTGGCTCCGTTTCGATGGAATCCGTGCATACTCCGGAGATGATAATTCATTGTCAAGCTGATGGCTCATGGAAAGCTACGGAACCAAATTCAGGTTAGGATGGTGGTGTGGTGATGGTGAGAATCAGACTTTAGTTATGGGTGCCAGATGTCAACGTCGGAGTGCATCCCCACTCCATTCGGAGCTAGAAGCATTACTATGGGCGATGGAGTGTATCCTTTCCAGATAATTGATTGTCAGAGGTTCAAGACGGATTCTGCAGAGTTACTAGCAATGATGCATGCTCCAGAGGAGTGGCTGACTTTCTCTACGCTTCTTGATGAGTTTCAGGTGATTAGTGCTTCCTTGCCTCCTTTTACCATTTCCAAGGTCCCAAGGATGTCCAATGTGAAGCCTGATTGTTTAGCTCGTTCTTCTAGAATGCTTTTGTTGGAAACAATTTATGTAAATAACTTTCCTCCAGTTTGGGCAACAAATCTAGGAGTTTTATTTTAATTAATGGGTGTGATTGGTAACACTTTCTAAAAACTTTACAAATATACAGTTTTAATATTTATCAATCACAAAAACTTTACCAAAAGCTTTACCAAAAACTTTACTCTCAGCTTTTTCATACATCTTTTATGTACAGCTTTTTCTTACAGCTTTGCACTATTCACTAAAAGCTTACAGCTCCAGCTTACAGCTTTTTTGTACAGCTTTCTATACGTTACCAATCAGACCCAATGTGAGGTTGAAAAAAAAAATACAGCAGAATCAATATTGAAACAGAAACGATGATATATTTAACCACACCTTCTATTGTGTATTGAAGATATTTTATCTCTGAATCCTTTGCAGACAAAAAACAATAATTTGATTTCTATTTTGTTTTCCAAAACCTGTGAGCTTCGATTCTTAACGTAAGAAAAACTTGGATTCACATTTATTTAAATATTATAATTAATATATATATATATATATATATAAACTTATAAAATTTTAAAATATTACGAATATGTAAAATTAAAAAAGATATATACTATATAATATGGTTATATAGTAGATGAGTTATAAAGAGGACATGTTGGAATTAATAAAATATCATTCAATTTGTGCTAACACGGGTTTAATCTTCATTTTATTATTTGTCAATACAATTAATATTAGAATATTTGACATAGAAAAATTAAGTTGATTTAACTAAGATTGTGTAAAATAATTAAATTATTAGGAAAAATGTGACATAATCATAGTGTATAAATGACTTAGTATATATTTAGATCCCTTATTATTTGTTATAATAATTAAAAATCAAAATAGAATCTCAAACCCTAAACAAAACAAACTAAATATAACAAACAAATGGTCATGAAGTATATTACGGGTTAAAAATTAATATAAACATTTGGCCGCACAAACGGTCGGAAAATTTAGTTATTCCTCTATTTGCAAAACATCCAATATTTAAAAAATATATACAGTATAAATATATAATAATAAAAATTTATATGCACGCGGTGTAACGCGGGTTAAAATCTAGTGGAGAAGTATGAAGAAAGAGCCAAGAAAACCGAAACCAAAGTGGAAGAGATTGTTAACCGATTCAATACCTTGGGAGACACTCAATCTGAAGAGTTCACTAGTCTTCTTGTCCCACTACTTGAGTCTAACATTGGAGCTAGACAAGTTACCTTTGAAAAGAGAATCGAGTCTCTTGAAGAGAATCTTGAGAGCTCAATCTCATGTGTTGCTGGACACAACAAAGAAGAAACTCCAATCGATGGAGAAAAGGAAGGAAGGAAAAAGGAAATCCTTGACGAAAAAAGAAAACACTCATGTTTCCTTTTAGAAAAGGAAAACTTCGGTCTTAGAAAAACAAGAGAGAACCCTACTTCTACTCTACAAGACCACGACTTGGGAGAAACCCTACAAGCAATAAAAGAACATAAAAGAGATTTTTTGAAAGATAAGCTACAAGTTTTGATGAAGACCAAAAGTTCTAAACCCGATTTGCAAGAGATCTCTCGAGAAGAAGAAATTCCGATCACAACCAAAGATTGTTTTGCTGTAACAACAAGTAAAGCTTCACCACCAGGAGACCTAGAAGAAGGAGAAATCGCTGAAGAAGAAGAAAAGTATGAAACGATTATGTGGAGGAATCCATTGGAGATGATGGATCCGACTTTTCTAGCCCTCGACAAGAAGAACCAGAAGCTAAGCCGGTCATTGAAAAAGAAGAGGACCAGAAAACCGCCGAGTTTGCAGAGATCCAAACAGTCTCTAGATGGGATGAGCCCCCAAAAGACAAGTTTAAGGTCTTGATGAAAGCTATTCGATCCCACATCTCATTCGAAGAAGCATGGAACAAGTTTCCATTGAAGCATTTCTTCATGGAGAGCTATATTTCTGAGGAACAAGTGGAGGATCACTTTAGAGAGGTGAGACTCTCTCTCTCTATCCAAACGCACCAGCCGAGACACAAAAACTATGGCGTAGAAGACGCATTAGCGAGGAAGACTTGGAGAAGTTCAACAAAGCCGTTAAAGTTTTACCCCTTGGTACGTCTTTTATGAATGCTTGGTGCCAACATGATATTTTCGTTTCTTTGAGGATAACAGAGAATCAGTAGAAGACATTAGAGATCTGTTCCTAAAAGCTTTGGAACCCGAAGATTTGCAAACACTACACAAAGTGGAGAGCCCTTGCCGATTCCTAATCACCTGTTTTATCAATGGAGTTGAATTCAAAGATGCATTATGTGATTCCGGTTCATGTATCAACATCATGTCAACCGATGCAACAAAGAAGATTGGCTTGAGATACTTACAACCATCGGAAAAACACATAGGACTCGCCAATTCATCTTTTACATTTTCCAAAAGAATGGTCCGAGACATTCATGTAAAAGTTGGAATTTGCGTTGTTCCAACTGACTTTCAAGTTATCAATGCAGAGAAAGGAAGATTTACACCACTTATCCTTGGAGGACCATTCCTAGCCACAACAGGAGCCGTCATTGTAGTGACCCGTGCTAAGGGCAGAAATTCCAAGTTAAAAATTCATTGGACAAAAAGAGTTGGAACGATAGCAAAGGCAAAATAAAGGAGAATTATCGAGATACTTGCGATAAATGTTGAACCATCAGCAAATAGTACCGAGAGGCTAATCTATTGAACCGTACTGAGGGGCTAGCGTACCTGGAGGAGAGACGAACGTACGCGGTACCAATGGCCATCCGACCATCCGGCCGTTGACCGTACCGTTGACCCGCATTGACAACTTTGACTGACCCTTCAGCGTGCGTTAGTGAGAAGGGAACTCAAAAAAAATTATTTTATTGGGCATTTTTGAGTTAGTGGAAGGAGAAAAGCACTACAAATATTTTATTTAAATATTTTAGAATTAGTGGGAATATTTTATTCCACAAATTGGTATTACTGGAGTTCTAAGTGATTTTTTTTTAATCACTTGGGAGACAAGTGTGAGAAGAAGCTTCTAAAAAGCCATTTGTTCGTCCATGCAAAGAGAAAACCGCGTGTCCAGCCACTTGTTCCTCCAGCTTCGCCACTTGTCCAAAGCCAAAATCACACTTCCTCCCTATATATAGCGACACCTTAGTGTGCCTTGTTTAGTTCTTTTTGTTCCCTTGCTAAGTTAGAGAGAAAGAGAGAGTTAGAGCGTGAGTGAGAGGGAGAAGTCCGCAAGAGAGAAATCTTGTACCTTTCCTAGCATCCAAGTACCGTCGTAGGATTGTTTGTGAGGAGTTTCCATCGAGTAGTTGTAGGAGTTAGGGTGGTTCTTCCTTCAGCTAGGCCAAGGTGAGGTTCGATGCATGTGATATGGCACATGATAGGATTCGCTTGAGAGACGTGAGTGTTGTTGCATGTATGCTTAAGAGGCATGAGAGTTGTTGCATGTGTGTTTGGGTGAGTTCAGGGAGCATTGATCTGAGCTAGTTCAGTGTCAACGACTCGTTCTAGTTTCAGTTTGCATGTGCATATAGATTGCATTTTCTTGAATTTCTTGTTAGATTTTCTTGATTTTATGCATCTGAAGTTGGTTGCAAAGTGTGGGATGTGCTCCATGGTAGATCATGTGCATGATCGCCGATCTGTACATTTGATCTATTGCATGAGAGGTTAAGATGTGTTACTTAATGTTTTATGAGTTCTCTAATACTTATAAACTTACGTACATATTTTTTCTTAAAAAAAAGATAAGAAATGGTTCCAAGTACTCTGATTGATTTTTTTTGAATTCTAATACAATACAGAAGAACTACCAAAGTGTTTCAAAGAAGGGTTCTCTTGACGTAGGTTTGCCCAATGGATTGGAAGGTCTTAGTGTGTGGCGTTGTGCTAGGAGGTCCGACTAGCCATAAGCACACTAAGACATGGATATGGCTGACCATTGCAGTAAATAAATAATCTCAACATGCAGCCAGACAAAAGTACTGTGTTGCATGTTGATTTCTCGAAGAGACTTGGTTAGCTACTATGGTCGGAGCTATCTACACGACGATCTAGTTTAAGAGTTGTTCCGGTTGCATGCCTTTGCGGTTGCAATACGGGTGATTGTGGTTGTGGAATGGCGAAAGGCAACATATCTGGGCCCTAGTAAACATGTCTAAAAACTTATTCTTTATTCAAGTTTGCGTATTGTATTGATTGCTTGCTTATTGTGTTTATGCTTGTTATTGTTTGCTTGCTTGTTTTGCTTCCGAGTAGGTTCCCGATCTCACTGAGTGTTTAGCACTCATGATGCCATATTTTTGTTTTGCAGGTAACCTTAGTCGGGATAGCCTTAGAGGGAGCAAAAGGATGTTAGGCCAACCGGTGTAGAATTGTATTGCCTTTGTAAGATCATTTTGTGATGCTTTTTAAACTTGAAGTTATCGTGTTTTAGGCTTAGGCTTGGCGCCATAATTGTTTGTGTATGTTTTGGAAACATTTTGTGAAATAAATAAAGTATCAAAGTGTTTTTATTTAAGTTGTGTAGTTTCGAATGATACTAGCCTTGTCCGGGCTAACACAACGCACCAGACCGCAAGGGTTTCAAAATCTAAGCAGTCTCGGTCGCGGGTGGAATTGTGCTAGGGCGGACCAGTTGGGAAGCTGCAGCTTCCGTCGCTCGACCGGACACCCTCGGCACAGTTCCCATCCTAGCGTTCCGTGGCTGTCTGTTGGCCAGTCTGGCCATAGAACGGTTTGGGGGTGTTACAGTCATGGACTGGCCTAACCAAAGAATGTCCTTCACCAACATCAATGGAGACATTTTCTATGAAGCTAAACCATTCAAGCCGCCAACTCGACGATGTAGAGAAGAAGCTGAACTTAAGGAGCCATCTGATGCCTACATTGGAGAAAGATCCAAGAGAGTTTGTCTAAAGACAACCAACTCTCCTCACCTTGCTTGAGAAGCCAGCTAACAAGGAGCCAACGAAGTTAAACAAGCGCGCTTCTTGGAAGGAAACCCATGTCTAGTAAGTTTTTATTTTTAGTTTTTATTTTCTTTAATTTTTAATATTTATGCAATTTAGTTTCAGGTTTTTATAAAGAAAAAAACACAAAAAAATAGAAAATTAAAAAGCCGAAAAAATAAAATAAAAAATAAAAAATAAAATAAAAAAGAGAAGAAGAAAAAGGTCCCCATGGATTGGCAATGCACACTATGTCTAGTGGAAAGTACCACCTATTGATCTGCCATGTTCAACATGACCGAAGAAGCCGATCGGCGATGGATCAATCACAATCCTCATGTGATCGATGTCGGCAGTCCCCAACAGCCATACGTACCGCGTACTAAAAACAGGATTTTCACCTAGGGTATCAATTCCATATGCAGTTGTAGTACAAAGGGTTACCAATCCAAATGGTTGTTATGCTAGCATATAAGATGTGATCAGAACAATGTAAGTCAAGCCAAATGATAAGTGGGGTTTTGACTAACAACCTAGTGTGAATGGAAGTAAAAAGAATAAAGCAAGAACTACTCGACCTGGATACTCGATGCAAGTAATCGAGTACCGGATTGAGTAGGTGATCGAGTAACAGGAAAAATAAGATAACAATGATGAACAACTCGAGGATCTACACAAAACTGGTGATCGAGTACCGGTTCGGGTAAGGGGTCGAGTTAAAGATAAAATTTTAAACAATCATATACGAAAACTCCTAAGGATGGGGTAATCGGTTCATAAGTACTCCTTATCAATTTGGGATGCCTTACATGCCTCAAGAAACTTATTCCCTAGACAATGAATCTCTAAATCTTGCTAACCCCCTCTCGTGGTAGAAACAATCAACCCTAATCACTTCCTTACCCAATTCTCGTTGGAGAAACATGACGAAGCAGACAATAATATATGATTTGTTATTGTCAATAAACTCCTTACTCATCTAATCTCTTAGGCTAAGTGAGTGAATCTCTAGCATAAGATGATTCAAGCAATTCATCGAACACCTCTCGGTGCTGAAATGCCTAGGATCTAATCTCAACCTCTCGGTCTGAAACTAGCACTAAGAACACCTATCCAGAAGATAGTTTTCATAAAAACAATCAAGCTAAGACATCCTACCGATTAAGAACACATATTAGCCTATTCCATCCCTAGAAACTTTAGTTCACTACTCAGATCTCATGTTAATCGACATAGAAGCATAAATGAATAAGAACTTCATAAAATAAAAGTAGATTATGTATTGAAAAGGGAACAAAACGTAGAGCGGAATCAAAGTAGAATCACAAAAACGGAAAATTAAAGAAATCCTAACAAAGCTTGTAAAATGTAAATCGGTTCTCTCTCTCTCTCTCTCTCTCTCTCTCTCTCTCTCTCTCTCTCTCTCTCTCTCTCTCTCTCTCTCTCTCTCTCTCTCTCTCTCTCTCTCTCTCTCTCTCTCTCTCCGTGTAGCTCTCGCTCTCTTGTTTGTGGTTTCTACGGCTGATAGGGTGAAAAAATAGTAAAGGGTTTATATATGGAAACCCTTTGACCTAGCCGCCCTGCTCTGTCCGAAGGTCTACACGAGGCTATGGTTGGGCACCTTCTCGGTTGGACTTCGGGTAGCTCTTCTTGCGCTCGGTTCCATTTGATCGGGTTTAGGTTTTGGCTGTTCTTCTTGTACGATCACACCATCGGGTACACGCTCGGGTTTCACCTCATTCTTGCTCTTTTAGGCTCCAAAGCACATGTTTTCATCCAAAATGCACAAATGCAACAATGCAGCACCCTAAATAACCTAAACGCAAATTTCTAAGGTTAAGGACCTAAAAATGCTAAGGTTAGGCTATATACAATGCAAAAAATGAATAAAAAGATGCCTAAAAAGGTGTAAAATAGAGAGTTATCAACACCCCCAAACTTATCTGATTGAAGAGAACCGTTGCTCGACATCGGTGTCCGGCGACAACAGGAGGGTGTCGGTCGACACCAATGCGAGGATGGTGTGAGGGCTATGGTGAGTGTCGGCCGACACCAAGAGGAGGTGTTAGAAGACATTGCTAGAGTTTTCGGAGATGTCGAGCAGGTGTCGGTCGACACCAGGTGGTCAGTGTCTATCGACACCCTTCATCAGTAGTGGCTGTTAATGAGATTTCTTTGTGTATTGTCTGGTTTGTTTTATTGTTTGTTGATTGTGGTATGAGGAGATTTTATTGCTTGTGTGTATAGCCCAGTTGAGGGGAGAATTGCCTCACTTAGTATTTCTAGTAATATTTATGCATCTCTTTCGTGTTGTGGTACAGGTAAAGGCAAAATATAATCGTGGAATCAAGGCTATGAAGAAGAGGATGTTCTAGAGGCTCGATTATTTGCTTTGTGCTTCTGTTAAGATGGTAGAGTGGAACTTACTCTTCTAGAATGGATTCTTGGTTGCTGGTTCTATGGTTTGTTTTATGACATGGTTAAGATGTTGGAATTAGGTTATTTGTTTATTTATTGTTGGTTATTGGAATTTGATTTATATTATCCACTATTGTTGATTGTGTGGATAGGTTGCTAGTGAGTATGAATCACTAAATATTAGGATATTAAAAAAACGGGTTGGATTATTTCATTTTTTAATGTCAAAATTAAGGAGTTGAGTCTTTTAATCCCATTTCTCTTTTTTTAGGAAAGGTGAATTTTTAAATTATTATTAAACAAAAGCGGTTTAACTAAATCCAATTAAATTCTGATTTTCTCGTTTGATTTAAATAAACCGGAAAATAAACCCTAAGCCTATTTAAATGCTAAACCGTAAGAAAATCTAACTTTTTGTCTCTAAATTTCACGGCCACCTAGCTGGAGAAGAGAGGCTAAGCGTTTTTCTTGCTTGTGAGGAAGGGAAGAGGTTGAAACTTTGGAGGAGGGAGAGAGAGAGACAAAACTGACAGGGTTTAGTAGGAAAGAGGTGTGACCAAGCAGAAGTTCGTTTTTGTTATTTTCCAAAAATATTTTTTTATCAGGAGTGTGGGGAAGACATCTAAATATATATATATATTAGAATACAAGTAGAATGCTTCAACTGTTTAGGAATCTTATTGACATTTAATTTCAAGGACTTGTGAATATAATGACAGAGGGGCGGTATCAAGAGTAGGGGGCACATTTGTTGCAAATTAATAATGAGACAAAAATTCAAATAGTGTTAGAACGTGTTTTGTGAATATAATGAGAGAATGGTAGGGGTGGTATTGGAGTGGGGGGATATCTGCTGCAAAAAAATAATATATATATACAATTTACATAACTACATGTAGGCATAACTACGGTTACAATTACGATTTATTAATTACGGGTTATAGTTAAAAATTTGGTTTAACTTTTAATTTTAACCAATTTTAAAAATGAATAAAGGTTACGATTAAGACGATTATGGTTATATGACGTTACGATTAACGGTTACGATTAAGACGATTATAGTTATATGAAGTTACAGTTATTTAATGATATAATACATTTGATATTATTTGATAATATAATATGATCAATATTATTTATTTTCAATTAATATACTTTAATGTATTCATATTTTTATATATCATATGGTTCATATTAAATAAATAATTATTAGTATATTTGATTATATTTTAAAACAGTTACAGTTAAAAAACTACTGTTTAATTATGTGATTAACCAACAGTTTTGATATGGAAAGTTAATTAACGGTTATAGTTAATATAATTTAGCTATATATTTACGATTAATGGTTGTAGTTTTTAATAATTATATATGTTTACAGTTTAGTTACGGTTTGGATATGATTCGGTAAATATTAAAAATACAGTTACAGTTACACTTAGTTTGGTTATGCCTAAGGACAACAATACAATAAAAACACAAAACGTTTCTCTCTAGTGCTTACACATCAGCATTTTGGTGGAATATGAAGCTGATATATCAAAAATAAAGGTTTAAAATTATAGTTTAAATTTAAAATAAATTAATAAATCATTTACAACTTTTTAAAATATACTAATGTTAACCAAGTATAATAATAAAAGCAATCAATTCATACTAGTAAAATATAAATATAATACAAAGAAAATAATAATATAATACAAATAGAATATAAATTAAGAATAATCACAAATAACACAAAACCAAATTAAAGTAAAACTAAGTATGTGTATATTGACTTACATGGAATTATTATCAAACAAAACATAACAAAACAATGAGATTCTTAAAAAAGAACAAAAAGAAGGAAATAAATAACTTCTCTAAGAACCAAAAAAACTATATAAAAATTATGTAATTAAATTTGTATAAACTACAAAGATAATACACCATAAAATCAAGCTACACTAATATATCTCCTACAACAAGTAAATAAAATAAAGTTTGAGATTAGTGTTAATAGTGATTTTATATATAAGAACACCAACTAATGATAAATTGAACAATATATAAGTTCCAAAATTGAAGGTTTTATATTATAGTTTAAAATCAGTGACTTAAAAATTACTTTGACAATTAACCGAATCACTCTGCTAATAATATGAGTAATTGTTAGTAATACAGATACCATTTTTCAAAAATACCATTTTTTGGTCAATTTCATTTTTTCTTTTTTTTTGCATAATTACAATATGTTAAATTGATTTGTATAATTTTTTTAGGTTTGGATTCTCTGTTTTACCTTAGGATATAGTTTTAAAGGGTAGGATTTAATATTTGGAGTTTAGAGTTTAGAATTTAGTCATTTTGTATATTGAAAGAATGTATTATTAAAAATGGACAACAAGAGTTATTTTTGCAAAAGGTAATGAAAAATGGTATTTTTGTAAATGTCCCTAATAATATCAAATAATACACAAAATGAGACTAAAATAAAAATATGTCTATGTACTTTTACAAATAATAACTTTTATAACAATAAAAATACTATATATCAATTATGTTGTTAAATTTGTATAAAATACAAAAACAAACACCACAAATTCAAACTACACTAATATATCTCTCACCAAATGTAAAGAAAAGAAATTAAGAACATACATTAGGGTTAGTTAGGCTATTTATATAATTAAGTCTACTCCATATTAAAGTAAACATTTATAAATCATACTAAATTTGAGATTTCTTTATTTTTTATTTTATTAGTGCATTTTTATATTTTACTATTGGATAAACCATAATTTTACAATTAATCTAATTCCAAAAAATATATTTTTTTTTTAAATTCGATATATCTGAAAGTAGTTACAAGAAGTATCCCGCGGCGTAGCGTGGGTTTAACCTAGTGAGAGTTTAAAAGTTGTAGATATATATATATATATATATCTACATAACCAAAAGGGATTCAGTTATATTTAAATTAAGAAAAAAAAACATGTTGTAACGACATTCTTATCTTTCCCTCTCCAACTCATAAGTTGTTCTCAATTAAAAAATATTTACATGAGAAGTGATACAAACTTTGTACAGAAAACTCATAATATTTTGGTACTGATTGGTGAACTTAAACAAAGTATTACAAGTGGTACAGTTTTGAATTTTTACCGATCACAAAAATTTTACCAAAAACTTTATTAAAAGCTTTACTCTCAGCCTTTTGGTACAGCTTTCACATACAGCTTTTTCTTACAGCTTTGCATTATTCCGTAACAGCTTACAGCTTCAGCTTACAGCTTCAGCTTACAGCTTTTTTTGTATAGCTTTGGTTACGTTATCAATCAGACCCAAACTCTTTTTGTTATAAACCAAATTTTACGAATGTACATATAATAATTATACGGGTAGCACAAACATACAATATATAACCAGAAAAAACTCATACGGAATATTGAATATATTGACAGCATGATAGGGGCGGTATCAGGAGTAGAACGTGTATGAGACAAAAATTAAAATACGAGACAAAATTCCAAATAGTTTTAGAACGTGTATTGTGAATATAATGAGAGAATGAGGGGTGGTGTAGGAGTGGGGGGCACATATGCCGCAAAAAGCTGACCACATGGAAGTTTAAATGTTTAATACATTATATCTACACAACCAAAAGGGAGTCGGTTAAAATTAAATAAAGAAACAAAAAATACGTTGTAACAAACTACGTTCTTATATTTTCCTCTCTAACTCATAAGGTGTTCTTAATTAATAATATCTACACAGGAAGTGATACAAACTTCGGACAGAAAAATCATAATATAAACTCTCATTGTTATAAACCAAAAATTTAAGAATGTACATGATAATAATACGGTTAGCACGAACATACAATATATAACCAGAAAAACTAATACGGAATATGGAATATTAAGTATCCTTATAATTCAAATATTAAATACCACATAACTTGAACAACTTTTTTTTCTTTAAATTAAAAACAAAATTAACAGAAAATAAAAATAAAAAAATTTAAATTATCCTTAGTCTGAATCAGATTGGCGAGAGGTTAATGAGCCTTTAGTATAGGATTGGTCCACGTAGCGTGTACAATGTGACAAAGATATCAAACCTAGTTTGTCATTGTAAATTGTAGACCAACTAGTATTTAAGAGAGCCTTGTTTCCTCACCATTTCATCAATAGAAGCTTATAACACTCCACATACATTTTGCGATCAAACAACTCATTCGAGAGATGGAAGGCAAAACTTTGATTCTAAGTGTGCTTTTAATGAGTCTGTTGATGGCACAAATCCAAGTTAACGCAAAGAGCTGTTGTCCGTCCGTCGCTGCTAGAAATGTCTATAACGTTTGCCGCTTAGCAAAAAAATCAAGGGAGTTTTGTTGTCAGCTCAGTGGCTGCAAAATCGTTAAAGAGAAAAAATGCACCCATCCCCCATATATTCACGAGATTCTGAAAACCACAGGTAAATTGATTAATATTGTACTTTATTAAATACACAATTTTTTATAAGAATAATCAAGATTTCACTTTTTATTTGTTTTGATTTTTGAATCTAGGTGATGATGTCAGTGAATTCTGCAAGGTTGGGTGTTTATCCTCTCTCTGCGGTGCTTTAACTACTTTCCAGAACTCTGGTAAAACAAACTCATCAAACTTATTATCATTACTATCAAAACCTTTTTTTTTGATAATCCAAAAGAGAATATATATCTAACCCCTTCAAATTTTGTTCCTATGACTAGCTGCAAGTGAAATCGTGAATGAAGCTGTTGAAAAATGTGACATGGTATGTTCTACAACCTGCACCAAGGGCTCAACGAATGCAGCTGAAACTGCCTAGACAATCATATCTATTAAGAAACCATGTACCTCTCGAGGTGAAGGGGGTGGTCACCTTTCGTAGTGTTGTTTTCATGTTTTCAATAATTGTGTGTGTGAGAAAAATGAAGAAGGTTGTTGATCCTTATTCTATATGCTTTCTATTTTCTATCTTTAAAATAAATAATAACATGTGTCTTTAAATATTTGGTCTCCTTCGTTCAACCATTTGCAGTTACTTTCTCTGTAACCAAATTATACGTTATTATCCAACACTTATCTTAATTATTGCATTAATATTTTTTACGGAAACTGAAATATCTATGATGACATATGTACAAAAGATAAACATATATGTGACTAGCACTATAATAATGGTTACTAGATTAGGACCCGTGCTAGAGCACGGATTGAAATTCCTTTTATTTATATTATAATTTTAGAATAAAATATGATTCTAAAGATCATGATTAATGCTAGATTAGGACCTTAAAAACTTTTAAAATCAATCATAAAAATTATATTTTATTCGAAAATTATAATATAAATAAAATGAATTTTAACCCGTGCTCTAACACGGTCCTAATCTAGCATTAATGTTTAATTTTTAATTTCTGAATACGATCCGGAAGATCATGATTAATCTTGTTAAATTAGCGAGATTTGATTATTTTTTATGATTGAGAGTATATTTTTATCCCTTTAATAATTTTTTTATTGATGTGATTTATCAATAAAATATGTGGAAAATAAAATGGTAATATTGTGATTCTAAATATTTGGAACCATATACCTGATCTTCCGAACTAAAGTTTGAAATATCCATGAACTATCAATATGGAATAACCCGTTTAAGATTTTCTGTTACAATTAAGATTTTATTTGTTACAATTAATATATGGATTAATTTATAATATATGTATAACCTATTTGTAACCATTTATTAAAATTATAAAGTCTACCAAAACAATGTTGTGTACTTCCGTTTAATTATAAAAGGGACTAGATTAGCACCTGCGGTACACCGCGGAGCAAAATTATTTTAACTAAAATATTTAAATTATAAACTGTATTTATTGGTTAAATATGCTATAATTATATAATAATGTTAAATAAATCCTATAATACCGTAATATAATTTATTTTTTACATTATATTTATTTAATCAATTTAATTAGATATGTCTATTATCTGATATCAACAGTGTTAACAAAATAATGAAATGATGATTTACCTGTAACACCAAATTAATGATATTTTTTAATTTATACATCATCTTAATTTTTAATATTTATTGTGTATCTAAAGTATAATATTTATCATATTTAGCTTTTTAAAAGTTTTAAATATTTTTCATATTAAACCTTTTAAAAATATTTAAAATAAAGAACCGGAATAAATCAAATAAAAACTTTTAAAGTTTGAATGCCTAATAAAATCAAGCTTTCTACTCATTTGTATTCGGAATCATTTTGATTTCTTTTATAGTATGACTCTAAACCATTGCACAATTTTTTTAGACGATGTGAGATATTGTACCCGTATTTTTTATTCATCTATTGAGTAATATATGTTCGTTTTAAAAATTTTGAATTACATCATATACAGGAAAAAAAATCAAAATTTTTATTAACTAAATGTATCATAGAATAATTCAAGATAATTTAAATATAAATTCAAATAAAAATGAAAGGGAATCATATATTTATGTTTGAATGAAGTAGAAAGATTTCTTTTTTAAAAAAAATCTTACATATAATTAATTTTGAAGTTTTGGTAACTAATATTAAAGTCAATGCATTAAATGTAAAAACTTTCCAGAAAGTATTTTTGAACAAAAACTTCTACAAAAATACTAGTATAGATTTATATATATATTTTCATTTGAGTGGCTTCATATTTTTAGATTTATCAATATTAATAACAAAATCAATCTAGAAAAAAACTGGAAACAAAATGTTAAACTCAGCAGATTTTTTTTCTGACAACTGAATATGTTAATTGGTTCGAAGGAGTCAATTAGAAGGAATGTTGTTTACATAAGTCACATAATGCGGTTCTGTACAAACATGCCAATATATCCGGTTTGACATTTGCACTTGGGTAATAATAGATAAAGAGAAAATTAAAAATTCTTCCCTATCAATCTTCATTTCTTCCAAGTACCTAGAGATTGCTGACTAATTTTATATGGAAGACATCATCTAAACAGTCAGTAAGAAATGCTACATCTCGATTACCATCACCAATCATACACATAATTTTTCAGAGTAGAGCTTCCATTTATGAATGAAGTGCAGAAAGACTTCGCCGAAGATTGGCAGGTCCCACGGTTGGCTCTAGGTCATTAGGTAGCATGCGTAACCATCCTCAACGTGAAAACTTATTTCACTTTTTCCAATAGCCATCACATAGCACCGGTAACGGATAGTAAGATTTTCACCAAGGGTATCAATTCCCTTATGCATTTGTACTACAAATGGTTATCAATCCAAATGGTTGTATGCTTGCAGATAAGATGTGATCAGAATAATGCAAGTTAAGCCAAACAATAAAGGGAGTTTTATCTAACAGGCTAAATGAATAGTAATAAGAAAATGGAAATGAAGAACTACACGACCAGGGTACACGATGCAAGCAATTTTGTACTGGATCAGGTAGTAGATCAGGTGATAAACAAATAAAAACAAAATGAAGAACAACACGAAGACCCACATGATGCAAGTGATTGAGTACCGAATCAGATAGGGGATCGAGTTATGAATAAACTGTAAACAATAAAGATAAGAAAGCTCCTAAGGATGGGTTAATTGGTTCATAAGCATTCCTAATCCACCTAAAACATTTTGCAATCCTCAAGCAAGCTATTCCCTAGACAATAAATATCTAAACTTTGCTAATCCACTCTCTTGTTAGAAACAATCAACCCTAATCACTCCCTTACCTAACTCTCGTTAGAGAAACATAACTAAGCAGTCATTAAAATCTAATCTATTATTGTCAATAAACTCCTTACACATTTAATCTCTTAGGATAAGTGAGTAAATCTCTGGCATTAGCTTATTCAAGCATTTCATCGAGCAATTCTCGGTGTGGAAATGCCTAAAATATAATCCCAACCTCTCAATTCGAAACCAGCATTAAGAACACTATTCCATAAGGGAAATTTCATAGAAACAATCAATCTAAAACATCCTAATCGATTAAGAAGACTTACTAGCATATTCCATCCCTAGAAACTTTAGTTCATTACTCAAATTTCATGGCAAAGAACATAAACCTAGAAATAAATAAAAATTGCATAATCAGAAAGATGAAAAAGAGCTAAATGTTTATTAGAAATAAACAATAGCAAAATGTAAACAGAATTCAAGTTGAAAGAATAACAAAAACTAGAAAATTTGCTCAAAGAAAAGTGTAAAAACGGCTCTCGCCTCCTCTGTCTCGAAAATAGGTGAAGAGGGGATATATATATAGAAACCATTTGACCTAGCCGCACCAGATGGTATCCGACCAAGCTAAAAAGAGGTGGAACTCAAGCTCCACTTCGGGTGCATGATCAAATAGGCGATCTGGTGGTTCCATTCTTCGATCTGGATGTAGGTTTCACTAAAACAGAAATAATTATTGAACCGCACCTATGATTGACCTGAAATCACAACCATTGCAAAGCTAATGTGATTCCCTATAACGTTTGTGAAGAACTCTGAAGCTGAATCCCAATGGAAAAACGAAGATGACTCAATCTTCGAAGGTCTCGTCATGAACTTGACCGGATGCTTTTTGGCAATGGTCCGGTGCCTCCCTTTTCCTTCTGGATGCTTCAAATCCTCTTGTGTAAACCCCATAAATGACACCAAATCCTTCCTTGTGATAGCTGCAACTTGTCAATCCTTCTTTTTGCTCTTTTTAGGCTCCGAAGTACCTATTTTCATCCAAAATGCAACAATGCAGCAATGCAACACCTTAAAGTACCTAAATGCAAATATCTAAGGTTAAGGACCAAAAAACACTAAGGACAGACTCTTAACAATGAGAAACATGAAAAAAAAAGATGAATAAAAAAAGTGTAAACTAGACAGACGTCAACACCCCAAATTTATCTCTTGCTAGTCCTTTAGCTAGAAAGTAAGAGGATGAGGTTTGAAAGTGGGGACTCATAACCTCACAGTATCAAGCGAAGGATTCATTAAAGATAGTTTAAAGGTGCTAAGATCAATCAACATACTTACAAATATTTTTCTATGCTTACCACAATGCATAGATCTAGTTCATCCTCCAACTAACTGTAAAGACATGTAATTCCAAAGAAAATCCTTTTCACATTCATTAAAGTGTTTGACGAATTATTGCAAATGGAAAGTGAATCAAGCTCAATCGGTTTTAAGGGTAAGGCTTTTGGAGGAATGAAACAACCGACCCTCTTTTCTTTTTTTTTTTAATAAATAAATAATAAATAATAATATAATTAAATAGCTACAACTAGTGGTCCCATACCCACTAGCCACCTAACCACATTCACAATCCAACAGCGGAACCACATACCAATAAATATCCAATAAAACAATAACCAATAACCAAATAAGTAATATCCAGCATTAATCCCAAACAGCATAAATCAAACAACCAGCAATCCTAACAATGCTCTAAGACTCAATTCTAGCAACCTAACCATGCCAGATAACCATACAATCATGTCCCTAGAACATCCTCCTCTTCATTGCCTTTGATTCCACGATCACACTTTGCCTTTACCTGCACCACAAACACAAATTGAGATGCATGAGTATTTGATAAACACTCAGTGAGGCAATCCTCCCATCTACTGGGCTATACACACAAGCAATAAGATCTCTACATGCCACAAACAACAATAATAAAGCAAACCAGGCAATATACATAGCATGCAACGTCCATCGTAACTGAACAAGGGGTGTCGACCGACACCTGATGGTGTCGATCGACACTGACTATCTGGTGTCGACCGACACCAAACTGGTGTCGACCGACACCCTGCCCGACACTCCCGAAAACCCTAGTTTGCGTCGACCGACACCTCTACATGGCATCGTTCGACACTCGCTAAAGTCCCGAGCCGTCCTCGCGTTGGTGTCGACCGACACCCCAACTGGTGTCGACCGACACCGATGCCGAGCAGCGATTTCCCTCGATCAGAAACTCCGAATCTCGCCTCCAAGCTTCTCCAATCCGCTCCTTGCACTCCCAGAAGCCAAACCCAGCCCAGACAGCAACGAAATAACATAGAGAACTCAAAGAAACAACCACATAAGCACCAAATCACATAGAATCTAGAGATCTTAGCTTAGATAAGCCATGGTCATGCACTCACCTCTTCCAAGAAGATTCTGACCAACAAGAACGAATTCCCTCACTCCTAGCAAGCTTCTAACACCTCCCCAGCCTTAGATCTCCCAAGAACAGCAAGGAATCTCTCAATCTCTTCCCAAAAGCTCAAGAACACTCTCTCTTTTGTTTTTCTCTCAAAAACGGCGACTAACTCCAAATAACACGACCCTAGGTCGTTTTCTACCTCTAAAAACTAGATTTAGGGATTCCCTAAACCAACCACGCAAACCGGACAATTAAAATTGAACCGACCAAACCGGCCACAACTGGTGTCGATCGACACTCCCCCTGTGGTGTCGATCGACACCCTTACCACAATACCAAAAATTGGTTTGCGGGTGTTACAATTCTCCCCCACCAATCTAGATTCGTCCTCGAATCTCGAACAACCATCAGCCAAGGACTCCCGTGCAACCGTCTCCACGGCCCGCACTCCTCCGACCGATCTACAGAAGGTCACCTCTAGGCGATAGACTCACGCTCCAGGCGTCATTTGCTCTTGACTTTTTGGACTTCCCTTTACTCATAGGCCTAAACCTTGAGTTTTTATTGGCTCCTCATCAGACCTAAGTCTGCATGCCAAATGATATAAGGAAAATCCAACTCGTCTCTCGGGTTGCCACCCTACAGCGCGCCCCCGGATCGTCATCCGGAGTCGATATACCAACCATACTCCCGAGCCACAAAGTCTCTGAATATGGCAGTACTAGGAGAACCTAAGTCCCCCAAGAGTCGCGAGCAAACAATTCTGAACACGTCTGAGTCCTATCCCTATCCAGGTTTCCTTCCCGTGGCTCGCGTAAAAACATCTCAATGTCCTACCAACCACATATCCCCTCACTGGGATACCTCATGACCACACAAGGATCATATATACGCCACAAGGGCCGCCACAAAGGCCAACAAAAATGCCCTCACGAGGACCGCCACCAAGGCCAAACAAAATGTCCTAAAAAGGACCGCCACCAAGGCCACTCGTCCCCAAAGGACCGTCACAAAGACCGTCTGTCCCGAAGGACCGTCACAAAGACCATCTGTCCCGAAGGACCGTCACAAAGACCATCTGTCCCGAAGGACCGTCACAAAGACCATCTGTCCCGAAGGACCGTCACAAAGACCATCTGTCCCGAAGGACCGTCACAAAGACACTCTGGCTAAACAGCCCGCCACAAAGGCCAACAAATGGCTAAAAGCCTGCCACAAAGGCCATACAATGTCTAACAATACCGCCACACACAGGCACTCTGACTCAAAAGTCCGCCACAAAGGCACAAAAGCCCCTCCCAAGGCTTCCCACCGCTAAAATGGACAAAATTCTGACACCCGCAAAACTTTCCATATTTAACACTTTCCATTTTTGGAAACTCCTCTTCACAACCCTGCCTCACGAAAACTTTGTACCCCAAACACCACCTCATCTTGTTACTGAGTCGCACAACTAACCACCCCAAGCGACCGAGTAACAAGAGAGATGGGCTGGAATACTCCATTCCCGCTCCAGCCACAGATTACAGATGGGACCAGGCTAAACAAGCTCAAGTCGCGGCTTGCTTCTCATACCACTTCTTGAACCTTGCCTTCATCTTTGCCTCAGGCTCCCAAGTCTGCTCCTCAACACCATCACAGTCCCACAGGACTCTCATCAAAGGAATCTTCTTCTTCCGAAGTTCCTTGATCCTCCTCTCGAGAACCCTCACTGGTCTCGCCTCCAAAGTCATGTTAGGCTGAAGATCCTCAGGAATCCTAGCCAACACCTCCTCTCCCTCACGGAGACACTTCCGCAACATAGACACATGGAAAACCTTATGGAATGCACGCATCACCTCAGGTAACTCCAATCTATATGCCACTGGTCCGATCCGCTCAATAACTCTGAATGGACCCATATACCTCGGACTCAACTTAGTCTCTGACAATGACCTGTTCGGACCCCGCAACATGGCCATCTTGAGGTACACTCTGTCTCCTACCTGAAACTCAAGATCTCTCCTCCTCCTATCAGCATAACTCCTCTGTCTATCCTGAGCCTCTTTCATGTTCAGCTTGAGAACCCGAATCTTCTATGAGGTCTCCTGAACAAAACTAGCACCAAACATGCTCCTCTCCCCCACCTGAGTCCAGCATAAAGGTGTACGACATGGTCTCCCATACAAAGCCTCATAAGGAGCCATCTTAATACTCGCCTGATAACTGTTGTTGTAAGCAAACTCTACCAGGTTCAGGTGATCTGCCCAATGGCCACCCCAATCCAACACACACATCCTCAGCAAATCCTCCAGCGTCTGGATCGTCCTCTCAGACTGTCCATCTGTCTGGGGATGATAAGTTGTACTCATATGCACCTTAGTGCCCATCTCTGCCTGAAATGCCTTCCAGAACACCGAAGTGAATTTAGAATCCCTATCAGACACAATGCTCGCTAGCACTCCATGCAACCTGACTATCTCTCTCACATACTTCTTAGCCAAGACCGCTGCTCCATCGGTCTTCTTAATGGCCAGAAAATGTGCAGACTTAGTCAACCGGTCCACAATGACCCAAATAGCATCAAAGGTCCGTGACACTGGCAGTCCTACCACGAAATCCATGGTGATCATATCCCACTTCCACTCAGGAATGGGTAAACTCTTCAGTAACCCGCCAGGAACCTGATGCTCAGCCTTCACTAGCTGACACACATCACACCTCGAAACCCAACTAGCAACATCCTTCTTCATCCCGACCCAATGATAGTACCTCTTAAGATCACGGTACATCTTAGTCGCTCCTGGATGAATAGACAACTTGCTCGCATGAGCCTCTCTCAGAATCTCCTGTCTCAACTCCTCATCCTTGGGCACACACACCCGACCGTGCACCAAGATAGTACCATTATCTAAGACCTGATACTCTGAACCCACATCCTTAGAGGCATTCACTAGCCCCAAATCCTTCTCCTGTGCCAACCGCACCCTACTCAGAAGATCTGCTCTATCTACTGCTTCCAAACCCAACGGTTCCTGTGAAACAGCACACAAGCTCAAAGCACTGATCTCCCCTACCAGTGACTCCATCTCCTGCTCCTGAGCCGAAGCTACCCTCTTCCGACTCAGAGCATCTGCAACCGTGTTAGCCTTTCCAGGATGATAGGCTATCTCCAAATCATAATCTGCCACAAACTCCATCCACCGCCTCTGTCTCAAATTCAGCTCAGGCTGAGTGAATATATACTTCAGGTTCTTATGATCTGTAAACACCTGTACCTTTGCACCATAAAGATAAGACCTCCAAATCTTCAGGGCAAAAACTACAGCACCCATCTCCAAGTCATGGGTAGGATAGTTGCCTTCACGCACCCGCAACTGCCGCGATGCATAGGCAATCACCTTCCCATGCTGCATCAGAACACACCCCAAACCAACTCTAGATGCATCCGTATAAACCACATAGGGTTCTCCCTGCTCAGGCAAAGCCAACACTGGCGCAGTAGTTAACATCTCCTTCAGGCTTGCAAAGCCTTCCTCACACTCTTCTGACCAGACAAAAGGAACATCCTTCCCTGTCAACTTAGTCATAGGACGTGCTCTGCTTGCAAACCCCTGCACAAATCTCCTGTAGTAACCTGCCAATCCAAGGAAACTTCTGATCTCCGTGGCATTCTGCGGTCTAGGCCAAACCCTGATAGCCTGAATCTTCTCTGGATCTACAGAAACCCCCTCTGCAGAAACAATGTGACCCAGAAAGCCCATCTCACGCTGCCAAAAACTACACTTGCTCAACTTGGCAAACAACTTCTGCTCCCGCAGCTTCTCCATAACTGCCCTCAAATGCACTGCATGCTCCTCAGGATTCTTAGAATAGACCAGGATATCGTCGATGAAAATGATGACAGATACATCCAGAAACTCCTGAAACACACAGTTCATCAATCTCATAAACGCTGCTGGCGCGTTAGTCAATCCGAAGGGCATCACCACAAACTCATAGTGCCCATATCTCGTCCTAAAAGCAGTCTTCCTCACATCTGCCTCATCTATCGGTATCTGATGATAACCCGACGCCAGATCTACCTTGGAGAACCAAGTAGCACCCCTCAACTGATCCAACAACTCATCGATCCTAGGAAGAGGATACTTGTTCTTCATAGTGACCCGGTTCAAACCCCGATAATCAATACACAACCTGAAACTCCCATCCTTCTTCTTCACAAACAACACCGGCGCTCCCCACGGTGATACACTAGGACGGATGAATCCCTTACTCAACAAATCTTCTAGCTGCTTCTTCAGCTCTGCCATCTCTGCTGGAGCCATTCTGTAAGGAGCCTTGGATAACGGTGTGGTCCCTGGTTCCAGTTAAATGGTAAAAGGATCCGACCGAGATGGTGGTAATCCCTGTAAAGACTGAAACACATCCTCAAACTCTTCCACTACTGGAATACCGCTAACCGTAGACTTCCCCACTGACTCTGGCATAGATATAGTAACCAGATAAGCCTCACGGCCCTTCTCGATCATCTTCCCAGCCTGAATGGCTGAGATCACGAGACTCCCCGAAGTCGGTCTAATACCCTGAAAAACCAACTTCCCTCCTGAACGCTCAAACTCCACTCTACCCCGATGGCAATCCAAATGCACCCTATGCCGATGCAACCAATCCATCCCGAGAATAACATCATACAGCTCCACTGGACTGATAAGCAAATCTGCTGGCCACGACTCTCCTGCGATCTGAATATCAATTCCTCTAGCTCGTCCAATCACTCTCAGGAACTCGCCTCCCGCAACTCTGACAACTCCTGCACGCTCTCCAGGATCCCCGCTGATCCCCGCACACTCTGCACACTCTGGAGTAATGAAGCTATGCGAAGCTCCAGAATCAAACATAACATGGGACTTAAACCCGCCCACCAACAAGGTCCCTACACAAACCTCATGTGTTGAGAACCTAACACTTTATCACAGGAAACATATACAATCTGAACCTACTAAAATTCACCAAGTTTAAGTACCAGAAAATATACCTGTGATCGCCCCGGCACTGGTTCCACCAGTCTCAGCTGTCATGTAAACCCGAGGCCCCTGCTCAATCCGTGCCACCTGCTGACCACCAGGCTGCACCTGCTGCAACGCTGCCACGGCTGCCGGCTGCAACTTGGGACAAAAAGGCCTGATGTGCCCTGTCTCCCTACAGTGATAACATACCCGAGGTCCTGTCGACGGAACACTCCTCTTGGGACAACTAGCAACCCTGTGATCTCTGCTCCCACAACCGAAGCAACCTGCACCACTCGGCTTCTGCGTAGCCTCGCACTTCCTCTTGGTTCCCTGAGCATGCCTACCGCCCCTGCTAGAACCACCCTCTGCTGAGCCTTACTAGGCTGAACTGCTGGAGTAACCGACACTGACTGTGCCCGGATATCCTCCTCAATCTCTGCTGCAGTCTCAACCAGCTCTGCACGCGTAGCATAGTACCTCCCTCTACAATGAACTCTCAAATCATCCCGTAGAGCTCTCATGAACCTCCTGACCTGAGCCTCCTCAGACTCCATGGCCCGACCCCCATAACATAGAAGTCGACTGAACTCCAAGTCCAGCTCCCGCACTGACCGCGTCCCCTGAGATATCTGAAGGAACTGCACCTCCAACCGGTCCAATGCCTCCCTAGGAAAATACTTGCGGTTGAACTCCAAGACGAAGTCAGCCCAAGTCATCTCCCTCTGCACCCTCCTAGCAACCACGGATCTCCACCACAACTCAGCATCACCACCCAAAAAGTAGACCCCTATGTCCACCCAAAACTCCACAGGACATCTCAGAGTATGGAAGTTACGTTCCACACTCGTCCTCCAAGCATCCGCAGCTGTAGGATCTGTACCACCCAAAAACCTCTCAGTGAACAGACCCTTCATCTCCTTGAGCATAGCCAAATAACGTCCATGCTCTCCCACATCCGCAACCACTGGCTGCCGCTCCTCCGCCACCACTGGTGGCACTACCTGAGCCCGAGCCGGTACCACAGGTGGTAACCGCTCTAACACCTGTGCTAGCAAAGCCGCAATGTCAACACCAGGGACTCCACCCGCTGGGACCCCCACACCCGGGACCCTAGCATCACCGGCCACTGGAGCATCAACACCGCCCCCTCCGGCCACACTCACGGAATCCCCCGGAACATCCTGCGACTCGCCAACACCCTCAGCTGTCACACTCTGGTCCTCGGTCTCACTAACCACTGGGGCTCTGCCCCTACCACGACCACGTCCGCGACCACGTCCGCGTCCACGACCTCGACCAGCCACAGCATCCTCTCTAACCATCTGCACTACCATGAACAGAAGGCTAAGCAAACAATTTCTATTATACACAGAAAACATAAACTCACCGTGGAATCACACACTCGGCTCGAAGAGGATGTTCTAGGACTCCATGCCACACACCATTGACTAACTCACATAATCAATCAAGACATGCAATCCCAAACATCTACAACAGAAACCTAGTGAACCCAAACCTAGAACCGTAAGGGCTCTGATACCAAAATGAAACAACCGACCCTCTTTTTTTTTTTTTTTAATAAATAAATAATAAATAATAATATAATTAAATAGCTACAACTAGTGGTCCCATACCCACTAGCCACCTAACCACATTCACAATCCAACAGCGGAACCACATACCAATAAATATCCAATAAAACAATAACCAATAACCAAATAAGTAATATCCAGCATTAATCCCAAACAGCATAAATCAAACAACCAGCAATCCTAACAATGCTCTAAGACTCAATTCTAGCAACCTAACCATGCCAGATAACCATACAATCAAGTCCCTAGAACATCCTCCGCTTCATTGCCTTTGATTCCACGATCACACTTTGCCTTTACCTGCACCACAAACACAAATTGAGATGCATGAGTATTTGATAAACACTCAGTGAGGCAATCCTCCCATCTACTGGGCTATACACACAAGCAATAAGATCTCTACATGCCACAAACAACAATCAATAAAACAAACCAGGCAATATACATAGCATGCAACGTCCATCGTAACTGAACAAGGGGTGTCGACCGACACCAGATGGTGTCGATCGACACTGACTATCTGGTGTCACCGACACCAAACTGGTGTCGACCGACACTCCCGAAAACCCTAGTTTGCGTCGACCGACACCTCCACATGGCATCGTTCGACACTCGCTAAAGTCCCGAGCCGTCCTCGCGTTGGTGTCGACCGACACCCCAACTGGTGTCGACCGACACCGATGCCGAGCAGCGATTTCCCTCGATCAGAAACTCCGAATCTCGCCTCCAAGCTTCTCCAATCCGCTCCTTGCACTCCCAGAAGCCAAACCCAGCCCAGACAGCAACGAAATAACATAGAGAACTTAAAGAAACAACCACATAAGCACCAAATCACATAGAATCTAGAGATCTTAGCTTAGATAAGCCATGGTCATGCACTCACCTCTTCCAAGAAGATTCTGACCAACAAGAACGAATTCCCTCACTCCTAGCAAGCTTCTAACACCTCCCCAGCCTTAGATCTCCCAAGAACAGCAAGGAATCTCTCAATCTCTTCCCAAAAGCTCAAGAACACTCTCTCTTTTGTTTTTCTCTCAAAAACGGCGACTAACTCCAAATAACACGACCCTAGGTCGTTTTCTACCTCTAAAAACTCGATTTAGGGATTCCCTAAACCAACCACGCAAACCGGACAATTAAAATTGAACCGACCAAACCGGCCACAACTGGTGTCGATCGACACTCCCCCTGTGGTGTCGATCGACACCCTTACCACAATACCAAAAATTGGTTTGCGGGTGTTACAAGGAAGGTTTCAAAGAGTTTTTTCAGATGGCTTACTATCAAACAAGAAGGAATGCTAGACAATTGTGAAAACTATCTACGACTGAGAACAATTGGGGTATACAAAGCTTATCTCTTGATGATTTGCATTCCCTTAGATATTAACTTTGAACAGCTAGTTCTCTTTTACAACCTTTTACTTTCTTTGCTGTACTCTTATTTATTTACTTTTTTTTTATTATAGCAAGTCTTTTTTTTTTACTTAGAGACTTAGAGCTAATTAAACTGAACCTTAGAGACTCTCTTCTTTTTATTTCTCTTTTGATCCTCAACCCAAACCCAAATAAACATGCTAACCACGTATCTTTTAAAATGGTTCTAAACTTAACTAAAACAAGAGCCAATTATCTGTCATTCTCAATACTATCAAGGTTTCACAACCTATAGCACTATCAAGAGTAAAGAGGCCTTACTCAATAAGTCGCAACAAAGCTTGAAAGAAAAGGCTGGGGTTCAAGGGTTAAACGAAAAGATTGGCAAAATGGAGTGTTAACTCGAGTTTAGAGTTACGATGAGCAAGCATTTCAGTTACACAAGCAAGATAATTTTAGTTCAGGTTAAGTCCAATAATATAGAGATGCTACAATGCTAAACAAGTTTCACACAAGTGGAAGAAGCTTTCAAAAGACAAAAGGTTTTTAAACAAAGATTCTTTTTTTTCCAGAGATTGATCAAGGAACAATAAACTGTGATTAAGGGCTATAACTTCAATCCTAGAGTTAAACTTAAACAAGGTAGTTTCAATCATTGCTTCCTAGAATGCATATACAATAGCCCTCTATGAAACAATCTAGACTCAGTCCTATCATGCTAATGTAACTAAATGAACAATCTTTTTTTTTTTTAAACACAACAGATTTTTTTTTTTCAATTTTTTTTTTTTTGGATTTTTAATGCAAATTGATGCAAAATTAAATGAATTTATCATGCAAAATTTTGAAATAAGAAAATAAAACACAATGTTAAATACATTCTTAGACCTTCCCCCAAACTTAAATTACACAGTTCCTTGTGTAAATAAAAGACTGAAAAAGAAATCTGAGAATCACACAAAGAAAACAAAACACAATACAATGATATAAACAATGGTATGGATGAAAGTGGTACCTCATGGGTTGGTGAAGGAGGAAGTCACAACAGCTTCCATGCTTCCCAATGTATACCCAGGCGCGTTCTCAGCTCTAGTGGTTGCTGGATTTGGCTCATTAGTGAGCTCGTTGATGTGTGATAACATGATTTTCACCCAGGGTATCAATTTCCTATGCAGTTGTAGTACAAAGGGTTATCAATCCAAATGGTTGGTGAGCTAGCAGATAGAATTCAATCAGAACTATGCAAGTCAAGCCAAGTGATAAACGGAATGGCTCTACACGAAGCTGATGATCGAGTACCAATTCGGGTAAAGGGTCGAGTTAAAGATAAAAGTTTAAACAATCAAATATGAAAGCTCCTAAGGATGGGGCACTACAAGAAAACAGTCGTTTTGCGACGGAACTTTGCGACGCCAGACGGTCCTCGCAATTTTGCGACGGATTTGCGAGTAACTTGCGCGAAACACGACGAAAGTTGCAAATCCCTCGCAAAATTTGCGAGGGAGAATCCGCCGCAAATTTGCGAGGGATTTACTATAGTTTTGCGAGTCTGTGAATCTTCCTCGCAAAACACACGCAACTCCCTCGCAAAATTTGCGACGGATTAGCGTTGAACTGTATTTGCGAGGGAGTTGCAAGGGATGAAGATGTCGGCAACCACGTTTTCCCCGGGTGTAACTGTTTAGTCGGTAAAACAGTGAATGCCTCGCAAGTCTCTTGCAAAAAAATAAATCTTTTTTATTTCCCTCGCAAATCCCTTGCAAATTTCCCTAGCAAATCCATAGCATATATTTTTAGTATGCCTATAAATAGCAAGTCCATCATCTATGGAAACCACAACACAAAACACTTACAACAAAAGCAAATTCTACTACCAAAAAAAAAAAATTTGAAAGAAAAAAAAAAACAAGAAAAAAAAAAAAAAAAAAGAAAGGCTACAAAAAAAAAACCTACAATTTTTTAAATTCTACAATAATGCTTGGAGGGGGGCAGCATGAGATATACACATGGCGACAGTGGATGTACAATCACAGAGATGAAAGAGTTTTGTGACGGGTTGCGCGGTTTCATGTACCCTGCGACAAACCAAGACTTTGCTCGTGAAAACGGTACAATATTTTGTCCATGTCCTAAGTGTTTCAACATTAAATATTTGGAATTTAATCTAGTGAAGAAGCATCTTTACAATAGAGGATTTATGCCAAATTACTATGTATGGTTACGTCATGGAGAGAGTTGTGGCAGTAACGTTGGAAGTAGTAGTATGAATTATGCTATTGATCAACCTCGTAATTATGGGCATCAAGAATCTGATCAATTTGGTTTTTATGGGTATAATGAGGAAAATAGATTTCATGATATGGTTAATGATGCATTTCATGAAACTACTGCTGCATTTCCTGAGAATAATACGGAAGAACCCAATGTAGATGCACAACGTTTTTATGATATGTTAGATGCTGCAAATCAACCTATCTACGATGGATGTAGAGAAGGTCATTCTAAGTTATCATTGGCATCTAGGATGATGACAATTAAAGCTGATAATAACTTAAGTGAGATTTGCATGGATTCTTGGGCTGAACTCATTAAAGAGTATTTGCCAGCTGATAATGTATCGGCTGAGAACTACTTCGAAATACAGAAGTTGGTTGCGAGTCTTGGATTACCATCTGAAATGATTGATGTGTGCGTTGACTATTGCATGATTTTTTGGAAAGACGATGCTAAGCTGCAGGAATGTCGGTTTTGCAGGAAGCCGAGATATCAGCCTACTCAAGGAAGGACGCAAGTGCCATATAAACGTATGTGGTACTTGCCTATTGCTGATAGATTGAAACGCCTATACCAATCAAAACGGACTGCAGCGGCAATGAGATGGCATGCAGAACATTCTACTGAAGAAGGAGAAATTACACACCCATCTGATGCAAAGGCGTGGAAACATTTTCAATCGGTATATCCTGACTTTGCTCAAGAGTGTAGGAATGTTTATCTTGGGTTGTGTACAGATGGTTTTAGTCCATTTGGTATGTCAGGGAGGCAGTATTCTTTATGGCCTGTTATATTGACGCCATACAATCTTCCTCCAGATATGTGTATGCAAAGCGAATTTCTGTTCTTGAATATTTTGGTACCAGGTCCAAAGCATCCAAAGCGAGCTCTAGATGTCTTCTTACAACCTCTGATTCATGAGCTGAAGCAATTGTGGTATGAAGGTGTGCAGACGTTCGATTCGTCGAGAAAACAGAATTTCAATATGCGGGCAGTGCTAATGTGGACGATTAGTGACTTCCCTGCGTACGGAATGTTATCTGGGTGGACAACACACGGAAGATTATCATGTCCTTATTGTATGGAACGTACGGAGGCATTTCAGTTAAAGCATGGGCGAAAACCTTGTTGGTTTGATTGTCATCGTCGGTTTCTTCCCTTGCATCATCCGTACCGGAAGAACAAGAAGTTGTTCAGAAAGAATAAAGTTGTTCGTGTTCCTCCACCAACTTATGTCTCTGGAAATGATTTATTTGAACAGATTGATTACTATGGCGCTCAAGAAACCTGTAAACGTGGGGGTAACTATCACACACCAGCAAACATGCCAGATGGATATGGAAGCGCTCACAATTGGCACAAGCAGAGTATTTTTTGGGAGCTTCCATATTGGAAAGATCTTCTATTGCGGCACAACCTTGACGTGATGCACATCGAGAAAAACTTTTTCGAGAATTTTATCGTTACGCTTCTGAATGTGCAGGGTAAAACAAAAGATAGCAGGAGATCTAGGTTGGATTTGGCGGAAATATGCGCAAGGATCGAGTTACATCTTACTAGAGATGGGAAACTACCAGTACCCCAATTTCGATTGTCAACAGAGGCTAAGAAGGTGTTGTTCGAGTGGGTTAAATCTGAAATGAAGTTTCCAGATGGATTTGTATCTAAATTTTCGAGATGTGTAGAGCAAGGCCAAATATTTTCTGGTATGAAGAGCCACGATTGTCATGTCTTCATGCAACGGCTACTACCATTTGTATTTCTTGAGCTCTTGCCAAAACACGTTCATGAAGCTATTGCAGGTATATAAGTATATAAAGATATATATATATATATATATATATTTATATATTGATATATATACCTATATAATTAATTCACCCATGAATTTGTTATTCATTGGTTGTAGGTATTGGAGTTTTTTTCCGGGACTTATGCACTAGAACATTGACCAGTGATGGCATAGAGCAGTTACGAGCTAATATTCCAGTGTTAATTTGTAACTTGGAGAAAATCTTTCCCCCTGCTTTTTTTGATGTGATGGAACATCTTCCAATCCATCTACCACATGAAGCTGATCTTGGTGGGCCAGTGCAATTTCGCTGGATGTATCCTTTTGAGCGGTTTATGAAAGGTCTAAAAGGAAAGGCCAAAAATCTTGCCAGAGTTGAGGGGTCGATAGTCGCCGGGAGTTTAACAGAGGAAACATCTCACTTCACATCATACTACTTTAGCCCCACCGTGAGAACCAAAAAAACACGTACTCGACGATATGATGACGGAGGCGTTGCACCTACATATAACGTTCCTGATGTTCCAGATATCTTTGCTCAGATAGGAAGACTTGCTGGAAAGTTAAAGGAAGTTTGGTGGGAAGATCATAGCTATTGTCGAGCAGCTCACAATTACATCTTGAGGAATCTAGATTATGTTCAACCTTTTGAGAGGTATTCTTGTTTAAAAACTAAAATTAGTTTTATTTTATAAGATAATGAACTAACAAATCTCTATTTTTTTAGACTTTTTGAAATGCAGATTCGTGAAGCATATCCTAATTTAGAAGAATCTGACTATGAGGCTTACAAAGAGCGGGATTTTGCTAATTGGTTAAAATACTATGTAAGTATATGTATGAAATAAATTTAAATTAACTATATGTATTATAATTTTTAATTTAAATAAACTAATAGTCTAAATATCTTATTCATTTATATAGGTTCAGAATGGATGTCGAAATGAACCCTTGCCTCTTTGGTTGCATGAGCTTGTTCAAGAACCAAGAGCGAAGATCACTACTGCTCCGATGTACTTTACTCGCGGTTATACTTTTCATACGTACGCACACGGAAGTCGCAAAGCTACAGCAAATTATGGAATCTATGTACAAGCTGGTGATAGCGATTTCTATGGCGTTTTGCAACAAATATTAGAAGTTGATTATCCAGGGCTTCTGAATCTGAGATGCGTACTTTTCAAGTGTAACTGGTTCGATCCATCGGCCCGAGGTGTGCGAGTAAATAATTGGGGAGTTGTCGATGTGAATGCGAACAGATCGTACGCCAAATTTGATCCTTTCATCCTAGCATCACAAGCACAACAAGTGAGCTTTCTGCCCTATCCTCGTTTAAGACCAAGACGTGAAATGTGGTTATCAGTCATTAAAGTTAATCCTCGAGGCCGTATAATCGGGTTAGTTGATGATCAAGTCGTGTTGCAACAAGAAAGAGTCGGTGAAGTTACCATTCCAAACATGTCAACGGAAGATATTATCCACACTGATCCACAAAACAGACAATTTGAAGATGTTGATGATGTTTCTGAAGAAAAGGGTGAATTAGACGAATTTGAAGAGTCCGATGACAGAGAAGATTCTGATGATGATGATGTTAATTCTAGTAGTTCAGAAAATGAATCTGATTGAGTAAATGTATTTTTTGTTGTTTTTGTATTTGTTTTTCTTTTTGTTGTTTTTTTTAAAAAAAAAAATTATTATATTGCGAGGGATTGGCTTTGGAATTGCGAGGGACCTATACCCTATTCCAATCTTCTTCCGGTGTTCCAGTGTTCTTCTTCCGACAAGGTAAAATACAAATCTCATCTTGTTTCTTCTTCTATGCTTTTCATTTGTTTTTATTTCGATTTTGTTTTTATCTCGTTTTGTTTTCTTTTGTTTTGTTTTGTTTTAAGATCTTGCATTTTGCTTTCGATCTTTCCTTTCGTTTTGGTTTTGATTTCGATCTTATTTGTAGATGTTTGGAGGCAACGATTACACAAGATTCCTGTCGGATCGAGGTTTAGCCTCTCCCACTGCTACTAATCCCTCTCCCACTGCTTCTAATCGTCGCGGTGCCTCTGGTTCTCACAACCCTTCGGGTTCTCACAATAGCCGCCGTCAATCCGTGCCTGCGACGCCTGCTTATAATACGCCTTCACCAATTCCTGCGGCGGATCCTGACATTTCAGCGTCTCAACCCGCGACTTCCTCGTCTACAGTCATGTCCCAACGTCTCAACAATCTGACTTTGGAGCAGTTACTCGATAGTCCTGGTCGAGCTGGTTTGACTAAACTAGATCCGCGACGACCTCCAGGAACTCTGTGGTAAGAATTTTTGTTTTAAGTTTTTAATTAATAATATAATTACGAATTGTATTTGCATGGATTCTGAAAGTTTTATTTGTTTTCAAGGTTTGAGCAAGACCCCTGTGTTGCTTCTACTGTTCGAAGCATCTTTGAAAGAGATTTCAAAGAGCCCCATGCCAATTGGACACAGACGCCAACTAGCGTGGTAGACCGTTGGTATGAAACATTTGCGGTAAGTGAATCTCTTTGTTCGCTATTTTACCATATGTTTTCTTTGCCTTAATTAAATATAGACTAATCCTTTCTTTTTTTGGAAGCAAATATACAATTGGGACCGTTGCATAAACGATAGAGTGAGGAAAGAGTTTGAAGACAAGTTGAAGGAAAGGATGTGTGATCAAGTGTCGAGGTGGAAGTTGAAGTGGAAGCTGAAAGGTGATGAGGCAAAGCCACGGTGGATTGATCCTCAAGTATGGGAGGGTCTTGTTCGGTATTGGCTTGATCCAAAATCAGAAACCAAGAGCATCAACAGTCGTAATGCTCGCTATCACGATCCGGATGGCACCGGAATATACAAGCACCGTTCAGGCCAAACTTCGTTTAAAGCCCGTGCTCGAAAGCATGTAAGTTCCTTAAGTTTTTTTCTTTTTCTTAAGATTATGCCTTCTGAACTCTTTTATTTGTTAACTAATCTATCTCTTTTTTTTTTTTAGTCTGAGATCACTGGGAAGTTAACTCTGGATTTCTTACGAATCTTAGATGAAACTCATCGAAAACCGGATGGCTCATTTACAGATGGCAAGTCCGAGTCCCTGTTCAATGAGGTGTCGTCCAAGATTCAAGAGTTAGAATCTGAGCTTTGTACGGGGGAGAATGGAGAGAGTTCTGCTTCTGGTGGGGTGCCCATTCATATCAAAAACAAAATTTACACTGAGGTAAGTTACAAGTTTGTAGTTCTTTTTAAAAAAAAACTTAATGGTTAATGATTTTGTGATATCTTAGTATTGTTTTGTATGTGATAACTTAGGATTGTTTTTGTATGTGATAACTTAGGATTGTTTTTGTATGTGATACTTTAGAATTGTTTAGTATGTGATAACTTAGGATTGTTTAGTTGGTGATAACTTGCAATTGTTTAGTATGTCTATTGTTTTCTTTTGTATGTGATGATTGTTTAGTATGTGATCCATTGTTTTCTTTTGTATGTTTGTAACTTGTCGTTTGTTGTTTTGTCTTCAGGTTGCTCCGAGGAAGAAAAACAGAATTTTTGGGGTTGGTTCTCTGCAGTTTGAAGCGTCCTCTACTAGTAGCTGTCCACAACCTCTGTCACCAGCTAATGATCCGGTTCTCTTGGCTCAGAAGCTTGCTGCCGCTGAGGAGTGCATTCAAACCCAGGCGAGTCAAATCGAAGAAAGTAATCAAAGAATGCATAGCTATGATGCATACTTTGACTACCTCGCGGAAAAAGATCCTGAGTTTGCTGCCAAGTTTCGAAACCCGACCAACCAACAAGGGAGCAACCCAGAAGGCACCAACCAAGAAGGCACCAACGCAGAGGGCAACACAGGTGAAACGGGAGCAGCTGGTAGCCAAACTGGGACCAGAAACGTGACCTCTCTCTCTCAATCCTTTTAAAAACTCTGTTCTGATAACTTTGTTCTAATATCCCCATGAGGGAGAAAACTTAAACACAACTTTTGTACTTGCATGGATTATGTTTTATTTTAATTTTAATTTTCAATTCTGTTCTGTTTATTATTCTTCTTTTTGTAACATATAAAACAAACAAAAAAAAAATCAAACATAAAAATGTAAAATTGGCAAAAGAAAATATAATTAAATATGAAGAATTGCTATAAATTTGCGAGTACCAACAGTACTAGGCAGATTCATATAATCGTGGCAAAGCTGTCGCAAAATTTGCGAGGGCTATATTGCGATGGAGTTGCTACGATTTTCGGTCCTCGCAAATTGCGTGACAGTTGCGACTTAAATGGTCTCTCGCAATTTGCGTGTGAGTTGCGAGGAATATGTCCCTCGCAAATTGTGAGGGATTTGCGAGGGAATTCGTTCCTCGCAAAATTTGCAAGGGAATTGCGATGTCCACTAATTTGCAAGACGCGTTTTGCGAGGAATAGTGGTCCCTCGCAAATCTCTTGCAATTGTTGATTTGCGAGGGACTTGCGATGGATTCTTCCATCGCAAAACGACTGTTTTCTTGTAGTGGGGTAATTGGTTCATAAGTATTCTTAATCGACCTCGAATGTCTTACATGCCTTAAGCAGTCTATTCCCTAGAGAGTGAATCTCTAACCCTTGCTAATCCATTCTCATGGTAGAAACAATCAACCTTAATCACTTCCCTATCCAACTCTCGTTGGAAAAACATGACCAAGCAGGCAATAACATCCGATCAACTAATGTCAATGAATTCCTTACGCATATAATCTCTTAGGCTAAGTGAATATATCTCTGGCATTAGTTGGTTCAAGCGTTTCAACAAACATCTCTCGATGCGGAAACACCCTAGATCTAGTCTCAACCTCTCGGTCTGAACCTAGCATTAGAAACACTAATCCATAAGGGAATTTTTAATAAGAACAATCAAGCTAAAACATCCTAACCGATCATGAACACGTACTAGCCTATCTCATCCTTAGAAACCTTTGTTCACTACTCAAACATCATAGAAATCGACATAGACATAGATATGAAATAACGATTGCATAAAAAGTATTGAAACAAATATGTAAAATCGAAAGCAGTAGAGAAAACAAAAGTGGTGGAATGTGGTATAGAATATGAGTAAAAAGTATTGCAAAAAGAAATTACGAAATCCTAACAAAGCAGTGTAAAAATATCTCTCTCTCTCTCTCTCTCTCTCTCTCTCTCTCTCTCTCTCTCTCTCTCTCTCTCTCTCTCTCTCTCTCTCTCTCTCTCTCTCTCTCTCTCTCTCTCTCTCTCTCTCTCTCTCTCTCTCTCTCTCTCTCCATTGCTATCGCTTTCTCTGTAGATCTCTTGTGTGGCGTCGCTGGTGAGAATATAGGAAAGGGTTTATATATGGAAATCCTTTGACCTAGCCGCACAACACCGTCTGAAGGCCTACATGAAGCTAAGGTCGGGTTGTGCTTTGGGTAGTTCTTCCTGCACTTAGATCCGCTTGATCAGGTTAAGATTTCGGGCTGTTCTTCCTGCACAATCACACCATCGGGTACATGCTCGGGTTCCACCTATTTCTCTTTTCAGGCTCCAAAGCACCTGTTTTTATCTAAAATGCAACAATGCAACAAACCTAAATGCAAATATCTAAGATTTAAGACCTAAAAATGCTAAGGTTAGGCTATATACAATGCAAAACATGATAAAAGGATGCATAAAAAGGTGTAAAATAGAGAGACATCAACACCACCAAACTTATCTCTTGCTAGTCTTTTAGCCAGAAAGTAAGAGGATGAGGTTTGAAGATCATTACCTCATAGTACCAAGCGAAGGATTCAAGTTATAGTCCTTAAAGATAGTTTAAAGGTGCTAAGATCAATCAACATACTTACAAATATTTTTCTATGCTTAACACAATGCATCAAAATATTTCATCCCCAAACAAAGAGTAAAGACAGCAATTCCAAAGAACATCTTTTCACATTCATTAAATTGTTTTGCGAATTCTTGCAGATGGAGAGTGAATAAAGCTCATTCGGTTTTAAGGGTAAGACGTTTGGAGGTAGGTTTCAAGTAGTATTTTCAGGTGACTTACTCTCAAACAAAGAGGAATGCTAGACAATTGTGAAAACTATCTAAGACTGAGAACAATTTGGGCATAAAAAGCTTAGCTCTTGATAATCTACCATTTCATCCCCCAACAAAGAGTAAAGACAGCAATTCCAAAGAACATCTTTTCACATTCATTAAATTGTTTTGCGAATTCTTGCAAATGGAGAGTGAATAAAGCTCATTCGGTTTTAAGGGTAAGACGTTTGGAGGTAGGTTTCAAGTAGTATTTTCAGGTGACTTACTCTCAAACAAAGAGGAATGCTAGACAATTGTGAAAACTATCTAAGACTGAGAAAAATTTGGGCATAAAAAGCTTAGCTCTTGATAATCTACCATTTTCTTATTCCCTTTTTTTTTATTCAACACCCAAAAACATAAACCGTTAACACCCTTGATCTTAACATCTTTTTCTTTTTGCAATCCCTAAAGTATTAACTTTGAACATCTAGCTCTCTTTTACAATTTTTTTTCTTTCTTTGCTAAACTCTTTTTTTTTCTAGGAGACTATAGCAAGACTTTTCTCGTTTTTTTTTTTTTACTTAGAGACTTATTGCTATTTAAATGAGAAATTCATTTAAATACCACTAAAATTTTATTTTTTACAAAATTACCACATTTTATTTTATTTTCTAAAAATACCACAAAATTTTTTTTTCCAAAATTACCACAAACACAAAAAAAATGAATTTTAAAAATGTAGAATTATTTTTTTTATGTTTGGGTTGACAAATTTAGTTTTAGGGTATAGTTTTTAGGGGTAGGGTTTAGTATTTATAATTTAGGAATTAGTTTTTAGTATTAGAACTTTAGTTCAATTATGTGGTATTTTTGGAAAAAATACATTTTAGTTGTACTTTTGGAAAAAAAACTAAATTGTGGTATTTTTGGAATAAAAACCTATTTTAGTGGTATTTATGACAATTGCCCTAACTGAATTGAACCTTAGGGAGACTCTTCTTTTTATTTCTTATTGATCCTCAACCCAACCCCAAATAAACATGCTAACCACCTCTTTCAAAACCGATTCATTTAGCTAGTTCAAATGGTTCTAAACTTAGATAAAACAAGAGCCAGTTCTTTGTCGTTCTCAATAGTCTCAAGGTTTCACAAACTATAGCACTATCAAAACTGAAAAGGCCTCACTCAACAAATCTGAAAAGATTGGCGAAAATGGAGTGTTAACCCGAGTTTAGAGTTACCATGAGCAAGCATTTAAGTTCCATAAGCAAGATAATTTAAGTTCAGGTTAAATCCAATAATATAGAGATGGTACAATTTTCAACTAAGTTAAACAAAAATGGAAGAAGCTTTCAAAAGACACAAGGTTTTAAACAAAGATCCTTCATTTTTTTCCAGAGATTGAACTGTGATTAAGGGCTATCGCTTCAATACTATTGTTGAACTTAAACAAGGTAGATTCAATCATTGTCCCCTTTAAAATGCATATCCAACAGCCCTATATGAAACAATCTAGAGTTGATCCTATCATGCAAATGCAACTACAAGAATACTTTTTTATTTTTTTTTTCAAAATTTCAATTTTTTTGTGTTTTTCTATGCATATAGATGCAGACTCAAATGAATAAGATTAGTATGCAAAAATTTGAAATAAGGAAATAAGAAAATAAAACACATTGTTAAATACATTCTAGGTCCCTCCCTCAAACTTAAATTATACAGTCTCTATGTAAATAAAAGTTGGAAAAATAATCCAAGAATCACAAAATGAAACAAACTAAAATGTAATTTTATTTACAAAGGTTGGATGAATGTGGTACCTCATGGGTTGCTGAAGAAGGAGGTTATGGCAGCCTCCATGCTCGCCAATGTGTATCCAGGATTGTCGCTGGCTTCAACAGATGTCGGGGTTAGCTCATTAGAGAGCTTAGTTATGTGTACAGACGACTTGCTCGAACCAGCATCCGAAGGGTTGGTCAGGTACGGCATCGCGTAACTCACTGGGTATGATGGATATGTATGGGAGAGAGGACCCGAGTGGTCACCCGAGTACCTGATGGAAGGATGCATTGGATATGGCATCGGATATGGCATCTGGTAAGGCTAAGGATAAGGAAAACCTATTACAAGTACTCATTTCCTAATTTATTTACACAAAGATAACATTGGGACTTCCTCCCAAGCGAGCTTGTTTAAAGTCACTGAGCTTGACTCTGGGGCTAGTAAGACTGGGGTAGGGTCGGTGAGGTATAAAGATGATCCCCCTTATGTGACTTTGCTAGCCATTTATTTCTTCACCCTCTGGCCATTCATGGTAAACTCAGACCCATCTTTCCCAAGCAAGGTTATTGCTCCATAAGGCATGACTTCTTTAATTGTAAAGGGTCCTGACCATCTCGATTTTAGTTTCCCAAGAAAGAGTCAAAGCTTAGAGTTGAACAGGAGAAATTTATCACCGTCTTTAAGATCCTTGTGCTGGATTTTCTTATCACGAAAAGCCTTTGTTCTTTCCTTGTATATCTTGGAATTATCATATACCTCTAATCGTATTTCATTGAGTTCATGGGGATCCATTGCTCTCCTTTCTTGGGCAGTTTTGATATCCAAATTAAAAAGCTTAGTTTCCCAGATTGCCTTATACTCTACTTCAACCGGGAGGTGACAATTCTTTCCATAAAGAAGCTGGAATGGTGTTCGCCCAATCGGGGTTTTGTAAGCCGGTCTATATGCCTATAATTCATCGTCTAGTTTGAATGCCCAATCGAGGTTTTGTAAGATGTTCTATATGCCTATAATGCATCGTCTAGTTTGAATGTCCAATCTTTCTTGGTGATCCCCACAATCCTAGCTGTATTACCTTGATCTGTCTATTACTTACTTCAACTTGCCCGCTGGTTTGTGGGTGGTAAGCAGTTGCAACTTTATGCTTGACCCCATGCTCCCGTAACAAGTCATACTCGGACTACAAAACACGAAAGAACTATTAACTTATAGGTCACAAGCCAACCGTCTAAAATCCCTATACTTCGTTACTCAACTGTCGCAGGCAACAACGCATAGATCAAAGCATTTAAAACAGGTTTGATTCTAATCCATGAAGTTCCATAGGTAAGTGGTATGTGCTTCCTATGACACGACACACATCTAAGCTAGGTCAAGCACATATGCAAGTTTTTCGCGACGCACACACAATTTAGATCTTAGTTAGTTCATGAGGCTAACTTAAAGAATTAAGCAAACACTTAAAATTAAAGTATAGAATAAACAAAATATAAATCTAACATACCCTAAAAATTGCCACCTAAACTAAGATCATCTCCCCCCCCCCCCTTTAATTATCCTTTTAAACCCAACTAGAAAACTACTCTAGCATGTTTAAGGGAATCATCAAAGCAAGGTTTAATAAACTCATAAACATAAAAGAAGAAATAGAGAAAAGGGTTTTAGATATTACAATAATGGTTGTAAACAAAGTTGCAGGAGAAATATTACTTTCTCAGCTTTCCATAGACACCAAGCACGTCAAAATGTGAGTTCTAGAAGTATTTTAAAAGTTTCTCGTACTGTAAAGCTCTGAATCTGTACTAAAACGTATTTTCCTTGTCTTTTGGTCCTTTTTTCTATAAAACCTGTAAAACCCTCTTGAAACCTAAAATACTTGATAGTAGAAAGAACTATGGCTAAGACTAAATAAGAGTTGGGGGTTTTGGGTTTCCTAATATCTATTGCAAATAAATAAAGCGTAAATAAAAAGAGGTTAAAACTATAAGACTAAGGCGTTGGGCGTTTGGGAGTCATCTCAGAGTTTTCATGGTTCTAAGCAATATTAAGTATCAAGATCTAAAGTCTAAATTCTTCATACTCTGTTACTCAACTTACGCAAACAACGACGCATGTCAACCAGCTAGTAAAATTAGTTTTATATATTAACCAAGCCCTGCAACTCAACTTACGCAGGTTACGATGCGAGGATGCGGTATAACACTAGCTCGGAGAAGTAGGATAACGCGGTTAGCGCTCCTATTCTCTAAAATCAGCACTTGGTGATCAATCTAAACACATGCATTAAAAAAAATATGCCCCAAAAGAACTCTAATATAGAACCGAAAATAAGATCTAACAATCTAACTGAATCGAACCATGAATTTCCCTTGAATCACCCCATAAAAGCCAACAAGTAAACTACTCACTCATGATGCAAAGAAAAAAAAATTGATACTATATAGAATAGCATCATAAACAAATCAATAAACAAAACAGGTTCAAAGGAAACATCTCTAGTTGTCACAAAACTAACTTGTCTCCCAATAAGCAATGAAAATATGAAAGAGATTGGAAAGAGTAGAGATTGGTGACTTCAAAGGTGAACGGCGATGGCTTCCAAGAGGAGCTGAAAGAGGACAAGCTTCGACGGCTGTAGAGGAGTCTTTGGTCGTCTCTGGGGCTGCTACTGGAGGAGTGGATGAAGAAATAAGAGGCTGGTCGAATCACAATTGAGGCACACCTTGAAACTCTAGGTCTTGAAGAGTATTTATAGGGTTTTATCTTGGATTAGGGTTTGTAAGGGCAAAGTTATTTTTTCTCCTTTAGTGCAGGAAAAAGGGCGGTGAAGGATTCTTCTTGACCGTCGTGACGGCTTGGACTGGGCCACCGTTATGGTTGCTTGTCAGGCCTTCAATAAAAGCCCATCGGCTAGATGCTTCTCTTCAAGTCGGTTTATGACATGTCTCGGTAAGTCGGGCATATCTTCTTAATGGCTAAACAGATTGACTTGATTCTACTTTGATGTTAAAGATGACTCTACCAGCTTTCTGTAGACACCAAGCATGATATAATCAGAGTTCTGGAAGTTTTTCAAAACTGGCCCATACTGCAAAGCTTTGAATCTATCCTCAAACATGTTTTCCTTGTCTTTTGGTCAAATTTGCTATAAAACCTGTAAAACCTTATTGAAATCCTATCAAACTCTTCCTAAATGCATATGAAAACTATAGCTAATATGGGTAAAATAATGATGTTATCACGCTTCCCCAGACATGCCCTAATTTCGTATGAACCGTTCTTTGTCTCCAAACCCTAGCGGAGGAACATGGATATGATCTTTCGCTATCCGACCTCCTTCACATTTACACGGTCAAGGTCGGGTGAACCTTCTACTTCAACCCACTTCTTGGTTTCAAAGTTTTTGATGGCTTACCCGAGGAGGAATAGAAGTGGTGCATGTCATTTTTCTTCTTTCTTGTCAATAAGATCACTTTTGGGAACCTCGAGGGATTATTTGTTCCAAATTGGGCTTCGAAAATTGGTAGCATACTGTAGAATGCGAACTAAGTTGAAGTCCACACTCTTGCATACTAATACTTTTAGCCTTTTCTTACAATGTAGTTTGATAGAGGCCAGCTCTCCGCCACCTTTGTAGAACACTTCGTGTGATTCTATGGTGGTCAGATTGCTTGGAACTCTTTTTCTGTGAACGCATTAGAGAGTCCAGGGCGAGACTTCAGAATAGTTCCCTTTCCCGCGCCTCTCCAAAAAAGGTAACTGTGTGATACCCCGGTTTCAGAGACTTGTAGAAAGGTTTAACAGAATTGATTTGACCACCTATGTCACCAAAGTGCACTTATCTTTTAGGTCAAGGATCCTGTAAGAACTCCAGAGTTAAGTGTGCTTGAGCTAGAGTAGTCTCAGGATGGGTGACCTTCCGGGAAGTTATTGTCGGAACTGTGCGAGTAAGGACAAAACACAGGGAAAAATCATGTGATGATTTGTAAGGACTATTGATCAAGATCGAGTAAGCTAGGAGGTGGCCGTACGATCGTCCATACAAGTAGGTTAAGGGGCCGTGTCTTACATAAAGGGGCCAAGCTCTACCATGTCCCATGGAGTGAAGAAAGAGGCCACAATGTTCTAAGGCCCAAGAGAAGGATCGAGAATCCCCTTATAGCTGTTAGGCGAGAGGGAGGAAGAAAGTCACGGGTTTGTTATTCTCTTGGGAGACCAAGTCAGGTCGCTTTCACTCTAGGGATTAGAGTTTCTCTCTCTTTGTGTCCCTATCTATCTCGTGTCGGTTGTAAGGGAGTAGCCCTAAATATTAAGACTTATTTAAAGGCTTGTAGCCACCTTGTAGAAGATATACTAATGGAATCTCACATTTCTCTTATTCTCTTTGCCGACTTCATACTCTCTATCTCAAACTCTTCTCTTTACTTCCGCTTAAACTAACATGGTATCAGAGCAAGTTTCTCAATTCCTGACTCTCTAAACTCACTCTTTGATTCTCTATACTCTTCTTTATTCTCTCTATACTCTCGCTACTCTTGTTACTATATTCTCGTTGCTACACTCACTACTCAATTTAAACCATTTCTTAAACTCATGGACAACTCCAAGCCGATTGTTACACTGGTGGTTCTAAAAGGGGCCAACTACTTGTTGTGGAAGAGAACCACAAAGATCGTGCTTAGTGGCCGGGGACTATGGATCCACATCGAAACGGACCAACTCCCCAAGAAAGCCATTAAAGACTACGGTAAAGAAGGAAAGGAAGAAGACAAGGAGACTGAACTCGAAAAGGAAATCAAGTGGTTCCAAGAAGATCAGACCGTGCTTGCCATTCTCCAGAACTCGCTTGACGCACCAATCCTCGAGGCATACTCGTATTGCGAGACGGCCAAGGAGCTATGGGAGATGCTTGCGAATGTATATGGTAATGTGACCAACTTGACCCGAGTATTTGAAGTCAAGAAGGCCATCAACTGCCTCCACCAAGAAGACTTGGAGTTCACAAAACATTTTGGGAAGTTTAGGTCGCTTTGGGCAGAACTTGAGATGCTTTGACCAAGCACCATCGACCCGGCCATCTTCAACAAGAGAAAGGAGCACGACAAGGTCTTCGGTCTCCTACTCACTCTCAACCCGGCTTTCAACGATCTCATCAAACATATCCTTCGTGGGGACAAGCTACCTACCCTTGAAGACGTGTGCTTTCAAGTACAAAAGGAACAAGGTTCTCTTGGTCTCTTTTGTGGAAAGGAAGACTTGGCCACGGCCAACAAAGGTGTTTACAGGCATGAGGACCGGAAAGTGGTGGTATGCGACCATTGCAAGAAGAGAGTTCATGTGAAGGACAAGTGCTGGATTCTTCATCCTCATCTCAAGCCGGCTAAGTTCAAGGCCAATCTCTCGCAAGAAGGGCCAAGCTTCCAAGGCACCGGAGCGGCGAACCAAGGAGGGGCGGTGACCACGGCCATGGCAGCGTCCTATGGAGACCTTGTGAGGAAATCGGACTTGGAGGCTCTCATCAAGTCCATTTCCGCATTAAATGACTCTGGTACCACCTTCTTTGCTTCAAAACCTAGTAAATCTCTTGTTGTAGACTCGGGAGCTTCTCATCACATGATAAGTAATCCGAGTCTCATAAACAACATAAAACTGGCTGCTGGTAGTGTTATCATTGCTAATGGTGACCGTATACCTGTTAAAGGAGTAGGAGACTTGAAATTATTTGATAAGAACTCAAAAGCTTTCTTTATGCCTACTTTTATATCTAATATGTTGTCAGTTAAGAGAGCAACTACTGATTTAATACTATTTTTGGGCCTAATAGTGTACATTTTCATGATATTGAGACAGGAAAGATTCTTGGAGAAGGAGATGCTAGAGGAGACCTCTATGTCTTAGAGAAAACTTCATCACAGTCTTCTAATTCGTTTTCACTTATGTCGAATCTTAGTAATATTTCGAGTGATGTATGGCATGCTAGGCTAGGCCACCCTCACTCTCATGCTCTTGAATTAATGTTGCCCAATGTTTCTTTTGATAACTCTAGTTGTGAACCTTGTATCCTTGGAAAGCATTGCAAGTCTATCTTCCCTAAATCTAATACCATTTATGAGCATTGTATTGATTTAGTGCATTCTGATGTGTAGACATCTCCATGTCTTTCTAGAGATAATAACAAGTATTTTGTGACTTTTATTGATGAAAAATCTAAGTATACTTGGCTCACCTTGTTACCCTCTAAAGATAGAGTTTATGATGCTTTTGTTAAATTTCAAAATTATGTTACTAATCATTTCAGTGCTAAAATTAAGGTACTTAGATCAGACAATGGGGGAGAATACACAAGTCACAAACTAAAAGAGCACTTAGAGAAGCATGGCATTCTACAACAAACTAGCTGTCCATACACTCCTCAACAAAATGGGGTAGCTGAGAGAAAGAATCGCCATCTCATGGAGGTTGCGAGATCAATGATGTTTCACTTGAATGTACCAAAGAGGTTTTGGGGTGATGCCGTGATGACTGCATGCTATCTAATCAACCGAACTCCAACTAAGATTCTTCATGACTCATCTCCATTTGAAATCCTTAATCAGACTAAACCCTCTCTTGATCACTTACGAGTTTCCGGGTGTGTGTGTTTCGTTTTGATTCCAGGAGATCAAGGGAGTATGCTTGATGCAAAGAGTATGAAATGCATGTTCATTGGCTACTCTTCGACGCAGAAGGGTTACAAGTGCTATGATCCGGCCCATGGCCGTATGTATGTCTCCCGGGATGTGAAGTTTCTTGAAACCCAAGGATATTATGCGAACAAAGATTGGGCAAGTTTAAAGGACTTAATCTACAAGTGATAGGGCGGCCAACTTGAAGTTCCTTCTTGATCACCTTGGTGTCACAACTACACCACCGCACTCTTCCTAGACAAGAAGTCAAACTGACCTAGGGAGTCCGATCCAATCACGACCAGAGGAGGAAGCAGCCCAACCCCAATCCTCAGATCGTGTCGCTTAAACTCCATCAGATGACAACATGCCCACTGACACCGGCCCGGCTCATAACACCGTGAGCTCAGACTCGGACCATGATGATAGTACCGATGATGTGGATCCAAAGCCCACACAGGACTTGACCACACATGCAGGCTCCCAACAATAACTTCGGCGCAGTGAATGGTTAAAACAACCTCGCCGTAGTGAAAGGTTAAAGAATCAACGGGTCTATTATAACAACCAGGCGGTGGCTCATCCTATCCAGGCTGTCTGTTCGCTTGACCTTGCTCCTCCCGATCATGCTACGTTCCTGGGCAAGCTTGACGCTCAGTTTGTTCCTAGCACGTATGAGGAAGCCAAATAATATCAGGTTTGGCTCGATGCTATTGATGATGAACACGGCGCCATGACTCGTAATCATACATGGGACAAGGCTGACCTACCACCAGGGAAGAAAGTGGTGAGCTCCAAGTGGGTGTTCACCATTAAATATTTGAGCACTGGTGAGGTGGAACGCTACAAAGCTCGCTTGGTGGCTCGTGGCTTCACACAAACGTACGGTACTGACTACACCGAGACGTTTGCTCTGGTCGCCAAGTTACAAACGGTTCGAGTTGTTCTTTCACTGGCTACCAACCTATCATTGGACTTATGGCAAATGGATGTCAAGAATGCATTCCTTCAGGGGGAGCTAGCAGAGGAGGTCTATATGCACCCTCATCCAGGCTTGGAAGCTACTATTGCTCCGGGCAAGGTTCTTCACCTTCGGAAAGCAATATACGGCTTGAAACAATCTCCTCGGGCATGGTACCACAATCTGAGCTCCACACTTTGCAACCATGGCTTCAAAAGGTCTGAGGCTGACCACACGCTGTTTACTCTTTGGACCAATGTTGGTCGTGTGGTGGTTCTTGTCTATGTCGATGACATAATCATCTCTGGCGATGATAAGGACGGTATTTCTACCACTAAAACTCTTCTTAATTCCACTTTTGATATTAAGGATCTTGGTGAGCTCAAATACTTTCTTGGGATTGAAAATTTTCGCTCTCCGGAGGGGTTGTTTTTCTCTCAAAGGAAGTATACACTTGACCTTTTACAAGAAACAGGTAAGCTTGGCGCCAAACCGGTCTCTACACCACTTGAAGAGGGCTACCAGGTCAAGCGAAAGGGGGAGATGAAGAAGACGCCAAATGCTCCGGTTAGCAAGTTAGCTGAGCCATATGAAGATGTGGGGAGATACCGACGGCTTGTGAAAAAATTGACCTATCTTACGATCACAAGACCGGACTTATGCTATGCGGTGAACCAAGTTAGTCAACATATGAAAGCACCGACAAATTTTGACTGGAACACGGTGGAGAGGATTCTTTGCTACCTTAAGGGAAGCTCTGGCCAAGGGATCTGGATGGGAAAGAATAACAACACAGAGCTTGTAGGGTATTGCAATGCAGACTATACCGGTGATACGATGGATAGGAGATCAACAACCGGATATTGTACATTTATAGGCGGCAATCTAGTGACTTGGAAGTCAAAGAAGCAGAAGGTCATCTCCTGTTCAAGTGTTGAGTCCGAATATAGAGCCATGAAAAAGCTTACAAATGAACTAACCTGGTTCAAAGCTCTTCTCAAGGACCTTGGAGTTGAATCCGATCAACCGATCACCACGCATTAGGACAACAACGCTGCAATACACATCGCACCAACTCAGTATTCCATGAGAGAACAAAACACATTGAGGTAGACTGCCACAAGGTTCGAGAAAAGATTGAAGAAGGAGTAATCTTACCATGCCACACACCAAGCAAAGATCAACTAGCTGACATCTTCACCATGGCTGCGTGTCTCCAAGTTTGCGATTATATTCATAGCAAGCTTGGACTTGTAGATCCTACATGACCATGAGGCACTCTCCTAACTTGTGGAGATCACACTCTTTTCCTTAACATAGTTTTGTCCCACATGGTTTTCTATGTTAAGGTTTTTAACGAGGTGATCCTTTATCGTCAAAAAAAAAAAAAAAAAAACGAGGTGATCCTTCACGAGTTCCAAGCTTAGTCATTTCATTTGGCTAAGCTTGAGGGGGAGTATTGATCAAGATCGATTAAGCTAGGAGGTGTCCGTATGGTCATCCGTACAAGTAGGTTAAGGGGCCGTGTCTTACATAAAGGGGCCGAGCTCTACCATGTCCCATGGAGTGAAGAAAGAGGCCACAATGTTCTAAGGCCCAAGAGAAGGATCGAGAATCCCCTTATAGCCGTTAGGCAAGAGGGAAGAATAAAGTCACGGGTTTGTTATTCTCTTGGGAGACCAAGTCAGGTCGCTTTCACTCTAGGGATTAGTGTTTCTCTCTCTCTTTGTGTCCCTATCTATCTCGTGTCGGTTGTAAGGGAGTAGTCCTAAATATTAAGACCTATTTAAAGGCTTGTAGCCACCTTGTAGAAGATATACTAATGGAATCTCACATTTCTCTTATTCTCTTTGCCGACTTCATACTCTCTATCTCAAACTCTTCTCTTTACTTCCGCTTAAACTAACAGGAACGGTAAACAAGTCTTTAAAACCTCAAGGATGTATCAAACTGACCATCGGATATGGATCGTCTCACGGGCTTAGTGTGAGGACGTGAGGCCCATTAAGAAAGGTGGACCCATTGGCTGGGATTGGACATGGGGCCCACTAAAAGGTAGCGGTCGGGGTGTTACAAGTGGTATCATAGCCGAACCTAGATGAGTGTGGAATCGAGTGGGCTCACACCAGCGGGGTTGACGGTCTTGGTGCGTAATGATGACGTTATGATCTGTTAATGGGGGTGAATTATGACACCCCGGTTTCAGAGACTTGCGGAGACGTTTAAAAGAATTGATTTGGCCACCTATGTCACCAAAGTGCACTTATCTTTTCGGTCAAGGGTCCGGAGAGAACTCCATAGTTAAGCGTGCTTGAGCTAGAGTAGTCTCAAGATGGGTGACCTTACGCTAAGTGATTGTCGGAACTGTACGAGTGAGGACAAAACATAGGGAAAGATCATGTGGTGATTTGTAGGAATGCTAAACAAGTCTTTAAAACCTCCCAGACGTAGCAAACCAACCGTCATATATGGATAGGCTAACGGGTCAGGCGAGAGGAGGTGAGGCCCATTAAGAAAGGTGTACGCATGGACTGGGATTGGACATGAGGTCTACTAAGAGGTGGTGGTTGGGGCCATTACAAACAGATACCTCAATGGGTTATTGTGAATAGAGGGCCCTCAAAAGAGAGCTGAGGACTGTTGAGTAGGGAGTGAAGAAGATGATGTCAGCTGCTCTTCCTGAGGGGAAAGCTCGCATTCCTTCAAAGGAAAAGGTGCAGGTTCATCAACACCCGAAGTTGAAGCTAATTCTGCTATTAACCCGGAGCCTGCGAAGGAAGCCTTGGTTATTATTCTGGACTCATCCACTGCCTCCTCTAAGGAGAAAGAAGCGTCCACTCCAGACATTGTTAGCCATTATGAGGGGAAAGAGAGCCAGGTAGAATTTTTAAGGAAAAGGACAGATCCTGAAACTCCCTCATTTACTCTGGAGAAAACTCGCCCTCGAACTAGCTCGTCCGAAGAGAATTGGGATAAGCCCAGCTTGAAGGGAGAGAAATTACATCGTCTGGGAAGAATACCAGCGAAACCCTTCCCAAAGAGACAGAGGGCTCATACAACCAAATCCTCAGAGAGCAACACCCAATGCTCACGTGACCCCAGTAGGTACATGAACGATCGCCCCATAAATCTTTTACTCATTATTTGGTTTTCGGTTTTCTTTTAACTTAAAATTTTACTTACTTTGCTTAGCCCCTCCCTCAACTACAACGGACCTCATGAGGAATTTCACTCGCGCCGGAGTTTGGATCCCTACTCTCAAGGACATGTCGTAAGTCAACTGGGGAAACTTCTTCCAGTTTGCAGACAAAATTGGTGAGGTTTGGAAAAATTATTTACTTCTTTATCCTTTGGTTATGAACTGTTTGTAACTAGGGCCATTCTCGCAGGTCATGATTGAATTCAACAACTTCGTAGCTGCATACGAAGAGTAGTTATTCGCGAGTCCTTCTGATAACAGGATTTTCACCCAAGGTATCAATTCCCTATGCAGTTGTAGTACAAAGGGTTATCAATCCAAATGGTTGTTATGCTAGAAGATAAGATATGATCAGAAGAGAGCAAGTCAAGCCAAGCAATAGTAATGGGGTTTTTCTAACAATCTAAAATAAGCAAAAGTAAATAAAAGAACATGAACCACACGACCTAAGTACTCGATGCAAGCATTCGGGTACAGGATCGGGTGGGATTATCGGATCAAGTAGCCTAGGATGAACAGCTGGAAGGTATACACGAAGCTGGTGATCGAGTACCAGTTCGGGGAAGGGGTCTTATAGAACAAAACTAAACAATCAAGATAAGAAAGCTCCTAAGGATGGGGTAATTGACTCATAAGTGCTCCTTACCAATTTAGGATGTCCTACATGCCTCAAGCAAATATTCCCTAGACAATGAATCTCTTAATTCTTGCTAAAACACTCTCGTGATAGAAACAATCAACCTTAGTCACTCCCCTACCCAACTCTCGTTGGAGAAACATGACCAAGCAGGCATTACAATCCGACTCATTATTGTCAATAAACTCCTTACACATCTAATCTCTTAGGCTAAGTGAGTAAATCTCTATCATTGATTGATTCAAGCATTTCAATAACATCTCTCGATGGCAAAACACCCTAGATCTAATCTCAACGTCTCGGTCTGAAAATAGCATTAAGAACATCAATCTAGAAAGGAATTTATTTAAAGTAAACATTCAAGCTAAGACATCCTAACCGATCAAGAACACATATTTGTCTATCCCATCTTTAGAAACTTTGATTCACTACTCAGATCTCATGGTAAAAAGCATAAAAACACAAAGGAATGAAAATTACATTGTATTGAAAATAAGATAAAAGTAATATAGTACAGAATTGAAACTAAAAAGAATAGCAAAAGAAACAAAATTAAATCCTAACAAAGTGGAAAAAGTGTTTGAGTCTCTCAATCTCTCTCTCAGAAGTTCTCGCTCTTTGTTATGAGTGTCTGCGGCGTGCTAGGGCGAGAGGAAGAAGAGGAGAGTTTATATATGGAATCCCTTTTAACCTAGCTGCCCAGTTCTGCCCGAGGGTCTGCTCGAGGCGGTGCACGACGTTCAAGTCGGGTAGTTCCTTAGGTAGGGCTTCGGGTTGTTCTTCCTGCTCTTAGATCCTCTTTGATCGGGTTGAAGTTCAGACTGTTCTTCTTGCACAATCACCCCTTCGGGTACATACTCGGGTTTTATCTCATTCTTCCCCATTTTGGGCTCCAAAGCACCTGCTTTCATCCAAAATGCACAAATGCAACAATGCAGCATCCTAAATGGCGTAAATATAAATTCCTACAGTTAAGGACCTAAAAATGCTAAGGTTAGGGTATATATAATGAAAAATATGGACAAAAAGGTGTCTGAAACATGTAAATTAGAGAGTTATCACCTTCTATCAGCGAGGTGAAGAAGCTTCAAAGCAAGTTAATAGAGCTGGTCCATTTGAAGGAATACGCCCAGCTGGAGGCCAAGAATGCCAAAACTATCGAAAGGGCACAAAAGGTCATATCCCGCATGAAAATTGCAGAGGCCGGAGTGATCAACCTGAGTATTGCAAATGAAGATCTGAAGAAACTGAAGAAAGTTAGTGATCTGTATTTCGAGACTGTTGAAAACGAGAAAGCTGCTCAAAGAAAACTACACGAGATCGAGCTATGCAACCAACTCCTCAAAGCTGGTAACAGATACGAAATGGATAAAGCAAGAAGGGAGGAAAGGCAGTCCATGAGGAGAATGCTTTGGCCCCTGATTGAAGAGGTTAATGTACATTTTAAGGAACGTGAACGCCTAACTCCCGAACAAATATGAGCTGCAAAGATTACTGCAAACCGGATGCTCGTTGAAGAGATCTCGAGAGGTGCAATCGAAAACATAGAAGATGAGCTCGAAATTTTGAGAAGTGACGAGGAGAAAGCTAATCGCAAAGTCGCGGAGATAACGATCTCTGACTTAGACCTTAAGAAATTTACCAGTCTTTTCGTGGATACTCCTCTTAGATTATGTTCTTCCAAAGGCTTAGCGGATCTTAGAGGGGGTTGTATTGGTCTTAGTGGGCGTTCTTAATAGGTTGCTATTAGAGTTTCTGGACCAAAAATAATTCAGAAACAAAAAAGAAGGCCCAAAAACATGAGGATCGTCGCTCAAGTGAGCATCTGAAGAACGGTTGAAGCAACCATATGTGGCAGCTTCTGATTGGATGTCTCTCAAAATATAAAATACCAAAAAAACATTTCCTCTTTTTTTTTCTTTTCTTTTGCCGACTTTGTCTCTCTCTCTCTCTTTCTTCCCTCGACGAGATGAATCTCTCTATCCTTCCTCAGTTTTCATAGATTCAATCGATTCAATTGTTTTTTCCGGCATAAAGAGGTGAGAGTGTTTGCCATGATAACGATTTCTGTTCGATTTCTGTTCGGTTCTGGTTAGAAGGGTTAATCTTGATCCAATGATTCAAGCCTGACGGCAATCGATCTCTGGTTCCAAGGGTTATTAATCTCGATCCGACGAGTAGGACGGTGAGGGGACGGAGATGGGATGGCAAGGTGCACCGGCAAGGTTAGTTTTCATTGTTCAATCGAAATAGGGTTTGTCAATGGTCATGCAAAAAGAATCTGAGTTTTAGGTTTGGTTTCGTAGGTTCTCTCTCATTGAGAGGTGTATGTCTGTATGAAGCCGGAGAGATTGTGTCTCCTTCTCTCTTTCTCCCTCCTCCACGGTTTGCTTTCCAACTTTGCTTGTTCTATTTTTTTTTTATTTTTTTATCTATGTTAGCTGATGGAGCACCAAGATTGAATTCTATTTGTATTATTTGTGATGTTATGTGTTGTCTATCTGAGACGAGAGCTATGGTGTTTGGTGAAACCAAAGAATGCTTTCGGAGTTGTGATGTTCTATTGTTGTGATGTAAGAAGGAAGAGCCATTCGTGGAAGCAGTACGTAGCTGCCACTGATCTGTGGGATGAGAGTCAAGCCTATCAAGGTCTGTTTTGTCTGTTTGTCTGTTTTACTTCACTCATGGATGGTTGTCCGCTACTGTAGATGATTTGTTTTGTGATGTGTCTTTCTTGTAGGTGCATTTTGGTTGTAGAACACACATAACTAAACAAAGCAAGTTAATGTTTGTTCTGTTGATTTGTGGACTCGATGAAGTAGGCTTCTCGCAAAGCCAAATTGAAAGAGCCAAACTCAAAGCAATCCAGCTTCTCTCTCTCTCCTCCATGGTTTGTCTTCCAAATTTGTTGCTTCATTTTTTTATTTTTCGTTTTGATCTCTGTTGATGTTCTGTATTGTGTAGCTGTTTATTCTTTCTTTATTTTCTTCTGCTTCAAGCTAAATATGATGGCATACGGTTATACCTTCGATGATGGAAGAGACGATTACAACTAGGCAGATGATGGTTACAGTAAGCATCACTTTAGTTTCTATTTACTTACAATTTTTGATTCCACAAAACTTAGAAACGATTCTAACTAGTTGAAGATGTTCACTGTGTTTTGCCAGGAACAATAGGCGGCTGAAATTGGCTGATTTCATTGATCATCCAGATTGTGGAGACTGTTTTCAATCCAGGTACATTCTGATCTTTTCATGTATGTTGTCACATGTTCTCGGCTTGGGAGCAAGCGATTGTTGTTTTGTTTTGAAAAATGGTGCTTTGGTCCTATTTGAAAAAGAAGATTCTTTGCTTTTCTGCTTTTGTTTTATTAAAAAAGAAAATTGAGTCATTCATGTACATGATTGCATTTGAAAATAGTCTTGACTTTAAAGACTGCTTTTTGAAAATCTTTTTAAAATAATTTGACATCATATCTAATAAGATATGATGCTACTAAAGCTGATGGTTGCAAATCATAAAACAAAAAAGCATAATTTTTTCAAGTTTAAACTATCTAGGTTACAACTAACAATTTGTGTTTCAAGTTTACATCTAACTATACTGTTAGTGTATATTCCTCTTCCGCAAACACACATTACAAAAGTAAACACCTTCATTACAATCTAATCGAATTACAATCTAATCGAAGGGTCGGTTCCCATAAACTGTTTCAAAGGCGTTTGAAAATGATCAACTCAGACTTTTCAGTTGTCTAATCTTGGATAGATACACGTTTATAGTGCATCTATCTCTGTTAAACAAACCTTTAGGTCAATATAAACCCTTACCAAGTTCCATTTACTCTAATTCTGAACTTAACCCTTTTATCTAATACTCTAGTAATGAGTTCTTCAAACTCTTACAGTTATCCTCCTAATACTTATATGGATCTGTTGAGTTCTCAACAGGATTCTCAGCCTAATTAGTATCCCTTCTCAACATGTCGACTATATCCCCACATTCTCTTCTCAGCCTGTCCAAATTAGCACACCATCTGTCACCGAAGACTGTATTGAACTTAGTGTCGATGAGAATGAAGAAGAAGCCGGTAGAGGAAGTAGGACAAGGTGGCGTTCCGAGGAGGATATTACTCTCACCAGCAAAGACCTGATTGTTAGTAATTTGCAGAAGTTTGGTTCCTTCTAGAAGAGAGTTGCCGACTACTTCCAAGCAAGTGAGAGGGCATCGAGTACACATACTAGAGGGCCGTCGCAATGTAAGGCTAGGTGGAGCAAGATAAACCACCAAGTGAACAAATTTTTTGGGTGTTACACACAAGCCAGTGCAAGAAGGAAGAGTGGAGAATCTAAAGATGATGTTATGTCTATGGCATGTCAGCTTTACAAGAATAATATGGATAAGCCATTTGTTCTAGGACATTCCTGGAGGGAACTCAAGCATGATCAGAAATGGATCTCGGAGGACTCAAACAAGAAGACTAAGCTTGATTCAGACGGAGCATATGTTTCCACTTCAACAAATGATGGCGCTGAACAGAGGCCTCCGGGTGTTAAAGCTTCGAAGAAGAAAGGTAAGCAACCAGTAGTTAGTAATGATGGTGAGGATTTCTCTATGAGAAAACTGGATAAGATTATAGCCATGAAGGATAAGGAACAAGAGGCAAAAGATAGGCAAGGCAAAATGAGATTGCTTGAGAGTCTCCTTAACAAGCCTGACCTTACTCAAGCTCAAGTCACACTCAAAGACAAGCTAACTGACCAACTGTTGTCAAACACTTAGGTTCTGAGTCTCGACTTTGAGCTTTGTTGTGTTATGATTTACGTTTTTTATATATGCAAATCTTCTTGTTTTGTTTATGTTTAATCATCTGTTTTTGTTTCTGGAGCTTTGTTGTGTTATGACTTTGAGCTTTGTTGTGTTATGATTTACGTTTCTGATTAAGACATTTATTATGTTTCAGGTTATGACTTTGAGCTTTATTGTGTTATGATTTACGTTTTTAATATATGCAAATCTTCTTGTTTTGTTTATTTTTAATCATCTGTTTTTGTTTCTGGAGCGTTGTTGTGTTATGAATTTGAGCTTTGTTGTGTTATGATTTACGTTTCTGATTAAGACATTTGTTATGTTTTAGGTTGTTGGGGTCCATGCGACATGTGAAGCTGTTTGTACTCTAGTGTAGGTGGAACTGTTTGATGGTGAATCCCGAGAAGGGGGACCTGTGTTTTGGTGAGTCCCGTGAAGGTGGTCATGTCCTGTTAAGTCCCGTGAAGCTGTTTGTATGTGACATGTTGTTTTTTGTATGTTTGTATGTTTTTCGGTGGTCCTAGTGACTTGTGAATCATTTTCGGCCTGTTATGTCTTGCGTTTTCTATATATTGACCACATATCATATTCATTTGTATCATCCTTCTTTCCATTTCTTGTATCTCTCTTTCAGCTTGTAGGTTTTTTTTTTAATTTGTAAACTTTTTAAACTATAACCTTGTTCTCAAACACAATCCAGTTTCTATCTTCATTACTAATAACCTTCGGTCTTACTACCAAAACAAAAATCTCTAAACCCAAAAACAAAAAACCTTTTATCCCACAATAAAGGATCCAATTTTCTATCTTTAAACCCACAAATATTCTAACAAGATGTCAAATTGGAGTTCTGATCAAGAAGTTGATGATATGGTGGAGGAAGAAGTTGACAGTATAGTGGAGGAAATTCAGAACCATTGGACTCAAACGAAAGATCCACAATTACCAGTTTTCAGAAGAGTGCACATTAATAGAGACCGAGAAGGAGGCCACATTCGGTTATGGAATGATTATTTTAGTGAGAATCGTACTTACACTCAAGGTATGTTTCGCCGTCGATTTAGAATGAATAAACCGTTATTCTTGCGTATTGTTAATAGTATTGAAGATGGGGTCTCTTACTTCAAACAAAGACGAGATGCAACTGGAAGGCTCGGTCTTTCTGCACTTCAAAAATGTATGGCAGCAATTCGTATGATGGCATACGGAAGTGCAGCAGATGCGGTGGACGAATATCTACGACTTGCTGACACCACTGCGCACAAATGCCTTGAAGAATTTGTTAGCGGAGTTATAAATCTTTTCGGAGATGAGTACCTTAGAAGGCTTACAGCGGAAGACCTCCAACGATTACTGAATATTGGAGAATATCATGGTTTCCCCTGAATGATAGGGAGCATAGATTGTATGCATTGGGAGTGGAAGAATTGTCTGACGGCATGGAAAGGACAGTATTCACGTGGATCTAGAAAACCGACAATCGTACTAGAGGCTGTGGCATCGCAAGATTTATGGATTTGGCACGCTTTTTTCGGACCACCAGGTACATTAAATGATATCAATGTTTTGGACCGCTCACCAGTGTTCGATGATATACTAGAGGATCGAGCTCCTAGAGTTACATACGTTATCAATGGACGGCAATACAAAATGGCGTACTACCTCACTGACGATATCTATCCAAAATGGGCAACTTTCATCCAATCAATTACACTTCCACAGGGTCAAAAAAACCAACTCTTTACTAGATATCAAGAAGCATGCCGAAAAGATGTAGAGCGTGCATTTGGAGTCTTGCAGGCTTGATTTGCAATCGTAAAGAATCCCACGCTTTTTTTGGATAAAGCAAAAATAGGTAAGATAATGAGAGCATGTATTATATTGCATAACATGATAGTGGAAGACGAATGGCATGAATATAGTTTCTACGATCCATCAGAGTTTTATCAAGGAGAAGTAAGCGGAACTTCTCATGTGGATTTATCATATTCAACAGATAGGCCAATGAATCTCCATAATATAATGACCATTCGAAATGACGTTCGAGATCCAATAATGCATGACCGTCTTCAAAAAGACTTGATTGAGCATATCTGGCAAAAATTTGGTGCAACCCAACAGTATAACGGATTTAATTTATTTTCTCGTACCCCGTTTTTTCTATTATAATTTATATTTGTCTATTTTCCCCGATTTTGTAATATATGTTTAGTATTCCCGAATTCTGTAAAATATTTTTATTTCCCTTATATATAATATAAGTAATTAATATTACTTATTTCTCAATTTAAAATTATTTAAATTTGAAAATTAATAAACAATCATTTTTTAAAAAAAAATTATTTTAATGATTGAAAAACTTATGTGGGTTGCTCTAGTGGAAGAAAGAATTTTGATAAATACTTAGTGAGTTGCTTTGATTAGACAGCCAAAGCATCTCCTTTAGGCTACATCTTATATTCTAATCTTTAGGATAGAATTTTAAAGAATTTCTTTTAGCAAGATGGTTATGTAAGCCTTAAAATGCATCCAAGTTAGTGGGTTCAAACCCCAAATAGACATTATTCTTATTTTTCTTTTGTTTTTAATTTTTAATATTATATTATTTATAGTTCATAAATTTAGAAAACACTACATATTAAAATTGCTTTAAGCCACTATTTTCCTATGACCGGCCCTGATTAGATTAATAATAATTATATGATAAATTTGTCTGTGAACAATCCATATGGGTTACGCACAACAAGTTTTGGTTTGTATAGCTACGGATTATATTGAAGCTAGTATATATTTTTGTAACAAATTATGGTTTGTTACAAAATTGTTACAAAATTTTTTTTGCGCCTATAGGGTGGTTGCTAATTGACTGTTGTGAGAAATCGTAGCAAATTTGTCTCAAATATATTGTAACAGATTGTTTCAAATTTCCACACAATAAGTCGTCGCTAATAGTTACAAAAACTACATTTAGCGTGTAACAAATTTGCTACAAATTGTTTCAATTAAAATAGTGTCAATTTGCTTCAATTTTATTTCAATATTCTCATGACAAAAATTGTGACTAATTTCCTCACAAAAATCTTCATAATTGTATTTGTATATAATTTGCATATTTAAATCCTGTTTTGCAAAATTTATTTAAATAGATTTATATATAACTTTTTTTCTTCCATAAATAATATCAAAAATATCCATTACACAAAAATACATAACATGTATTACATTCAATTAAATATCTAATCTTCATAACCTAAGGTTTTGGATCATACAAGGATAACAACAACATGCACGACTATGTGATAAACCTTTGTTGAAGAAGCTCCTTCAAGGTTAAGCATTTCTTACTTGTTGCAAAGCTGTTACTAAATCCAATCTCCTCTGTTTTGGTAGCATCCAAGTCTTTGGTGTCATTCCAAAAGAGTCTTTACCCATTTACCTGGAAAAAAAACAAAAGGAGAACTATTATCTAGAGTGGCATAAGCTTACCTGAAACCTCAGCAAAATAAAAAAAGGAGCAAATCTCAATAAACCAGTGGAACAAACAGAGAAACAAAAGCATAAAAAGATTAGGAGCACTGCTTTTGGTCTCCTTAACGAGAGGCTTACGAGAGGCTTGAGGTAGACATCATCAGACTTAGGAGCAGTACAAAAAAAACATTCATTTGACAGATTTTTGTTTTGTTCTTTTGCAGTAACTTAGTCTAATAGCAAAACTCCACCTGAAAGATACACACACAAAAAAAATGAAAAACACCATTAGAACTGGGCATTTCAGCAAACACTTAGGCGACATTATGAGGGAGAGAGAGCTAAAGAAAAAGTAATTAGCTGTAGAGAAGCACTATGAAGCCCATTGTGGTATTCCAGCAATGATCATGAAATAAAAGTCATGTTTGCAAGTGGACTTACAGTAAAACATATCAAATTAACACACTTGAATCATATTCAGATCTTAAGTTGCATTAGATAAAGAAATAAAACAGAAGCAATCACTTTTATTTCAGCGTCAAGCTCCTCCTTCTCAAGTCTAGTTGCAATGGGCATTACATCCTCCACCTTCTTCGCAAGAGTCTCTCTACTGCAAAATACAATAATCCGTAATAAACAATCATTCACCCTCCAATGGAGTAGAGAAACTACAAAACTACAGAAAATTAGTAGACAAAGTCCAATCTAAGAGTTTAACAGCAACACAAATACACTCAACAACACAACTTATTTTTCAAAAAATCTCCCTCGAACCTATGAATACACTCAACAACACAATTAATACCAAATCCATATCATTATTCGACACCATTGTATTTATTATATGTTGCTCTCTTCCTAATTTTGAAGGAAACAACAAAAACGCCAAGTGTTTTAGCATAACAGAACCAGAATTAAAAGAGATCGATGGACACAAGTTGTGTCAGGCAACACTTTAAACTTTAGATGCTATAACACCATTGTATTTATAATAGAAAACTGATTTAAAATTCATTGAGAGATAGATGGAAGCTTAAAGCATCAATTTCACTATACCATTACCTTACTTTGGAGTTTCTTAACCATGAATCTGCAGGGAAAAAATTAAATATATAAAAAATAGATTTGACAAAATTCAAACAAAAACAAGAAGAAAAAAAAAAAAAAAAAAAGGATGGCTTCAGAATTCAGATCTTGAATTGATTTCAATCAATTTCTCCTAAAGATAAAACCCAAAAATCGGAATTAGCAAAAAGAATCAAACAGAGCAAAGGAGAGAATAATACCAAAGGATAAGCAAACCTCTCTTCGGAATAGATCCACCTAAGAACAACACCAAACCGCCATAAGGAGAAGACGACAAAGTTAAGGTTTGAGAAAGCTAGAAAGGCAAACTAGAAACTACTAAGAAGAGAAACTACTTAAATACAAGGGAGCAGGGCCGACGACGGTGCTGTGGAAGCCACCAACCGCCGGCCAAACAAAAAATTTTCTAGACGGCTAGGTCGAGAGAGAAAAAGTTTTCTTTTTTGTTCGACCAGTGATCTCATGAGAGCAGGTCGAAAAAAGCTTTTTGTGGACCTCATCATAGCAGGTGTCATAAATTTATAAATCTATAATATATAAATTTGCATCACTTCTAAAAACGATGTTAAATTATTAAAATTTGAGTCAGTTATAAATAAGCGATGCTAAAATGTTAAATTTTACATCACTTAAATATAAACGATGCTAATATGTGGCATCACTTATTTAGATGTGATGCTAACTATACACGTTTTGCATCATTTCTGAAATAAACGTTGCTATTTATTTTTCTAAAAATAAAATAAATCATAATTAAGAAACAAAAATTCAACAACGTCACTTATGTAGTTATGTGACTGTCTTTAGTTTAGTGTACTAATATCACAAAAATAATTATTAATTAATTATTATAAATTAAGTAACAATTTACAATATTGGGTATATTTGTTACAATAATGTTGTTACTTATGTGTAGCTTATTACCATAATAATAATTAGTAAATACTGTAATAACTACAAAATTAGTTACAATGGTAAAAAGTGAGTATATTTGTTACAGAAGTATGGTTACTTATCGGTAGCAATTTACCATAAATTTTATTTGTATCTAAAGTTGTTACTAATTCTTACAAATAACTACAATTTTGCTACAAAATTTTAAATTTTATTTTTTGTAACTAATCGTGACAATATTTTGCTACAAACAATTTGCGTGACAAATGCCGAAGCTATATCATCTGATTTTTGTAGTGACTCCACTGCCCATGGTCTTAGAGATATATTTGTTACGCTATCCCTTATCCTTTTGTCGCTTTCGATATACGTTGTCACAAAACAATTTGCATTAAAAAATAAACAAAAACCTTTAAAAAAATGTCCTCACCATCCATGCTATTATCATTTATTCAAACAAATTGAAAACGATTTAGAGAGATACAGATGTTGTGACAGAAGCAGACATCATATTGATTATACAAAGAGCAATCTGACCAAATTCAAACAATTTGTGATTCTCACCACCAACAGGAGACGTCCAGGTCATCTCACCACCACCACCACCATCACCATCACCATCATCATCACCGTCGTCTCTTTCTCTAAACCCGTTCTCACACGTGACAGCAGATTCCATGGCGGCGCTCACCATCACGTTCACCGTCCCCAACTCAATCCTCGTTATAAAAACCCTAACTGCGTCCTCCAACCTATCCGTAGCGTCCTCGTAAAGCTCAAGGCAGTCACGGAGGCAAGCACCGCGGAGACCACCGTCGTCGTCAAGAATCAGAAGCTGCTGAATGGTGGAAGCCGTTGCGGTGGCGTTGTCGAGAGCTTGGAGCATTGGAACTAGGGCTAAAGAAGAGAGATTGGTCGGAGAAGGAAGAGATATCGGAGAGTTGTTGAGAGAGGAGACACAGAAGTTGTAGTCGAAGATCTTGGATTTGGCTGCACAAGATTTGCAGGTTTGCGAAATCATATCGGTTGTTGAGTTTGCTTGTGAAACAAGGAAGAATAAGAAGATGGGGAAGAAGACTTGAGAGAGCTTCATTGTTTTTGTTGTTAACGAAATTCTTCTTAATTCTTACGTCTTTTGTATGGTTTAATATATAGAATGTGTACTAACGACGTTATATTTGTGTTGTGGGAATATTTGACGATTTGAGATGGTTGAGTAGAGTATAATGAACGATACGTTTCACTTGCTTGTACTCTAATACAATTGTATTGCTCATATTCAATTATAAGAAAATTCCAACAAAAACAAAAACAGAATATTTGAAGAAAATCAACGAAGTAGTCAAATTCCATTATTGCATTTGCAATCACTTTTGAGTTTGAAAAGTAGTGACTGCAAATTCAAAGCTTAATATCTTATTTTTGGTTTAATTTATGCAAACATTTATTCAACTTTGAGACCAAATTAAAATACCCCGACCCGGATTCCTAATCCACATCAGATAACTTCATACAAAACTTCTACAAATGCAATTCAACACAAGCTAACCACATAACTTAACCATTCTACACATCAAATATACCAGAATTTAACTAAACCAAAATTTAATTAAAAGAAGATTTAAATAAACCGAAAGCTAATTAAACTACTCCATAGTTTAATTAATAAATTGACCAGCTTACTAAACCAACTAAAATGAAATTTACTGTACTCCAATTCCCAACATACACTCAGATCTTCTAATTTTCCGGGACACCACGTACAATATTCTCAATAATGTCAAAGATGAAATCATATGTGCTCAATTTGTTTAATGAAATATATAGGACTTTATGCTTATATTAATTCATATATGCACATTTTGTTTTGTGCATTTGTATATGATGTCAACGATGAACTCATGTTTTTAATGTAAATTCGATTTACCCAACGTTATCGTATCAATTAATTCATATAGTGTGAGATGTACTTTGTTAATGAAATGTTGAACTGAAAATGAGTATTGTCGCATAAATCTTTTATAAGTGTTAGACATGACTTTAGATGCATGTCGATTATTTTTTAATTTTTTTTTGGAATTAATGTTAAATTATATTCAAAAAAGAAAGAAAAACTTTTGTTACATATGAATTAATGAGAAACTTTTTTTATAAAAGATTCAAAAAAAGATCCTTGAGCTGTTCTTGTTTCAAACCAATACTGGATTCCATCTTCGTATATAGAGTGGTCTCTGCTGTTTAGTGTGCTTAATCTATTTCGGATGCATGTCGATTATTGTACTTGTAATATTGAGAGAATATGTGTATTCTTGTTATATATATATAACATTTATGTATTTACTAGTTGTTGGTGTAGATAAAGAGTATGAAGAAAACAATTTCACCCAAATTCATGTACAATTTGACTTTGGCGATGAAAATAATCAAAAGAATTTTTTTTATAGGATATCCAAAATATCTTCCTACAGTTTTTTCATGCATATTTCCATTCATTTGTGCATCTTCTACTTACTCTTCAAGTGTGTGGTTAGGTGACACTAACTGTTTTTTCTTCCAAATTAGCATTTTTTCTTTAGTAATTAACTTTTTTTTTATATATTCAAATGATCATACAATGTTACTAAACAAAACTACTGTATTCGTATTATCTTTATCATTGTTTATATGGATACTAGAAAAGATGATCCGAAGAATTTTGATAGTAGTTCCATGAACAATCCTTTGCGGGATTGTATTTTCTTTTATAGTGGAAATGCCATAAACTGTGAACCAAGATCCATAATACGAAAACCAAAATCATAATGAAGAAGAAAAAAGCCCTTATGTTAGACTTCCCAACTTACCGCTCCTAAACAACGTTTCTTCAATGTTAATATTATCGTAATCATTTTGTACAAAAAAAGCTATATAAAACAAAATTATTATATGTTAAAAAGAAGTTTTTACTTCAATATTACATACATTTTCATAGTTCATAGTAAAATTATATTTATTAATTTACATGGAATAATTAAATATGAGATTTTTAATTAAAATTGTATTGCATTTTACAAAATATATCTTTGTATCTAACAATAATAACTTATCAAATTTATAAGTTTTAAACTTGTATTCATTTAGACACAATTTTGTTGTTTTGTGCATTCGTAAGAACAATCTTCTTCGTAATTTATACCATCTTCATAGTTGTTTCTCAAATATTGAATTCAAAAAGTGTATTGTTGTTTAAATATTTTATTAATGTTTAGCATTACTTATGTATGACTTATCCTGGTAATATTTGGTGAATAAGTGCATTTTGATTGCTGAAAAAGAAAGTGCATTTGGATTAAAGCAAGTACCCATTTCTAAACCATTAACCATTTTACGTGCCCACTTCCTCCATCTTACCCATCTATAATCTCTGGTCATTTATAATCCATAAATTGTTCCGTCAAGATAATGAGTAAATTTTCCACTTTCTTTAATGCTGACCACTATGCTAGTAAAAACTAAAAACTAATTCATGTTTTTCTTCATCTAGACTAATTATAAAAAATACTCAAATTTGAGATATACTCAAATAAGTGTATAACCTTTTAAAAACATACACAAACTATCTTTACACATGTATAAATTATAATTAATAATATATAAATATTTAAAACATTATAAACTAGGAGATATCCCATATTACTTTTTTTCCAGATAATTATAATGTGATGATAAAAATTATGGTTATATTTATTTATTTTTCTAAATTATTTTGTATGAGACAGTGTCTACTTTTAATATTGTAATTGTTTGATAAATCTACATCTTTTTTAATTTGGCATATACAGTTTCATTTTGTATATATGTTAGAGGCATAGACAGTCAGAAATCAAAATCATGGTCGATTTTTTTCAAGCTATCGAATCGGAAAGAGTTTTTGAATAGTTAAGGGTATTCAATAAAAGATGGCTGGCACTCACCAGTATGATAGTAGATAGTACGTAGTTTTGTAAGAGCATATAGAATACATAGTTTTGCCAAATAAATATATTGAGTGATAGGAAAAAACAAATATATTGGCAAATTTATTTGGCAAGTGCTGGCACTCAAAAGATGGCTGGCACTCACCAGCCATCTTTACAAAGATGGCCGGCACTTGCCAAATAAATATATTGAGTGATAGGAAAAAACAAATAGCATATAGAATACATACATGACATAATAAGTCACAACTGTGTAACTGAATTTAGTATGATATTTTAAAGTAGTAATTATAATATTATTATTATAATAGTAACTATAATATTGTAATTCTGAACAAATAAAATTTTATTAATTTATCAACCACATAAATTTGATTATATCAACCCACCAATATAAAACACGTATGAACACATTTTCGATATATTAAATAATATTTTTTTGTGCTTAAAAATTCAAATTACAATATATGCAAAAAAATTTACAAATGTATTAATATAGTTATTAGTAATCATATGTATAATATAATATTCAGAATAATTTGTAAATTAAAATATTAACAAAATTTTCCAAATATAGTTATTAAAAATAGTATACTTTCTAAAATTTTGATTGGTTAACAATTTTAAAAAAATTAATCCATAACTAATTAGAGAAAGAAAGTTAATTATTATTTTTTTGAAATTAATAATTATATATTTAAAAGATTGTATTATATAGTGTTGTCAGAAAAAAAAAAGAAAAAAAAATTGTATTAGTCTAATATTTAAATTACATTGAGATTTTATTATTAGAAAACCCTGAAGAAAAAACAAGTTTCAATGCTTGAGAGGCATCTCTCTCATTATAGGGTTCCAAAACTCGAACCACAACTTATTTTTTGGGTGAACCCTTTATAAGTGTAGCTAAAACAAGGGTACCTTAATTAAAAATTAAACATTTGCTTACATTGGTAAATATTCTTTAAGAAAATGTGTAAAGTTGTATGAGTAATCTTGATTTAATGGTATAGATATGTTATAAAAACTTTTAAAATCTATTGTAAAACTTTATAATAAGATTTTAAAATATCTTGTAAAACTTATAAATATATTTTTAAATCTTTTAAAATTATCTTATGAAATCTTATAAAAAAACTTCTAAAACTTTTATTAAAACATATTGCAAACTTTATATTGATGATGAAGACATATTGCAATTTCAATTTTATTTTTTTCTTTTTTTTAATTTCGAAGAAATAGATAGCTCATCAACTCAAGCGAAGTATATCTAATTAAAGGAAAAAAAAAAAGCAATAAAAATAATATTTCTGGCAAATCACTGGTTTGGTTTGGTTGACCTCAAACTCGAGTAATTGCAATTCTCGGCATCGCCGATCTTAAAACAGAACAGAGGATTCAGACTCCCCAAAATTCGACTAAAAAAAACTAAACCCCTTTTTTTGATCGCTGATCGCATTTCTGGGCATCACAATATATGGCTGTTCCGATGCTTGGTGGGTTTCCGATCTTCTTGGTAGTGAGGGTTTTGGGTTTCATTATTGCCGCTTTAGTTCTGACATGGACTGTTCACTACAGAGGAGGCTTAGCTCTTTCTTCCGACAACAAAGATCACATCTTTAATGTATCTCTCTCTCTCTCTTTCGTTTCTTGTTTTTTTTTTTTTATAGAAATTGGGAATTAGATTGGATGAAAATGTTCATGTTGCTGTGTCTGAGATTCATATTTCCTTATATTGTGTGTTGGAGATATTGAAATTTGGATTAACAAGTTATGATGATCTGAAGCTCAAATTTGGGATGTGTAATGTGCTTGACCCAAAGATGTATCTGATGATGTAAGATATCTTTGTTTGTGCTGCTAGGTTCATCCAGTGATGATGGTGATTGGACTCATACTCTTCAATGGCGAAGGTACGCAAACAATCTCCTTTCACATGTTTCTTAAATGCTTTAGATATACTTGTTCCTCATAATCATGTTGACATTATTGATTCGTGTTAGAGTTTATAGGAGTTTAAGGTCTTGACTTCATAATTTAGACTTGAAATTTGTGTGATCTTCTGTAGACTCATTCTAATGTCAAGAGGTTTAGTATTCATTGTATAGGTTTTCATGGTTCGATTACTACCGCATCATCCTTTGTTAAAGAAACTGGACCGTTATGTTCTTTGAGTTGTCTTTTCTAACATTTGAATACATATGTCAAGCGGTTTAGGATTCATAGTAACAGTTTTCTAGTTTACGTACTGTATTCTTAGTTCGTCAAAGAGACCATGGACATGTTATGGTCTTTTCAGTCTTTTTTTGTTTCTAACATGTTGGGGTACATTGAAATTATGCAGCAATGTTAGCATACAAGTCATTTCAAGGTACAAAGAACTTGAAGAAATTGGTTCATCTTACACTGCAATTCACAGCATTTATTCTAAGCCTTATCGGAGTATGGGCGGCTCTCAAGTTCCATATTGACAAAGGGATAGAAAATTTCTACAGTCTCCATTCATGGCTCGGCCTTGCTTGCCTCTTTCTCTTTGCCTTCCAGGTACACTCTCTTCTCTTAAAACGATAATCTTCATTACTCGAATAATTAACCAAGAACTTAAACCTATTACTACAAACAGTGGGCTGCAGGGTTTGTGACTTATTGGTACCCGGGCGGTTCAAGAAATAGCCGAGTCAGTTTGATGCCATGGCATGTGTTCTTAGGGATTTACATATATGCATTGGCCTTGGTGACTGCAACCACAGGGATACTTGAGAAGTTGACGTTCCTGCAAGTTAATCAGGTGATAACTCGGTATTCCACAGAGGCAATGTTAGTCAACACAACGGGAGTTCTGATTCTTGTTCTTGGCGGTTTTGTGATACTCGGTGTGGTTACTCCGGTTAATGGCAAGGATCAAGTTCTCACACAGTAGAGTGAAACCTCCAAAAGATCTCTTTTAACATTTCGACCTATCAAAACATTGTTACTTTTAGAGACGAATTGTGATGTAATTGAGTCTTTTTTGAAGTGATTTTACGCCGGTGCATATTCTATTGTATTACATTTTTACAAGCAAAGCATGATAACACATGAAAGCCTATATTGGGAAAACAAAACCAAAAAAAAAAAAAAAAAAAACAATTGGCATAGAATCTGAGAAAGATTTGTATCAACCTCCATGAGAAGATGGAGAATAAGAAGCCTCACTCATACATCACAGACAAAAGAAAAACATCACCGATACCGATAAAATTTTCCCGGAGAGGCGGATGATGGAATCGCACTCTTCACAGAGTCAAAAAAGTTTCTAAAAACATGTCAAGGCCAAAAAAAAATGAATCCGGTACTCAGGAAAAGAAGCGGATGAGGGAGGCAGTGCCGGTAGTTATTCTATGCGGGGTTGTGACGAGAAGAGCCTGAGCTAGAGGAAGGGGTTGGAGAAGAAGAGCTTTCGCAAAAATGAGCTTTGTTGCTTAGACAAGTAAGTGTTCTTTCTGATATTCTCTCACGATGACAGGGACACTTGTGGGAGGTACCTGAAAAAAGAAAACATGGTCAGTGTTCGATGGTTTGAGCTTCTGAATGAACTGAGAAACTGTGTTGCATGAGTTCTGTTTAAGGATGCGACTTGAGGACTCTAATGCTATGTTTTTAAGAGGCGATGATTAATCTTACCATGCCATAATCTGTGATTATCATGGAAATGTAATCTGAAGGTGTAGCATCATACCTGTCATTAGAAAAAATCACAAACGGGTTTAGTGGCAGAGAAGAACAGTTTTAACAGAACATAGTTTCACTTCTCTGATCACACAAGCTTACATCAAGTTCAAAAACTGCAGGTTTGCGTTGTTGGTCAAGCCATCTAAGTAGTTTATGTCTTCTCTTCCATGAACTTTTGAAATAGCATTTGGATCACCTAATGGTTAAAAAAGCAAGAAATTCAATTGAAGGTAAAACAAAATCAAGGGAATGTAAGATATGATTAAGAGGGATGATAATGCATACCAAGCTCATTGGAGCATATTGAATCCAATTGCACCCTCTCATGGAACTTGTAGGCTTCACAACATACAAGCACAGGAACACGAAATGCACTTGCAACCATTGCAACACAAGCAGTCCCAACCCTTGAGTAAATTGTTCCGTTAGATAAAACTGATGAGGCGCCCAAAAACACTTTGGTGACTTCGTGCATGATATATGAAATGGCATTTATATGAGTGTATGTACAGCTAATGCCTCGTTTGATCAATCTACGAAGCAGTAGCTGCCCTTCAAGCTTTGGACGAGAATCCACTACCAAGACACGAAACTTTTTCTTGAGTTCATGTGCATGTAACAATATCATTTCAACAGCAGTTGGAGATCCGTATGTCAAAAGGACGTCACCGTCTCTTATTTTAGTAACAGCATGTTTGACTATCACCATATCTGCTCCTATGATCTTGTCGTTAATGAACCGTTCGATATCTGACTGAAGAGCAGCTTTTGCTTCGGATTCAGAAAGTGTTATAGGCAGCTTTGCAATTCTGTTTTTCACAAATCGGATTGCGTTTCCCATGCTAATCGAAAGCGGACGGCATTCTATGAGGAAAGAGACGTAGCTACTTATTTTCGCAGTCATGTCCCTGTTAAGATTCTTCTCAGGAGGTGTCGAATAATCTTTGACAACCTCTTGAAATGCTTGGAGCATCGCAATACACCTGGCATTGCCACCAGAGATATCCCCAGAAAGATATTGAAGACCAACCTGATAACCACAACAACTGATACTCATTCAGTACACAAGTAACATTCATCTTAAAGATGTAAATAGCAACCACTCCTTAGAAAAAACGGTTCCTTGTCTTTACATAGAGATTATCAATAATATATTACATGCACCAACCAAATAAATTCACTAGAAAACAAATACCTTGTACACAGCAGGATGCATAGGGTCAAGTTGAAAGAACTTGGCCTCGAGATCAGGAAGTTGAGTACCATGTTCATACTGAGGCAAATGCCTAAATAGCTCAACCCTGTTTTTAGCCTCGGTCTGTTTTACAACAGCACGTCTTTTGGCCTTGACGACTCTACTTTCATCATCATACTGCATGCGGGGATGAGGAGCATCTTTCTTTCTATCTTTCTCAGATGGACCTCCCTTCTTCTCAGTTACTCCAGCAGCTACAGCAACCTCATTCTTC